>NC_092333.1:409247500-409892500 GCF_046630445.1 Rutidosis leptorrhynchoides | reverse complement strand
GTCAGCATTCATATCCTAGTAATAAAATGAGAAGAATGTGTTGATGTGACAGTCTATTCTTATTAGGAAGAATGTCATTATTAATAGTGGTCTAAACACGAGCTTTAGAACTTTGTTTAAGGTTTTTGACATGTATAATTTATGTGTACTCAGTTAATAACTATTTGAAATAATTGATTCACTAATTTAAATATCATTATTAATATTAATGTTTAACTATTTTTTTAAATTTAACTTTTAGAACTATCATCAAATAATTTTTTTTCTAATTATTTTAAAAATTAATTAATTACTGTATTTTCTATAAACAAAAACAAATAAAAATTATTTGAAGGGAGAACAATTTTTATTATTAAGTAAACAAACAAAACATTTTTAAGGGTATTTGATCAGCTTTGAAGTCAACTAATTTTTGAGCAATCATTCACTTTTCGAGTAGCCTGATGCCATTGTGGTTTATGTAACTTTAAACAATAACAACAACAACAATAGATCCAATCTCACATTTCCCTATCTTTGAATAAAAAGAAGTCATTTATTCACCTGAGTGAAACACTCTAAAAGTAGAGAAAGTCCTCTCTATCTCTCTGGGATTATGTAATTTTAAAGAAGTATATTATTTACAATTTACATTTACATTTACAATATAATATATAAAGATATACGATATTCTAGAAATTGATTTTTTCGCAATATGTCAAATGGTTACCTTAATTAAGGATTTTCGATTAGTTATGTACACGCTATAAACGGATCTTAGAATCAGTCTAACTCGACTTAAAGGCGAAAAACAATAGATCTATGTTTAATCAAATAACGAGTTGTTCACAGGACCGAATTAGTCGAATCTAGACCTGAATCTACATTAGATCGGCACCTAGAATGTGTTATTCGGTGGGTTGGAGGTAGGAGACGATTACAGACCAGTTGGGAATGATTAGAGTATGTAGAGTGTGTAAAAAATCAATGAAACCCCAAAACCCGCATTTATACTATCTGCAGTGATAGGCGGTCGACTGACTCTGTCAGTTGATCGACTGTCATGGTTAGTCAATCAATGATCAACTTACACCGACCTTACACTGTCGACCAACAGTGTCTTCAGTCGATCGACTATCTGGTGAGTTTAACGATTGATTAATACGTTTACGCACAATATCAAATATTCAATAGTCACAATACAAAGTTCAACATTGCAAGACTGAGATATACAATAATGTTCATAGAACTAGGAATATCCAAATATGCACTAACAACCTATCAACACAACAACAATATACACTAACAACCTATCAACACAACAACAATATTCGATTTTACGGATATAAAGTATGAAAAGATGAGATGTAATCTAGAATTAAAGTAAATATTGAGTATTTAAAAATGTTATATTTAGTTATTATATGAATAAATAACATATATTTATGGCAATTGACGCATCGAGCACTAAACGAGGTATCGATTTCGAACTTGTTTATTTTGAGTTCGAGCATTACCTATTTTGAATTAAGTTAAAACTACAAATAGATCATATATTTTTAATTTTGTTCAAATGTAGGTTATAAAATCAAAAAATTACTATTGTAGGTCATAAATTTTAAAAATGTGCATTAATGTAAACAAATGTGACCGGTTACCCAGCTAGACCAATAAAACTAATTATGTGTCATTTTTTAAACTGAAAAAAATTACACAAACAGTTCCTGTTGTTTGCTCTTTTTGCGTGTGCAATCCCTAAAGCTAACAAACATTAAAAAAGTTCATTAAGTCAAATCACGAGCCAAGCATTTGTGGGTTTTTGATGTTGCTCAATCGTTGTACTTATGTCTAAATTACATAAAAAAGAGGAGATAAAATAGAAAGACAAGCACATGACTTTATTTTAAATAAATAAATTAACGGCGTTAGCATGTTTAATAAATACCTTATTTATCAGGTCAAAACTTTATATATGTTGATGATGATACATATATAAAAGTTCGTAGCCTACACGGCTACACTAGTGTTATTTGTAGTATATTGCCTACATTGTAAAAAAAAAAAAAAAATTGATAGTATATGACATTTTCTCAGCTTTAACCATTCAAATTCTAGTCGAGTTTGAACAAAAAATGTTGTCCGATTAATTTTACGAGCCGAGTCAAAAAATTAATATTCAATTCGGTTAGCACGTAAACTCCTTTAATATTCCAAGTCGAATGAATTAATCGAGCAAACTTGACTCCAATGGTTTAAGCTCTCATTTATACACTATATTCTTATGCATGGGTCTTGAGTTTCATGCAAGAAGTCTAAGATTCGAATTCTGTCTATGATAATATTTTATGTAATATTTTATGGTGGCTAGGGAAGAGTTGAAAACAGGCAAGGAGTAATCATGTTTGAGTGCGTACATCAGAGTATGATGTCGGATTACTCTAGGGATGGCAAAAAAGCCCGAACCCGACGGGGAAAACCGAAACCCGAAATAATTAGGCCGGGTCTGGTCCGGGTCTGCGGGTCTCGGGCCGGGTATGGTATTGGTTTTCAAAAAATATCCGGGTTCGAGTTCGGGTCTGGGTTTAAATAAAGACTCATCTACCCGGCCCGTTTACCCGGCCCATATACCCCCATAATAATAATAATAATAATAATAATAATAATAATAATAATAATAATAATAATAATAATAATAATAATAATAATAATAATAATAATAATAATAATAATAATAATAATAATAATAATAATAATAATAATAATAATTATAATTATAATTATAAATGAATAATAACAAAAATTAAATTAAAAATATGTTGATGACAAGGTCAATATGAATTTATATATTTATCATCACATTTTCATCTGCATTCAAATCAATAAATCTGATTTATAAAAATATTTAAAAATTGATAGTGATAATAATTAGAAATAGGAAATAATATATATTGTACAAATATACACATATAAATAAAGTATATAATTTACAGAGTTATAGATTGTATATGCTTTTGGTAATGTATTTATTTGCTTTAAAAAAAAGTAAACGGGTACCCGTTTACCCGCGGTAAACCCGTTTACCCTCTAGTTAATAAACCCGTTTAACCGTCGGGTATTTGGTCCGGGTTTGGGACTAGATTTCCTTATCGGGACCGGGTCCGGAATTACTCAAACCCGGCCCAAACCCGGCCCGATGCCATCCCTAGATTACTCGCCTTTCCGGGTAGCCCGCCCAAAAAAAAACCTTCTACCTTGTACTTTTTTTACCCTTTATTTTTGTATATACGGAGTACTATATACCGTATTAGAAAAGATAAAAATTAAAATGAGGTGAACATATAAAAAATTGGGATACGTTTTTGTTTTTGTACTCCGTCATATCACAAGTGTCCACATTTCAAATTTGGAATGTCTATTTTAGGTGTCTATTTTGTATTTCAACCAGTCAGAAACATTATTCTATTAGTAGATAATGAAGTTAGTGATATTTTTCAAAACTGTATGCAAAAATAAGTGGACACTTGTAATGGACGTAGTTGTTACGGAGTATATAGTTCACGAATCACGATAGTTTGCAAGCATACAATATGCCGAGGAAAGAATATTGTCAAACAAATCTTAGTTTTATATTCTTAATTGAAACCGAATCCATCTTTTTTTATTTTCTAAGAAATCAAATCAGAGTGCAGAATGATGCAATTCGGCTTGTTTTGTTCGTTTAATGCGGTTTGTTGCTTTGTGCTCTTTTTTGATACCTGGATCCCCTTCGCATTACGCCCCATCTCAATATCAATAGTTTAACAATCCAATCTTTTTTTACTACGTACTGTACGTTATACATTCCTACGTATTATACATAATATTGACTTTTATTTGTTGTTAAGGATTGTTAGAAATTTTTGAGAAAATATAAAACTAAGTGAGCGATCAAGTCTGAGCCATTAGGTTAGATGATTACTTTAAAGGATTATATTATTATTGATTTGGATAATGATGTCATGTTTGTCTCGCTAATTATAATCATTAATTTGAATTCTAACTATTATATTATTATTGACGTTATATTTTCACCATTATTGATTATTGATGGTTAAACAATTTACAAGCAGACCTAGTAACTTTTTATGAACAACGGTTGGAAGGCATTAACAGGGTTCCAACGCGATGTCGGAACTCACCCACTCAATCATATTTCGGGACGAATAAATACAGTCCTACCACCCCTCATGAGGAAACCCCTACGGCGAATTCATACGGGTATCGTGTGTGGTAAAAGCCCATCGAGTGAAGCTCGAATGCAAGACGTCCGAGACCTCTGAAGCCCATAAAATGGGCATGTAACCTCAAGGGAAATACTTTGTAGCGTAACGGATTCGAACCCGCGACCTCTTTTATGGGAAGTCAAGTCACCACTAATACACAAGCACCTTGACGTTGGAACTAGTAACTTCGGTTACAGATATCATGTAGCTGATCAATAGATGAGATCATGATTCACGTTTAGCGTGAAAATGTGGCCCACAAAAGCATCAACTATATCAACAGGAGACACCATTGTTGCATTACCATCAAATCAACTCATCCTTTATCTGGGAAACAAAATGAGGTTTATGACCTTCCCTTATGCTAGGTGGAAACTTTTGACTTGATCTTGTGTATTTATATTTATCGTATTGTGAAGATTTTTCAGGAGCACCAATAAGAAGTAAAATACAAATAAGAGTTATGACATTCAATCTCATATTACGAGAAATCCATGAATTTTCTTGGGCCACTAGCACAATCTGCGAATCGAGCGAGCTCCCCTTGCATGCAATGATGTGGTGGTGAACCTCTCATTCTAATGCAATGCTCTCCAAACTGTGCGGGAAAGGTTTCCCATCACACGACTCATCAAGTTGATCTTCCGGGGGAACTGTATGTCCGAACATGCCTGGAAAAAGAGGGAATGTCTCGCTTTCCTTGTCATTCATTTTGCCATGTTTCACATACTAATTGCTAATAGTCTTTGTGGGGGATCTTCTTGGGTTTTCGGTTGGTTTTTCCTCCGGTTGAATCTTTTGGGGCTTGTGGTTAACGGGAGTTTTCTTCAGTTTTCTTAGTACTTGGTCTCGTGAGGGTGTTCTTGTGTATGTTGGTGAGCGTTTCTTGTGGTTATGATGATGATTGGTTTTGATAGGATATGGATGGAGGGTTTTGAGGAGTATTGTGCATGTTGAGAACACCAAATACTCTTAAATTTATAACAAGATTCAAACACTACAAATAAGCACACACAACTAACGAGAAATTAGGTCCCAGTCATTATAGCACTTTTCATGTAAGCATTCAATTCAAGTTCGTCCCAAGAGTATTTCGAAACTAATAATCGTCCTAGTTTGATTGGGGGGTTTTGGTTGATTTGGACTAACAACTAAGACTTGCAACAATAAGCAAATAACTAAATATCGAAATATAAATCAAGTAACAAGTAGTGTTCACTTATCTAATCCACCCTTATGCTTGGATTGCCCCGTTTTTATCCCAATTGCTATCACATTCGTTGTTGAACTATTGGATGTTTAATATCACTAGTAAACCTTAATCAAGTTACACTTTGAAAACTCACATAAGTATTGAATTATAAGATCAAGTTGAACCATGAGTAGTCATTGAGATTATGCTTGGATTAAAATCACTTAAAATACCTTAGTAATCAAAATCACTTAAGAAAACTAAGCACCACTAGTTTTGACTAAGAACACTTTGAAAACCAATACAATTAGAGGACACAATCACCTATAATCCTTTCCTTGATTGTCTAGATCATGCAAACATGTTAAGTATAAATTGCATATAATTAGAAATCACTTAGTATTGATAAAAAAACTCATATAATCAAAGTTAGGTTCAAAACAATAACTAGCAATGGATCAATAGCTAACTCAACAACAATTACTCAAGTATTTCATTCAAACAATAATTATTCATTTAATTTTGGGGCAAATCCTTACATTAGAGTTTCATAGATAAGCAAACACAATCAAATTAGCCAAGCATGGCTAAACTAACATTAATCAAAAACAAAATATCACAAATAAGCTTCATGTTCAACAATTACAAGTATTCAAATGAAACAATGAAGATAATGGTGGAGATTACAACTGATAGTTAAAGATAAGGGGTATAAAATACTATTAATTTTTAGCAGGAAATACTATTAAATACGATACAATTTTACACAAGATATTTATTTATTTAGAGAATGGATATACTTAAACCTTGCTACAACACTTATAGGCAGTGTACCTAATCGTACAGTAGTGTAGTTTTTAGTAAGTCCGGTTCGTTCCACAGGGAAAATCTTTAAACAAAGCTTAACGCTATATTAGTTTACTTTTATAAAAATACAAATATATATATAAGTAATATTATTATTATAAAGGGGGGTTTTTACCGTTTAATGACCGGTTTGTCGATTTTAAAACTTTAGTCGCAGTTAAAACTAAATGTAAAATAATAAATAAATAGAAGACTTAATTTAAAGCGTAAAGTAAATAACGATAATGAAATTGCGAATAATAAAAGTGCGATAAAATAAACTTGCGATAATTAAAAAGTACGAAAATTAAAGTGCAATTAAATACAATAACAATAAATAAAATGCGATAATTAGAAGTGCAATTAAATATAAAATAAAGGAAATAAAATATGAAATAAAAGAATTATGCTTATTTAAACTTCCGTAACCATGATGTTTGACGTGTTGATTTTAGTTTTATGCCCATGGGTTAATTGTCATTTGTCCTGGATTATTTAATATGTCCGTCTGGTTTTTGTCCATAACAGTCCATCAGTCATAAATATAAAGTGCGAGTGTCCTCGTCAAATTATCCTTATACCCGAAGTTAAATATTCCAACTAATTGGGGATTCGAATTGTAACAAGGTTTTAATACTTTGTTTAATGAATACACCAGGTTATCGACTGCGTGTAAATCAAGGTTTTACTACTTTGTTAACAATTACACCAATTACCCTTGAATGTAATTCACCCCTGTTTCAACAAGTCTATTAACTATTAATCCAGTTCCGTATCTGGTAAAATGAATAATTATTGGTATTTATAGATATCCCGCCCACCGTACCCAGTCAAGCGTATGTGGTTATATATAAATACGTCGAATTATAAGTTTGTATATTAAATTAACAAGGTATTGTTTAGTTAATATAAAACCCATTAATAGCCCATAGTCTAATTTCCACAAGTGTCGTTCTTTTATCCAAACTCCAATTATGGTACAAAGCCCAATTACCCAATTTTAGTAATTAGCCCAACATCATGATTACTTCAGATTAAATAAGCATAATAATAACTTAGCTACGAGACATTAAATTTCAAAGGTTGAACATAACTTACAATGATTAAAAATAGCGTAGCGTTACACGGACAGAATTTCGACTTACACCCTTACAACTTTCGCTAACATACCCTTATTATTAAGATTAAAATTAAAATTAAAATTAAAATATAAATATAAATATATACGTTTAGATAGATGGATGGATATATATTATGTGTTTTTTGCGATCAGAATTCGTTTGCTTTTATAGGGAGTTTCAGTTTTTGGGGCTCCGCGACTTGGGGCAACTTTTGCCTTCAAACTCCGCGAGTCGCGGAGTTTGTAATTACAGCTCACTCCATTTTGGCTCTTTGTTTACCGACGGTTTATTTTATAAATATAATATATATATAATTAATATAATTAATTATATATTATATTATATTTATATACATAGTTAACTTGTAATTTTTAGTCCGTTGCGTCGAGCGTTGAGAGTTGACTCTGGTCCCGGTTCCGGATTTTCGAACGTCCTTGAGTACAATTTAATATCTTGTACTTTGCGTTTTGAATCTTGTACTCTTGTAATTTCGAGACGTTTCTTATCAATAATTGGAACCTCTTTGATTGTCTTTTGTACTTTTGAGCTTTTTGGTCGTTTGCGTCTTCAATTCGTCGAATCTGTCTTTTGTCTTCACCTTTTATTATTTAAACGAATATCACTTTGTAAATAGAACAATTGCAACTAAAAGCTTGTCTTTCTTGAGGAATAATGCTATGAAATATATGTTCGTTTTTAGCATTATCAAATATTCCCACACTTGAGCGTTGCTTGTCCTCAAGCAATATCGTCTTGAAATACTAGAATCACTTCTTTATTCTTCACACTTTGTACATCAGTGATTTCTATACGGCGGTATAAACAATGGTAGTAACGATGTGGTTTACAGTCCCACATGACTATAAAAATTTAGATCCATTAAGGAAATTGGATCTTTATGAAAACATTTGATCTTTTGAAAATTAAATCTAGTTTTTACCCTAGATAAGTTTTCCGGAATAACCCTTCACCGGTATTTGCAAAATATTTTTGTGGGTTTGGTGGGTTTCAGATTTGAAAATTTTAGCTCAAAACTTATGGTTTTGTGTCACCCACTTGCTAACCTTGTATTTGGAAAGCAACACGTCCAGTTTACTTGTCCCGTATATTACCTTTCGGTAAACTACCGTCCGGTTGTAAAGGAAAGCGTTGAACAAGCAACTGTTAAGGCAATGTCCCCTGACATGCTTTTAATTATGGTCTATAACGTGTCGGACGCAATTACTATCCTTGGTAGGAGCAATAGTAAAGCTCACCCTTATGATTTTTCGGTCTGGCACAAGGTCCTGTCTTTAACCATGCTATGCAACCACCGTTCTTACGGTTGACACCCGATTTGGTTCAGATGACCTAATGAATTCCAGGTGAATTCCTAGGATTTTACGTTCAATGGTAATAAACGCATTGAAAATGGATTTTTAGAAAATAAATCGGTTTGTAATTTTGATCAAAATATTTTCTCGTTCAGGCTCGAGTTTAGATATCATTGAATTCCATGAGTTTGTAATTCTCAATCTTTAAGGTCAATCTCAAGGATTGAGTAATATCAGGCTTAAAAGCTGATTTTTGATCTTTTAAGGAGATTATCCTTTCTGGGGATCTGATTCATTAGTCTTATCCAGCTAATTTGCATGGTGCCCCCCATTTTACGAGATAAATCCTTCTCATGGTTAGGATAAATCTGACCACTTGGCGACCCTGTTTAATGCTGAGGTCCGTGGATTTCCTGCTGATTTTAGTGATGACTTTTCTAGGTTTTTCGTCAACCTACAGTTGGTCTGGACGACAACTTCCTGACCTAAATCAAGAAGCGCGTTTCTTTTTCGGAAGACTTTACTTCCTTTTAATGATGGAATTGATTCATCGTGTAGATCCATCTCTTCTTTTCTTTCATCGGGTAAAACAGTTTAGTTTAGTCCAAAGCAAAAGTATTTTCAGTTATTTATACAAAAATATGTGACATATGTTTTGAATAACTTGGAGAATTTTCCCACACTTGGCTTTTATTTTCCTTTTTATTGTCTTCTATTCCATTTTAAATGAATTTTAACATTTTGGTTTGTTTATCAATTTATGTCCTTTCCGAGGTAACAATAATTTCGGTGTTAAAACCTAGTTTTATCGTTCATAAATATGTATAAACATGATTTTGAGTTCATTTAATTAAAAATTTTGAAAATTTTTACTAGAATTGGGTAGTCAGTATATAAGACTAGGGCTGTTCTTTATTATCAGAGAGCACTAGATTCTAATAAAAATACTGCTTTACTAGTATTTTTAATGGTAACCCAGTGTTTAAGATAAAAATTTTAAAATCCGAAAGAATTTAACCCCTTCTCACACTTAAGATCTTGCAATGCCCTCATTTGCAAGAAATCAGTAACAATTTAAATTATTTAGGGTGATTTGTGTGAAAATGATTAAATTTTACCAAAGTTTCCAAGCATATTTGTGTTTATTTGCTGAATGATAAATGGTGCACATCATTTGTTCATTCCGTCTTGTTGTTATTTCACATATATTTTGCATCTTGTCGTCAAAATTAGTTGCTTTTGCTGAACTTAATGCCAGTCTTTGAAAATGCGTTGTTTTACCCTGTTGTGTACATAAAATAAACTGCATACATATATACATATTTTTGAAGTTTGGTATATTACCCCACATTCAAAAATTATTAAAATCTAAGAATAAAGGTTAGAAAATTATAAAAACTATTACAATATTAAATAAGTATTAAACGTATCAACATTAAAAATAATAATAAAAAAAAAACTAAGTAGACTAGGGATGATACTGATACCAGTAGGGGTTCCATGCATAACCATAGGTGCTATAAAATGCTTCGGCTGGGTTATACGTAGGATACGGTGGTTGAATCTCTATAGACCAGGGAGGGAATATGGGCTTTGGAGTAGGAATATAGTTTCTACCTATATGTTGGCAATAAGCTATGATTTGGTTTTGATGAACTTGCCAATCTTCAAATGCTCTATGTCTAGCATTTTCGTACTCCTGTGAAGCTATAAACCTTTGCATTTCTTGCATTTCATTTCCCCCTCCTACATTACCTTGCTGTTGGTTTCTCTCAACCTGTGGATGTCTACCATGGTATTGTACTGCGGCGTTATTTCGCCTCTTCAAAACTTTCGCACCATGGTATACATTTAAACCTATTGTATCACGGGGTTCTGGTTCTTCGACTAATAATCCCCCCCGACTTATATCCACACCGAGATATTCAGCAATCAAAGTAATAAATATACCACCTCCTATTATGCTATGCGGTCTCATCCCCCTAACCATAGCTGATAAATAATAACCCACACAATAAGGTATACTTACAGCGCTTTGTGGGTCTCGAATACACATGTGGTAAAACAAATCCTGTTCATTTACCTTTTCCTTGTTCTTACCTCTTTGTGTAATCGAATTAGCTAAAAACCTATGAATTACTCTTAATTCAGCTCTATCTATATCCAAATAAGAGTAATTTCCCCCTTTGAATCGGTGATGGCTTGTCATTTGACTCCAGAGTAATTTCCCCCTTTGAATCGGTGATGGCTTGTCATTTGACTCCATACACCATGTGTATCAAAATTTTCATCTATCTTTCTACCATTTAGTATCAACCCTCTACAATCGGCAGATGCTAACTCCTCAGGCGTATATATACGTAAAGCCTGAGCCATGTCTAGTAAAGACATGTGGCGCATCGAACCTCCTAACAAAAATCTAATAAAAGATCGATCGGTTAAACTAGCTACCCGACCGTTTAATTCTATACTACACAACAATTCTTCACACCATACTTTATATACAGGTCTACGCATGGTGAATAAACGTACCCAGTCGTTAAAAGTAGAATTACCATACCTCTGTGCAAGTAATTCCCTAATTGGCCCGGCCAATTCTACAGCTTCTAATGGTCCCCATTCTATGACCCTAGGTACCTCAACAACTTTAGAATGAAGAGTATGCAAACCCCTTTGATATTTTGGATAATCTATCCAAAGTCTGTCAAATCTCAGGTTCGGGTGCAAATCTTCCAAGTGCATATCAGAAAATGTCATGACTGGATGAGGTATATCTTGTTTGTAGTAGTTATCCACCTCCTGTTGTTCCGCATTCTCAGCAGGAGCATTGCGAGTTTGGGATGAAGATTCACCCCTTTCAGTCTGCAAAACACATCAAACACAATTTTTGTGCATCCAAATATGCATTAGTGTCAGCAAAATCATCAATCAAAATAATTACAATGACATGATCAATTTATATCAAACTTAAGCTCATTTTCATATTTTCATCAAATCTACACTTTTTCAAATAAGCATATACGAAAATGTTCGCCAAGTTCATAAGCATTCAACTCAAATAACATGTCAAAATAATCATCACTAGCAATTAAACAAGTTTCAAATGGTATTATCTCTCAAAAATCAAGTTCATGAATTTTTAGACTTGAAAAAGTCCACTTTAATTCTCAAAATCATGTTTAGGCTCAAAGTTTGGATCATTTAACTACCTAAACATGTTACACTACTTAATTTAGCAACAATTCATGACAAAAATCGGCCATAACCTGTTTATATCAAAAAGCCCCAAATTTGCTCAAGAACACAAACCCTAGATTACTCAAAATTTGAAGTTTAAGGCTTCTAATCATGTTAAATAGCATCAATCTAGGTTATACAAGCATAATACATAAGCAATTTAAGCATAATTACACTAAAAAGCATCAAAATCAAATTGGGGAAAAAATTGCTCAAGAACACTAATTTTCGGATTAAATGGTGTCTAGGTGTAGAAATTTACCGTTTTTCTTGAGTAATTCCTTGATAGCATCCTTCTCAACATGATTTTAGTAAAAGATTTGATGATTAATGGTGAAAAAATTCGATTTTTGTGTGATATTTTCGGGTTTTTTCGCAGTATGTTTTGTGAGTGTTGTGTGGACTGAGCTGTTCCAGCTCCTTTATTTTTTTCTGTAATTCGGTCCCTCCGCGAGTCGCGGAGTTTGTAATTTTTTTTTTAACATCTTATACTAATTAAAACAATTAAGTAATTAATTTTAAAAATTTGTTTCCCTTGTTATTTAGGACGAGGTCGTTTCGGATCGATGTCCTAGTCAGTCCTTCGACAAAATTTTAAAATTTGTCTTTTTGTAGCGATTGTTTTAAAATCTAAGATTTTTGGGGTTTTTTAATGTTTTTGGTATACTTTAATTCAATAAGATTAAAAATAATGATAATAAAAGTTCTCGTCCCTCCCTTGGGTAAAGCAATTTCGGTTCAAAGACCTAGTCTTCAACTTACGACGAATTTTAAAAATCATATTTTTAACTTAATGAGATAAAGTAAATTTTTGTTTTTAAATTCACACAATTTAAATATAAAATTCAAAATTAATATTAAAAATTTACACCAAACTTACAATTTAAAATGCATAAAAATAAAATTCATATTTTAAAAATTAAAAATTCACACCAAACTTAATTTAAAAATTCATATTATAATTTCACACCAAACTTATATTAATTTTTTAAATATTTAAAATTTTAAATATATTGTTTTTACAAAGTTTACAATATTAATTTAAGATTTATATATTAATTTTAAAAACATGGTAAAAATAAAATTAAAAATCATTTTGGCTTTTTATCCCACTTTAATCAATCAAATATTATCAAAAATATGCGCCCCTCTTTTCGGTAAAGTAATTTCGGTTCTAAGACCTAATTTAACTCATGACGAATTTTTGAAATATTTTGGGTTGATTGATTAAAGATATTTATACCTTAAGAATAAACGTTAAATTTCGCAGTGATGTAATAAATTTTTGAATGATATCAATAATTTCGGTCGCCAAACCTAATTTTATTCAATACCAATTTAATACTTTATAGCAAACAAATTAGCGTTTATTATCAAAAGGTTAAAAATAAAAATAAAAAAATAAAAACTGTACAAACATACCTGTGAAATAGATTTCTTAGTTATATGATCTATCCCATTCATAAGATAGTCAGTTTAATTGGTTTTCCATGGCTACATAGGCGTAACCTCGAGCATTTAGTGTTTTTTCTTCTAAACATATGAACGGTCCGTCTCTGCATAAAGTAACAAATTCGGTGTTTGAATAGGTTTGATTATTTGAACATTTACCTCCATGTGACCATTTTTCGCATTTGTGACATCTTTCTAGGTGTCGTGCTCTTCTTTTCGCTGCGGATTTTGATTTTCCTTTACCAAATTGTAACTTATTATCTTCGCATCTGGATTCTTTTCTAACTCCGTCCAATCTTTCTCTGATTACTGATACTATTTCACTCGGAAGTGTGTCATTATTACGTTTAGTGATAAAAGCGTGTAGCATTAGACCATGGTTTAGTTCACAGGCAGTCTTCATTTCCTAAAAAAATAAAAATTCAGAATGGGGGGAGAAGACTAGTTCTTTAGGGTCTGCTAGGGAAAGACCGTTCGAGTTCCATTTTCGAGAACTACACGAAAACAGACAATCTAACTCTAACAGAAATACATAAACCCCCTATACTTAGTTAGCTGTGGTATCGAAATTGTGATTAACTTCATTGTCTTCTTCCATCGGACCATGTATGTAATGTTTAACTCTGTGACCATTAACTTTAAATTCAATCCCATTTGAATTTATTAATTCTATCGTTCCGTATGGGAAAACTCTTTTGACTATGAATGGTCCAGACCATCTTGATTTCAATTTTCCAGGAAATAGCTTGAATCGTGAATTGAAAAGAAGAACTCTGTCTCCTTCTTTAAATTCTTTTGAACTTCTGATTCTTTTATCATGCCATTTCTTCGTTCTTTCTTTATAGATTAACGAATTTTCGTATGCTTCATGTCTTAATTCTTCTAATTCGTTTAGTTGACTTAATCGTAGACGTCCGGCTTCATGTAAATCAAGATTACATGTTTTCAAAGCCCAAAATGCTTTGTGTTCAATTTCTACTGGAAGATGACATGCTTTTCCATAAACAAGTCTAAAAGGTGTGGTTCCAATTGGAGTTTTGTTGGCTGTTCTAAAAGCCCAGAGTGCATCCTCCAATTTAATGGACCATTCCTTCGGATTTGATCATACGGTTTTCTCTAGAATACGTTTTAAAGCTCGGTTGGTATTTTCAACTTGTCCACTTGTTTGTGGATGATATGCGGTGGAGATTTTATGAGTTACTCCATATCTTTTAAGAACTTTCTCAAGTTGATTATTACAGAAATGAGTACCTCGATCACTTATTAAAGCTTTCAGTGTTCCAAACCTTGCAAAAAGACGTTTTAAAAAGTTGACTATAACTCGTGCATCGTTAGTTGGGAGAGCTTGTGCTTCCGCCCATTTAGATACATAATCAATGGCTACGAGTATATATAGATTATTATGAGATTTTGGAAATGGACCCATAAAGTCAATACCCCAAATGTCAAATACTTCACATACTTGGATGACATTTTGTGGTATTTCATCACGTTGACTTATTTTTCCGGCCCTTTGACAAGCATCACAGGATTTGCAAAGAAGGTGTGCATCTTTGTAAATTGTAGGCCAATAGAATCCAGCATCATAAACTTTTCTTGCTGTTAGTTGAGGCCCATAATGCCCTCTTGTTGGTCCTGTGTGACAATGGTTTAAAATTTTACTAGCTTCATCTCCAAATACACATCGGCGTATTATTCCATCGGGACAACTTTTAAACAGATGTGGATCTTCCCAAAAATAGTGTTTTATATCACTGAAGAATTTCTTTCGTTTTTGATACGATAATCCTTTTTCAAGGAATCCACATACTAAATAGTTTGCATAGTCTGCAAACCATGGGATTTCATTATAATCTATCTTCAATAGATATTCATCAGGAAAGTTGTCTTGTATGGCCGATTCATTTAGAACTTCTAATTCGGGATTTTCAAGACGAGAAAGATGATCAGCGGCGAGATTTTCTGCTCCTTTTTTATCTCGGATTTCAATATCAAACTCTTGTAAGAGTAAGATCCAACGGATTAATCTTGGTTTAGCATCTTGTTTTGAAAATAGGTATCTAAGAGCAGAATGGTCGGTATAGACCACCGTTTTTGCTAGAACGAGATATGATCGAAATTTTTCAAAAGTAAAGACAATAGCAAGGAGTTCTTTTTTAGTAGTTGTATAGTTCGTTTGTGCTCCTTGTAATGTCTTACTAGCATAATATATAGGTTGAAATCGTTTTTCAATCCTTTGTCCTAAAACGGCTCCCATTGCAAAATCACTTGCATCGAACATTAGTTCAAATGGTAGATTCCAATTTGGTGTTATCATGATCGGTGCATTAGTGAGTTTCTCTTTAAGAATATTAAAAGATTTGATACACTCATCTGAAAAGATGAATGGAGCATCCTTTTCTAGGAGTTTATTCATAGGAGTGGCAATTTTAGAAAAATCTTTTATGAAACGTCGGTAAAAACCGGCATGCCCTAGAAAACTCCTAACTCCTCTAACATTGGTGGGATGTGAAAGTTTAGCAATTACATCTACTTTAGCTCTATCCACTTCAATTCCTTATTTTGAAATTTTATGACCAAGAACGATGCCTTCTTTAACCATAAAATGGCATTTCTCCCAATTAAGTACTAGATTTGATTGTTCGCATCTAATAAGCATTCGTTCAAGATTAGCTACACATGATTCAAATGTATCACCGAAGACTGAAAAGTCATCCATGAAAACTTCCATGCATTCTTCTATCATGTCATGAAAAATCGCCATCATACACCTTTGAAAGGTTGCAGGGGTGTTGCAAAGTCCAAATGGCATGAGTTTGTAAGCAAAAGTACCATAAGGGCATGTGAATGTGGTTTTCTCTTGATCTTCGGGTGCTATTAGAATTTGAAAATATTCGGAAAATCCATCTAGAAAACAATAGTAACTATTTCCGGCTAATCTTTCCAACATTTAATCTATGAAAGGTAAGGGAAAGTGATCTTTTCTGGTGGCGTCATTTAATTTTCTATAATCAATACACACACGCCATCCTGTTACAGTCCTAGTAGGAATAAGCTCATTTTTCTCATTTGTAATGACAGTCATGCCACCCTTCTTAGGCACGCATTGAACTGGGCTTACCCATGGACTATCAGAGATTGGATAAATTAGACCTGCATCTAGCAGTTTAATAATCTCTTTCTTAACTACATCTTGCATATTAGGATTTAGTCTTCGTTGGCGTTGCACATACGTTTTATGACCTTCTTCCATAAGAATTTTATGTGTGCAATACGAAGGACTTATTCCTTTAATATCATGAATCTTCCATGCAATGGCTGGTTTATGAGCTTTCAACACAGAAATGAGTTGTAATTTCTCATTTTCAGTAAGAGAAGATGATATTATTACAGGTAATTCAGATTCACCATGTAAATAAGCGTATTCCAAATGGTTTGGAAGTGGCTTTAACTCTAATTTCGGAGGTTCTTCTATCGATGATTTGTATCGATATCTGTCTTCTTTATTTAGCATTTGAATTTCTTCTGTTGTTGGTTCATATCCATTAGCTATAAGTGTAGCTAACATTTCAGCTTCATCAATTGGTTCATTACCTTCTCCTAAAGAACATTCTCCTGTTCCTTGTAATTCTGGAAATTCTTCTAATAATTCTGCATGTGCATCTATAGTTTGAATATAATAACATGTATCATCTACAGATTGTGGTTGTTGCATTGCTCTATCAACTGAGAAGGTAACACTCTCGTCCTCTATACTTAGGGTCAATTTCTTACCGAACACATCTATCATTGCTTTAGCCGTATTTAAGAATGGTCTTCCTAATATGAGAGGAACTTGAGAATCTTCTTCCATGTCCAGAACAACAAAATCTACTGGAAATACTATAGTACCAACTTTAACTAGCATGTTCTCCATTATCCCTCTAGGATATTTTATTGATCTATCGGCTAGTTGTATGCTTATTCTGGTTGGTTTTAATTCTCCAAGGTCTAGTTTAGCGTATAGTGAATACGGCATTAGATTTATACTAGCACCTAAGTCTGCCAATGCTTCTATTGAACTAAGACTACCCAGAAAACATGGAATTGTGAAACTTCCTGGATCAGATAATTTTTCTGGTATCTTATTCAACAGCACTGCTGAACAATTAGCATTCATGGTAACAGCCGAGAGTTCTTCCATTTTCTTTCTATTTGAGATTAGATCTTTCAAGAATTTAGCATATCTAGGCATTCCTGAAATCACATCAATGAAAGGAAGATTTACATTTATCTGTTTAAACATATCCAAGAATTTGAATTGCTCGGCTTCAAGTTTCTCTTTCTTCATTTTACTCGGGTAAGGAAGTGGTGGTTGGTATGGTTTAACATAAGGTTTAGCCTTAACTGTGTTATCTTCATTAACCTTTTCAACTACCGGTTCTTTTTCCTTATCTTGATCAGGTTGTGGTTCTTGTGGAGTAGGAATAGCTTCATCAGAAGTTACAAGTATTTCAGGTGGTTTAAGTGTTGTACCACTTCTTGTGGTAATGGCTTTAGCTGTTTCATTCCGAGGGTTAGCATTTGTATCACTAGGTAGACTTTCCGGTTTTCTTTCACCTATTAACCTTGCTAGGTTACTTACTTCTTGTTCCAGATTTTGAATAGAAGCTTGTTGATTTCTAAATGCTTGAGCATTTTGTTCATTAGTTTGTTTCTGAGATGTAAAAAACTGCGTTTGAGTTTCAACTAGCTTCGTCATCATATCTTCTAAATTCGGCTTTTTATCATCGGTTTGTTGTGGTGGTTTGTTTTGAAAATTAGGTCTTTGCTGATTGTAATTATTATTGGATACTTGTTGATTGCTAGGACCTTGTTGGTTGTTGTATGGAATATTTCTGTTATAGTTCTGGTTTTGATTGTAAATAGGTCTTGGCGGTTTATAATTATTCTGATAATTATTTCCAGGCCTTTGGTTTATGTATGAAATGTTCTCTCTTTGTTCCATTGTTAGTTCAATACTGAGACAATCTTTTGTCAAATGTGGTCCTCCACACTGCTCATAACTAATTCGTATTGAGTGAATATCTTTAGTCATCTTTTCCATTCGTCTCTCAACAGCATCTATCTTTGCGGAAATGGAATCTAAGTCATGGCTAGAATCAGCTCTAGCTGCTTTAGATGATCTAACGATATCTTTTTCTTGGTGCCACTCATGTGAGTGGGAAGCAGTGTTATCAATAATTTTGTAAGCATCAGTTTCGGTTTTCTTCATAATAGAACCACCAGCTGCTATATCTATGTCTTTCCTTGTAGTGATGTCGCATCCTTGGTAGAATATTTGTACTATTTGACAGGTGTCTAAACCATATTGCGGACATCCTCTTAATAACTTTCCAAATCTTGTCCATGCCTCATATAGAGTTTCATTTGGCTTCTGTGTAAACGTAACAATTTCTGCTTGAAGTCTTACTGCTTTAGATGCCGGAAAGAATTGTTTAAGAAAATTTTCAACTAAAACATCCCATGTATCAATCGCCCCTTCAGGTAACGATTCCAACCAATCTTTGGCTTCTCCCTTTAAAGTCCAGGGAAATAACATGAGATATATCTGTTCATCCTCCACTTCTCGGATTTTAAATAGTGTGCAGATCCTATTAAAGGTACGAAGATGTTCATTTGGATCTTCCTTCGGCGCACCACTAAATTGGCATTGATTAGTCACCATGTGTAGAATTTGTCCTTTGATTTCATAATCTGGCGCATTAATGTCTGGATGAGTAATTGCGTGACCTTGGCCAGTGCGTTTAGCTCTCATTCGGTCTTTCATACTTAAAGGTTCCAGATTCTCCATAATTGAATTTGTTGAATCGGAATCACTAGAGGATTCTGATTTAATGGTTCGTTTCTCAACAATCTCTGTTTGAATGATTGGTGGTTCCGGATGAAAATTTAGTGGTTCAGGATCTATGAACGTTCCTGAATATTCTCCGGATTCTCAATTGTGAGGTCGGGTTCAAAAAATGGATTATCGGAAATTTGAACTGGGGTACTTGGTTGACTGGATGACTATTCTAAAGAAAAATCAACGGCGGTAATATTTGCTAAATGTCTTGATCTAGTTACAGGTGGTGAACGTACAAAAGGTGGTGAACGTCTTGCTCGGTGCATTCACTGAATATCCTATTAGTTTTTTTAAAAAGGAAAGAAAAACTATAATAAGTTATCCAATCAATAGACTTTTCTGATTTTGCCCACGTTTCGAATAGCCAAAAGATGCAGCAGAGGGGCAGGATTCGTTTGGTCTCAATATAATTGAGGACTGTTTGGCTCCAATAACCCGGTCCACGTACAAATCCAACTATTACTACGAACCAGAAAATTTTGATGTCTATCAATTTAACCACTTAAAATAAATTTTCGTAATTTTAAGAAATTTAGATAAGAAGTAGAAAAAATTCTAAGTCCTAAAAACTAGAATGACGAGAAATAAGAAAGAAAAAGAGCGCGTCGGAAAAAGGTCGAAAAAGAAAAATGGTTGAAAAATAAAAGGTGACGGAAAAATAAAAGAAACTTATAAAACTTAAAAACACTTGACTAACCTAACCTTATTACTACAACTAACTTAAAATTATAATCGCAAATTGAGATTACTAATTGGAATGATAATTGATACATAGGTAAAAGTCGTCTAAAAATATTAAAGCTTACAAGAAAAACTATATCCCAAATAGAAATAACTTAAAAAGAAACTAAAACTTAAAAAGGCGTCGCAAAATTCTAAAGTACCTAAATCTTAGTCTAAAGAAAAAGCACTTAAGGAATTCTACGGCAAAGCCTAAAAATCTAGAAGTAAAAATAACTATGGCAAAAACTAAGTTTAAAACTAAATATGAGCTAAAAATACAAATATTACTCTAAAACGATTAAAAAGGGACAAAATATAAAAATAAACAAAAAGTTGTAAAAATTACAATTTTTATAAAAATATTATTTTTATATTATTTATTTTATAAAACTATTAATTTTACAATTTAATTAACTAAATAAACTAAATATACAAAATAATAATAAAAACTAAAAACTAATTAAAAACTATAAACCTAATTAGGGTTTTAATTAAAAATTAATAATAATAATTACTCCGTAATAAATGCTGATTAGGGTTCTGTCAGGCGCGTAAGAGAGAACTCCGCGAGTTGCGGTATTCTAAGCAGCAAACTCCACGAGTCGCGGGGTTCCAATTTTCAACTCAGGTACAGTTTAAAATTTGACGCGTTTTTTTTTTTTTATATTTTTTTTCTGTTTTCTGTTTTAAAATCTAAAATATTTATATAATAAAAAAAACTTATATTTTTATAAAATAAAAATAAAGAAACTTTATAAAACTTAAATATTTAATAAAATCTTAAAAATATATAAATTTTTGTTTTTCTTTTTATATTTTCGAATAATTAAAAACGTATTTTTACAAACGTGAATTTTAATAAAAGTAGACTAAATTTTTTTTTTTTTTTTAAATATTTAGCGTTGCGCTTTCGGCGTTTAAGACCTTCCCCGGCAGCGGCGCCAAAAATACTTGATAGTTAAAGCTAAGGGGTATAAAATACTATTAATTTTTAGCAGGAAATACTATTAAATACGATACAATTTTACACAAGATATTTATTTATTTAGAGAATGGATATACTTAAACCTTGCTACAACACTTATAGGCAGTGTACCTAATCGTACAGTAGTGTAGTTTTTAGTAAGTCCGGTTCGTTCCACAGGGAAAATCTTTAAACAAAGCTTAACGCTATATTAGTTTACTTTTATAAAAATACAAATATATATATAAGTAATATTATTATTATAAAGGGGGGTTTTTACCGTTTAATGATCGGTTTGTTGATTTTAAAACTTTAGTCGCAGTTAAAACCAAATGTAAAATAATAAATAAATACAAGACTTAATTTAAAGCGTAAAGTAAATAACGATAATGAAACTGCGAATAATAAAAGTGCGATAAAATAAACTTGCGATAATTAAAAAGTACGAAAATTAAAGTGCAATTAAATACAATAACAATAAATAAAATGCGATAATTAGAAGTGCAATTAAATATAAAATAAGGGAAATAAAATATGAATTAAAAGAATTATGCTTATTTAAACTTCCGTAACCATGATGTTTGATGTGTTGATTTTAGTTTTATGCCCATGGGTTAATTGTCCTTTGTCCTGGATTATTTAATATGTCCGTCTGGTTTTTGTCCATAACAGTCCATCAGTCATAAATATAAAGTGCGAGTGTCCTCGTCAAATTATCCTTATACCCGAAGTTAAATATTCCAACTAATTGGGGATTCGAATTGTAACAAGGTTTTAATACTTTGTTTAATGAATACACCAGGTTATCGACTGCGTGTAAACCAAGGTTTTACTACTTTGTTAACAATTACACCAATTACCCTTGAATGTAATTCACCCCTGTTTCAACAAGTCTATTAACTATTAATCCAGTTCCGTATTCGGTAAAATGAATAATTATTGGTATTTATAGATATCCCGCCCACCGTACCCAGTCAAGCGTATGTGGTTATATATAAATACGTCGAATTATAAGTTTGTATATTAAATTAACAAGGTATTGTTTAGTTAATATAAAACCCATTAATAGCCCATAGTCTAATTTCCACAAGTGTCGTTCTTTTATCCAAACCCCAATTATGGTACAAAGCCCAATTACCCAATTTTAGTAATTAGCCCAACATCATGATTACTTCAGATTAAATAAGCATAATAATAACTTAGCTACGAGACATTAAATTACAAAGGTTGAACATAACTTACAATGATTAAAAATAGCGTAGCGTTACACGGACAGAATTTCGACTTACACCCTTACAACTTTCGCTAACATACCCTTATTATTAGGATTAAAATTAAAATTAAAATTAAAATTAAAATATAAATATAAATATATACGTTTAGATAGATGGATAGATATATATTATGTGTTTTTTGCGATCAGAATTCGTTTGCTTTTATAGGGAGTTTTAGTTTTTGGGGCTCCGCGACTTGCGGCAACTTTTGCATTCAAACTCCGCGAGTCGCGGAGTTTGTAATTACAGCTCACTCCATTTTGGCTCTTTGTTTACCGACGGTTTATTTTATAAATATAATATATATATAATTAATATAATTAATTATATATTATATTATATTATATTATATTATATTTATATACATAGTTAACTTGTAATTTTTAGTCCGTTGCGTCGAGCGTTGAGAGTTGACTCTGGTCCTGGTTCCGGATTTTCGAACGTCCTTGAGTACAATTTAATATCTTGTACTTTGCGTTTTGAATCTTGTACTCTTGTAATTTCGAGACGTTTCTTATCAATAATTGGAACCTTTTTGATTGTCTTTTGTACTTTTGAGCTTTTTGGTCGTTTGCGTCTTCAATTCGTCGAATCTGTCTTTTGTCTTCACCTTTTATTATTTAAACGAATATCACTTTGTAAATAGAACAATTGCAACTAAAAGCTTGTCTTTCTTGAGGAATAATGCTATGAAATATATGTTCGTTTTTAGCATTATCAACAACCCAATTGAAACTATGATGTAGATCCAGTGTTGTAAATCTCCTTATTTCTCCCCGAGATCTCGTTTTTAAAAGGAAACCTAGACGAGATGTCCATCTCTCGAGATTTCCCGGTCAAGTGGGTCAAAATTGGTCAAAGCCACGATTTCTTGGCTTTTTATGCTCATTTCTCAAATTTTCTTTTACACTCTTCTACATTTTCAGATTTTCTCACTCATTTCTCGGATTTTCTTGCAAAATCTCGTAAAATTGTATATAAATATACATATATTCATTTATATATATAAATTCATACTAAAAACATCAAAAAGTCAACGTCCAAGATCTCCCCGAGATTTTTTCGAGATGCCGAGATCTCCTTAAAAATGTCCAAACGAGATCTCCCCGAGATCCGATTTCTCCAACCTTGTGTAGATCTAATACTAAATTTGCTTGAACTTGAGCTTGATCCTCTATATTTGCCTTAATCTCCTACTAGATAATGAAATTAGGGTTTTTAGGGTAATATTTGGAGTAGAAAACTGCAGCTCTCCCATTTGAAACCCTATCTTTTTTCTTTTTATAGGTGCAATTTTCAGCACCCAAAACAGCGTAGGTGCGCCACACCTACTAAATGGTGCGTCGCACCATTTTACAGGGACCGGGTGCGCCTGACCTAGTAAGAGGTGTGCCGCACCTTATAACTTGCAAAACTTCCCTCATGTTCTGATGTGAATTTCTTAATTTCCTTTGTTGTGGTGTGCCGCATCTAGGGTTTCGAGTGCCACACCATATAACTACACTTTCAGTAACTTCATTTTCTCACTTAAAATTGCACATTTGCATTTGCCTTGCACTTCCAATCATGCCCTGCACTTTGGCTCACTAATTTGGCTAGATTTTGGTCAATTTTGCACCAAGACGAGTTTTTAGCCTTGAACCAATGTAATTGCACAAATATCCATCTTTCGAACTCAATAAGCATAGAAAACGAGTGAAACGAGGAAGATATTGCGAGGTAAAACATGTGTAAATCGAGCAATATCAAACCCCCCCCACACTTAGGACTTGCTTGTCCTCAAGCAAGCACAATACAAACAAGCAATGGAGATAACGCCTCTAGATAATAATATCATACCAAGATCAAATCCAAAGTGCAAGAATCGAGCATTGATATGCTACTAACGGACGGTTTTATTTGTGCAGTGTTGTTAGGTCGCAGGATGTCCGGTTCGGTAGCACACAGTGGTTTCGTTTATTTATATTGTGCGGGGCTTAAATTTACTTTTACTTTCTAAGGTATAGAAGGTGTAAGTTAACCTAGTGTCGTATTTTTTTTGCTGATTAACGAATTGAAGATCAAGTAGAAAAATGTCTTTTAGTAAAATTACCTGGATAAAAGATAGTAGTTGTTTTTAGCTAAAAGTCCAAAGTGCAGAAAAGTAAATAAGTGGAAGGATATCCGGAGTATGCAGATCAGGGAAATGTTGACCAAGATATCAGTATTGGGTTAGGGAAAGGTAATTATGCTTATGTTAAGACTATGCTTGGAATGATGTAGATCTAGTTGGATGAGCCAATTACACAGACCTACTTGTCTCTGAACTCTCAGAGTTCTCTTTCAGCCGTGAGAAGTATGTCACTTGGTCGTATAATTGAAAGGTAACAATACCTCGGAGGTTATCCTCAGTAAAGTACTAGGTTTATTAGTGAGTTAAGCTCTAATCCTAACCCTCATTATCAGTTTAGTTAACTGAATAACAACGTGCCCTGTTGATTGAACACTGATCACAAACGGAAGGAATCCATGGGTTTAAGTTGGAAAAACCTTAAATAAAAATTAACAACCATTCCATCATACTAATGAGATCATATAAATTCCAACATTATACAGCATCACAGTTAATATACTGATAGTAAAGCAGACAGAAATCTAATGAATACCTAAACAGTTGATATGGCTAAGACCTAAGGCAATAATCAAACAAGAACATGCAATAGGCTTGGGTGACATAGTGAAGGTACTAACTAGATCTTAACAGCTCCTAAAAAGTCTCTTCGGAATAGTCAATAGACATACTAGGTCATTCATGTCTCAATTCCTAAGTTCCGTGTCCTAAAAGCGCATTAAATGCCTCTTGGGAACTTCGGCCATACCGAGTTCATAGAATCTTCAGATACAGTATAACCAGGGGTCTTAATCCTATGAAGTAGCTAATTTCATATAGGTGGACAAGTCCTGATCACAACCTAGGTTGGTCAATCCTTAAGATGCTAGCATACAAATCTATCAGACTTCCTAGTTCAGTATTATAATAGTAATCGTACTAAATTAACATAATTACGCTAACCCAAACTTCTATCATGGCAACATACAGATTAATTAAGCTATCATGGTAATATCGGAATGCATTATTAAACATAAAAGTAAGAACACATGTTTAATACAAAAGATAAGCATTTCTGATAAAAACCTGAAAAGGCCGAAGAAATCTGCCCGAGATCGCAGGGACTCGCCGGGATATCCTCCGGAAAATAAAAGCTAAGCTAACTACTACTAAAAACTAACTAAAAGCTTAAAAATATGAAATGAATTACAAATTGAGTGTGTGTTGAAATGGATAGAGAAAGCCCTTTAAATAGACTTGGAATTTGCCTGCAAACGACTGGCAGTCCGTTTGGCAAGCCGTTTGGCAAGCCGTTTGCAGGGCCCGTTTGCTAAGGCAAGCCGTTTAACGAGGCCGTTTGATCTAGGTGTTTGGCAGGCCATTTGCCACACTGGCAGGCCGTTTGGCAGCCCGTTTGGCAAGCCATTTGGCTTGCTGATTTGCTGGATCATAACTTGATTTCTTGTCTTTCACCATTTTCTCTCTAGAATCTTCGTTTTATCTCCATTTTACTTGATTCTTTTTGCATCGCATTCGTAATTACTTAATCTACAAAATCAACCGAAAAAGCGATAATTTTTCCGACAAAGGGGATAAAAATGTGACTTTTTGACCGATATCAAATACCCCACACTTGGCTTTGCTTGTCCTCAAGCAAAAAGCGGGAATATAAGGATCTTTCTAATAGACTCTCCCTTGCCCCACCCATGGATCTTTTTATTATGCCTTCATCAGAAGTCGGCACATCTTTCGAAAGTATTAGAAAAAGTTTCGAGCTTCGATGATTTGGTCGCTAGATTTCAATCGCGAGTGAAAAAGGCGTACTTTCCAACTTTCAGATGTAGAGTATACATGATCAGGCTCCTCACTAGCGGATCACGCATATCACTCAAGTGTTTAGGGTGTCTTATTCTAATTGTATTATCGCTCAGAAGCCAGTCGTGTAACAGTTCTCATCATAGGCTTGGTAAAGAATCGATATCTCCACCGGTTAAGTAAGGACGTCACTGATCTTCTTCCTAAGCATTCTTTCAAGAGGAAGACGGGTTATAGGGTTTGGTCGGGAAATTTATAGATCGGTGAAAGGTATCCAGATCTTTTGATTTTTGAGAGAATTGATAGACTTTGATTCTTTAGAATATCCATTTTTGGATAGAGAACGGCCTGGAATTCGTAGAAGCTTTCTTCGGAAGAGGCGGATTTTGCTAAGACTTTGTTTAGAATTTTCTTTGGCTCTTCCGGCATCCTTCTTTAGGGCAACTTCTCGGGTGTTTCTTTGCCTTATTTATAGAGACTTTGCTCTTATATATATATATATATATATATATATATATATATATATATATATATATATATATATATATATATATATATATATATATATATATATTTCGGCATACCCTTTCTTCATAACTTTTGTCTTTCATTCCTGGTGCCCAGAGAGAAAGTGATAATCAACTGAAAATAGGTCTTTGACCTATCAAAAACAATCAGGGGTTCGGAATCTTTCAACAAGTGCTTTTAAAGCGAATTTGATCGATCTATATCTTTACTAATCTCTGGATCTTTTGATGAATGTAAAGGGGAGTGAATGTGAATGGTGTATTTTGGGAGTGAATTTGGGGTGAATATTTCTGATTCATCAACTCTTTATGTGAGTTGTTCGGTTTAAATTGCGTGGAGTGGAAACGGGAATGGATGGCTTTTTGTCTTCTCTATTCAGAATGATTTCGGAAGGAGTATCGCACCTGCACCACGTATGGCACTTACTAACCATTGGTCTTGAAACGTATGTTTGAACCAATTTCTAACTTGAACCGTACACTGGCACGCTCATCAATCGAAATGACAAAGTACTGTAGATTTAATGGGTCATACAGATACTTTGGGTCCAAGATTCCTCACCTTTTTAGGAGTAGGGGTCGTGCATGATCATGCGTAGCCTTTTACATATTTTATTAAAAGAAATCTTTTGACACAAAACACAAGTTTCAGCTTAATCGTTCCGTTCTAATAAATGTTCTGAAAACCGATTTCTAACAATTTTATTAGATCTTTTGGGAAAAAACAAGGTAAGAATTTTTCGAAATTACCCAATATCCATTGCTTAATTACTTTTTGGACAAAAGAATTTTTCAAAACTTGGCGTTTTACGGTTACTCGATCTTTAAAACCTTCGACCATTACCCATTACCCCATACTTAGAAGAACATTGTCCCTAATGTTCTCTAGAAAGAATATTTTAATACTTTATAAATTAAGGACATTTTCTTCTAAAATTTCCAAGTTAGTTGCTAGGTTACCCCACACTTAGAGATTTTAGTACGTTATAATCGAAATAGGTTTGAGGAAGGATTACTTCTCTATTGTCGTGTTACTTTCCTAGTGCTGGACCCTCCTACGGTCAGTCTCCTAAGGACCAGTCTCTTTTGATAATATTTCTGCATGAAGAACAAAAAGAGAAAGGCATCATTTCCACTATATATATAACTTTTTAGTACAATGCTTCAAAAAGATAAAAAAATAAAATAAAGTAAAGTAGTCTATGGGATACTATCCTGGTCGATGTGCTGAGTCAGCTCTGCGAAGTATCTAAAGGGATCATCATCATCCTCTAGTCTCGGTAAGTACTCAAGAGGTTGCCCTATATCCAACTCAATGCCTAGTAGTGAATCCAGACATAAGTTTGACGGCAACTCCAGGTGGGATAGGCTCGGGAAAGGCTCCTCTTCAGGTATGCTCCCGGTGATCTCAAATGCCTGGGTCGTTAGTGGCTTAACTGATATGGGAATAGTGACTAAGTGACAACCCTCAGGTAGCTCAGTGACTGGAACTGGCTCGGTGACTGGAGCAGGCGGCCTGATATGAATAAGAGTAGCATGTACAGGCATAGCAGCCGAGGCAACTGAGTGAACTGAGTCCGGCGTGGAACGCCTGGGGGTAGCTTGTCATGTCGGCTGAACATGGCGCGCTAGCCTAAATGAAGATGGGCCCAGAGAACTGCGCGGCATCCCCTTGCGCTGAAGGTGTGCTCTAAGAGCTCGGTAGAGCCTCTGATGGTCTCTGAGAAGTGCCCATGTAACATCAGGGTCACTTAAAGTGGCTCTATAGTGTATCACCGTCTGTGGCTCATGTGTCTCTGGTAGCTGTATGTGCTCGGCAGGTCTCCTGGCTAAACGTCTAGATCGTCGAACGGGAGGAACTGGCGGTGCTGTGCCAATGTCCTCCTCAACACTCTCCAATATCAATTGCCTTGGGGCTAATTGCCCTGTTGATGGCCTGTTCTGATCAGCACTGCTTTCGGATGAGTAAACTCTAGGAGTCCTCCTCCTGCGAACTGGGATGTAAGTTGAAGCTCCTGAACTTGGCATTTTTGCCTGAACACATTCAATAAACTTGTAAGTACTAAGCACAAGTACGGCGCTTAGTTGTTAGTACACAGAGATAATATCTTAAGACTGAAAATAATCGAAATAAAAATAAATAATAATAAAAGGATAAGCAAGGGGTGCCTCCCAAGAGCATTTTGTTTATCAAGTCATTACAGTTCAACTTTTCTTTGCCAGATCTTCAGAATGGATCAAAGGAGAAGAGGTGCTACTCCTTATCGCAGTCTTCTAGATAAGCTTTTAACCGGTGGGCATTGACTTTGAAGTTGCTAGTAGGTCCTTCCAATTCCACGGTTCAGTGTGGAAAAGCATGTACAACTTTGTATGGGCCACTCCATCTTGATCTAAATTTTCTGGTGAACTTCTTGAATCGAGAATTGAAGAGTAGAACTTTATCTCCAGGGGCGAACTTCGTAGGGATTAATTTTGCGTCATGCATAAGCTTTGTTAGTTCCTTGTAGATGTATGATGTTTCGTATGCTTGGTCTCTTAATTCGACGAGTTCGTTCATCTGCATCTTTCGATGCTTTGCGGTAACTGAGGGGTCGAGGTTGCAGGTCTTCAGTGCCCAGAGAGCTTTATATTCAAGTTCCAGCAGAAGGTGACAGGCTTTTCCATAGATCATGCGGTAGGGTGTAGTCCCTAGAGGGTTCTTGTAAGCAGTCCGGAATGCCCACAGAGCATCCTCTAGTTTCTCGGCCCATTTATTTCCATGATGGCTGACAGTTCGTTCTAAGATTCTTTTGAGTGCTCTGTTCGTGACCTCTGCTTGTCCGTTAGTCTGCGGATGATAGGTAGTGGACATTTTGTGAGTAACTCCATATTTTTGCATCACCTTCATAAATTGAGTATTACAGAAGTGTGTGCCTCTATCACTTATTATAGCACGGGGAGCTCCAAATCTGCAGAAGAGTCTCTTCAGGAAGTTGGTGACGACTTTGGTATCATTAGTTGGAAATGCTTGGGCTTCGACCCATCTGGAGATGTAATCTACTCCTACGAGGACATATTCTTTCCCATTAGACTTTGGGAATGGCCCCATGAAATCTAACCCTCATATATCAAAGATCTCGCAAGCTTGGATATTAGTCCGAGGCATCTCATTCTTCATATATATAATACCTTGCCTTTGGCATGTGTCACAACACTTTACAAGCTCTTGCGCATCTCGGAATATAGACGGCCAATAAAATCTTGATTCGTAGACTTTTCTTTCGGTTAAGTCTACTCCATGATGACCTTCAGTTGGTCCATGGTGACAGGTGAAGAATCCCTGCTGCTTGTTTCTCATCTACGCACCTCCTGATTATCTGATCAGGGCAAATTCTAAACAAGTAAAGATCTTCCCAGTAGTAGTACTTGGCATCCCTGAAGAACTTCCTTCTTCGGGAGGTGCTCATTTCCTTTTGTACTACTCCAGCAACTAGGTAGTTAGCCATGTCGGCATACCAAGGAGTGTCAGTAAATTGTGATCCTATGTGAGTTTGTCCTAAACTCATAAGCTGTTCTTCCAGAAATTTATCTCTGAAATCTTGTTCAGCAAGTTGTTCCATCACTGGGTTCTCCAAACGACTAAGTTGGTCTGCTGCGACGTTATCTGCTCCTTTCTTATCTTTAATCTCAATATCGAATTCCTGAAGGAGTAAGATCCATCGTAGGAGTCTTGGTTTCGCGTCTTGCTTAGTGAATAGATATTTGAGGGCTGAATGATCTGTATAGATTGTAGTGTTGGTTAGGATGAGATAGGAACGAAATTTGTCGAAGGCGAATACTATAGCTAGCAGCTCTTTTTCTGTGGTATTGTAATTCTCTTGAGCTCCGGTTAAGGTTTTGCTTGCGTAATAGATTGGATGAAAGTGCCTATCTACCCGTTGTCAAAGCACAGATCCAACTGCGAAGTCACTCGCATCACACATGATTTCAAACGGTAGACTCCAATCAGGAGCTATCATGATGGGTGCATGTGTTAGCTGTTCCTTCAGATAGTTGAATGCTTTTCGACATTCTTCATCGAAGACAAACGGGACTTCCTTTCCTAGGAGATGAGTGAGAGGTCGTGTGACCTTTGAAAAATCCTTAATGAAGCGTCGGTAGAAACCGGTGTGTCCAAGGAAACTCCTTACCGCTCTTACTGTGGTAGGTTCTGGAAGATTAGTAATGGTCTCAATCTTAGCCTTATCAACTTCTATTCCTGCTTTTGAAATCTTATGTCCTAAAACTATCCATTCTTTAACCATGAAGTGACATTTTTTCCAATTCAGAACTAAATTCGATTCTTCACACCGGGTGAGCATCTTGTCAAGGTTTGAAAGGCACGAATCAAAGGTACTACCAAAAACTGAGAAGTCGTCCATGAAGACTTCCATACAATGTTCAATCATGTCGTGGAATATTGCTACCATGCATCACTGGAATGTAGCTGGTGCATTGCATAACCCAAAGGGCATGCTTCGATAAGCAAATATTCCATAAGGACAGTTAAAGGTTGTTTTTTCTTGGTCCTTTGGATCGAGGGGAATTTGAAAGTAGCCGGAAAAACCGTCAAGGAAACAGTAGTATTCATTTCCTGATACACGTTCCAACATTTGATCGATAAAAGGTAATGGAAAATGATCCTTTCAGGTTGCATCGTTTAGTTTACGATAATCTGTGCAAACCCTCCAACCGGTGATTTCCCGAGTTAGAATAAGCTCATTATTCTCATTTTGAATTACGGTTGTCCCTCCCTTTTTGGATACCACTTGAACAGGACTAACCCATGGCGAATCAGAGATGGGATAGATCAGACCGGCGTCCAGAAGTTTGATTACTTCTTTCTTGACGACTTCTTGAATCATAGGGTTGACCCTTCTTTGCCTCTGAACTGAAGGTTTGAAATCATCTTCCATGAAGATCTTGTGGGTGCATATATATATATATATATATATATATATATATATATATATATATATATATATATATATATATATATATATATATATATATATATATATATATATATATATATATACTGTTGTAAACGGCGTCAGTTGCGTCCGTTGCGACGCCCGTTGCGGCGTTTTGGAGACTAAACCGTTTCGACCCCGTCCCGTTTTCTTATAAGCCGGTCAACGGTCAAAAGTCAGGTCAAATGCAGGAAAACTTGGGTCAACGCTGGTCAAAAGTCAGAAATTCTGTTAAAATCGGTCATAAGTCGGTCAAATCGATCAAAATTGACTTAGTTTAGTATTCCATTTTGTATTATATTAACACCGGTAGCAATTATAGGTACAAACTTGTCAATGAAGGTTTTTAACTCTAAAATATGTATAAATGTATATTTATATATATAAAGTCAACATTAGTCAGCATCCGTTTCGACCCCGTCTCGGCCCCGTTTTTTCCGTTGCGACGTTTTGAGGTCGCTACCGTTTCGGCTCCGTCTCGCGTCTTTTTTAACCTTGTATATATATAGGCTGATCCATTTTATGTCGGAGATCTTCCAAGCAATTGCCTTCTTATGTGATTTCAAAACTTGAATCAATTTTGCCTTTTCTTGTGGAGTGAGGTCTTTTGAGATGATCACAGGGAGTTGCGATTCTCCTTCTAAGAATGCATACTCCAGATTTTCGGGTAACTTCTTTAATTCCAATTTCGGAGGTTCCTCAATAGATGGCTTCATCCTAGCTATCTCCTTTCGGTCTAACGAGTCATACTTCTCTTGGAATTCTGATTCTTCAGTAGCGTTCACTGATGCTATCTGTTCTTCATTTCTGAAAATTGTCCTTCTTAATGCTTCCTCTTCAGAAACGTCTTCTTTAGTTTCGAAGGTAGGTTCGGGAAACTCCTCACAGTCCTCCTTTGACTGGGGTTCCTGATATACTGGAATGAAATCTGTATCTTCATTCGGTCTTCTCCTTAATAGAGGTAAAGGAATGCCTTGTCCTAGCGGTGCTATTTAAATAGTCTTACCAAGAAAATTACTTTCGGAGAGGGGAGATTTGTGTTTACTAAGGTTTATGGCAGAATGGTTGCCGAGATTTCCTTCAGGAGGTGTAAAAAACAGATCCTTAGAAATTTTATCTTGACTACATATAGCCATAGTTTCTTCCAGGTATTCGTTGACGAGTTCTTGAAAAGAATCAGAGAGATTCACATCTTCTTCTTTAGGATGGTTCATGAGATGATCAAAATTGAATGTGATTTATTCTCCTTCAACCCTTATTTTCAATGATTTCTCGTGCACATCAATTACGGCCTTGGCAGTATTCAGGAATGGTCTGCCAAGAATGAGTGGGAGCTTTGTGTCTTCCTCAATATCCATAATGACGAAATCAACAGGAAACGTGAACTTATCCACTCTAACTAGGACATATTCAGCTATTCCTCGAGGAATCTTAACTGATCTGTCAGCGAGTTAGATAGTCATTCTGGTAGGCCTTAAGTCATTTAATCCTAGCTTCTTGAATAACGAATAGGGCATTAGGTTTACACTGGCTCCTAAGTCTGCTAACGCATTGCTAATTTGAACATCTTGCAGGTAGCAAGGTACCGTAAATCTTCCTGTATCTCCTAACTTAGGGGGAATTCCATGTTGTAACACTAACGAGCATTCTTCACTTAAGGGCAAGCTAACTATCTCTCTTAATCTCTCTTTATTTGAAAGCAGTTCTTTAAAAAATTTAGCGCAGTTTGGCATTTCTACTAAAACATCTACTAGTCGTACATTCAAATGCAAATTCTTAATAATATCCCAATACTTAGTGAATTGCTCTTCTTTTTTTTTTCTTCCTAAGCCTACCTGGGAAAGGTATGCGGGCGCGTCGAATAATATCCGGGGCCTTAGGAGAGATAGGTTCCGGTGGATTGACAACTGGGTTAATTGGCACAGGTTCCTTATCGGAAAAATCTTGTATGGGTATATTGACAGTTGTTTCCTTCCTTCCTCTAGTCATTACTAGGGCATCAAACTCACTGCACTCTATTTCAACTTTAGTGGTTAATCTTTTAAGCGTAAGCTGAAAATTGGTGATTAATTCTTCAAAAGTCTTTATCAAAGTGTCGAACTTATTTTGACATTCTATAACTTGAAGGTTTATCTCGTATTGCTTTTTCATAAATTCAATTAAAATTTCCTTAGAGTGGAGAGTAAGTTTGTGCAACGGGAAGATTCTATTATGATCCGAGCTATTTTGCTGTTTGTATGCCCATCTAGGGTAAAGATAACTTAGAATGGTTCTAGTAGCATCAGAGTTTCTAGGAATTGGTAAATTTTAAAGAGTGAGGGTGAGATCTTGTAACCAGGTTTCCAGCATTTTTACCGTATGCGCGAAGACGTCATCCTTCTCAGCAGCTTCATTGTTCCAATCTTCCTGTTGTGCAGCTATTGTGTCCAAGAGATTCCATGCTTCATCTGCTGTTCGGGACATGAAATTGCCTTGCGAGGCCATGTCTAGGAGAGACTTATCATCCTTGGTCAAACCATTGTAAAGCGTACAGATTATGTCTGCCCGACTTAACGAATGATTCGGACATCTTTTAAGCATCATCTTTATTCTATTCCATGCTAGACACAATGACTCATTTTCTTTTTGAGAAAAGTTTGTGATGTCATTTCTTAAACAGGTTTGCAGGGAGGGTGGATAAAATTTGTTTAGAAATTTAGTGGCTAAAACCCCCCATGAATGGATTGAATTCGGGTTAAGTTCGTCAAACCATGCTAAAGCGTGTGCAGAAAGTGAATATTGAAAAAGATGAAGTTTTAAAATGTTTTTCTTGTTTTCTTCCATTTTAAAAGAGTCAACCAGACTGATAAATTTGTTTAAATGAAAGTTTGGATCGTCAGTCGGTAATCCTTGAAATTTACAGATCATACTGACTAGTTTAATCATGTGTGAACTGATTTCAGGAATTCCTTCGGTTCCTAAGGTGATTGGTCCTCCTCTGTCCTCTAAGCATGACTTATGCATAGAAGCAAGGGTATCTTGTTGTTCCATATTTTTTATATTTTCTGTTTTAAAAAGACTTAAAAGTAACTTTTAGAAAATATTAATTTACTAAAAGGATCGCTAATTTAATAAAAACAATTATTCTTGAAATTCGGTCGCTAACCAGATCGGATATCTTTACTGATAGGATTTCTTACAGATTACTTGTATCAAGGTGCCCAGGACGACTACGGAGAGGCAGGATCCTTTTGGTTCCAATAGAATTGGGGATTGTTCGGAAAATCCAACAACCAAGTCCGTGTATAATTGTCTTTCTTAGACACCACCACACAACACTTTTGTCTGTTTAAAATCTTTCTCGATTAAAATATTCAATCCCCGGTAGCAGCGCCAAGAGAAACAACTGATATGCTATTAACGGACAGTTTTATTTGTGCGGTGTCTTTAGGTCGCAGGATGTCAGGTTCGGTAGTACACAGTGTCTTCGTTTATTTATATTGTGTGGGGCCTAAATTTACTTTTACTTTCTAAGGTGTAGAAGATGTAAGTTAACCTAGTGTCGTATTTTTTTGCTGATTAACAAATTGAAGATCAATTGGATAATTGTCTTTTAGTTAAATTACCTGGATAAAAGATAGTAGTTTTTTTTAGCTAAAAGTCCTAAGTGCAGAAAAGTAAATAAGTGGAAGGATATCCGGAGTGTGCAGATCAAGGAAATGTTGACCAAGATATCAGTATTGGGTTAGGAAAAGGTAATTATGCTTATATTAAGACTATGCTTGGAATGATGTTGATCTGGTTGGATGAGCCAATTACACAGACCTACTTGTCTCTAAACTCTCGGAGTTCTCTTTGAGCAGTGAGAAGTATGTCACTTGGTCGTATAATTGAAAGGTAACAATACCTCGGAGGTTATCCTCAGTAAAGTACTAGGTTTATTAGTGAGTTAATGAAATGACTCGTTCATATACATTATAAACGATTCACAATAGTTGATTACATCGCGAGGTATTTGACCTCTATATGATACATTTTATAAACTTTGCATTCGTTTTTAAAAGAAAAACTTCCTTTACATCAAAAATTGACGGCATGCATACCATTTCATATTACATCCAATTATAATTGACTTAATATTAATCTTGAAGAACTCAACGACTCGAATGCAACGTCTTTCAAAGTATGCTATGAATGACTCCTAGTAATATCCTTAAAATGAGCTAATGCACAACGAAAGATTTCTTTAATACCTGAGAATAAACATGCTTTAAAGTGTCAACCAAAAGGTTGGTGAGTTCATTAGATTATCATAATCAATCATTTCCATAATTGTAATAGACCACAAGATTTCAGTTTCCATAAATATCCGTACACTCGCAAGTGTATAAAAGTATTCTATAAGTTGTTGAGTGCTTCGGTAACCATACTTAACAAATAATGTGGCATATTCCCTTTATTATGAAATCTCCCTACACTGTACCAAGTGTAGTAAAAACGAAGTACTATGCAACCATTTACGATACTAGAGCAACTAGCCCGGTTGGGGTTGTCAAACCCGATAGATCTATCAATAGGATTCGCGTTTACATGTTCTTACAACATGTAAATATTAGTTACCAAGCTATTAGGGAAAAATATGCAAAGTGGTACAACTCAATGTAGAATATGTTTTTAGTACTTGTGTCCATTTTGTAAAATAATTATAAAAATAACGCATGTATTCTCAGCCCAAAAATATATAATGCAACAGCATTTAAAAAGGGAGCAAATGAAACTCACTATACTGTATTTCGTAGCAATTATGTATATGACGGCACTGAACAAGTGCAGGGTTTGTCTCGGATTCACGAACCTATATCAATTATATATATTAAATAATATTATTAACATATAATATTGATAAAACAAGTTTATATATTAATTATATAATATTTTTACTTTTTTAAGTTAGTAATTAGTTGTTAGTCTTATTTTAAATCTTATATAGATTTCCTGATTTTAAATAGTCAACTCCTGATAGGTATATCTCATAGTATGTTTGACTTCTATAGGTGTAAGAGCCATCTTTGGAAAGGTATATGAGTCCTATAACCAGCCATAATTGGCATATATTCTGAATCAGAGTATAGGTTAGTGAAAATTTCATTTTGTCACATGTGCGTAAATCTGTCCGTACAGTTCAATAATTCGTCATAGGAACAGTCCGTAGGCTAGGAAAAATAGCTAAACTCAATATATTTAATTTTTATTATATATTTTAGTTATTAACATATACACTAACAGGTGTTATCAAGGAAAATAGCCCAGGTCTTAGTTAGCATAGTTTTCTAGTTAGATTGATTAAGCATACAACATTAATCTTAGCCAAATCTTTCGGTTCATAAATTATTTGTTACTACATGGTTTTTAATGAATCAAGTTGCTGGAGACTCCTTAATATGTTGTGCTTTAAAAACATAATTGAAAAGTTTTGGTTTCATAGTCGAAGTTAGGCTTATGCCCTTAACTTGTAACGGTGGACAGATTCGGATAAAATCTGTCATCAGTCAACTAATGAATTTTTGAAAAATACTTGCACTTTGTCTAAAATCATGAAAAAATTATAGAAATCTTGATTAATATATATTAACATATATCCAGAGTTATATGCTCTAAAACAAAGTTTAAGATAGCTTTTAAATCCGTGTGTCAAAACAGTTTTCAAGAACCGAAAGAGACCAATTGTTGTATATTAAGTTCTAAGGTGTTATACATATATACAAGTTATAAATTCTTATAATAACTTAATACAATGTCATAATACATATAAATAAGTGTTTTTTAAGTCAATTTAGTAAGGTTACATTAGTTTATAAACATGCTTGGTTTCCACCAAAACAAGTTCTAGTTTTTACAAGTTTTATAAACTTATTAAGATAGCAATAGAGTAGGAATTTAACAAGAGTTTTAAGAAGTGTTCTACCTTGATTTTGAAGCTAGATGATGAGGAAAATATTTGGTGATGATCTAGTATGAAGATAGAAGTATTTTGAGAGAGTAATTTGGAGTAAAGAATGAGAAAATGGAATGGAAAAATGGGATGGTACATATGGACGAATTTTAAGTTAATAATGGAGTCATATGTTGCCAAAATAGTAAGTAAACTTGTGAGTTTTTGTCTCATGACTCATTAACAAGACAAAAGATTCTAGGATCCAAAAATGGGACTGCTAAGGAGTGTATTTTTCAATAGTTATACATCTATAAGCTGCGTATTAGACGGGTAAAAATACCGTAAAAATACGAATAGAATTCATGAGGAAATAGAATGCGAATACGAGTATAGCTTTATTTGTTGAATATACTTATGTTAATATATATATATTTAAGTCTTTCAAAAGTGTATTAATACATATTAATACAATACATATACATTCATTTTAACATAAGGGTTATTACGTCGTTAAATGTTGCATATATATATTGTTTTCGAAACCCTTAAGTTAGTAGTCTCAATTTATATATATAAATCCCATTATTAATATACTTAATGTGATACTTAACTATCATATATTCAAGTTAGATATAATCCATATATCCATATATATACATAATTATATAGTTAATACAAGTTATGACGTTCGTGAATTGTCGAACAAATGGTTGGTCAATTGTTTGTATGAAACTCATTTTAAAAGTTTTAAAACTTGTCAAAATTTATTACTTATCATTTCGGAATAATGTTATCATATAAAGATTAAGTTTAAATTTTGGTCGAAAATTTCCGGGTCGTCACAGTACCTACCCGTTAAAGAAAATTCGTCCCGAAATTTGATTGGGATCGTCATGGCTGACAATAAGTATGTTTTCATGACGCATAAGAGCTGAAAATTAGAGTCTTATCATCATTGGCTAATATAGATAAATCAATTTGATTTTTGTGAAGAGTACGAGTGTAGCTATCGCAAAAGAGTGAAAATGAGTAAATACATGTTCGTCTTATCCGGTGACGTAGCCACGGTTGATTTTTTGAAATTCAAGAAATTTTAGAAAATCTTCGTAATAAGATTTGATTCTTCGGTAATTAAGGAAATTAGGATCTTCTTTGCTTAAATGCGATAATCTGTTTCGATTGCTCTGTCAGATATTTCACTATAAATGAACTTCTTCCGTCCCATTATTTCCACAACTCTCATTTTTTTATACTTCGATTCATATTTGCGAAACATTTGCCAAATTATCAAAAGTCACTAGAAAAGACAGAATTATCAAGAAAATATAATCTTGATTTTATTTAGAGTTTTAGTAAAATGTAAGAGTCGTGTAACATGACACATGATGGCGGTAGGGTCTGTGAATCATCACGTTCCATTATAAACTCATCATGACTTACTGTAATATAATCTCGTTGATCAAGTGTCATTATATTATACTAACTCATGAATCAGTTCCCAACACTACTTCAATAACATTCATATTTAAATTTCGAATCTTTCAGAATTTAGAAACTAAAACAGTTTCCTTTCTGATGCGATACAGATAACACGAGGAGATAAATGATTTTCGATAAGAATAGTTACGAAAATATCTTCAGTAATATCGAAGATATTTATAATGAAAGATACGATGATATCTTAGAATTTCTAATATCGAATGATACTAAAGAAGATTTGTACATAAAGATTTAGAGTCAGGAGCAAGGTATTCGCTAAAGACTTCAGCAGACCCTGAATCATTTAGATTCTTTGAAGGCAGGTTTAGTCTTTGTGATTTGTCCACAGCCTCCTTCATGATTTGCTCAATCCGTATTCCAGTTCCAACATTTCTGAGCTTTGCCAACATACAATTATTTATTATCAAACTTTAGGCTATTAAGGTCGTTTACAGTTTTTGCTGCTTCATTCAGCTTTTTCAACATTACGAGTATTGATTCGTAGACTGGTTGTTTTCCAGAGTTTCAGAATGGAAGATCATAATTCTAAGAGGTAAATGTTATATGTATACATATAACTGTTGATGTAGACATGCTGCGAGATTTCAAAATACTGATTGCTAATTCCCGATAATTGGTATGGCAATTCTTCTTACAAGATGCGGAGGAGTATATAGTAGGGTTTCAATGAATATCATGATTTTTTGAAAAGTCAAAAATCAATGAAGTTGTTGGTAAGTTTACTGCTAATGTGGTGGGATATAAACGATTCTCCGGTAACGATGATGAAAGGCGAACTTATATATCAAAGTTATAGTAGAGTTCATTCAAATGAGAAGTCGAAGTTGATTTGCTGAAGCTGTGACAAAATTGGCTAATTTGGAGAGGGATTGCAAAGTTATTTTTGGTAATAACAACGCCAAAGGAGCTAGCATAGATACGTGTTTAAATGTTTACTCAGGTTCCGAGTGTTTTCAGGTGCATAACTATATGCATAAATCTTTTCTTCTGTAGATGGAGTGCGGTTGATTCGTACTCTCGATTGAGGTGTTTTCAAGAATCATGAAAGGTTTGAACGCAGATTGGAATTGTCAAGATACAAATGAGGTTTAAGATGAAATCAAGTGGCAAACTTGAAGAAATGTTTAGTTTCAGATGTTATAATTAATATTTTAATTCACTTTAATTGTCCAATGTTATTAGTCCACAGTCGATAGTCCACAGTTAACAGTCCAATAATTCATATATAGTTTAATATATAATAGTCAAATTAATTAATACGTATCGTGACCCGTTATATACATGTCTCAGACTCGATCACAACTCAAAGTATATATATTATTGTAGAATCAACCTCAACCCTGTATAGCTAACTCAAGCATTACTGCATATAGAGTGTCTATGGTTATTCCAAATAATATATATAGATGCGTCGATATGATATGTCAAAACCTTGTATACGTGTCCCGATATTTAAAGTGCGTAAAATAAATAACAGAAATTAAATGACGATAAATAAAATTGCGAGAATATAAATTACGATAAATAAATTGCGATAAATAAATAGCGATAAATAAATTGCGATAAATAAATTGTAATTAGGAATTAACGGTTAGCTAGGAACAGTTAGCTAGGATTTTGTTAGCGTGGATTATTAACAGAATTTCTCATAGTTAATTTGTTTGTTTCTAACAAATTTTATTTTTGTCAATTGTTTTCTTCATTATGCCACTTGTTGAATTCTGATAGGTCAAAATCCAAATATGAAATTGAATAAAAATGGTTATTCTGCGGTGAACGGATACGTATGTTGGTGGATGTAAGTAGAATAGTAAATGACTGTTGAATCAGATTGGAAGAATGTACAGTGTAACTTATTAATGCGAAATCTAAATATTTCTCGGGTATTACCTACCCGTTATAATATTTTCACCATTAACGGTTTGTACAGAGGAATTTTTAATTACAATCTTTATGAAAACATATATACATATATATTCTCTTCAGATGTAATCATGGATTTATGAGTTAATATGATATTAATCTCATTTGATTTACCGTTAGAACAAGAATATATAATCTCTAAAACATTAGAGATTACTTAATCGTCATGTAGAACGAAGATAAATGATGTAGAACGATTCGTAAAATGATGATTAAGTTCGAGGTATAGATTGTGATGTTGAGGCGTGTGATGTTGAAACTTAGGTTGTTGGTGGTACTGGTGTGGATGTTGGTGGTGCTGTTGGTCCTGGTGATGTTGCTGAAGCTAGTAAGTTTTGCACCATATTTTCCAAAACTATTACTCGAGCACGAAGTTCGTTGACTTCTTGTATTACTCCGGGATGATTGTCGGTCAGAACGAGTGAATGAATAAGGTTTAGAATTGTGGATAGAATATAATTGTGATGAGATACTCTGGAAATGAGAGAGAAAATGGTGTCTCGAACAGGTTCGCCGGTAAGTGCTTCAGGTTCATCGTCAAGAGGGTAATTTGGTTGGTGGAAAGGATCGCCTTCTTCGCGTCTCCATTGATTAAGTCGACTACGAGCCCATCTCCAATTCATCCAGAATAGATGATGGCTAATTGGTTGATTCATTCAAGTTACACTGCTTTCAGAGCTCGAGTGGAAACCCATATCGGAATAGCTGTCGGAATAACTATTGGAATAGCTATCGAAATCTGAGGGACTCGAACTGGTTGAGGGATTCATCTCGTACGATCAGATAAAGTATTTTCGATAAGAAATAGATTATAGAATGTAGATTAGTATCCTACAATACATAATTTACATATGCATATATAATACTAAAATCCCATAAGTTACGGAGGAATCTACGGAAGCTGCCAGGCAAAGGTAACAATAACAGATACGCTAAGATATGAATTTATCTATACACTGTCTATGCAATAGAGGCAATAAGATGTGTCTAGACTTTAAAGATGATAAGCAAATAATTTTTGACACAAAATGATAAGCAAAACTTTTGACATGCAGACATGGTCGAAGTCCAGACTCACTAATGCATACTAACGACTTATCAGTTAGACACACTAATGCAGATCTGGTTCGCTAAGACCACCGCTCTGATACCAACTGAAATGACCCATTCATATACATTATAAATGATTCACAATAGTTGATTACATTGAGAGGTATTTGACCTCTATATGATACATTTTACAAACATTGCATTCGTTTTTAAAAGACAAACTTTCTTTACATCAAAAATTGATGGCATGCATACCATTTCATATTACATCCAATTATAATTGACTTAATATTAATCTTGATGAACTCTTTGACTCGAATGCAACGTCTTTCAAAGTATGCTATGAATGACTCCAAGTAATATCATGAGCTAATGCATAGCGGAAGATTTCTTTAATACCTGAGAATAAACATGCTTTAAAGTGTCAGCCAAAAGGTTGGTGAGTTCATTAGTTTATCATAATCAATCATTTCTATAATAGTAATAGACCACAAGATTTCAGTTTCTATAAATATTCGTACACTCGCAAGTGTATAAAAGTATTCTATAAGTTGTTGAGCGCTTCGGTAACCATACTTAACAAATAATGTGGCATATTCCCTTTATTATGAAATCTCCCTACACTGTACCAAGTGTAGTAAAAATGAAGTACTATGCAATCGTTTACGATACTAGAGCGACTAGCCCAGTTGGGGTTATCAAACCCGATAGATCTATCAATAGGATTCGCGTTTACATGTTCTTACAACATGTAAATATTAGTTACCAAGCTATTAGGGAAAAATATGCAAAGTGGTACAACTCAATGTAGAATATGTTTTTAGTACTTGTATCCATTTCGTAAAACAATTATAAAAATAACGCATGTATTCTCAACCCAAAAATATATAATGCAACATCATTTAAAAAGGGAGCAAATGAAACTCACTATACTGTATTACGTAGCAATTATGTATATGACGGCACTGAACAAGTGCAGGGTTTGTCTTGGATTCATGAACCTATATAAATTATATATATTAAATAATATTATTAACATATAATATTGATAAAACAAGTTTATATATTAATTATATAATATTTTTACTTGTTTAAGTTAGTAATTAGTTGTTAGTCTTATTTTAAATCTTATATAGATTTCCTGATTTTAAATAGTCAACTCCTGATAGGTATATCTCATAGTATGTTCGACTTCTATAGGTGTAAGAGCCATCATTGGAAAGGTATTTGAGTCCTATAACCAGCCATAATTAGCATATGTTCTGAATCGGAGTATAGGTTAGTTAAAATTTTATTTTGTCACAGGTGCATAAATCTGTCCGCACAGTTCAATAATTCGTCATAGGAACAGTCCGTAGGCTATGAAAAATAGCTAAACTCAATATTTTTAATTTTACTTATATATTTTAGTTATTAACATATACACTAACATTTGTTATTAAGGAAAGTAGCTTAGGTCTTAGTTAGCATAGTTTTCTTGTTAGATTGATTAAGCATACAACATTAATCTTAGCCAAATCTTTCGGTTCATAAATTATTTGTTACTACATAGTTTTTAATGAATAAAGTTGATGGAGACTCCTTAATATGTTGTGTTTTCAAAACATAATTGAAAAGTTTTGGTTTCATAGTCGAATTTAGGCTTATGCCCTTAACTTGTAACGGTGGACAGATTCGGATAAAATCTGTCATCAGTCAACTAATGAATTTTTGAAAAGTACTTGCACTTCGTCTAAAATCATGAAAAAATTACAGAAATCTTGATTCATATATATTAACATATATCCAGAGTTATATACTCTAAAACAAAGTTTAAGATAGCTTTTCAATTCGTGTGTCAAAACAGTTTTCAAGAACCGAAAGAGACCAATTGTTGTATATTAAGTTCTAAGGTGTTATACATATATACAAGCTATAAATTCTTATAATAACTTAATATAATGTCATAATACATATAAATAAGTGTTTTTAAAGTCAAGTTAGTAAATTTACATTAGTTTATAAACATGCTTGGTTTCTACCAAAACAAGTTCTAGTTTTTACAAGTTTTATAAACTTATTAAGATAGCAATAGAGTAGGAATTTAACAAGAGTTTTAAGAAGTGTTCTACCTTGATTTTGAAGCTATATTATGAGGAAAATGCTTGGTGATGATCTAGTATGAAGATAGAAGTATTTTGAGAGAGTAATTTGGAGTAAAGAATGAGAAAATGGAATGGAAAAATGGGGTGGTACATATGGACGAATTTGAAGTTAATAATTGAGTCATATGTTGCCAAAATGGTTAGTAAACTTGTGAGTTTTTGTCTCATGACTCATTAACAAGACAAAAGATGCTAGGATCCAAAAATGGGGCTGCTAAGGAGTGTATTTTTCAATAGTTATACATCTATAAGCTGCGTATTAGACGGGTAAAAATACCTTAAAAATACGAATAGAATTCATGAGAAAATAGAATGCGAATATGAGTATAGCTATCTTTGTTAAATATACTTATGTTAATATATGTATTTAAGTCTTTCAAAAGTGTATTAATACATATTAATACAATACATATATATTCATTTTAACATAAGGGTTATTACGTCGTTAAATGTTACATATATATATTGTTTTCGAAACCCTTAAGTTAGTAGTCTCAATTTATATATATAAAACCCATTATTAATATACTTAATGAGATACTTAGCTATCATATATTCAAGTTAGATATAATCCATATATCCATATATATATACATAAGTATATATTTAATACAAGTTATGACGTTCGTGAATCGTCGAACAAATGGTTGGTCAATTGTTTGTATGAAACTCATTTCAAAAGTTTTAAAACTTGTCAAAATTTATTGCTTATCATTTCGGAATAATGTTATCATATAAAGATTAAGTTTAAATTTTGGTCGGAAATTTACGGGTCGTCACAGTTAAGCTCTAATCCTAACCCTCGTTATCAGTTTAGTTAACTGAATAACAACGTGCCGTGTTGATTGAACACTGATCACAAACGGAAGGAATCCGTCGGTTTAAGTTGGCAAAACCTTAAATGAAAACTAACAACCATTCCATCATATTAATGAGATCATATCAATTTAAACATTATACAGCATCACAGTTAATATTAATATACTGATAGTAAAGCAGATAGAAATCTAATGAATACCTAAACAGTTGATATGGCTAAGACCTAAGGCAATAATCAGACAAGAACATGCAATAGGCTTGGGTCACATAGTGAAGGCACTAACTTGATCTTAAGAGCTCCTAAGAAGTCTCTTCGGAATAGTCAATAGGCATACTAGGTCATTCATGTCTCAATTCCTAAGTTCCGTGTCCTAAAAGCGCATTAAATGCCTCTCGGGAACTCCGGCCATACCGAGTTCATAGAATCTTCAGATACAGTATAACCAGGGGTCTTAATCCTATGAAGTAGCTAATTTCATATAGGTGGACAAGTCCTGATCACAACCTAGGTTGGTCAATCCTTAAGATACTAACATACAAATCTATCAGACTTCCTAGTTCAGTATTATAACAGTAATCGTACTAAATTAACATAATTACGCTAACCCAAACTTCTATCATGGCAACATACAGATTAATTAAGCTCTCATGGTAATATCGAAATGCATTATTAAACATAAAAAGTAAGAACACATGTTTTATACAAAAGACAAGCGTTTCGGATAAAAACCTGAAAATGCCGAAGAAATCTGCCCGAGATCGCAGGGACTCGCCGGGATATCCTCCGGAAAATAAAAGCTAAGCTAACTACTACTAAAAACTAACTAAAAACTTGAAAATATGAAATGAATTACAAATTGAGTGTGTATTGAAATGGATGGAGAAAGCCCTTTAAATAGACTTGAAATTTGCCTGCAAACGGCTGGCAGGCCGTTTGGCAAGCCGTTTGCAGGGCCCATTTGCTAAGGCAAGCCGTTTAATGAGGCCGTTTGATCTGGGCATTTGGTAGGCCGTTTTCCACACTGGCAGGCCATTTGGCAGCCCATTTGGCAAGCCGTTTGGCTTGCTGATTTGCTGAATCGTAACTTGATTTCTTATCTTTCACCGTTTTCACTCTAGAATCTTCATTTTAGTTCCATTTTACTTGATTCTTTTTGCATCGCCTTCGTAATTACTTAATCTACAAAATCAACTGAAAAAGCGATAATTTTGCCGACAAAGTTTAAATCTTTATTGTTCTAGGGCTTAATATTGGGGATAAAAATGTGACTTTTTGACCGATATCAAGCATAAAGAGTTACCTCCATGATTATGTAACTTCGAAGGCTCAAATGATCTCCAAAAACCTGCGCTCACCAAATATCAAGCATCAACATCTTCTCCTTCTTTCAATACTTCCAAGACTTAAGCTCAATGATCTTCAACAATCACTACAAGAAAAACGGCCTTTTAGGACCCCCAAAAAGTCCTATTATGTACTCTAATATGACCTTTAAGCTGATAGGACCCTTAACGAAAGGGTTCTCCCAGGGTGGCATCTGATTGCTCGTTTCACAAACATATATTTAATTTCTAAATTTATACTTAAACGTGGACTCGACTATGTGACAAGCATACGAGAAATTTTGACTTGGTAGTTGCAATTAGTAAGTTTTTCGTTTAAGGTTCATCCCAAGAGAGCGGTAGTTGCTAGTTGAATCTATGTAAACTCATAATCATCCAAAGGTTTTGTTTGATTAGGGGGTTTTGAAGTTTAATATATTAAGAAGACTAAATTAATTTAAACTAAGAACTAAGTGATTAAGTAAATATCAATAACATTGATAATAATAATAAGTAAAAGTTGTATTATTTTGTAATAATAATAATTATTATTCTATTAATAAAAATATCAATATTTATATTCGCTAAAAAAATGATATTATGATAAAATGATAATTCTAATTATGATAACTTTAATATTTACGATACTTTTTAATATTACTTTAAAATAATAATTTTATTTAAAATGATAATAATAATGATATTTTATAATATCAATGACATTTCTATTATTATAATAATTTTTGTTAAAATGATAGTTTTAATACTAACGATACTTTTAATAATAATATTAATAATAAAAATAATAAGAACGATAATTTTATCTAAATCAATATCTTACAATATTTTAATTTTCATCATGATACCCAAACTCATTATTCCCTAATCGATTCATTTAATAGCTTTTAATCGTCTTTTATATCGCGTTCATGTTAATGATAATAATAGTAATCATATTAATTAGGTGTTACTAATATTAGTTTTTAGTTATAATAATACTAATGAGAATAAATATTATAATAATATTAATGATAATACTAATTATAACTTTCACGATAATAACGATAATAATAAAAATAACAATTTTTAATGGTAATACTACTTATTGATAATAATAATAATAATAATAATAATAATAATAATAATAATAATAATAATAATAATAATAATAATAATAATAATAATAATAATATTAATAATATTAATAATAATAATAATAATAATAATAATAATAATAATAATAATAATAATAATAATAATAATAATAATAATAATAATTAGATAAAAACTATAAAAACGATAATAACGACGATAATAATAATCATTTTCAATAATAATATAAAAATTCAATTGACTATAACTTCTAATCCGTTCATCAAAACCATTCGATATCTAAATGAAAAGTTCTTAATTTTTCGCTAGCTTTCCAACGACATGCATATCTTATACCTTATCTCAACCTATATGTAACTAATTCAAGATTCAACATAACGTATCTAATGGCAACATCAAAAGTACAAGCATGCATAATCCTATATTCTCGAGCACTAGTCAGGGATACACTATTAATATATAAAAGTTAAGTTATGAGTGCTCACATATCAATATTGAGATTCAATATTGCAGGAAAGGTACGTAGACGCAACGGAGATGATAAACACAAGATTGACCTCACGAGAATACCCATAAACATTACCCATCACCTCCATAGCTATAACCCATAATTTCCTTAGCCCTATCCCGCTCACAAAATGTGTTTTGAAATAACTCGCGCGTACCTCTTGTCTTAGTATTTTATGTATAATACTAATAATATTACTCCTAATAATACTAATACTAATAATTATAAGATTAATAATCTTAATATTAATAATAATAATAATAATAATAATAATAATAATAATAATAATAATAATAATAATAATAATAATAATAATAATAATAATAATAATAATAATATAATTATATATGTGTGTGTAAATATTGAGAGATGGATGAGAATGGATTCGGCCAGAGTGATTGAGCCTTTATAGATGAGTCCTGAGTTGCCTTGCCATGCAATCACATGGTTTGGCATGCATAAGGCCATGCAATCGCATGGACCTTCTGTCATGCACACAACTCGCTTAACTTTTTCTACCGACGATTTCTGTTATTATTTTATATATAATATAATTAATTCATATAATTAATTATATATTATATTTTATTTACGTGCATGGTAAAAATATAATTTTTGTTCAAATGACTCGTACGTTGTCACTCGACTCATGTACCACTTTCGGTTTTTCGAACTCATTTTCATACGTTTAGAAAACTAGCATTTTACGTTACGCGACGTGTACCCTTATTAATAATTTGACTTTTTCATCAATAATTTACCTTATAAAAAATGTAACTTATATAATTGAGTGTTGTGGTCATTTGCTTCTATAAATCAGTGGCTCGTTGTTCGTCAAAATATATTATTTTAAATCAAGACGTTTTATGACTAAGTTAAAATATATATATATATATATATATATATATATATATATATATATATATATATATATATATATATATATATATATATATATATATATATATATATATATTTATATATATATATTTATTTATTTATTTTTATTTCGAAATATAAATTTGGGACAATATATAATATATAGTTTTTCAAAACTAATAATATTCAAATTTATATATCTTGAAATCGTTTAAATAATAAGAAATATTATTTCGTAACATTTGTATTTTTAAAGTTTAAAATAGATATACTTTATTTATATAAAAACGTTTACAAAGACATTTTAATATTCCAATTACTTTATATTCCAAATCATTTCATTATAAAGGTTATAATAGTAGAAGTTGTTATGTCATAAGACGTTCTTAAAAAGTCTATTATATCGAAAAGACGTTTTCGTTTATGAACGCAAAATCACACATGAATCGTATCAGGTTTCGAAGTTTTTAACTTCCAGTTTAATCATGACTCGTAGGATTAAATCTAAAAGAAAAATCAAACGTAAGGAATTATCTTAATGTAAAATGTCGATCTATTTAACTTGTCAATATCTATTCTCTAATTTACCTATATTCCCTAATTTCACTTTCACAATACCTAATATGAAGGTTAAATAATTTATCTTATCAAAAGTCACGAGGCAATTACTGTAAGGCATGAATTGGAATTTAACAGACATTTTCACCAATCTGACTTGCTCTCACTACTTGACACTTTGTCCTTACTCGGAGATCACTTTACCATTTATTCCGAATATCGTTAAAAAGGAAAGGTTTTTCTAAATCAAAGTGGACCTCTCAATAGAGACTCAAAATCATAATTCAATGTATTTGATATTTCAATCTTTTGATATTATCTTTTAATTCTATCGATAATTGTTCTGAATATATTTTGAAACAAATACGTTTATGTAAAGTATTATACGTCTAATACTTTGTTAACGTTTTCAAGTTATAATATATATATACATATACATATATAATCATATCCGTTCATATAATGGTTCGTGAATCATTGGAATATGGTCGAGGTTAAATGAATGTATGAACACAGTTTAAAATTCTTGATATTCAAGTTAACAAACTTTGCTTATCGTCGGAAACATATACAGATTAAAGTTTAAATTTGGTCGGAAATTTCCGGGTCGTCACACAAACCGGCAAATGAAACACCGGGTTGGCCCCAAAAATGGCAAACCGGCAATTCGTTTATTGGTTTACCCAAATTTTAAAAATTGAGTTTGAATTTCTATTTTTGTAAATATGTTGAAAATAATTCTATTTTGAAAAAAAAAAAAATCGGATAACTATGACATTTTTAGATGTTAATTGGTGACGGTGAATTTTCAAAATTATTTGTGTTGATTTGTAAAACCTTAAACTCACTCAACCTTTTCATTTTTATTTACAGTTTACAAAATACAATTCTAACCACTGTTGTAAACGACGTCCGTTGCGTCCATTGCGACGCCCGTTGCGGCGTTTTGGTGACTAATCCGTTTCGACCCCGTCCCGTTTTCTTATAAGCCAGTCAACGGCCAAAAGTAAGGTCAAATGCAGGAAAAATTGGGTCAACACCGGTCAAAAGTAAGAAATTCTGTTAAAATCGATCATAAGTCGGTTAAATCAATCAAAATTAACTTAGTTTAGTATTCCATTTTGTAGTATATTAACGGTAATAGCAATTATAGGTACAAACTTGTCAACGAATGTTTTTTAGCTTTAAAATATGTGTAATATATATATATATATATATATATATATATATATATATATATATATATATATATATATATATATATATATATATATATATATATATAAGTCAACATTAGTCAACATCCGTTTCGACCCCGTCTCGGCCCCGTTTTTTCCGTTGCGACATTTTGAGGTCGATACCGTTTCGGCGCCGTCTCACGTCTTTTTCAACCTTGACTCTAACTCTTTAGACCTATACCTAACTTATTTTCGTTTGTGCATATATATACATGTTAGTAAGGTAATTATTTGAATTTAATTTTGTTAAATCTAACTTCATCATATCGACCTCTTGATGGTCATTAAGTTAAATTAGCAGCCAAAATAAGAGTATAATCACATAAAATCTATTTTTTATTTTATGTATAAGTTTGGTATATATTTGCGTTGATATTTTAGTTTATTACTAGTGGAATGTAGAGAGATACTCGGTAGAAAACCTAATCTTTCTAGCTTATTTAACACGTTATCTAGGTATCTGACCTAACGTAAAAAAGAAAGACATGAGGGAGTTAAAGTTTGCAAGTGTAATAAAAGTTGCTTTCAGTAGTAAGAATTTTATAAGAAACAAAAACCCTCAATGATCATCTAACCATCACAACACGTACTAGTTCATATTTCATATAGTATAAGATTTGAGTCATTGTCTCTTACAATCTTTATGACTTTATTTCCACTTTTCATGTTTTGCTTTAAAATGAATTGGTAGAGGTTTTTATTCGTGATAGAATATATAAATCTAATATTTAATGTTATTGTTAAAATATACAACATTAGTAACTACAAATATTAAAATCACCTAATTGTGTATTAGTAGACTATACTAGAGTATAACTTCTTTTTACACTTTACTAAGCACCACCCGACTCAGATGAGTCATTGTTTTTGACTTTTTGTTCTTAAGTATCTTCAACACTTGGATATGATTCTCGTGCACTTGTATGTTTTGTTTTTTCAAGTGTCAACCTCTTAAGGTATTGAACAAAGTTAATTGTTTGCCTTTGTGGTAGGGTCAAATTAATTCGTTGGTGTTTATGGGTCGTCTAGTTAGGGGAAGTATCTCATCATATTTTCACACATAAAACTATAAAAAAAAAAAAAAAATTTATACTTAATGATGTGTACAATCATAAATATAATAACATCTAAGAGCGTTAAGGAATTTTGTCGCACTGAATTTGTTTACACTTTACATTGTGTGAAGAAATGAGGTGTAACAAATTTACTCGTGTTTTTAAATGTCCTTAAATTTGTTTTTGTACACGCTAATGTGAACTCTTTTCTCAAACAATTTTACGTGTGAGAGTTCAATAATATTCTACATTTATAAATGTAATAAGCTTACACACATATAATCATACCTATCTAGCCGAGTGATTACCGTTCTTCTAGGTGTCCGAGAGGTCTTGAGTTCGAGTCTCATTTGGGGATTTCATAATGCAATTTGTTTTTCAGTTGATTATGGAGTCCTCTAGGGGTTTCTTGCAATGCTCATATAAGTAAGGTTCCCTCAGGATTTTCTTTTGGTGAAATATTTTTAGTTTCCTCCTTACAGGAGTAGGAAGTGAGCATGAACTTCCTAGATATGATGGGGTGGGTGGGTAATGCCTCCGTCGGTGACTTTAATACCGCCCTTTTAAAAATATAAGCTTACACACATTATAAGTGTGAGAAAATTTAACAAAGGATTCACACTTTTTTGTAACCGTGGAAAAATATGTGTGAACAAATGGCAAATTATAGTAAGTTTCTGATAGTTTTCTTGGATTGTGTTGTGGGAAGTCACTATTTAGACTATCATAATTGTTTGCTTGATGGTTTCAACAAGATTGAAGGTACGCGCTACGCGGCTAAATATTATTGATAAAAATCAGACAAATATAAGGGTTGGCAAAAAATTAAACAGTTCAAAATTAACCTTCAGAGGTTATAGTCATTCATTAGAAGTGGCATATACATCGGAAATCGTTTACCACAATTTACATCATCAATAACCTAAGTACTACAAGTTTAATGTCTAACCATCAAAAGACAAACACACTAGGTCAATAGATATATAAAAAACTTCTAATAATTCTGCATATGGTGCTGAAAATGTGCAGAATCTTAAGGCTTGCATTGCTAAACAGATCAATCACATAAGCTCATCAAAGTCGTGAACGTCATCCCATGCAACGCAGAACCAGGTTTCAGTACGCTCAAATACAATCCACACTTCGTCGCCTGGTTCATAGTCATTTAAATTGAGGAAACTCCTCCAGCCAGCAGAGACATACAACTTTGGTTTCGATGTGTTTCTGGTTTCCAACAGCTTCCAGGTGTGGGTTCTGTCAAAAGCATCAACGCATTCATAAGTGAACCCGCCAACTAACTCTGGTATCTCAAGTGCCTCTTCTGGTAGGCGCTGTATAGGAAAAAACATTCTTTAGTGCTCTTATGAATGCAATTCAGGAATGTATAATTTATATCTAACAGACTTTAGCATGAAAATAAACAACTTACCCATACATTTGTCCTCGGTGTGGTCACGAAAAAATAAACGTCGTTAGTGTTAATGTTGTCACTGTTAATTTATGTATACAAGGAAACAAATGTCAGATGCAGAATACCTGAATATAACTGACTTTACCAAATATACTTTTGTTAAACATGTTAGAAACATATTAAATAAGATTGCCATAGGTGGTTTTCTGTACTAAAAATGGTGGTAAAGAAGTAGCAGGAATTTCAGAAATATTAAAAGAAAGCCTGCGGACGTTAGCATAAGAACACATGATGACGTCAGCATACAATGACCATTTGCAGGTTTGTATATAGATTTGTGTGCAGTTTTTTGCTGTTGTGCAGATTTTTCTGTGTTTCTATTTCTGTTTGCAGGTAACTCTATGCATTGCCTATTTGGATGTTGGTTTGAAAATCAGTATATCTCACAAGTTTATAAAATAAAAATAAAAAAACATAAACAGAAGAGAAAAAGAGGGTGCAGACATGTATAGAAAATCAACAGATGTGCAATTGTAAAGTGATCAAGAAGGGAAACAAACCTTTTCCTTTGAGCAGTGCTGATTTTATGCTGTTTGCTGAGAGAGAATTGGCGATGAAGTAGATGGAGATGGTTAAGGTGATTTTGTAGGTGAAGTAAGTAGATAGAAGATCTGGTCAGGTGAAAGGAGAATTCTTGAGCTTCCCAAAAATTAAATGTTGATTGTAGGTTTGGTTGATAGCTTTGAATGCCTTGGTGTAAATGATGTATTAAGTGTTTAGTGTAGGTAACTTTGGTCTGCAGCAGCAAGTGTGTTTAATTAGAGCTGAAAGCATGCAAGAAATTGAGTTTTTTTTTTAATTATTATTTTCAGCTGTGAATTGTCTGCAAGCATGTCATGCAGTACCTATCAGCGTAGACAACAATATGTAAGTATAACAACTGGTTGAAAAAATACAAACCATAAGTATTATAGATTGTACAATTGACTACCAATACTAAATTGAGGAAAACGGAATGCAACTAATTAAATAGACATGCTGAAAGTACCTGACTTAGAACATTCATTTAAAAGTCTACATTTCGTAATAGAAATTTGCAGAAACATACCAATACATAAAAACCATAATGTACAGACCAAATTGGTTCATCAACGATCAGGAAGCTAACACACAATGATAATTTACATTCTAAACCAGTCAAGGATTACAAATACAGGTACACAAACCAAGTTTTCAGTGAGCACACAAATAATTAACGCACGTCTAAAAAAGTTTTGCAAAGCAACACCAAGTAATGTGGTTTACAAGCTTCTAGCCGCCAAACCAAAAGAAACTACCCATTGTGCCCGCTACCGCGCATGTGATCAGGCCTAAACTCCGCCGCACTTTTTCCTTCCTCGTTTGTTATCCTTCTTGGACTCTTTGGTGAATAAAGCTCGTTTAACCATCTTCTTTGAACTCCCTTTTTCTGGTTTCCCTTTCTTTGGCTGCTCTGGCATCTGTAACTGGACAGTCGGTGGACACGTGCTGTTTATGGCGTCTGTGGCAATTGCAGATGTGCATGAATAAGATGTATAAGTGCAGGTTGCAAGTTATAAAACAAAACTGAATGTAGGTTGCGTAAGTTGGGACATTAATAAATTCAAGAATAGAGTGCAATGAACAAAGACATAATTATGCAGGTGGTGAACCTGTTGCTAAGTCCTCAACTTTTGTGGAGGCGTTAGGTGCATCAGTGTTTGTCGCTACATTTGGTATTTCATCAAGAAGCCTTGTGACGATGAATTATGGGTGCGTTTTCCTTGATTAAGGGTTGTAGTGGAACTGGAATGTGTGAGTCTGCCCTTCTATGGCTCTTATGATGGGTGGTAGTTCATGAGGCTGATCATAACCTCTGTTTGTTATGAGGTCACTGCAAGTGGTTCCAACAATTACATCACCCGTTTCTGAGAAAAAGGTAAAGGACGCAGTATTCGATATGTCATTGACGATAGTTTTGAAGCAGTAGCTGAAACATGTCATGAAAGCAGTCAGTTAGTCTGCAGTTAAGTAGGAGAAAATTTATGGTTGCAAGGCATTCTTATGTAGGCGTGTAGGTAGCTTTGGTACCGTGGACCCGGCATGTGTAATTGTTGGGAGCGTCAATGTCCTCCATGACTTTCAACAAACATTCACTGCAACTTTTGTAATACCAGTCTCTGTTTCCACCAACTTGTTCAATCGTGCCTTCACAAGTGAAGTCTACATTTTGGAAATTGCAAATTTATACGTATATTATTAGGTCAGTTTGAGAGAGATTTAATGGTAACATAAATAGTTGGTTGATAATGCTAAAAACGAACATATATTTCATAGCATTATCCCTCAAGAAAGACAAGCTTTTAGTTGCAATTGTTCTATTTACAAGTGATATTCGTTTAAATAATAAAAGGTGAAGACAAAAGACAGATTTGACGAATTGAAGACGCAAACGACTAAAAAGCTCAAAAGTACAAAGTACAATCCAAGAGGTTCAATTTATTGATGAGAAACGTCTCAAAATTACAAAAGTACGAGCTGAAATGTCCCGTTCATATTGATTATAAACGTTCCATATTAATTGATTTCGTCGCGAGGTTTTGACCTCTATATGAGACGTTTTTCAAAGACTGCATTCATTTTTAAAACAACCATAACCTTTATTTTATCGATAAAGGTTTAAAAAAAAAAACATTTCGTAGATTATCAAATAATAATAATCTAAAATATACCGTTTACACACGACCATTACATAATGGTTTACAATAAGAATATATTACATCAAAAATAAGTTTCTTGAATGCAGTTTTTACATAATATCATACAAGCATGGACTCCAAATCTTGTCCTTATTTTAGTATGCAACAGCGGAAGCTCTTAATAATCACCTGAGAATAAACATGCTTTAAACGTCAACAAAAATGTTGGTGAGTTATAGGTTTAACCTATATATTTATCAATCGAAATAATAGACCACAAGATTTCATATTTCAATACATCCCATACATAGAGATAAAAATCATTAATACGGTGAACACCTGGTAACCGACATTAACAGGATACATATAGAATATCCCCATCATTCCGGGACACCCATCGAACATGATAATTTCGAAGTACTAAATGATAATGCTAAAAACGATCATATATTTCATAGCATTATCCCTCAAGAAAGACAAGCTTTTAGTTGCAATTGTTCTATTTACAAGTGATATTCGTTTTAATAATAAAAGGTGAAGATAAAAGACAGATTCGACGATTTGAAGACGCAAACGACCGAAAAGCTAAAAAGTACAAAGTACAATCAAAGTGGTTCAAATTATTGATGAGAAACGTCTCAAAATTATAAGAGTATAAGACGCAAAACGCAAAGTACAAGATATTAAATAGTACGAAAGGACGTTCGAAAATCTGGAACCGGGACCAGAGTCAACTCTCAACGCTCGACGCAACGGACTAAAAATTACAAGTCAACTATGCACATGAATATAATATAATATATAATTAATTCTTAAAATTATATATATATATATATTATATTATATATTATAAACATCGGCAAGCTAGTGAACAAAAGCACTTGGGCGGGATCCAGTTGGCCATGCGATCGCATGGCCTGGAAGAATAAAACCCATGCGATCGCATGGCCCCAAAAGTTGGGTCAGGTCCTATAAATTTCGCGTGTTTTGGCCGAATGTTTTACATCTTTTTCTCTTCTCATCTCTAAAACGTATATATATATATATATATATATATATATATATATATATATATATATATATATATATATATATATATATATATATATATATATATTATAATTTTAATTTTAATTTTAATTTTAATTTTAATTTTAATTTTAATTTTAATTTTAATTTTAATTTTAATAATAAGGGTATGTTAGCGAATGTTGTAAGGGTGTAAGTCGAAATTCTGTCCGTGTAACGCTACGCTATTTTTAATCATTGTAAGTTATGTTCAATCTTTTTAAATTAATGTCTCGTAGCTAAGTTATTATTATTCTTATTTAAGCCGAAGTAATCGTGATGTTGGGCTAAATATTAAAATTGGGTAATTGGGCTTTGTACCATAATTGGGGTTTGGACAAAAGAACGACACTTGTGGAAATTAGACTATGGGCTATTAATGGGCTTTATATTTGTTTAATTAAATGATAGTTTGTTAATTTAATATAAAGATTTACAATTGGACGTACCTATAAATAACCATATGCACTCTATCGGACACGATGGGCGGGATATTTATAAGTACTAATAATCGTTCATTTAACCGGACACGGGAATGGATTAATAGTTAATGAACTTATTAAAATAGGGGTGAATTATATACAAGGACACTTGGTGTAATTATAGTTTAAGTCCCCAATTAGTTGGAATATTTGACTTCGGATATAAGGATAATTTGACGAGGACACTCGCACTTTATATTTATGACTGATGGACTGTTATGGACAAAAACCAGACGGACATATTGAATAATCCAGGACAAAGGACAATTAACCCACGGTAATAAACTAAAATCAACACGTCAAACATCATGATTACGAAAGTTTAAATAAGCATAATTCCTTTATTTCATATTTAATTGCACTTTTAATTATCGCACTTTTATTTACTGTCATTTTATTTAAATGCACTTTTAATTATTGTACTTTTTAATTATCACAATTTTATTTATCGTCATTTTATTTATCGCATTTTTATTTATCGCAATTTCATTATCGTTATTTACTTTACGCTTAAAATTAAGTTATATTTATTTTTAATATTTTACATTAGGTTTTAACTGCGACTTAAGTTTTAAAATCGACAAACCGGTCATTAAACGGTAAAAACCCCCTTTTTATAATAATAATACTACTTATATATATTTATATTTTTACAAATATAGTTTTTAAAAATATAGCGTTAAACTTGGCGAGTTCCCTGTGGACGAACCGGACTTACTAAAAACTACGCTACTGTACGATTAGGAATACTGCCTATAAGTGTTGTAGTAAGGTTTAGGTATATCCACTCTATAAATAAATAAATAACTTGTGTAAAATTGTATCGTATTTAATAGTATTTCCTAGCAAAAATACTACTATTTCGTATACACCTCGCATAACATCACTAAAGCATTCCAAATTCCAGAATGGGGCTTGTTGGGCCCGATAGATCTATCTTTAGGATTCGCGTCAATTTGGGGGTCTGTTCCCAAATTCTTAGACTACCAAGCTAAAAAGGGGCATATTCGGCTTCGATAATTCACCCATATAAAGTAGTTTCATTTACTTGTGTCTATTTCATAAAACATTTATAAATTTGCATGTATTCTCATCTCAAAATATTAGATTTTAAAAGTGGGACTATAACTCACTTTCACAGATTTTTACTTCGTCGGAAAGAAAGACTTGGCCACTGGTCGATTCACGAACCTATAACAAATATGTACATATATATCAAAGTATGTTCAAAATATATTTACAACATTTTTAATACGTTTTAATGTTTTAAGTTTATAAAGTCAGCTGTCCTCGTTAGTAACCTACAACTAGTTGTCCATAGTTAGATGTACAGAAAATAAATTGATATATATTATCTTGACCCAATCCACGACCCAGTGTATACATGTCTCAGGCTAGATCACAACTCAAAGTATATATATTTTTGGAATCAACCTCAACCCTGTGTAGCTAACTCCAACATTACTGCATATAGAGTGTCTATGGTTGTTCCAAATAATATATATAGATGGGTTGATATGATATGTCAAAACATTTGCATACGTGTCTATGGTATCGCAAGATTACATAATATATTAGAATACATGTATAATACAATACAAGTTAGCTAGGATATGATTAATATAGATTTGTTACCAATTTTCACGTAGCTACAACAACTAAAAATATCCAATCTTGTTTTACCCATAACTTCTTCGTTTTAAATCCGTTTTGATTGAATCCAATTGCTATGGTTTCATATTGAACTTAAGTTTATGAATCTATACAGAAAAATTATAAGTTTATAGTTGGAAATACAGGTTACAAGTCATTTTTGTAAAGGTAGTCATTTCAGTCGAAAGAACGACGTCTAGATGACCATTTTGGAAAACATACTTCCACTTTGAGTTTAACCATTATTTTTAGATATAGTTTCTACGACGGCGTATGTCCAAAACAGCCCGCGGTGTTACTACGACGTCGTATGTCCGATTTTACGGTGTTTTTCGTGTTTCCAGGTTTTAAATCATTAAGTTAGCATATCATATAGATATAGAACATGTGTTTAATTGATTTTAAAAGTCAAGTTAGAAGGATTAACTTTTGTTTGTGAACAAGTTTAGAATTAACTAAACTATGTTCTAGTGATTTCAAGTTTAAACCTTCGAATAAGGTAGTTTTATATATATGAATCGAATGATGTTATGAACATCATTACTACCTCAGGTTTTGTGGATAAACCTACTGGAAATGAGAAAAATAGATCTAGCTTCAAAGGATCCTCGGATGGCTTGAAAGTTCTTGAAGCAGAATCATGACACGAAAACAAGTTCAAGTAAGATTTCCACTCGAAATAAGATTGTTATAGTTATAGAAATTGAATCAAAGTTTGAATATGAGTATTACCTTGTATTAGAAAGATATCTTAATGTAAATAAGAAAGATTTCTTGAGGTTGGATGATCACTTTACAAGATTGGAAGTAAGCTAGCAAACTTGGAAGTATTCTTGATTTTATGAAACTAGAACTTATAGAATTTATGAAGAACACTTAGAACTTGAAGATAGAACTTGAGAGAGATCAATTAGATGAAGAAAATTGAAGAATGAAAGTGTTTGTAGGTGTTTTTGGTCGTTGGTATATGGATTAGATATAAAGGATGTGTAATTTTGTTTACATGTAAATAAGTCATGAATGATTACTAATATTTTTGTAATTTTATGAGATATTTCATGCTAGTTGCCAAATGATGGTTCTCACATATGTTAGGTGACTCACATGGGCTGCTAAGAGCTGATCATTGGAGTGTATATACCAATAGTACATACATCTAAAAGCTGTGTATTGTACGAGTATGAATACGGGTGCATACGAGTAGAATTGTTGATGAAACTGAACGAGGATGTAATTGTAAGCATTTTTGTTAAGTAGAAGTATTTTGATAAGTGTCTTGAAGTCTTTCAAAAGTGTATGAATACATATTAAAACACTACATGTATATACATTTTAACTGAGTCATTAAGTCATCGTTAGTCGTTACATGTAAATGTTGTTTTGAAACCTTTAGGTTAACGATCTTGTTAAATGTTGTTAACCCATTGTTTATTATATTTAAAGAGATGTTAAATTATTACATTATCATGATATTATGATATATTAATATATCTTAGTATGATATATATACAGTTAAATGTTGTTACAACGATAATCGTTACATATATGTCTGGTTTCGAAATCCTTAAGTTAGTAGTCTTGTTTTTACATATGTAGTTCATTGTTAATATACTTAATGATATGTTTACTTATCATTTTTAATATACTTAATGATACTTAACCCATTGTTTATTATATCTAAAGAGATGTTAAATTATTACATTATCATGATATTATGATATATTAATATATCTTAGTATGATATATATACAGTTAAATGTTGTTACAACGATAATCGTTACATATATGTCTCGTTTCGAAATCCTTAAGTTAGTAGGCTTGTTTTTACATATGTAGTTCATTGTTAATATACTTAATGATATGTTTACTTATCATAAAACCATGTTAACTATATATATATATCCATATATATGACATCATATAGTTTTTACAAGTTTTAACGTTCGTGAATCACCGGTCAACTTGGGTGGTCAATTGTCTATATAAAACCTATTTCAATTAATCAAGTTTTAATAAGTTTGATTACTTAACATGTTGGAAACACTTAATCATATAAATATCAATTTAATTTAATATATATAAACATGGAAAAGTTCGGGTCACTACAGTACCTACCCGTTAAATAAATTTCGTCCCGAAATTTTAAGCAGTTGGAGGTGTTGACGTATCTTCTGGAAATAAGTGCGGGTATTTCTTTTTCATCTGATCTTCTCATTCCCAGGTGAACTCGGGTCCTCTACGAGCATTCCATCGAACCTTAACAATTGGTATCTTGTTTTGCTTAAGTCTTTTAACCTCACGATCCATTATTTCGACGGGTTCTTCGATGAATTGAAGTTTTTCGTTGATTTGGATTTCCTCTAACGGAATAGTGAGATCTTCTTTAGCAAAACATTTCTTCAAATTTGAGATGTGGAAAGTGTTATGTACAGCCGCGAGTTATTGAGGTAACTCAAGTCGGTAAGCTACTGGTCCGACACGATCAATAACCTTGAATGGTCCAATATACCTTGGATTTAATTTTCCTCGTTTACCAAATCGAACAACGCCTTTCCAAGGTGCAACTTTAAGAATGACCATTTCTCCAATTTCAAATTCTATATCTTTTCTTTTAATGTCAGCGTAGCTCTTTTGTCGACTTTGGGCGGTTTTCAACCGTTGTTGAATTTGGATGATCTTCTCGGTAGTTTCTTGCATTATCTCTGGACCGGTAATCTGTCTATCCCCCACTTCACTCCAACAAATCGGAGACCTGCACTTTCTACCATAAAGTGCTTCAAACGGCGCCATCTCAATGCTTGAATGGTAGCTGTTGTTGTAAGAAAATTCTGCTAACGGTAGGTGTCGATCCCAACTGTTTCCGAAATCAATAACACATGCTCGTAGCATGTCTTCAAGCATTTGTATCGTCCTTTCGCTCTGACCATTAGTTTGTGGATGATCGGTAGTACTCATGTCTAGACGAGTTCCTAATGCTTGCTGTAATGTCTGCCAGAATCTTGAAATAAATCTGCCATCCCTAACAGAGATAATAGAGATTGGTATTCCATGTCTGGAGATGACTTCCTTCAAATACAGTCGTGCTAACTTCTCCATCTTGTCATCTTCTCTTATTGGCAGGAAGTGTGCTGATTTGGTGAGACGATCAACTATTACCCAAATAGTATCAAAACCACTTGCAGTCTTTGGCAATTTAGTGATGAAATCCATGGTAATATTTTTCCATTTCCATTCCGGGATTTCGGGTTGTTGAAGTAGACCTGATGGTTTCTGATGCTCAGCTTTGACCTTAGAACATGTCAAACATTCCCCTACGTATTTAGCAACATCGGCTTTCATACCTGGCCACCAAAAATGTTTCTTGAGATCTTTGTAGATCTTCCCCGTTCCCGGATGCATTGAGTATCTGGTTTTATGAGCTTCTCTAAGTACCATTTCTCTCATATCTCCAAATTTTGGTACCCAAATCCTTTCAGCCCTATACCGGGTTCCGTCTTCCCGAATATTAAGAAGCTTCTCCGATCCTTTGGGTATTTCATCCTTTAAATTTTCCTCTTTTAAAACTCCTTGTTGCGCCTCCTTTATTTGAGTAGTAAGGTTAGTGTGAATCATTATATTCATAGCTTTTACTCGAATAGGTTCTCTATCCTTTCTGCTCAAGGCGTCGGCTACCACATTTGCCTTTCCTGGGTGGTAACGAATCTCAAAGTCGTAATCATTCAGCAATTCAATCCACCTGCGCTGCCTCATGTTCAGTTGTTTCTGATTAAATATGTGTTGAAGACTTTTGTGGTCGGTATATATAATACTTTTGACCCCATATAAGTAGTGCCTCCAAGTCTTTAATGTAAAAACAACCGCTCCTAATTCCAAATCATGCGTCGTATAATTCTGTGCGTGAATCTTCAATTGTCTAGACGCATAAGCAATTACCTTCATTCGTTGCATTAATACACAACCGAGACCTTGCTTTGAGGAGTCACAATATATCACAAAATCATCATTCCCTTCAGGTAATGACAATATAGGTGCCGTAGTTAACTTTTTCTTCAACAATTGAAACGCTTTTTCTTGTTCATCCTTCCATTCAAATTTCTTCCCTTTATGTGTTAATGCAGTCAAGGGTTTTGCTATTTTGGAAAAATCTTGGATGAACCTTCTGTAGTAACCAGCTAGTCCTAAAAATTGGCGTATGTGTTTCGGAGTTTTCGGGGTTTCCCACTCTTCAACAGTTTCAATCTTTGCTGGATCCACCTGAATACCTTCTTTATTCACTATATGACCGAGGAATTGAACTTCTTCTAACCAAAATGCACACTTTAAAAACTTAGCGTACAGTTTTTCTTTTCTTAACAACTCTAGCACTTTTCTCAAATGTTCTTCATGCTCTTGGTCATTCTTTGAGTAAATAAGTATGTCATCGATGAAAACAATGACAAACTTGTCAAGGTATGGTCCACACACTCGGTTCATGAGGTCCATGAACACAGCTGGTGTGTTAGTCAACCCAAACGGCATAAACATAAACTCGTAATGACCGTAACGCATCCTAAAAGCAGTCTTTGGAATATCATCCTCCTTCACCCGCATTTGATGATACGCAGAACGTAAATCAATCTTCGAATAAACTGACGAGCCTTGTAGTTAATCAAATAAGTTGTCGATTCTCGGTAGTGGGTAACGGTTCTTGATGGTATGTTTGTTCAACTCTCGGTAGTCGATACACAACCTAAATGTATCATCCTTCTTCTTGACAAACAAAATAGGAGCTCCCCATGGTGATGTGTTTGGTCGAATGAAACCACCCTCTAAAAGTTCCTGTAACTGACTTTGTAATTCTTTCATTTCGCTGGGTGCGAGTCTGTATGGAGCACGAGCTATTGGTGCAGCTCCTGGTACAAGGTCTATTTGAAATTCAACGGATCGATGTGGGGGTAATCCCGGTAATTCTTTCGGAAATACATTGGGAAATTCTTTTGTGACAGGAACATCACTGATGTTCTTTTCTTCAGGTTTAACTTCCTTGATGTGTGCTAGAATGACGTAACAACCTTTTCTTATTAGTTTCTGCGCCTTCAAACTACTAATAAGATTTAATTTCGCATTGTTCTTCTCTCCGTACACCATTAAAGGTTTTCCCTTTTCACGCATAATGCAAATCACATTTTTGTAACAAACGACCTTTGCTCTCACCTTTTTCAACCAGTCCATACCAATTATTACATCAAAACTCTCTAACTCGACTGGTATTAAATCAATTTTAAACGTTTCATCCCCTAGTGTAATTTCTCTATCCCGACATATATTATCTGCTGAAATTAATTTACCGTTTGCTAATTCGAGTGAAAATTTACTATCCAAAGGCGTCAATGGGAAACTTAACTTAGCACACAAATCTCTACTCATATAGCTTCTATCCACACCCGAATCAAATAAAATATAAGCAGATTTATTATCAATAAGAAACGTACCCGTAACAAGCTCCGGGTCTTCCTGCACTTCTGCCGTATTAATATTGAAAACTCTTCCGCGGCCCTGCCCATTAGTATTCCCCTGATTCTGGTAATTACTTCTAATGTGGCCCGGTTTTCCACATCCATAACAAACAAAGCCGGCATTACTTGTTTCGCCACTATTTGTTCCTTTAGCTCTGTTAAACTTTGGTCCGTAGACCTCACACTTTTTCGTACCATGGCCAGTTCTTTTACACTTAGTGCAAAATGTCGTGCAGAACCCATTCTGGTGGTACTCTTCACACCTTTGGCATTTTTGGTTTTTGTTGCCGTTGTTGTTATTGAGGTTGTTGTCGGGATTGTTATTGTTGTTGGAACATTTGTTGTAGTTGTTGTTGTTGTTGTGGGACGTTTGTTGTAGTTATTGTTGGGATTGTGGTTATTGTTGCGATTGTTGTTGCGGTTGTAGTTGTAATTGTTGTTGTTGTAGTATTGGTGACCCTTGTCACTGGTTTCTTCCCACTTTCTCTTGAGTTGTTTCGTGTTGGCTTCTTCGGCTGCCTGCTCTTTAATTCATCCCTCAATCTGATTTATGAGTTTATGAGCCATTCGACTTGCCTTTTGTATGGAAGCGGGCTCGTGTGAACTCACATCTTCTTGAATCCTTACTGGTAACCCTTTTATAAACGCGTCGATCTTCTCTTCTTCATCTTCGAACGTTCTTGGACATAATAGGCACAACTCTGTGAATCGTCATTCATATGTGGTAATGTCAAACCCTTGTGTTCGTAACTCTCTAAGCTCTACCCTGAGCTTATTGACTTCGTTTCTAGGACGGTACTGCTCGTTCATCAATTGCTTAAATGCCGACCACGGTAGTGCGTAAGCAGCATTTTGTCCTACCGGTTCAAGATAGGTGTTCCACCACATTAGCGCAGTACTTGTAAAGGTATGCGTAGCGTACTTAAATTTATCCTCTTCAGTACACTTACTTATGGCAAACACCGATTCGACTTTCTCGGTCCACCGTTTCAATCCAATTGGTCCTTAAGTTCCATCAAATTCCAAAGGTTTGCAGGCAGTGAATTCTTTGTAGGAGCATCCAACATGATTTCTTGTAGAATTAGTTCCACTGCTAGATCCAGAGTTATTGTTATTTTGCATCACAACCTGTACTGCGGCTATGTTTGCTGCAAGGAAAACACGAAAGTCTTCCTCGCTCATGTTCAAATTCTGACGAGTCGCCGGTGCCATTTCCTTCAAAAATAGCCAAAAGAATTGAGTTAATCATATAGAATTTAAGAGTAGTCAATAGTATTTCGTAGCATAATATGAACTCATTTATAAAAACTTTTTCTTCATATTAGCGTTTTATAAGTTTAAATTCGGGTACTACCTACCCGTTAAGTTCATACTTAGTAGCTAATATACAATTCAACTACTACAATTCCATATGAAAAATTGATTATAATAATATATCACATATAAATATTCTTCAAACTTACAACTTCGCTATACTACATATAACATGAAATATAGTACACTTTGATACAGGACAGTTTTGAAGAAAAATCTAGTTAATACGCAAGTTGTTCAGCAAAGGAAATAAAGACACGTAATTCATAAGTCCAGAAACAAGTCATGCATTCTGGTTTTAGTAAGACGACTTCCCATCCTTGGTCTTGTGAAAAATAACCGTTATGACCATTAGCTAGGTAGCATGTTGTAATGTCGTCAAAAGGACGAGGGTTTCGTAATGTCCAACAGCCCCGTAATAATCTAAAAACCTTGTTTCTCACTGATGTTAAAGCGAAGGGGTATAAAATACTATTAATTTTTACTACAAAATACTATTAAATACGACACAATTTTACACAAGTTATTTATTTATTTATAGAATGGATATAACTAAACCTTGCTACAACACTTATAGGCAGTGTACCTAATCGTACAGTAGTGTAGTTTTTAGTAAGTCCGGTTCGTCCCACAGGGAGCTAGCCAAGTTTAACGCTATATTTTTAAAACTATATTTGTATAAATATATAAATATAAATATAAGTAGTATTATTATTATAAAAGGGAGTTTTTTACCGTTTAATGACCGGTTTGTCGATTTTAAAACTTTAGTCGCAGTTAAAACCTAATGTAAAATATTAAAAATATAAAAGACTTAATTTAAAGCGTAAAGTAAATGACAATAATGAAATTGCGATAAATAAAAGTGCGATAAATAAAATGACGATAAATAAAATTGCGATAATTAAAAGTGCAATTAAATATGAAATAAAGGAATTATGCTTATTTAAACTTCCGTAAACATGATGTTTGACGTGTTGATTTTAGTTTATTACCATGGGTTAATTTTCCTTTGTCCTGGATTATTCAATATGTCCATCTGGTTTTTGTCCATAACAGTCCATCAGTCATAAATATAAAGTCCGAGTGTCCTCGTCAAATTATCCTTATATCCGAAGTCAAATATTCCAACTAATTGGGGACTTAAACTATAATTACACCAATTGTCCTTGTATGTAATTTACCCCTGTTTTAATAAGTCCATTAACTATTAATCCATTCCCGTGCCCGGTTAAATGAACGATTATTAGTACTTATAAATATCCCGCCCATCGTGTTCGATCGAGTGTATATGGTTATTTATAGGTACGTCCAATTGTAAATCTTTATATTAAATTAATGAACTATCATTCAATTAAACAAATATAAAGCCCATTAATAGCCCATAGTCTAATTTCCACAAGTGTCATTCTTTTGTCCAAACCCCAATTATAGTACAAAGCCCAATTACCCAATTTTAATATTTAGCCCAACATCACGATTACTTCGGCTTAAATAAGCATAATATTAACTTAGCTACGAGACATTAATTTAAAAAGGTTGAACATAACTTACAATGATTAATAATAGCGTATCGTTACACGGATAGAATTTAAACTTACACCCTTACAACATTCGCTAACATACCCTTATTATTATTAAATTAAATTAAAATTAAAATTAAAATTATAATATATATATAATACGTGAGAGTGAGAAGAGAAAAAGATGTGTTTTATTTGGCCAAAAACTGCGAAATTTATAGATGTGGCCTGACATTTTGGGTCATGCGACCGCATGAAATTCCTTCTTCCTGGCCATGCGATCACATGGCCAGCTGGGACAGCTCACATTTGGTTGTTTTCTTCTTGCCGACGGTTTAATTATATATATATAATATATAAATAATTTTAAGAATTATTTATATATTATATTATATTTATATGCATAGTTGATTTGTAATTTTTAGTCCGTTGCGTCGAGCGTTGAGAGTTGACTCTGGTCCCGGTTCCGGATTTTTGAACGTCCTTGCGTACAATTTAATATCTTGTACTTTGCGTTTTGCGTCTTGTACTCTTGTAATTTTGAGACGTTTCTCATCAATAATTTGAAGCACTTTGATTGTACTTAGTACTTTTTAACTTTTTGGTCGTTTGCGTCTTCAAATCATTGAATCTGTCTTTTGTCTTCACCTTTTATTATTTAAACGAATATCACTTGTAAATAGAACAATTGCAACTAAAAGCTTGTCTTTCTTGAGGGATAATGCTATGAAATATATGTTCGTTTTTAGCATTATCAAATATTCCCACACTTGAGCTTTGCTTGTCCTCAAGCAATATAGTCTTGAAATAAAACTTTACTAGAATCACTCCTTTATTCTTCACACTTTGTACATCAGTGATTTTAATACGGCGGTATGAACAATGGTAGTAACGATATGGTTTACAGTCCCACATGACTATGAAAATTTAGATCCTTTAGGAAATTGGATCTTTATGAAAATATTTGATCTTTTGAAAATTCAATCTAGCTTTTATCCTAGATAAGTTTTCCGGAATAACCCTTCAGCGGTGTTTGCAAATTGTTTTTATGGGTTTTGTGGGTTTCAGATTTGAAAATTTTAGCTTAAAACTTGCGGTTTTGTGTCACCCACTCGCTAACCTTGTATTGGGAAAGCAACACGTCCAGTTTACTTGCTCCGTATATTACCTTTCGGTAAACTACCGTCCGGTTGTAAAGGAAAGCGCTGAACAAGCAACTGTTAAGGTAATGTCCCGTGACATGCTTTTAATTATGGTCTATAACGTGTCGGATGCAATTACTATCCTTGGTAGGAGCAATAGTAAAGATCACCCTATAGTTTTTCGGTCTGGCACAAGGTCCTGTCTTTGACCATGCTATGCAACCACCGTTCTTACGGTTGACACCCGATTTGGTTCAGGTGACCTAATGAATCCAGGTGAATTCCTAGGATTTTACGTTCAATGGTAATGAATGCATTAAAAATGGGTTTTTTCAGAAAACAAATCGGTTTGTAATTTTTATCAAAATATTTTCTCGTTCAAGCTCGAGTTTAGATATCATCAAATTCCATGAGTTTGTAATTCTCAATCATTAAGGTCAATCTCAAGGATTGAGTAATATCAGTCTTAAAAGCTGATTTTTGATCTTTTAAAGAGATTATCCTTTCTGTGAATTTGATTCATTAGTCTTATCAAGCTAATTTGCACGGCGCCCTCTCCATTTTACGAGACATATCCTCTCATGGTTAGGATAAGTCTGACCACTTGGCGACCCTGTTTGATGCTGAGGTCAGTAGATTTCCAGCTGATTTTCGAGAAAACTTTTCAAGATTTTTCGTAGACTCTACAACTGGTCTGGACGACAACTTCCTAACCTAAATCAAGAAGCGCGTTTCTTTTTCGGAAGACTTTACTTCCTTTTAATGATGAAATTGATTCATCGTGTAGATCCATCTTTCTTTCAAATATATTACAATTTACCGGGTAAAATGGTTAATTTTGTCCAAAACAAAAGTATCTTTAATTATTTGTACAAAAATATGTGATATATGTTTTAAATAACTTGGTAAATTTTCCCACACTTGGCTTTTATTTTCCTTTCTTTGCCTTTTTATTGTCCTTTATTCCATTTTAAATGAATTCTAACATTTTGGGTTGTTTCTCAATTTATGTCCTTTTCGAGGTAACAATAATTTCGGTGTTAATACCTAGTTTTATCGTTCATAAATATGTATAAACATGATTTTGAATTCATTTATTTGAAAATTTTGAATTTTTTTTACTAAAATTGAGTAGTCAGTATATAAGACTAGAGCTGTTCTTTATTATCAGAGAACACTAGATTCTAATACAACTAATGCGTTACTAGTATTTTTAATGGTAACCAAGTGTATAAGTCAAAAAATTTTAAAAATCCGAAAAAATTTAACCTCTTCCCACACTTAAGATCTTGCAATGCCCTCATTTGCAAGAAATCAGTAACAATTTAAATTATTGAGGGTGATTAGCGTAGAAAAATGATTAAATTTTACCAAAGTTTCCAAACATATTGGCGTTTGTTTGCTGAATGATAAATGGTGCACATCATTTGTTCATTCCGTCTTGTTATTACATCACATTTGTTTTTCGTTTTGTCGTCAAAATTAGTAGCTTTTGCTGAACTTAATGCCGGTCTTTGAAAATGCGCTGTTTTACCCTGTTGTGTACAATTGACAAAATACATACATACAAATAATAACATGCATGGTAATTTGAAATGAGACTTAACATCTCACTTTCAAATCAAATATGAAATATTAGTACAACATAATAAAAATATTAAAACTTACATAAAAGTATCACAATATAATATGTTTAAACATAAAAAATGATAAAAAAGATAAAAATCATAAAAATCACCAACGGAACTATATCAATCTGGATAGGGGTTCCAGTTCATGTCGTCGGGCGGGTTCCATGGTTGGTTATAGGTGTACTGATATGCCTGGTTAGGGTCGTAGAGAGTAAATGGTGGTCGCATATCGGGCTGGTGTGGAGGATAGTAAGTAGGTCGGGTCGGTACGTAGTGATCCTGAGGTGATAGCTGGCTCATGATCTGATGCTGATGATAGTGCCATATATCATGCTGTCGTTGAATGCTCGTACTCATTCTGGGCTTGCCACTGCTCGTACCAACTATGTCTTTCCTGGTTTGTCATATCTACCTCATCTATACGCTGGTAGACATCAGTCATAGCCTCCCTAATGACATCCCTAATGTCATCTGCTTCCTCTATTTCCTCATCTGAACCTCTCTCTACCTGTGGATGATTACCATCATATGGTATTGCCTGATTGCGTCTGCTCTTTAATACCTTAGCACCCTGATAGTCCTTCAATCCTAAAGTATCATCATGTTCCCTACATACCATAAGTGGACCCCCTTGGTCCTTATCTACACCCAAATACTCTCCAATGAGAGTAACAAAAATACCTCCTCCTATTATTCCCCCGTCTTGTATTCCTGCCACTACTTTGGACAGATAAAAACAAACACAGTAGGGGATATTAACAAAGCTTCTGTTATTTCGAATACACTTAAGGTAAAATAAGTCATGTAAGGTCATTTTCTCCTTGTTTTTACCTCTTTGAGTAATCTAATTAGCTAAAAATCTATGTATAATACGTAGCTCTGCTTTGTTAATATCTAAATAGGAGTGTCTTCCTCCCAGCGAAAAAACATTATAATCTGACATACGCCTCCAGACGGCGTTCGCGTCAAAATTCCTATCTACCCGCTCCCCATGATAAATCAAATTTGTACAATCGGGTAGTAGTATTTCACCAGGAGTGTAAATCTGTAAACCCTGGCCATGTCCAGCATGGACATTCTATACATCCTACGGCCAAGTATAAATCTAAGAAAACTTCTATCATCTAACCTATCTACATCCGCATTAAGTGAAATAGTACTCATAAGCTCAACACACCATTCCTTATATACAGGCCTACGAATGGTGAATAAACGTTCCCAATCGGGAAAAGAAGAGCTGCCATACCTTTAGATCAGATGCAGTCTAACTGAGTTAACTAGGTAGACCCTTTCCAAAGGCTCCCAATCGATTACCCTCGGCACTTCTACATTTTTGGTTACTAGTTTGAATTTGTTAATTTGATACGTCGGGTAATCTCTCCAACTTCATCAAATCTCAAATTGGGATGCAACTGTTCTTCATGAATCGTCGGGTGTACTACTATCGGATGAATCGGAAAAATTACGTAGGCATTAATATATTCTTGTTGCGGATCATAATATGGTACGTGTTGATCAGGTTGTTGTTGTTCCTGTTGTTGCTCCGGTTCATATTGCATTTCTGGTTCAGGTTCTGGAGCAGGTTGTCTAGATGATGATGATGCACCATCAGTATCGGTATTTTTCTGCAAAACACATTAAACACAAAATTTGTCCATCCAAATATGCATTAGTGTTAGCAAAATATCAACTTGAAACAATTACAATAACATGTTCAATCAAAATTAAACTTATACACATTTTCACAATTTTTACAATTCTACACTTTTTTTCAAATAAGCATATATGAAAATGTTTACAAAGTTCATAAGCATTCAACTCAAATAACATGTTAAAATAACCATTACTAGCAATTAAACAAGTTTTAAATGGCATTTACATCAATTTAATCAATTCATGAATTTTAGACCTAAAAAGTGTACTTTAATTCTCAAAAATCATGTTTATGATTAAAGTTTGGATCATTTAGCTACCTAAACATGTTACACTACTTAATTTAGCAATAATTCATGACAAAAATCGGCCATAACCTGTTTATATCAAAAAGCCCCAAATTGCTCAAGAACACAAACCCTAGATTCCTAAAATTTTTAAGTTTTTGACTTCAAATCATGTTAAATAGCATCAATCTATGTTATACATGCATAATATACTAACAATTTAACTCTAATTACACTAGAAATTGACAAAATTAAATTAGGTAAAATATTGGTAATTATCACAAAAACTAAGAAATTTAAGAGATTAGGGGTGTAATTTTTACCTTCTTGCTAAAAAATCCGAACCTAGGCATTATTAGAGCGAAGTTTTGTGAAAAATTTGGTGAAATTTGGGTGAAAATTGGTGATTTGAAGAGTGTATGTGTGTATGTGTTCGTGTGTATGTGTTTGTTGGAGTGGAAGAGCAGAATAGCGAGCTGCTCTTTTGATCCTGACCTGATTTTTGCCTCCATGCGATCGCATGGAGGTGTAGTGTAAATCCCATGCGATCGCATGGGGTCCGGGGGGTTTTTTTTTTTTATAAAAACCTTATACTTTTACAACATAAATCAATAAATTTTAAAAATTTGTTTCTTTTTAGGAGTGAGGGCGTTTCGGATCGTTGTCCTAGTCCGTCTCTCAACAAAGTTTTAAAATTTGTTACTTTTTAAGCGTCGTTTTAAAAGCAAAGATTTTTGAGTTTTTAAAATGTTTTTGGCATACTTTAATTCAATAAGATTAAAAATAATGATAATAAAATTTCTCGTCCCTCCCTCGGGTAAAGCAATTTCGGTTCAACGACCTAGTTTTCAACTCACGACGAATTTTTAGAAATCACATTTTTAACTTAATGAAATAAAGTAAATTTTTGTTTTTAAATTCACACCAAACTTAAATTTAAAATGCATAAAATTAAAAATTCATATAATTAAAATTAAAAATTCACACCAAATTTATATTATATTTTTGTTTTTATACATACAAACTTATATTAAAAATATTAATTTTTCAAATATTTACAAAATTAAATATTGATTTTAAAAAGTTTACAATATTAATTTAATATTTATATATTAATTTTAAAAACATGGTAAAAATTAAAATTCAAAATCTTTTTGTTCTTTTATCCCACTTTAATCAATCAAATATTATCAAAAATATACGCCCTTCTTTTCGGTAAAGTAATTTCGGCTATATTACCTAGTTTTACTCCTGACGAATTTCTGAAATATTTTTGGGTTGATTGATTAAAGATATTTATACCTTAAGAATAAACGGTAAATTTCGCAGTGATGTAATAAATTTTTGTATGATATCAATAATTTCGGTTACGCATACCTAATTTTATTGAATACCAATTTAATACTTTATAGCGAACGATTCAGCGTTTATTATCAAAAGGTTAAAAGCAATAAAAATAAAAATAAAAACTCTACATACTTGCCTGTGAGATAGAATTCTCAGAGACCTGCTTTAGCCGACTCATAGGAGAGTCGTGTGATTTGATTTTCCATAGCTACGTAAGCATAACCTCGATTCTTCAATATCTTTTCTTCTAAACATATGAACGGTCCTTCTCTGCATAGAGTAACAAATTGGGTATTTGAATATGTTTGATTATTTGAACATTTACCTTCATGTGACCATTTTCCGCATTTATAGCATCTTTCAAGGTGTCATGCTCTTCTTTTTGTTGCGGATTTTGATTTTCCTTTACCAAAATGTATCTTATGATGATCTTTTCTGAGTTCTTTTCTTACTCCGTCCATTTTGCCTCTTATGAATGATACCAGTTCACTCGGAAGTGTGTCATTATTACGTTTAGTAATCATAGCGTATAGCATTAGACCATGGTTCAGATCAAAGGAATTCTTCATCTCGTAAAACCTAAAAAAAAGTAAAAATTCAGAATGGGGGGAGAAGACTAGTTCTTTAGGGTCTGCTAGGGAAAGACCATTCGGATTCCATTCTCGGAAACTACACGAAAACAGAATATCTAACTCTAACAGAAATATATATTACCCTAAAAAGATTCAAAACTTCCCACACTTAGTTAGATGTGGTATCGAAATTGTGATTAACTTCTTCTTCAACTTCCATCGGATTATCTATGTAATGTTTAACTCTGTGACCATTAACCTTAAATTCAATCCCATTTGAATTTATTAATTCTACTGTTCCGTACGGGAAAATTTTTTTGACTATGAATGGTCCAGACCATCTTGATTTCAATTTTCCAGGAAATAACTTGAATCGTGAATTGAAAAGAAGAACTCTGTCTCCTTCCTTAAATTCTTTTGAACTTCTGATTCTTTTATCATGCCATTTCTTCGTTCTTTCTTTATAGATTAACGAATTTTCATATGCTTCATGTCTTAATTCTTCTAATTCGTTTAATTGACTTAACCGTAGACGTCTAGCTTCATGTAAATCAAGATTACATGTCTTCAAAGCCCAAAATGCTTTGTGTTCAATTTCTACTGAAAGATGACATGCTTTTCTGTAAACGAGTTTGAAAGGTGTAGTGCCAATTGGAGTTTTTTAGGCTGTTCTAAAAGCCCAGAGTGCATCCTCCAATTTCATGGACCATTCCTTTGGATTTGATCCTACGGTTTTCTCTAGAATACGTTTTAATGCTCGGTTGGTATTTTCAACTTGTCCACTTGTTTGTGGATGATAAGCGGTTGAGATTTTATGAGTTACTCCATATCTTTTAAGAACTTTCTCAAGTTGATTATTACAAAAATGAGTACCCCGATCACGTATTAAAGCTTTCGGTGTTCCAAACCTAGCAAAAAGACATTTTAAAAAGTTGACTACAACTCGTGCATTGTTAGTTGGGAGAGCTTGTGCTTCCACCCATTTAGATACATAATCAATGGCACCGAGAATGTAGAGATTATTATGAGATTTTAGAAATGGACCCATAAAGTCAATACCCCAAACGTCAAATACTTCACATACTTGAATGATATTTTGTGGCATTTCATCACGTTGACTTATTTTTCCGGCCCTTTGACAAGCATCACAGAATTTGCAAAGAAGGTGTGCGTCTTTAAAAATTGTAGGCCAATAGAATCCAGCATCGTAAACTTTTTTTGCTGTGAGTTGAGACCCATAATGCCCTCATGTTGGTCCTGTGTGACAATGGTTTAAGATTTGACTAGCTTCATCTCCAAATACACATCGGCGTATTATTCCATCGGGACAACTTTTAAACAAATGTGGATCTTCCCAGAAATAGTGTTTTATATCACTAAAGAATTTCTTTCATTTTTGGTACGACAACCCTTTTTCAAGGAATCCACATACTAAATAGTTTGCATAGTCTGCAAACCATGGAGTTTCACTATAATCTATCTTCAATAGATATTCATCAGGAAAGTTGTCTTGTATAGCCGATTCATTTAGAACATCTAATTCGGGATTTTCAAGACGAGAAAGATGATCAGCGGCGAGATTTTCTGCTCTCTTTTTATCTCGGATTTCAATATTGTAAGAGTAAGATCCAACGGATTAATCGTGGTTTGGCATCTTGTTTCGAAAATAGGTACCTAAGAGCAGAATGGTCGGTATAGACCACCGTTTTAGCTAGAACGAGATATGAATGAAATTTGTCAAAAGCAAAGACAATAGCAAGGAGTTCTTTTTCAGTAGTTGTGTAATTCATTTGTGCTCCTTGTAATGTCTTACTAGCGTAATAAATAGGTTGAAATCGTTTTTCAATCCTTTGTCCTAAAACGGCTCCCATTGCAAAATCACTTGCATCGCACATTAATTCAAACGGTAGATTCCAATTTGGAATTATCATGATCGGCGTATTAGTGAGTTTTTCTTTAAGAATATTAAAAGATTTGATGCATTCATCTGAAAAGATGAATGGTGCATCCTTTTCTAGGAGTTTATTCATAGGAGTGGCAATTTTAGAAAAATATTTTATGAAACGTCGGTAAAAACCGGCATGCCCTAGAAAAATCCTAACTCATCTAACATTGGTGGGATGTGAAAGTTTAACATTTACATCTACTTTAGCTCTGTCCACTTCAATTCCTTCCTTTGAAATTTTATGGCCAAGAACGATGCCTTCTTTAACTATGAAATGGCATTTCTCCCAATTAAGAACTATATTTGATTTTTCGCATCTTATAAGCATTCGTTCAAGATTAACTAGACATGTTTCAAAAGTATCACCGAAGACTGAAAAGTCATCCATGAAAACTTCCATGCATTCTTCTATCATGTCGTGAAAAATAGCCATCTTGCACCTTTGAAAGGTTGCAGGGGCGTTGCAAAGTCCAAATGGCATGCGTTTGTAAGCAAAAGTACCATAAGGGCACGTGAATGTGCTTTTCTCTTGATCCTCAGGTGCTATTGGAATTTGGAAGTATCCGGAAAAACTGTCAAGAAAACAATAGTAACTATTTTCGGCTAATCTTTCCAACATTTGATCAATGAAAGGTAAGGGAAAGTGATCTTTTTTGGTGGCGTCATTTAATTTTCTATAATCAATACAAACACGCCATCCTGTTACAGTCCTAGTAGGAATAAGCTCATTTTTCTCATTTGTGATGACAGTCATGCCACCCTTCTTAGGTACGCATTGAACTGGGCTTACCCATAGACTATCAGAGATTGGATAAATTAAACCTGCATCTAGCAGTTTAATAATTTCTTTCTTAACAATATCTTGCATATTAGGATTTAGTCTTCGTTGGCGTTGCACAAACGTTTTATGACCTACTTCCATAAGGATTTTATGTGTGCAATACGAAGGACTTATTCCTTTAATATCATGAATCTTCCATGCAATAGTTGGTTTATGAGCTTTTAGCGCAGAAATGAGTTGAGATTTTTCATTTTTAGTAAGAGAAGACGATATTATTACAGGTAATTCATATTCACCATGTAAATAAGCGTATTCCAAATGGTTTGGAAGTGGCTTTAACTCTAATGTAGGTGGTTCTTCTATCAATGATTTATATCGATATCTGTCTTCTTCTTTTAGCATTTGAATTTCTTCTGTTGTTGGTTCATATCCATTATCCATACGTGTAGCTAACATTTCAGCTTCATCAATTGGTTCAGTTCCTTCTGCTAAAGAACATTCTCCTGTTCCTTGTAATTCTGGAAATTCTTCTAACAATTCTGCATGTGAATCTATAGTTTGAATATAATAACATGTATCATCTGCAGATTGCGGTTGTTGCATGGCTCTATCAACTGAAAAGGTAACACTCTCATCCTCTATACTTAGGGTTAGTTTCTTACCGAACACGTCTATTATAGCTTTAGCCGTGTTTAAGAATGGTCTTCCTAATATGAGAGGAACTCGAGAATCTTCTTCCATGTCCAGAATAACAAAATCTACTTGGAATACTAAAGTACCAACTTTAACTAGCATGTTCTTCATTATCCCTCTAGGATATTTTACTGATCGATCTGCCAGTTGTATGCTTATTCGTGTTGGTTTCAATTCTCCAATGTCTTGTTTAGCGTATAGTGAATACGACATTAAATTTATACTAGCACCTAAGTCTGTCAATGCTTCTATTGAACTAAGACTACCCAGAAAACATGGAATTGTGAAACTTTCTGGATCTGATAATTTTTCTGGTATCTTATTTAACATCACTGCAAAACAATTAGCATTCATAGTAACCGCCGAGAGTTTTTACATTTTCTTTCTATTTGTGATTAGATCTTTCAAGAATTTGGCATATCTTGGCATTCCTGAAATCACATCAATGAAAGGTAGATTTACATTTATCTGTTTAAACATATCCAAGAATTTGGATTGCTCGGCTTCAAGTCTCTCTTTTCTCATTTTACTCGGGTAAGGAAGTGGTGGTTGGTATGGTTTAACATAAGGTTTAGCCTTAACTGTGTTATCTTCATTAACCTTTTCAACTACCGGTTCTGTTTCCTTATCTTTCTCAGGTTGTGGTTCTTGTAGAGTAGGAATAGTGTCATCAGCAATTACAGGTATTTCAGGTGGTTTAAGTGTAATACCACTTCTTGTGGTAATGGCTTTAGCTGTTTCATTCCGGGGGTTAGCATTTGTATCACTAGGTAGACTTCCCAGTTTTCTTTCACCTATCAATCTTGCTAGGTTGCTTACTTCTTGTTCCAAATTTTGAATAGAAGCTTGTTGATTTCTAAATGCTTGAGCATTTTGTTCATTGGTTTGTTTCTGAGATGTGAAAAACTGCGTTTGAGATTCAACTAGCTTCAACATCATATCTTCTAAATTTGGCTTTTTATCATCGGTTTGTGGCGGTTTATTCTGAAAAATAGGTCTTTGCTGATTGTAAGTAATGTTGGATACTTGTTGATTGCTAGGAATTTGTTGGTTGTTGTATGGAACATTTCGGTTATAATTCTGATTTTGATTGTAGATTGGTCTTGGCGGTTGATAATTATTCTTATAATTATTTCCAGTCCTTTGGTTTATATATGAAACATTCTCTCTTTGTTCCATTGTTTGTTCAATACTGAGACAATCTTTTGTTAAATGTGGTCCTCCACACTGCTCACAACTAATTCGTATTGAGTGAATATCTTTAGTTATCTTTTCCATTCGTCTCTCGACAGCATCTATCTTTGCAGAAATGGAATCGAAGTCATGGCTAGAATCAGCTCTAGCTGCTTTAGATGATCTAATGATATCTTTTTCTTGATGCCACTCATGTGAGTGGGAAGCAGTGTTATCAATAATTTTGTAAGCTTCAGTTGCGGTTTTCTTTATAATGGAACCACCAGCTGCTATATCTATGTCTTTTCGTGTAGTGATGTCGCATCCTTGGTAGAATATTTGTACTATTTGGTAAGTGTCTAAACCATGTTGCGGACATCCTCTCGAAAACTTTCCAAATCTTGTCCATGCCTCATACAGAGTTTCATTTGGCTTTTGTGTGAACGTAATAATTTCTCCTTGAAGTCTTACGACTTTAGATGCCGGAAAGAATTGTTTAAGAAATTTTTCAACTAAAACATCCCATGTATCAATCGCCCCTTCAGGTAATGATTCTAACCAATCTTTGGCTTCTCCTTTTAACGTCCAGGGAAATAACATGAGATATATCTGTTCATCCTCCACTTCTCTTATTTTAAATAAAGTACAGATCCTATTAAAGGTACGAAGATGTTCATTTGGATCTTCCTTCGGCGCACCACTAAATTGGCATTGATTTGTTACCATGTGTAGGATTTGTCCTTTGATTTCATAATCTGGTGCATTGATGTCAGGTTGAGTAATTGCGTGACCTTGGCCAGTGCGTTTAGCTCTCATTCGGTCTTTCATACTTAGAGGTTCCAGATTTTCCATGATTGAATTTGTTGAATCTGAATCACTAGAGGATTCTGATTTAATGGTTTGTTCCTCGACAATCTCCGTTTGAATGATTGGTGGTTCCGGAGGAAAGATTAATGGTTCAGGATCTCTGAATTGTCCCTGAATATCCTCCGGATTCTCAATTGTGAGGTCGGGTTCAAAAAATGGATTATCGGAAATTTGAATTGGAGTACTTGGTCGACTGGATGATGATTCTAAGGAAAAATCAACGGCGACAATATTGGCTAGATGTCTTGATCGAGTTACAGGTGGTGAACGTATGAAAGGTGGTGAACGTTTTGCTCGGTGCATTTATTGAATATCTTATTAGTTATAAAAGATAAAAATTATATAAGTTATCAAATTAATAGACTTTTCTGATTTTGCCCACGTTTTGAATAGCCAATAGATGCAGCAGGTAGCCATGACCCTTTAAATCGGAAGCCCACAACTCGCCACTAACAAATCCAACTATTACTATGAACCAGAAAATTTTGGATGTCTATAAATTTAACCACTTAAAATAATTTTTCGTTGAAATTTAAAGAAATTTTAGAGAAGAAATAGAAAATTCTATGTCCTAAAAACTAGAGCGTCATGAAATAAGAAAGAAAAAGAGCGCGTCGGAAAAACGTCGAAAAATAATAAAAAGAACGTAGCGCGTCGAAACTTAAAAGTCTAAAAACTAAGAATTAAAAGGTGTGTCTAAAAATATTAAAGCTTAAAAGGAATTCTATATCCAAAACGGCAATTACTTAAAAAGGTACTAAAATTTATAAAACGGCGTCACAAAATTCTAAAGCACTTAAATCTTAGTCTAAAGAAAAAGCACTTAAGGGATTTTACGGCAAATCCTAAAAATCTAGAAATAAAAATAACTACTGCAAAAACTATATCTTATAACTAATTACGAGTAAAAAAAAATACAACTTACGAATTAAACTAATAAAAAGATATGGAAAAATATAAAAATAAAACTTAAAGTTTATAAAAATATTATTTTTATATTATTTATTTTATAAAAGTAATAAGTATGTATATTTAATAAAACTTAAAATACAAATTAAATAACAACTAAACTAAATTAATTTAATAACTAACCCTAATTAGGGTTTTAATAATAATAATAATAATTAATACTCCGTAATTATTGCTGTACCAGGTTCAGACCAGTGTGTCAGGGCTGCTCATGCGGTCGCATGAGTTTTGGTCTACAGATCCATGCGGTCGTATGAATTAGAAAATCGGGCCAGATTATTTGGGCTGCTACAGTGTAGCCCGTTTACACTTTTAATTATTTTTTTTATATGTTTTAAATTTTCTGTTTTAATATTTATATAAAATATTTATATAATTTAAATAAAAACTTATATTTTAACAAACTAAAAATAGAAATAGAAATATTTTATAATTTATATATTTTGAACAATTCTTAAAAATATATATATTTTGTTTTTCTTTTTATATTTTTGTATTTTTTTTAAAATTAAAACATATTTTTACAAAACTAAATTAAAATCTTTTTTTTATATATATATAGCGTTTCGCTTCCGGCTTTTAAGCAGTTCCCCGACAGCGGCGCCAAAAATACTTGATGTTAAAGCGAAGGGGCATAAAATACTATTAATTTTTACTACAAAATACTATTAAATACGATACAATTTTACACAAGTTATTTATTTATTTATAGAATGGATATACCTAAACCTTGCTACAACACTTATAGGCAGTGTACCTAATCGTACAGTAGTGTAGTTTTTAGTAAGTCCGGTTCGTTCCACAGGGAGCTAGCCAAGTTTAACGCTATATTTTTAAAACTATATTTGTATAAATATATAAATATAAATATAAGTAGTATTATTATTATAAAAGGGGGTTTTTTACCGTTTAATGACCGGTTTGTCGATTTTAAAACTTTAGTCGCAGTTAAAACCTAATGTAAAATATTAAAAATATAAAAGACTTAATTTAAAGCGTAAAGTAAATGACAATAATGAAATTGCGATAAATAAAAGTGCGATAAATAAAATGACGATAAATAAAATTGCGATAATTAAAAGTGCAATTAAATATGAAATAAAGGAATTATTCTTATTTAAACTTCCGTAATCATGATGTTTGACGTGTTGATTTTAGTTTATTACCATGGGTTAATTGTCCTTTGTGCTGGATTATTCAATATGTCCATCTGGTTTTGTCCATAACAGTCCATCAGTCATAAATATAAAGTGCGAGTGTCCTCGTCAAATTATCCTTATATCCGAAGTCAAATATTCCAACTAATTGGGGACTTAAACTATAATTACACCAAGTTTCCTTGTATGTAATTTACCCCTGTTTTAATAAGTCCATTAACTATTAATCCATTCCCGTGTCCGGTTAAATGAACGATTATTAGTACTTATAAATATCCCGCCCATCGTGTCCGATCGAGTGTATATGGTTATTTATAGGTACGCCCAATTGTAAATCTTTATATTAAATTAACGAACTATCATTCAATTAAACAAATATAAAGCCCATTAATAGCCCATAGTCTAATTTTCACAAGTGTCGTTCTTTTGTCCAAACCCCAATTATGGTACAAAGCCCAATTAACCAATTTTAATATTTAGCCTAACATCACGATTACTTCGGCTTAAATAAGCATAATAATAACTTAGCTACGAGACATTAATTTAAAAAGGTTGAACATAATTTACAATGATTAATAATAGCGTAGTGTTACACGGACATAATTTCGACTTACACCCTTACAACATTCGCTAACATACCCTTATTATTTTTAAATTAAATTAAAATTAAAATTAAAATTATAATATATATATATAATACGTTAGAGTGAGAAGAGAAAAAGATGTGTTTTATTCGGCCAAAAACTGCGAAATTTATAGATGTGGCCTGACATTTTGGGTCATGCGACCGCATGAAATTCCTTCTTCCTGGCCATACGATCGCATAGCCAGCTGGGACAGCTCACATTTGATTGTTTTCTTCTTACCGACAGTTTAATTAAATATATATATAATATATAAATAATTTTAAGAATTATTTATATATTATATTATATTATATTTATATCCATAGTTGATTTGTAATTTTTAGTCCGTTGCGTTGAGCATTGAGAGTTGACTCTTGTCTCAGTTTCGGATTTTCGAACGTCCTTGCGTACAATTTAATATCTTGTACTTTGCGTTTTGCATCTTGTACTCTTGTAATTTTGAGACGTTTCTCATCAATAATTTGAACCACTTTGATTGTACTTTGTACTTTTTAGCTTTTTGGTCATTTGCGTCTTCAAATCGTCGAATCTGTCTTTTGTCTTCACCTTTTATTATTTAAACGAATATCACTTGTAAATAGAACAATTGCAACTAAAAGATTGTCTTTCTTGAGGGATAATGCTATGAAATATATGTTCGTTTTTAGCATTATCACTCACCCCAACTACTGAATCCGTCACTTGTGGGAAGGTTTTATTTAAAAGCTGTAATCCGATGTTCTTTTTCTCACTTTGGTAAGAAGTGAACATCTCTAACCCGTAAGCATAACATGCTTCTTTATGTTGCATGTTAGAAGCTCTTTCTAATTCACAAAATCCTATGTTAGGATATGTTGAGTCAAAATAAGTTCTTAACCCGTAGCGTAAAATTGCATTTGGGTTCCCCGAATTTAACGCTTTAAAGAAAACACGGCGTAACTTACGGTCTCCCCAATGTGATATACCACACCTATCAAAGGAAAACCTTTTATAAACTAAGGCATTTCTGGAAAGTCTTTCAAATGTTTGACAAGTTAATTTTGCCATAATTAATTGTGCTGATGAATTCTGACCGACTCTAGACAAGATTTCCTCAATCATATCCTCTGGTAGATCTTCTAAAATATTCGGTTGTCTACCCTTAACGTCCATTTTGTTTTTATACTGTAAAATAGACAAGGATTAGATTCGTAAAAGATAATTAACAAACAATACAAACAATTTTTACATAGAACATAAAAGTACAAGCACAATACAATATATATAATACACGACATGATTACAACCCTCTAATCTGAATCATTGGTTTCTTCTTCTTCGGACTTGGTTCGTTATCCTAATTTTCTAGGAATATATGATGTTCCTCTAATACGAGCCGTCATTTTCCACAATGGTTTAGAAAAACCTGGTGGTTTAGAGGTTCCCGGGTTATTGTTACAATTTAGGAAATACGAACGTTGCCGATACATATAAAGTTCATCGGGGTTGGAATCAGGTTTCTCTATTTTTATACATTTTCCCTTATTATTTTCTTTTGCCATATTAAATTGGGTCGAGGTAATTTCTATTACATCATCGGAATCCTCATCGGGATCCGATTCATCAAAAAATTGGTAATCTTCCCAATATTTTGCTTCCTCGGCGTAAACACCATTGACCATTATTAACTTCGGTCCGTTGGTTGAGAATTTTCTTTTATTTAATCGATTTACTATAGGTATCAATATTTCTTCCTCCGGAACCTCTTCTTCTTCCGGTTTCTCTTCTTCCGGTTCCTCCTCTTTCGGTTCCTCCTCTTCCGGTTCCTCCTCTTCCGGTTCCTCCTCTTCCGGTTCCTCTTCGGAAATTTGTGAATCTTCCCAAAATATATCCGACTCTTCATTATTATTAGGTGAATCGATGGGATTTGTACTAGTGGTAGACATCTATCACACAATATCAAACACATTAAGAGGTTAATATATCACATAATATTTACATGTTAATAATATATAGTTTCCAACAAAAGTGTTAAGCAATCGTTTTTAAAGAAAACACGGTCGAAGTCCAGACTCACTAATGTATCCTAACAAACTCGATAAGATACACTAATGCAAATTTCTGGTTCTCTAAGACCAACGCTCGGATACCAACTAAAATGTCCCGTTCATATTGATTATAAACATTCCATATTAATTGATTTCGTCGCGAGGTTTTGACCTCTATATGCGACGTTTTTCAAAGACTGCATTCATTTTTAAAACAACCATAACCTTTATTTTATCGATAAATATTTAAAAAAAAACATTTCGTAGATTATCAAATAATGATAATCTAAAATATACCGTTTACACACGACCATTACATAATGGTTTACAATAAGAATATATTACATCAAAAATAAGTTTCTTGAATGCAGTTTTTACATAATATCATACAAGCATGGACTCCAAATCTTGTCCTTATTTTAGTAAGCAACAGCGGAAGCTCTTAATAATCACCTGAGAATAAACATGCTTTAAACTTCAACAAAAATGTTGATGAGTTATAGGTTTAACCTATATATTTATCAATCGAAATAATAGACCACAAGATTTCATATTTCAATACATCTCATATATAGAGATAAAAATCATTCATACGGTGAACACCTGGTAACCGACATTAACAAGATGCATATAGAATATCCCCATCATTCCGGGACACCCATCGGACATGATAATTTCGAAGTACTAAAGCATTCCAAATTCCAGAATGGGGCTTGTTGGGCCCGATAGATCTATCTTTAGGATTCGCGTCAATTTGGGGGTCTCTTCCCAAATTCTTAGGCTACCAAGCTAAAAAGGGGCATATTCGGCTTCGATCATTCACCCATATAAAGTAGTTTCATTTACTTGTGTCTATTTCGTAAAACATTTATAAATTTGCATGTATTCTCATCCCAAAATATTAGATTTTAAAAGTGGGACTATAACTCACTTTCACAGATTTTTTACTTCGTCGGGAAGTAAGACTTGGCCACTGATCGATTCACGAACCTATAACAAATATGTACATATATATCAAAATATGTTCAAAATATATTTAAAACATTTTTAATACATTTTAATGTTTTAAGTTTATTAAGTCAGCTGTCCTCGTTAGTAACCTACAACTAGTTGTCCATAGTTAGATGTAAAGAAAATAAATTGATATATATTATCTTGACCCAATTCACGACCCAGTGTATACACGTCTCAGGCTAGATCACAACTCAAAGTATATATATTTTTGGAATCAACCTCAACCCTGTATAGCTAACTCCAACATTACTGCATATAGAGTGTCTATGATTGTTCCAAATAATATATATAGATGGGTCGATATGATATGTCAAAACATTTGCATACGTGTCTATGGTATCCCAAGATTATATAATATATTAGAATACATGTATAATACAATACAAGTTAGCTAGGATATGATTAATATAGATTTGTTACCAATTTTCACGTAGCTACAACAAGCAAAAATATCCAATCTTGTTTTACCCATAACTTCTTCGTTTTAAATCCGTTTTGAGTGAATCCAATTGCTATGGTTTCATATTGAACTTAATTTTATGAATCTATACAGAAAAAGTATAAGTTTATAGTCAGAAATACAGGTTACAAGTCATTTTTGTAAAGGTAGTCATTTCAGTCGAAAGAACGACGTCTAGATGACCATTTTGGAAAACATACTTCCACTTTGAGTTTAACCATTATTTTTGGATATAGTTTCATGATCATAAGAAAAATAATTTTCCCAGAAGAACAACTTTTAAATAAAAGTTTATCATAATTTTTAATTATCAAACCCAAAACAGCCCGCGGTGTTACTACGACGGCGTATGTCCGGTTTTACGGTGTTTTTCGTGTTTCCAGGTTTTAAATCATTAAGTTAGCATATCATATAGATATAGAACATGTTTTTAGTTGATTTTAAAATTCAAGTTAGAAGGATTAACTTTTTTTTACGAACAAGTTTAGAATTAACTAAACTATGTTCTAGTGATTTCAAGTTTAAACCTTCGAATAAGGTAGTTTTATATATATGAATCGAATGATGTTATGAACATCATTACTACCTCAGGTTTTGTGGATAAACCTACTGGAAATGAGAAAAATAGATCTAGCTTCAAAGGATCCTTGGATGGCTTGAAAGTTCTTGAAGCAGAACCATGACACGAAAACAAGTTCAAGTAAGATTTCCACTCGAAATAAGATTGTTATAGTTATAGAAATTGAATCAAAGTTTGAATATGATTATTACCTTGTATTAAAAAGATATCTTACTGTAAATAAGAAAGATTTCTTAAGGTTGGATGATCAATTTACAAGATTGGAAGTAAGCTAGCAAACTTGGAAGTATTCTTGATTTTATGAAACTAGAACTTATAGAATTTATGAAGAACACTTAGAACTTGAAGATAGAACTTGAGAGAGATCAATTAGATGAAGAAAATTGAAGAATGAAAGTGTTTGTAGGTGGTTTTGGTCGTTGGTATATGGATTAGATATAAAGGATATGTAATTTTGTTTACATGTAAATAAGTCATGAATGATTACTAATATTTTTGTAATTTTATGAGATATTTCATGCTAGTTGCCAAATGATGGTTCCCACATGTGTTAGGTGACTCAAATGGGCTGCTAAAAGCTGATCATTTGAGTGTATATACCAATAGTACATACATCTAAAAGCTTTGTATTGTACGAGTACGAATACGGGTGCATACGAGTAGAATTGTTGATGAAACTGAACGAGGATGTAATTGTAAGCATTTTTGTTAAGTAGAAGTATTTTTATAAGTGTCTTGAAGTCTTTCAAAAGTGTATGAATACATATTAAAACACTACATGTATATATACATTTTAACTGAGTCGTTAAGTCATCGTTAGTCGTTACATGTAAATGTTGTTTTGAAACCTTTAGGTTAACGATCTTGTTAAATGTTGTTAACCCATTGTTTATTATATCTAAAGAGATGTTAAATTATTACATTATCATGATATTGAGATATATTAATATATCTTAGTATGATATATATACAGTTAAATGTTGTTAAAACGATCATCGTTACATATATGTCTCGTTTCGAAATCCTTAAGTTAGTAGTCTTGTTTTTACATATGTAGTTCATTATTAATATACTTAATGATATGTTTACTTATCATAATACCATGTTAACTATATATGTATCCATATATATGACATCATATAGTTTTTACAAGTTTTAACGTTCGTGAATCACCGGTCAACTTGGGTGGTCAATTGTCTATATAAAACCTATTTCAATTAATCAAGTTTTAATAAGTTTGATTGCTTAACATGTTGAAAACACTTAATTATATAAATATCAATTTCATTTAATATATATAAACATGGGCTCGCGAAACGCAAAGTACAAGATATTAAATAGTACGCAAGGACGTTCTAAAATCCGAGACCGGGACATGAACCAACTCTCAACGCGCGATGCAACGGAGCGAAAATTACAAGTCAACGGAGTACAAGAATATAATATAATATAATATATATATATATATATATATATATATATATATATATATATATATATAATTATATATATTATATTATATATATATTAAATAATCAAAGCCGCCCACGTTTTTGGTACATTATGAGCTGTCACAGAAGGCCATGCGATTGCATGGCCACAAAGCCTATATCCCATGCGATCGCATGGTGGCTAAAGTCAGGTCACATCTATAAATTCAGCATTTTTCGGACGTTTTGTGTACACCTTTTTCTCTCTATCTCTCACGTAATATATATATATATATATATATATATATATATATATATATATATATATATATATATATATATATATATATATATATATTATAATTTTAATTTTAATTTTAATTTAAGAATAACAAGGGTATGTTAGCGAATGTTGTAAGTGTGTAAGTCGAAATCATGTCCGTGTAACGCTACGCTATTATTAATCATTGTAAGTTATGTTCAACCTTTTTAAAGTAATGTCTCGTAGCTAAGTTATTATTATGCTTATTTAATGCCGAAGTAATCGTGATGTTGGGCTAAAATATTAAAGATGGGGTTATTGGGCTTTGTACCATAATTGGGGTTTGGAAAAAAGAACGACACTTGTGGAAATTAGACTATGGGCTATTAATGATCTTTATATTTGTTTAATTGAATGATCGTTCGTTAATTTAATATAAAAATTACAATTAGACGTACCTATAAATAACCACATACACTCGATCGGACACGATGGGAGGGATATTTATAAGTACTAATAATCGTTCATTTAACCGGACACGGGAATGGATTAATAGTTAATGGATTTATTAAAAAGGGATGAATTATATACAAGAAAAATTGGTGTAATTATAGTTTAAGTCCCCAATTAGTTGGAATATTTGACTTCAGATATAAGAATAATTTGACGAGGACACTCGCACTTTATATTTATGACTGATGGACTGTTATGGACAAAAACCAGATGGACATATTGAATAATCCAGGACAAAGGACAATTAAATCATGCTAATAAACTAAAATCAATACGTCGAACATCATGATTACGGAAGTATAAATAAGCATAATTCCTTTATTTCATATTTCATCGCACTTTTAGTTACTGTCATTTTATTTAATTGCACTTTTAATTATCGTACTTTTTAATTATCGAAATTTTATTTATTGTCATTTTATTTATCGCATTTTAATTTATCGCACTTTAATTATTGTCATTTACTTTACGCTTTAAATTAAGTTATATTTATTTTTAATATTTTACATTAGGTTTTAACTGCGACTAAAGTTTTAAAATCGACAAACCGGTCATTAAACGGTAAAAACCCCCTTTTATAATAATAATACTACTTATATATATATTTCTATATTTACAAATATAGTTTTAAAAATATAGCGTTAAACTTGGCTAGCTCTCTGTGGAACGAACCGGACTTACTAAAAACTACACTACTGTGCGATTAGGTACACTGCCTATAAGTGTTGTAGCAAGATTTAGGTATATCCACTCTATAAATAAATAAATAACTTGTATAAAATTGTATCGTATTTAATAGTATTTTCTAGTAAAAATATAGCTATTTCGTATACACCTCTGCACACATCAAGTATTTTTGGCGTCGCTGCCGGGGACTGCTTAAATGCCGGAAGCAAAACGCTATATATATATAAAAAAATTTATTTACTTTTGTAAAAATACGTTTTAAAAATACAAAAATATAAAAAGAAAAACAAAATATATATATTTTGTTCAAAATATATAAATTATAAAATATTTCTATTTCTATTTTTAGTTTGTAAAAATATAAGTTTTTATTTAATTTATAGAAATATTTTATATAAATATAAAAAAAATACACTGAACCTGTCGATTTTTGGCCTGCATTTCAGCTTGAACCTGCATCCATGCGACCGCATGGAATTACCACACTCAGCTCATGCGATCGCATGAGCTGATGGGACAGGCCTGAATCCTCAGCCATCTAATTAGGGTTACGGTTTTATTATTATTATTATTAATTAATTAAGTTTAAAAGTATTTTTAAGTATTATTGTTTAACCCTAACTAGGGTTTAGTTATTTTATTATTTTGTATTTTTAAGTTATAATTAGTTTTATTAATATAATAAATTAATACTTTTATATAAATAATATAAAAATAATATTTTTATCAAAAATTGTATTTTTATAACTTTAAGCTTATTTTTACATTTTGAATATTTTTATCGTTAATTCATAATTTATATGTTTTTCGCTCGTAATTAGTTTTAATATAGTTTTTGCCATAGTTATTTTTATTTCTAGATTTTTAGGCTTTGCCGTAAAATCCCTTAAGTGCTTTTTCTTTAGACTAAGATATAGGTGTTTTAGAATTTTGCGACGCCGTTTTAAGATTTTAGTACCTTTTTAAGTTATTGCCGTTTTGGATATAGTATTCCTTTTAAGCTTTAATACTTTTAGACGTAAGTTTTAATTCTTAGTTTTTAGACTTTTAAGTTTCGACGCGCTACGTTCTTTTTATTATTTTTCAATCTTTTATTTTTCAACGTTTTCCGACGCGCTCTTTTTCTTTCTTATTTCTCGACGCTCTAATTTTTAGGACATAGAATTTTCTATTTCTTCCCTAAAATTTCTTTAAATTTTGACGAAAAATTATTTTAAGTGGTTAAATTGATAGACATCCAAAATTTTCTGGTTCGTAGTAATAGTTGGATTTGTTAGTTGCGAGTTGTGGCCTTCCGATTTAAAGGGTCCTGGCTACCTGCTGCTTCTATTGGCTATTCGAAACGTGGGCAAAAGCAGAAAAGTCTATTAATTTGATAACTTATATAATTTTTTATCTTTTATAACTAATAGGATATTCAGTGAATGCACCGAGCAAAACGTTCACCACCTTTTATACGTTCACCACCTGTAACTCGATCAAGACATCTAGCCAATATTGTCGCCGTTGATTTTCCTTTAGAATCATCATCAAGTCGACCAAGTACTCCAATTCAAATTTCCGATAATCCATTTTTTGAACCCGACCTCACAATTGAGAATCTGGAGGATATTCAGGGACAATTCAGAGATCCTGAACCATTAATCTTTCATCCGAAACCACCAATCATTCAAACAGAGATTGTCGAGGAACAAACCATTAAATCAGAATCCTCTAGTGATTCAGATTCAACAAATTCAATCATGGAAAATCTGGAACCTCTAAGTATGGAAGACCGAATGAGAGCTAAACGCACTGGCCAAGGTCACGCAATTACTCAACCAGACATTAATGCGCCAGATTATGAAATTAAAGGACAAATCCTACACATGGTGACTAATCAATGCCAATTTAGTGGTGCGCCAAAGGAAGATCCAAATGAACATCTTCGTACCTTTAATAGGATCTGTACACTATTTAAAATCCGAGAAGTGGAGGATGAATAGATATATCTCATGTTATTTCCCAGGACTTTAAAGGGAGAAGCCAAAGATTGGTTAGAATTGTTACCTGAAGGGGCGATTGATACATGGGATGTCTTAGTTGAAAATTTTCTTAAACAATTCTTTCCGACATCTAACGCCGTGAGACTTCAAGGAGAAATTGTTACGTTCACACAAAAGCCAAATGAAACTCTATATGAGGCGTGGACAAGATTTGGAAAGTTATTGAGAGGATGTCCGCAACATGGTTTAGACACTTATCAAATAGTACAAATATTCTACCAAGGATGCGACATCACTACAAGAAAAGACATCGATATAGCAGCTGGTGGTTCCATTATGAAGAAAACCGCAACTGAAGCTTACAAAATTATTGATAACACTGCTTCCCATTCACATGAGTGGCATCAAGAAAAAGATATCGTTAGATCATCTAAAGCAGCTAGAGCCGATTCTAGCCATGACTTTGATTCCATTTCTGCAAAGATAGATGCTGTCGAGAGATGAATGAAAAAGATGACTAAAGATATTCACTCAATACGAATTAGTTGTGAGCAGTGTGGAGGACCACATTTGACAAAAGATTTTTCAGTATTGAACAAACAATGGAACAAAGAGAGAATGTTTCATACATGAACCAAAGACCTGGAAATAATTATCAAAATAATTATCAATCGCCAAGACCAAACTACAATCAAAACCAGAATTATAACCGAAATGTTCCATATAACAACCAACAAGGTCCTAGCAATCAACAAGTATCCAACAATACTTACAATCAGCAAAGACCTATTTTTCAAAATAAACCACCACAAACCGATGATAAAAAGCAAAATTTAGAAGATATGATGTCGAAGCTAGTTGAATCTCAAACTCAATTTTTCACATCTCAGGAACAAACCAATGAACAAAATGCTCAAGCATTTAGAAATCAACAAGCTTCTATTCAAAATCTGGAACAAGAAGTAAGCAACCTAGCAAGGTTGATAGGTGAAAGAAAACCGGGAAGTCTACCTAGCGATACAAATGCTAACCCCCGGAATGTAACAGCTAAAGCAATTACCATAAGAAGTGGTATTACACTTAAACCACCTGAAATACCTGTAATTTCTGATGACGCTATTCCTACTACACAAGAACCACAACCTGAGCAAGATAAGGAAACAGAACTGGTAGTTAAAAAGGTTAATGAAGATAACACAGTTAAGGCTAAACCTTATGTTGAACCATACCAACCACCACTTCCTTACCCGAGTAAAATGAGAAAAGAGAGACTTGAAGCCGAGCAATCCAAATTCTTGGATATGTTTAAACAAATAAATGTAAATCTTCCTTTCATTGATGTGATTTTAGGAATGCCTAAATATGCTAATTTTCTGAAGGACTAATCACAAATAGAAAGAAAATGGAAGAACTCTCGGCTGTTACTATGAATGCTAATTGTTCTGTAGTACTGTTGAATAAGATACCAGAAAAATTATCTGATCCAGGAAGTTTCACAATTCCATGTTTTCTGGGTAGTCTTAGTTCAATAGAAGCATTGGCAGACTTAGGTGCTAGTATAAATTTAATGCCGTATTCACTATACGCTAAACTAGACCTTGGAGAATTGAAACCAACACGAATAAGCATATAACTAGCCGATCGATCAGTAAAATATCCTAGAGGGATAATGGAGAACATGTTAGTTAAAGTTGGTACTTTAGCATTTCCAGTAGATTTTGTTATTCTAGACATGGAAGAAGATTCTCGAGTTCCTCTCATATTAGGAAGACCATTCTTAAACACGGCTAAAGCAATAATAGACGTGTTCGGTAAGAAACTGACCCTAAGTATAGAGGACGAGAGTGTTACCTTTTCTGTTGATAGAGCCATGCAACAACCGCAATCTGCAGATGATACATGTTATTATATTCAAACTATAGATTCACATGCAGAATTGTTAGAAGAATTTCCAGAATTACAAGGAACAGGAGAATGTTCTTTAGGAGAAGGAACAGAACTAATTGATGAAGCTGGAATGTTAGCCGTACTCATGGCTAATGAATACGAACCAACAACAGAAGAACTTCAAATGCTAAAAGAAGAAGACAGATATCGATACAAATCATCGATAGAAGAACCACCGACATTAGAGTTAAAGCCACTTCCAAACCATTTGAAATATGCTTATTTACATGGTGAATCTGAATTACCTGTAATAATATCGTCTTCTCTTACTGAAAATAAAAAATCTCGACTTATTTCTGTGCTAAAAGCTCATAAACCAGCTATTGCATGGAAGATTCATGACATTAAAGGAATAAGTCCTTCGTATTGCACACATAAAATCCTGATGGAAGAAGGTCATAAAACATATGTGCAACGCCAACGAAGAATAAATCCTAATATGCAAGATGTTGTTTAGAAAGAAATTATTAAACTGCTAGATGCATGTTTAATTTATCCAATCTCTGATAGTCCATGGGTAAGCCCAGTTCAATGCGTACCTAAGAAGGGTGGCATGACTGTTATCACAAATGAAAAAAATGAGCTTATTCCTACTAGGACTGTAATAGGATGGCGTGTTTGTATAGATTATAGAAAATTAAATGACGCCACCAGAAAAGATCACTTTCCATTACCATTCATTGATCAAATGTTAGAAAGATTAGCCGGAAATAGTTACTATTGTTTTCTTGACGGTTTTTCCGGATACTTTCAAATTCCAATAGCACCCGAGGACCAAGAAAAAACCACATTCACGTGCCCTTATGGTACTTTTACTTATAAACGCATGCCATTTGGACTTTGCAACGCCCCTGCAACCTTTCAAAGGTGCATGATGGCGATTTTTTACGACATGATAGAAGAATGCATGGAAGTTTTCATGGATGACTTTTCAGTCTTCGGTGATACTTTTGAAACATGTCTAGTTAATCTTGAACGAATGCTTATTAGATGCGAACAATCAAATCTAGTACTTAATTGGGAGAAATGCCATTTCATGGTTAAAGAAGGCATCGTTCTTGGTCATAAAATTTTAAAGGAAGGAATTAAAGTGGATAGAGCTAAAGTAGATGTAATTGCTAAACTTTCACATCCCACCAATGTTAGAGGAGTTAGGAGTTTTCTAGGGCATGCCGGTTTTTACCGACGTTTCATAAAAGATTTTTCAAAAATTACCACTCCTATGAATAAACTCCTAGAAAAGGATGCTCCATTCATCTTTTCAGATGAATGCATCAAATCTTTTAATATTCTTAAAGAAAAACTCACTAATGCGCCGATCATGATAACTCCAAATTGGAATCTACCGTTTGAACTTATGTGCGATGCAAGTGATTTTGCAATGAGATCCGTTTTAGGACAAAGGATTGAAAAACGATTTCAACCTATTTATTACGTTAGTAAGACGTTACAAGGAGCACAAACAAATTACACAACCACTGAAAAAGAACTCCTTGCTATTGTCTTTGCTTTTGACAAATTTTGTTCATATCTCGTTCTAGCTAAAACGGTGGTCTATACCGACCATTCTGTTCTTAGATACTTATTTTCAAAACAAGATGCTAAATCACGATTAATCCGTTGGATCTTACTCTTACAAGAGTTCGATATTGAAATCCGAGGCAAAAAGGGAGCAGAAAATATCGACGCTGATCATCTTTCTCGTCTTGAAAATCCCGAATTAGAAGTTCTAAATGAATCGGCCATACAAGATAACTTTCCTGATGAATATCTATTGAAGATAGATTATAGTGAAATTCCATGGTTTGCAGAGTATGCAAACTACTTAGTGTGTGGATTCCTTGAAAAAGGGTTGTCGTACCAAAAACGGAAGAAATTCTTTAGTGATATAAAACACTATTTCTGGGAAGATCCACATTTGTTTAAAAGTGTTCCTGATGGAATAATACGCCGATGCGTATTCAGAGATGAAGCTAGTCAAATCTTAAACCATTATCACACAGGACCAATAGGAGGGTATTATGGGCCTCAACTCATAGCATGAAAAGTTTATAATGCTGGATTCTATTGGCCTACAATTTTCAAAGACGCACACCTTCTTTGCAAATCCTGTGATGCTTGTCAAAGGGCCGGAAAAATAAGTCAACGTGATGAAATGCCACAAAATGTCATTCAAGTATGTAAAGTATTTGACGTTTGGGGTGTTGACTTTATGGGTCCATTTCAAAAATCTCATAATAATCTCTACATTCTCGTTGCCATTGATTATGTATCTAAATGGGCGGAGGCACAAGCTCTCCCAATTAACGATGCATGAGTTGTAGTCAACTTTTTAAAACGTCTTTTTGCAAGGTTTGGAACACCGAAAGCTTTAATAAGTGATCTGGGTACTCATTTCTGTAATAATCAACTTGAGAAAGTTCTCAAAAGATATGGAGTAACTCATAAAATCTCAACCGCTTATCAACCATAAACAAGTGGACAAGTTGAAAATACCAACCGAGCTTTAAAACGTATTCTAGAGAAAACCGTAGGATCAAATCCGAAGGAATGGTCCATAAAATTAGAGGATGCACTCTGGGCTTTTAGAACAGCCTACAAAACTCCAATTGGCACCACACCTTTTAAACTCGTTTACGGAAAAGCATGTAACCTTCCATTAGAAATTGAGCATAAAGCATTTTGGGCTTTGAAGACAGTAATCTTGATTTACATGAAGCTGGACGTCTACGGTTAAGTCAACTAAACGAATTAGAAGAATTAAGACATGAAGCATACGAAAATTCGTTAATCTATAAGGAAAGAACGAAGAAATGGCATGATAAAAGAATCAGAAGTTCAAAAGAATTTAAAGAAGGAGACAGAGTTCTTCTTTTCAATTCACGATTCAAGCTATTTCCTGGAAAATTGAAATCAAGATGGTCTGGACCATTCATAGTCAAAAGAGTTTTCCCGTACGGAACGGTAGAATTAATAAATTCAAATGGAATTGAATTTAAGGTTGATGGTCACAGAGTTAAACATTACATAGATAATCTAAAAAAGTTGAAGATGAAGTTAATCACAATTTCAACACCACAGCTAACTAAGTGTGGGAAGGTTCGAATCTTTTTAGGGTAATATATATTTCTGTTAGAGTTAGATATTCTGATTTCGTGTAGTTCTCGAGAATGGAATCCGAATGGTCTTTCCCTAGCAGACCCTAAAGAACTAGTCTTCTCCCTCCATTCTGAATTTTTATTTTTTTAGGTTTTACGAGATGAAGAATTCCTTTGATTTGAACCATGGTCTAATGCTACACGCTTTGATTACTAAACGTAATAATGACACACTCCCGAGTGACCTGGTGTCAGTAATAAGAATCAGATGTGATGAAGTAAGGAAAGAACTCAGCAAAGATCATCATAAGATACATTTTGGTAAAGGAAAATCAAAATCCGCAACGAAAAGAAGAGCACGACACCTTGAAAGATGTTATAAATGCGGAAAATGGTCACACGAAGGTAAATGTTCAAACAATCAAACATATTCAAATACCGAATTTGTTACTCTATGCAGAGAAGGACCGTTTATATGTTTAGAAGAAAAGATATTGAAGAATCGAGGTTACGCTTATGTAGCTATGGAAAACCAAAGTACACGACTCTCCTATGAGTCGGCTAAAGCAGGTCTCTGAGAATTCTATCTCATAGGTAAGTATGTACAGTTTTTATTTTTATTTTATTGCTTTTAACCTTCTGATAATAAACGCTGAATCATTCGTTATAAAGTATTAAATTGGTATTCAATAAAATTAGGTATGCGTAACCGAAATTATTGATATTGTACAAAAATTTATTACATCACTGCGAAATTTACCGTTTATTCTTTAGGTATAAATATCTTTAATCAATCAACCCAAAATATTTCAGAAATTCGTCAGGAGTAAAACTAGGTTATGAAACAGAAATTACTTTACCGAAAAGAGGGGCGTATATTTTTGATAATATTTGATTTATTAAAGTGGGATAAAAGACCAAAAAGATTTTTAATTTTATTTTTTTACCATGTTTTTAAAATTAATATATAAATATTAATTTATTATTGTAAATTTCTAAAACCAATATATTTAAATTTTTAAGTATTTTTAAAAATTAATATTTTCAATATAAGTTTGTATGTATAAAAATATTAATGATATTTATATGAATTTTTAATTTTATACATTTTAAATTTAAGTTTGGTGTGAATTTAAAAAAAAATTACTTTATTTCATTAAGTTAAAAATGTGATATTCAAAATTCGTCGTGAGTTGAAAACTAGGTCGTTGAACCGAAATTGCTTTACCCGAGGGCGGGACGAGAACTTTTATTATCATTATTTTTAATCTTATTGAATTAAAGTATGCCAAAAACATTAAAAAAAAATTCAAAAATCTTTGCTTTTAAAACAACGCTTTGAAATGACAAATTTTTAAAATTTTGTTGAGAGACGGACTAGGACAACGATCCGAAACGCCCTCATTCTAAAAGAAACAAATTTTTAAAAAATTTATTAAATTATGTTTTATTAGTTAAAGGTTATTAAAAAAAAAATACCCCATGCGATCGCATGGGGTTTTGCCTTCAGAACCATGCGGTCGCATGGGGACCGAATTCTGGTCAGAATCAAATACCCAGCGAGCTGTTCTGTCTCACACCACCACACACACAAACACACGAACATACACACACATATCACCCTAAAATCATCAATTTTTTTACCAAATTCAACCAAATCTCTTGCTATAATCCACTTTAATCATGAATTTGTTAAGAAGTTTTTCAAGAAAGGTAACAATTACATCCCCTAAACTCTTTAAATTTGATTTTTAGTGTTCTTGAGCTATAATTTACCTAATTTGATTTTGTTAATTTCTAGTGTAATTAGAGTTAAATTGTTAGTATATTATGCATTATAACCTAGATTGATGCTATTTAACATGATTTGAAGCCAAAAACTTCAAAATTTTTAGAAATCTAGGGTTTGTGTTCTTGAGCAATTTGGGCCTTTTTGATATAAACAGGTTATGGCCGATTTTTGTCATGAATTATTGCTAAATTAAGTAGTGTAACATGTTTAGGTAGCTAAATGATCCAAACTTTGATCCTAAACATAATTTTTGAGAATTAAAGTGGACTTTTTAGGTCTAAAATTTATGAACTTGATTAAATTGATATAAATGCCATTTGAAACTTGTTTAATTGCTAGTAATGGTTATTTTAACATGTTATTTGAGTAGAATGCTTATGAACTTTGTAAACATTTTCATATATGCTTATTTGAAAAAGTGTAGAATTGTTAAAATTGTGAAAATGTGTATAAGTTTAATTTTGATTAAACATGTTATTGTAATTATTTCAAGTTGTTATTTTGCTAACACTAATGCATATTTGAATGCACAAATTTTGTGTTTAATGTGTTTTGCAGAGATTTACCGATACTGATGATGCATCATCATCATCTAGGCAACCTGCTCCAGAACCTAAACCAGAAATGCAATATGAATCGGAGCAACAACAGGAACAACAACAACCTGATCAACACGTACCATACTATGATCTGCAACAAGAATATGTTAATGCCTACGTAATTTTTCCAATTCATCCGATAGTAGAACACCCAACGATTCATGAAGAACAGTTGCATCCTAATTTGAGATTTGATCGAAGCTGGAGAGATTATACGACGTACCACAGTAACAAATTTAAACTAGTAACGAAAAATGTAGAAGTGCAGAGGGTAATCGATTGGGAGCCTTTGGAAAGGGTCCAACTAGTTAACTCAGTTAGGCAGCATCTGATCCAAAGGTATGGCAGCTCTTCTTTTCCCGATTGGGAACGTTTATTCACCATTCGTTGGCCTGTATATAAAGAGTGGTGCGTTGAGCTTATGAGTACTATTTCACTTAATGCGGATGTAGTTAGGTTAGATGATAGAAGTTTTCTTAGATTTTTACTTGGCCGTAGGATGTACAGGATGTCCATACTGGACATGGCCAGGGCTTTACAGATTTACACTCCTGGTGAATTACTCCTACCCGATTGTACAAATTTGATTTATCATGGGGAGCGGGTAGATAGGAATTTTGACGCGGACGCCGTCTGGAGGCGTATGTCAAATTATAATGTTTTTTCGCTAGGAGGAAGACACTCCTACTTAGATATTAACAAAGCAGATCTACGTATTATTCATAGATTTTTAGCTAATTCAATTACACAAAGTGGTAAAAACAAGGAGAAGATGACCTTACACGACTTATTTTACCTTAAGTGTATTCGAAACACTAGAAGCTTTGTTAATATCCCCTACTGTGTTGGTTTTTATCTGTCTAAAATAGTGGCAGGAATACAGGATGGGGGAATAATAGGAGGAGGTATTTTTGTTACTCTCATTGGAGAGTATTTGGGTGTAGATAGGGATCAAGGGGGTCCACTGATGGTGTGTAGGGAACAAGTTGATACTTTAGTATTGAAGGTCTATCAGGGTGCAAAGGTATTAAAGAGCAGACGCATTCAGGCAATACCATATGATGGTCATCATCCACAGGTAGAGAGAGGTTCAGATGAGGAAATAGAGGAACCGGATGACATTAGGGATGTCATTAGGGAGGCTATGACTGACGTTTACCAGCGTATAGATGAGGTAGAAATGACAAACGAGGGTAGATTTAGTCAGTTCGAGCAGTGGTACGCCGAGAATGTGTACGAGCATTCTAGGCAACGACAGCATGATAGATGGCACTATCATCAGCATCAGATCATGAGCCAGCTATCACCTCAGGTACCAAATAACTACGTACCGACCTGACCTACTTACTATCCTCCACACCAGCCCGATATGCAACCACCATTTACTCTCTACGACCCTAACCAGGCCTATCAGTACACCTATAACCAACCATGGAACCCGCCCGATGACATGAACTGGAACCCCTATCCAGATTGATATAGTTCCCGTTGGTGATTTCTATGATTTTTATCTTCTTATTATTTTTATTTATTTATGTTTAAACATATAATATTGTGATACTTTTATGTAAGTTTTAACATTTTTATTATGTTGTACTAATATTTCATATTTGATTTGAAAGTGGAATGTTAAGTCCCATTTCAAATTACCATGCATGTTTTTATTTGTATGTATGTATATTGTCAATTGTACACAACAGGGTAAAATAGCGAACTTTCAAAGACTGGCATTAAGTTCAGCAAAAGTTACTAATTTGGATGACAAAACAAAAAACAAATGTGATGTAACAACAAGACGGAATGAACAAATGATGTGCACCATTTATCATTCAACAAACAAACGCCAATATGTATGGAAACATTGGTAAAATTTAATCATTTTTCTACACTAATCACCCTCAATAATTTAAATTGTTACTGATTTCTTGCAAATGAGGGCATTGCAAGATCTTAAGTGTGGGAAGGGGTTAAATTCTTTCGGATTTTAAAATTTTTTAACTTAAACACTTGGTTACCATTAAAAAAAATACTAGTAACGCAGTAGTTGTATTAGAATCTAGTGTTCTCTGATAATAAAGAACAGCCCTAGTCATACTGACTACCCAATTTTAGTAAAAATTTTCAAAATTTTCAATTAAATGAACTCAAAATCATGTTTATACAAATTTATGAACGATAAAACTAGGTGTTAACACCGAAATTATTGTTACCTCGGAAAGGACATAAATTGAGAAACAACCCAAAATGTTAGAATTCATTTAAAATGGAATAGAGGACAATAAAAAGGCAAAGAAAGGAAAATAAAAGCCAAGTGTGGGAAAAATTTACCAAGTTATTTAGAACATATGTCACATATTTTTGTACAAATAATTAAAGATACTTTTGTTTTGGACAATTTTAATTAGTTTTACCCAGTTTATTGTAATATAAATGAAATTTAAAAGGAAGTAAAGTCTTCCGAAAGAAAAAGAAACGCGCTTCTTGATTTAGGTCAGGAAGTTGTCGTCCAGACCGGTTGTAGAGTCTACGAAAAACCTTGAAAAGTTTTCTCGAAAATCAGCTGGAAATCCACGGATCTCAGCATCAAACAGGGTCGCCAAGTGGTTAGACTTATCCTAACCATGAGAGGATCTATCTCGTACAATGGGGGGAGGGCGTGTAAATTAGCTTGATAAGACTAATGAATCAGACAACCAGAAAAGGATAATCTCCTTAAAGATTAAAAATCAGCATTTAAGCCTGATATTACTCAATCCTTGGGATTGACTTTAAAGATTGAGAATTACAAACTCATGGAATTCAATGATTTCTAAACTCGAGCTTGAACGAGAAAATATTTTGATCAAAATTAAAACCGATTTGTTTTCTAAAAACCTATTTTCATTGCATTCCTTACCATTGAACGTAAAATCCTGAGAATTCATCAGAATTCATTAGGTCACCTGAACCAAATCGGGTGTCAACCGTAAGAACGGTGGTTGCATAGCATGGTCAAAGACAGGACCTTGTGCCAGACCGAAAAATTATAGGGTGATCTTTACTATTTCTCTAACAAAGGATAGTAATTGCATCCGACACATTGTGAACCATGAACATTTGCATGTCATTAAACATTGCCTTAACAGTTGCTTGTTCAACGCTTTCCTTTACAACCGGACGGTAGTTTACCGAAAGGTAATATACGGAGCAAGTATACTGGACATGTTGCTTTCCTAATTATGAGCTAAAATTTTAAATATGAAACCCACACAACCCACAAAAACAATTTGCAAACACCGGTGAAGGGTTATTCCGGAAAACTTATCTACGGTAAAAGCTAGATTGAATTTTCAAAAGATCAAATGTTTTCATAAAGATCCAATTTCCTAAAAGGATCTAAATTTTCATAGTAATGTGGGACTGTAAACCACAACGTTACTATCATTGTTCATACCGCCATATAGAAATCACTGATGTATAAAGTGTGAAGAATAAAGAAGTGATTCTAGTATTTTTATTTCAAGACTATATTGCTTGAGGACAAGCAACGCTCAAGTGTGGGAATATTTGATAATGCTAAAAACGAACATATATTTCATAGCATTATCCCTCAAGAAAGACAAGCTTTTAGTTGCAATTTTTCTATTTACAAGTGATATTCGTTTAAATAATAAAAGGTGAAGACAAAAGACAGATTCGACGAATTGAAGACGCAAACGGCCAAAAAGCTCAAAAGTACAAAGTACAATCCAAGAGGTTCAATTTATTGATGAGAAACGTCTCAAAATTATAAAAGTACGAGCCGCTAAACGCAAAGTACAAGATATTAAATAGTACGCAAGGACGTTCTAAAATCCGAGACTGGGACATGAACCAACTCTCATAGCGCGACGCAACGGAGCGAAAATTACAAGTCAACGGAGTACAAGAATATAATATAATATATATATAATTATATATAATTATATATATATAATTATATATATATATATATATATATATATATATATATATATATATATATATATATATATATATATATATATATATATTAAATAATCAAAGCCACCCACGTTTTTGGTATATTATGAGCTGTAACAGAAGGCCATGCGATCGCATGGCCACAAAGCCTATATCCCATGCGATCGCATGGTGGCTAAAGTCAGGCCACATCTATAAATTCAGCATTTTTCGGACGTTTTGTGTACACCTTTTTCTCTCTACCTCTCACGTAATATATATATATATATATATATATATATATATATATATATATATATATATATATATATATATATATATATATATATATATATATATATATATATATATAATAATTTTAATTTTAATTTTAATTTTAATTTTATAATAATAAGGGTATGTTAGCGAATGTTGTAAGTGTGTAAGTCGAAATCCTGTCCGTGTAACGCTACGCTATTATTAATCATTGTAAGTTATGTTCAACCTTTTTAAATTAATGTCTCGTAGCTAAGTTATTATTATGCTTATTTAATGCCGAAGTAATCGTGATGTTGGGCTAAAATATTAAAGACGGGGTTATTGGGCTTTGTACCATAATTGGGGTTTGGAAAAAAGAACGACACTTGTGGAAATTAGACTATGGGCTATTAATGATCTTTATATTTGTTTAATTGAATGATCGTTCGTTAATTTAATATAAAAATTACAATTAGACGTACCTATAAATAACCACATACACTCGATCGGACACGATGGGAGGGATATTTATAAGTACTAATAATCGTTCATTTAACCGGACACGGGAATGGATTAATAGTTAATGGATTTATTAAAAAGGGATGAATTATATACAAGAAAAATTGGTGTAATTATAGTTTAAGTCCCCAATTAGTTGGAATATTTGACTTCAGATATAAGAATAATTTGACGAGGACACTCGCACTTTATATTTATGACTGATGGACTGTTATGGACAAAAACCAGATGGACATATTGAATAATCCAGGACAAAGGACAATTAACCCATGGTAATAAACTAAAATCAATACGTCGAACATCATGATTACGGAAGTTTAAATAAGCATATATCCTTTATTTCATATTTCATCGCACTTTTAGTTACTGTCATTTTATTTAATTGCACTTTTAATTATCGTACTTTTTAATTATCGAAATTTTATTTATTGTCATTTTATTTATCGCATTTTAATTTATCGCACTTTAATTATTGTCATTTACTTTACGCTTTAAATTAAGTTATATTTATTTTTAATATTTTACATTAGGTTTTAACTGCAACTAAAGTTTTAAAATCGACAAACCGGTCATTAAACGGTAAAAATCCCCTTTTATAATAATAATACTACTTATATATATTTATATATTTACAAATATAGTTTTAAAAATATAGCGTTAAACTTGGCTAGCTCCCTGTGGAACGAACAAGACTTACTAAAAACTACACTACTGTACGATTAGGTACACTGCCTATAAGTGTTGTAGCAAGGTTTAGGTATATCCACTCTATAAATAAATAAAAAACTTGTGTAAAATTGTATCGTATTTAATAGTATTTCCTAGCAAAAATTTAGCTATTTCGTATACACCTCTGCACACATCATTGGTAAAATAGATTGTGCAGTATATAGTAGCAAGCCAACCCTGTAGTTGTTCAAGTTGTGGGTCAGAAGTTCTTGCAGGGCAAATCTGTTGCGAAACCGTTCTATTGCCATGTCCGGTGATCGCTGTCGGTTGATGATCAATGGTGGGTTTGCCAAGAAGCGCGCACGGTGACTGCATGAATATCCAATGCAATTTAGTAATCAGCGATATAGTAAAAAGGCACGGGTAGTTACTTTAAAAGACAATGCTTACTCGTCTATCGAGTCGTTAAATTCTGGTATTGCTGGTTTGAAATAACAATGTGTTGCCTGGGTGCAACCAAGCTGGAGTTCCCCTTTTACAAAACAAAGCAAAAAAAACAGGCAACAAATGGTCACAAACAAATTTTATTAATGGGCACATAACAATTTCATGTAGTAATTACAAGGTTTGTGTTTAAAATTGTTACATACCACGGTAAAGCTTAGGGCGGCATGAGCTGACCGCCAACACAACTGGTTTTTCCATAGCATCGTATGCATCCGAGTCAAAAGAAGTTGCAAGCTCGTTCCAGAGAGTAAGCTGAATTGTATCACCGATGTACACAAATGTGTGTGAAACTGTCAGTTAGAAATAGAGACTAAAAAAAACTAAAAGGAAAAAAATTTGTGCTGCTTTTTGTCAAAATTAATCAGCGCCGGTCCACCCTTGTTGCGAAAAGCAATTCAGTTTTTTCCCAGCAACACATTCTTTTTAGTAAATGTTGCTGTGTTCAAAAGTTTGTAAATTAAATAAAGAAAATGCCCAAACATTGCATATATTTATTTATTTTTCCTAAATAATGGCTTACTCAAGATTGGTGACGTCGATTGTTCTTCTTATAAGCTGTTTGCGGTTAACGTCTCCAATCACCACCGGGTCTTCAAGGCGATCAATGCAGCCAATGTACTCTGTTCACATATATTCCATATCAATGTATGTCTAAGCATTTAAATCGAAATCATAAGATATTATGCAAAACATACCAGCGAGGACAGTGGTGTTTGGTACACGTGTACGTAGTTGATTGTAAGTGTGACGACCCGGAAATTTTTGACCAAATTTAAACTTTATCTTTAAATGATTTAATGTTTTCGACACGATAAGCAAAGTCTGTAATGTTGAGTCTCAAAGTTTTGGAACTATATCCATGTAATCAATTATTCTTTGACTATTCTCGAAGATTCACGAACAATTTATATATATATAACTTAATGTGCATATATATATATATATATATATATATATATATATATATATATATATATATATATATATATATATATATATATATGATTTCAAGTTATTTATTAAACGATAGTAACATTCGATTATTGATTTGATTGATATTTAGATAAGTTAACTAAAATGTTTAAGATGAACCAGTAAAACACTAAATTGCTACAGTATTTTCGAATTGCTACAGTACCCGAAAAGCTACAGTGTTTTCAAAGATCACTATTTACTCCAGTCAAAAAACTTTGCTATAGTAACTTTGCTACAGTAAACACTATTTCAAAATGAAAATGTATATATGTATATGTATATACTACGAGATGATTATTTATAGAAGCAAATAACCAAAACACTTAATTGATTAAAGCTACACTTCGAGTGACATAGTTTATCAATGATTAAGTTTAATTTTTGATAAAGGTACACGTCGCGTAACGAAAAGTACTAGTTTTCTAAGCGTACAAAAATGCGTTCGAGAAACTAGAAGTGGGACATAAGTAGAACGTAAACGTACAAGACATCGGAATAAAAATTACAAGTCACCTATACACGAGAATATAATATAATATATAATTAATTAATTTAAATTAAATATATTATATATATTATATAATAATATGTTGACAAGCTAAATGTTAAACGATTGTGAGCTGTCAAACCTTCCCATGCGATCGCATGGGATATGGCTTGGGAAGCCATGCGATCGCATGGCACCCTTTTGCTGGCCAACCACTATAAATTCGATCGAATTCTGTTTATTGATTCACAAATCTCTCCATCTCTATATTACTCTGTATTATATATTATTATTATTATTATTATTATTATTATTATTATTATTATTATTATTATTATTATTATTATTATTATTATTATTATTATTACTATTATTATTATTATTATTATTATTAATTATATTATTATTATTAAGAGTATTAATATTAATATTATTAATAGTAGTATTATTACACATAAAATACTACGACGAAGTGCTGTTCGGGTTATTTCAAAATGGGATTTCAAAAGGGATAGAGCTAAGAAAACTATGGGTTATAGCTATGGAGGTTATGGGTAATGTTCGCGGGTATTGTTTGCACATCAAACCTAGTGTTTATCATCTCTGTTACGTCTACGTACTTTCCTGAAATATTGAATCACAATATTGATACGTTAGCATGTTTATTCTCAGGTTCCCTAAAAGTCTTCTGCTGTTTACTTATATGTTATACAAGATATGTGCATGGAGTCATACATGCTTTATTCGAGAAAACGTTGCATTCACAAATCATCACCATCTATCTTATTTTGACTGCAATGTCAACGGAAGTACTATTTCAAACTATTATTTACGGTGATTGTCTATATGTAGAAATCATCAGATGTCGAAAACTTTTGATTTAAATATTCATTTATGGTGTGCCTTTTCAAAAGAATGCAATGTTTACAAAACGTATCATATAGTGGTCAAATACCTCGCAATGAAATCGATGAATGACGTATTCGTCCATATGGATTTGGAGCGATCGTCACAGTAAGCGACAAACTGGAAGTAATGGTCAGGGTAGTCTGTAAATGGAAGTTCTTCAAAATCTGTGTTGCGATCAAACGACAATGTCGTTGGCCCTGGTAATAACTTCTCCCAGCGAGTTGTAGCATGAGCCGAGAAGTTTGTTATCATATACATCTTGTTCAAGTGCATAAGCTCGTCAAAGTAAGGTTTATCACTGTATCGCATATTCACAAGTAGGTAGTGCTACAACATGTTAAGAGCATCAAACAGATGGTATAAATAAAAGGTGAAAACAGGTCAGCAGAGATGTAAAATACGAATACCATTTCTTCGATAAGCATTCAACAGTAACCAGTTGGAGCCTGGTTGTGATAACTGTAAGTAACCCACTTATGATAAATTCTCGCTGCAATTGTTCTATCTCTATCACCCGGTATCAGTTGTGCCGGGGCCGTTATTTGTGCCATACTATCAAAAGGAAGTAAATAATCAGTACTAAATATAAATATATATTAACTATGTACATAATTTATCTGTGGCTGTGGTCTTCTTTAGCAGGTGGTGGTGCCTTGAAGTCGGTAATTTCGGACAAAAATCAGCGTATACAATATTTTTTGTTATGCCAACGCACCAGAACAAAGACTCGCACTGCATACAAATGGATGTACAGTCCCCTGAATTACAGTATAAAGGAGATATGTCTGCGCAAACACAAGGCAATTGTCAGAAAGTATATGGAATATATAAACAGGCACGAAAAGAGGAAAATCACTTTCACACTCAACAATGGTAACTGCCAGTAAAATGAGCTATTTTATGAAAGTATCAGAACTACTTTATAAAACTAGCAAAATTGAAGTTCACTTTACAAATCAGCTGCTTTAACAAATGGGAAAAACCCAAACACCCACAATAACAAAAGGAATGCAGAACTCCAGTTCACTTTTTGCAAAATAAAGGTAGCAGAATTTGTACACAAACAGAAGACACACTAAAGCTCACCTGAATATTGATACATGCAACAAATAACAAATACCAAAGATATAACAAATAAGGCACAATAGAACCCATGGGTACACGAAACGATTTTTTTTTTGTTTTGTTAATTTTACCTTTTTCCTGACAGGGTTAGAGGGGAAACTACTGACAAACTGAGGTTTAAAATGTGCTATTTACAAAACAAAGAAAATCATTCAGACAAAATTAAATTTAAATGAAACACAAAAACAACAAACAAATAACAAAAAACAAATAATAAAAAACATGAGCTATAGGTCATTTCCAGGCTAGCAAATGTGTAAAGCTGTCAATTTTAGTAGCTCTTGCACTCCACAATGGCAACAAAAAAACAAATACATATTCCAGGCTCAAACTGTCATTCGCTATCTGGTAAAATAAAACAAATCTAATGAGCATAAAAAACAGCATACACATATATGATACAACACACATATATGAAAAGCACAAACAGATAAAAGACAACATGATCCAAGATATTGCAAGTCACAGTAAAACAGCATAGAAACAAAAAACAAATTAAGGTAAAGATAGTGCACTTGACAGTAAACCAGCATACATATAGTCAGACAAACTGCAAGAATGGATATTTGTTAAAACTTTTTAAAAGAGCATCAACAATAAAAAAACTCGAATAAGAAACAGTAGCATACCATCAGCAGAATCCGAAGCACTGGCATGTGCCCTACGAAGAGAAGCCCTTTTCTTAGATTCTTTATAAGAAACAACTTGCAGGCCTGAAGGTACAACACTTTCTGAAACAGAAGCACCAACTACATTCGATTCAGCTGAGTTTTTTTTTCCCTTTTTCGAGAACCCCTCATAACGGAAATTACTAAACAATGAAAGGGCAAAAAATAAAAATGACTGAGAATGAAGAACAGGCTGAACAACGCAAGAACAATGCGAACACCACAGCCAAGAATAGCAAACGAACAACATCAATTACAAAGATTAAGAACAGAGTAACGAACCCGTAAGCAATTGTCTTTTCGCAACCAATCGATTTTCTGTAAGCAAGGAGAGAAATTGGTTTGGAGCAACTCTGAAGAATCCATGGGAAATCGAAAATCAATAAGCTATAAAGCAACAGGGTAAGGGAGGAAGGAGCAGGTTGAGGGAGAAGGGAGCAGGGTAAGGTGACAGAGAAAGAGGAGAGGGTGAGCAGGAGCTGGTCGCGTGCTGTGTTTCTCTTTTATCCACTCAAAGACTCAAAGTCAGCCGTTACCAATTAAAAATTAAAAACCTGATACATACACATACAATATACAAATACGAAATAAATAAAAAATGTATACCTTGGAAACGTGAACAGTAAAAAGATGTGAGGAGAAGTGACGCGTGGACCAATCAGAAGCCAAAAATTAATCCCCCTAATAGAAGATGGGTAATTGTGTTTGGTGTTATGTAGACAGTGTCAGGTTCAACTGATTGTTCAAATACATCAGTGAGGTCTGGTTGAATAAGATATAGTTGAGTCTCAATAATACGTAATTAATAATATATCATTAAAATCCATAATTTTACTGTTTACACGAACTTTTAATTGCTAAAGGGTATATTCGTCTTCTTACCACCATATATTTATCACCACCACCTCATCTCTTTCCCATTTATGGAACCCTTATTTCTCCAGAAGCAGCTGGCGATTGGTGCTGCAAATTTTTTGACTCCTTCTTCATCACCAATCTAGGGTATTTCTCATTCAATTCAATTAGATCGAAGTGTGTCAACATAATTTTCATTTAAAAAGTTTAGTTGACAACGTGGCCTATCTCTAACATGATCTTAGATTGATACAAAAGCAATGTGAGACTTAAATTTTGTTTGTTTTTTGTTTTAGTTAATTACCAAAAATAAGTTTGTATTGATAAATGTTAAATTGAAGGTATGAGACAATAAAAACAAAATTTTACTTCCACTTTACTTTATATCACTCTAAGGTCATGTTAATGAAGATTAGAAACAAAAATTTTTAACAAAATAATGTAATTTTGTTTAGGTATATTATATTTATATATTTAAACAAAAGTTTCATAAATAATATATGCATTTTGTATGACCTAAGATCTCATGAATACCATGAATATGTACGATAAATCACATGAATGTAGAGAGAAATGGTCAAATAGTCAAACTATCATTCCACGGATCTCTTGAATACATTACATAACGGTGGCTATCATTAGCTAATCTAGGGAGCCTTGGATCCTTTATATAGCCCTTATCTAAAGGATCCTGTATAAGGCTAGGGAAACTCATATTACTCCTTTCCAGGGTTCTAACAATCTCCCCCCAGGAGTGAGACGGGTTTTCAAAAACTAACTCCCTAGTAAAACATACAACATTACAAGAAAAGAATCAACTATTGCTAACTAACTCCCCCCCCCCTCAAATGATGCATGGCCATTGATGAAGATCTTGAAATCTTCAAAACTTGATATCATTGTTCTCTCAACGGTCTTTGAGTGTGCACAGCGGAATGCTCATTGAGTAACACATCACAAACTAAATATGTTACCATCAATCCCTCCCTTGACTTAGTTGTGATATGTCTTCAGTATTTGCTTGCATTGAGAAATCATTTTAAAACTTTGGAAGCCCCCCCCCCCCTCAAAGTACATGGGCTCACATCAAAGGTTCGATCATATTGGCTACCGCATGTAGTCCCAATAATCATGTCATGTGTGGTATCCATCCATACCGTCGGTTTCACTATCGAGACGTATCTTGAACTAATATTCGTTCCAAAGAATACTTTTGATATTGGCCACAAGAATACTCCCCATATGATGTAGGATCTTCTTCAAGTCTCTAGCTCCTCCCCCCTCCCCCCCCAAACAACAATTCTTTCTTTGGAGTTTGAGTCCAATACCATACGTGTATTGAAGTCATAATGTTAAGTCTGAGTCCCATACTAAGTGTATGGAAGTCATAGTCGAATCATCATTTGACTTTGATTACGAAATGCCATCGAATCCTAGAAACTCCCCTTGATAATGAGTATGGGCACAAGTTTCAATTTTAGAAACCTTTCATGAACATTCAAAGATTGTAGGGAGAGAATAAACCAATCTTCATCTTTAAGTCCCCAAAAATGCGGGCGTTCCTTTGAATCCTTCTTTGCTTCTCATCGAATCAAATAATAACTCGTACGTACATCAACCATATACATATCTCCCCCACAATGATGCTTACATGAAATAAAAGCTTCATTGTTTAAATTGGTTGATGTAGCTGTAACATCCTCAATCGGGCCTAGTTGCAAGATTACTATTTTACCCTTAAGTTAGTGTTGCGTTATTATATGCTTTTATTTTAAATTAATATTTATTATTAATTGATGTTGTGGTTAGGACCAGTTTGTGACAAGGGTCACAGAACAAGTTTGTTTATTTAAATTGGACTTCGTTTGGGTTGCCAAATGATGTACGAAAGTTTTTAAATAACTGATAAATACCCGTGTGTGATGGGGTATTGTGTTTGGCCTTAATATGTAAGCTAGAATCAGCTCATTTCTACCATTTTCTTGAAACTTCCACTCAACAACCGTACCTACACTCTTACACCCATCAAACCCTAATTGCTAGATCTTGTTCTTGAGCTCAAATTAATCATATCTTCTTGTTCTCTATGAATTACTGATTCTATCAAGGTAAGAATCATAACATTTCATGCTCTAATCTTTGAGAAAATTGGGTTTTTGTGTGAGTTAGTTGAAAGTGTGAATTTGGGTAAAAAAAATCTTTAAATTGATGTTGTTTTGATGTCAAGATTGTGGGTTTATAGTCTAAACTATGTTGTTGTCGAGTTGTGGGTAATTTGGATGTAAAAAACGAGCTCTAGAATAAGAATTGGTGATTTATGCTTGAAACCCGTCAGTTTTCTGTTGCTGCTGCTCGATGAACACAACCGCACGGTTGCAGGTTGCAACCGCACGGTTGCGTGGTGCAACCGTACGGATGCAAGTGTAACCGTACGGATGCAGCAGTGTTGTGTAACCGGGCCAGAAACTTGCAACTGCACGGTTACATATTGTAACCGTACGGATGGAGGCTGCAACCGTACGGATGCATGTGTAACTATACGGATGTAGATCAGTAGTGCATTATAGTGAAATTTAGCTGTTTCTTAGCCGTTATGCTGCCCGTTTATTTATTGATGATCAGGATGTAAATTTTAAAAGTTCATAAGTATTAAGAAGAAATTTTTAGCGAACGTTTTTTTATACAAAAATTTCTGTATTGTGTTGTTTGGTGTTAACGGACAGCAACTAACTTGATTTGCCTTATATTCAGGTGATAAGGATAAGGAAGCCGCTCAGTAGTAGATTATCTGAGCTGGTTGCTGGTATTTGGTGAGTGGGACTAACTGGAAAATATAGTATAGAGTAGCATGTTATATTATGATTGCCATGCTTGTTAGATATACTTATTGATGTGGTTAGTTATTACGATGTGATGACTGCATGTTGGTTGATGCTTGTCTGTTGGAGCCCAGTGCGTCCCTATTGTGTGGTGGCCTCGGTAGGAGAGATCAACCTACGGGTTGGGTTCCTCATGTGGTGGCCTAGACAATCATGGTGTATATATATGTGAATGACGCGTCCGTCACGTGTGGATTATATATATACATACGGTGGTGGAGGAACATCTGGTAAGCCCCAGTCCGACAGCTGGTGGTTAATGGTTTGGCCGAGCCGCCAGAGTCTCTGTAGACGGCACTTGGGTGATGTTTGTGTGTTAGACTATGTGACTTGATTAGTATAACACTTCTGTATGCTATGGCCTGTAGTTAGTCGTACTCACTTAGCTTCGTGCTAATTCCCCTCCATCTCCTCCCTGCAGGTTGATAGCTTTTGCAGATAGTGCTTTTTAGGATAAGACGGGCATTGTGATGTTATGGTTGACAGGGTTAACTCGGATGTGGTATCTTATGATATGAACCGTGTTCTTTTGTAAAACGAATGTAATTACGTCTTTTCGAGTTAAATATGTAATTTGTTTTAATGATACGTGAAATCGGTTTGTACAAATGTTGATATCGTATTTAAATAATATAATGCTTTCGCCACGTATAAAAAAAAATAGCGGTGTCACAGTAGCAGCAAATCTCCAAAATATCGTAAATAATGCGTATGAGAAAAGCCGTGTGAATTAGAGCCTCAAAAGTAGAGGATAAATAAGCTTTGGAGGTCCAAATTCGGTAAGGGACCATCCCTGAAAATTCTGATGAACTGCAGTGTAATAACCTAGCTATTTCCGTTAAGTTTTTTTTAACTGTCCGTTAAGTATTTAACGTTGTTTACTTTCGATTCGTGTATTTAATTGAATTAAATGCATACTTGAGTTCATGATGAACTAAAATAATTAATATATAATTATATTAGCCGAAAAACTTATTTGATATTTTGAAATACTGAGAAAACAACACGATTTTGAAAACGCAACAGAGGTCTCACGAGACTGTCGGGTAATTGAAATTACCAAAAATTTTAATCTTGGACATCATCATCAAACTAATTAAATAAATAAACTTACAACGTTCAAGGACTAAATCGTATATTATAAAATAAGAAAATCAAACTTGTTAAGTCTTGTATAGTTGAAAAGGGTTTTCACATAAACGTTGACCACCCAATTTGTCCGACGATTCACGGACGTCATAACTTGTTTTAATTGTTTAATTGTGTATATGTGTGGATATATATATATATATATATATGTGGATATATATATATATATATATATATATATATATATATATATATATATATATATATATATATATATATATATATATATATATATATATATGTGTGTGTGTGTGTGTGTGTGTGTGTGTGTATATATATAACTTGAAAATATGATATATAAGTATCTCATTAAGAAGTATTAATACACTTTTAAAAGACTTAAATACATATATTAACATACTTATACTCAACTAAGATAGCCATACTCGTATTCGCATTCAATTTCCTCAAGAATTCTACTCGTATTCATACGGTATTTTTACCCTTATTATACATAGCTTCTAAAAATATTTACTATTGGTATATACCAATAGAAATCTGCAATTATTTGTGTAATATGTTATCCATGACCTAATCAATTTAATATGTCATCCATGACTTAATACATTTTAACTTATACTAGATATTTTCACTAAAAACTGAATTTATAAGCTTATAAATAAGCACTATTTTTAACTCATTTTTACTTCACATTTTCTTAAACTAAAACACAAACTTGAATGCTCTCATATCATACTTCAATCTCAGCAAATTTTCTCTTCATAATCTAGGTAAAATACTTCTCAAAATCCTTGTTCAATTCCTTATATAGTTGCTATCTTATTATGCTTATAAAACTTGTAAAAACTAGAACTTGTTTCGGTGAACACCAAGCTTGTTTGAAAACTAAGTTAATCCTTCTAACTTGACATTTAAAAACATTTACATATATGTATTATGATAGTACATAAAACTAACATAAGGATATATAACTTGAATATATGAAGAACACCTTAAAACTGAACATACGCCGTCGTAGAGAAATCGGGGACTGTTTTGGGTTGGATATTCAAAACCTATCTTAAACTTTGAATTGGAAGTTCATATTCTAGAAAAATTTTATTTCACATGGACATGATAACACATCCAAAAATCATGGTTAAACTCAAAGTGGAAGTGTGTTTATCAAAACGGTCATCAAGATGTCGATCTTGCGACGGATATGACTACCTTCTTTTAAATTTATATGTAACATGTAACGCTGACTATAAACCTATACTTTTTCAGTTTAGTTTTGAAAAATATAGTTCAATACGAAACCATAGCAATTTGATTCACTCAAAACCGATTTGTAACGAAGAAATTATGGGCAAAACAATATTGGTTAGAAACAAGCTAAATTAGCTACGGTTCTAATTTAACAAAATCTATACTAACCATATCCTAGATAATTTTTCCTATATCCTACATGTATTTAAACATGTCATAACTATTTCCTTATAATATACTTGTCTTGGTTAATTCCGAGATATTATAATATAGTCTGGATTAGTTAAGATAACATGTATGCAATACGTTCGGATAAATCATAAAGACACCATGTACACAATACGTCTGGGTTAATTCTAAGATAACATGTGTACAATGGTTCATGATTGAGTATTAAACAATACATATAATATGTCTTGATTAAATTCTGATTATATATTGGACTATTGGACTATATTTGGACTACTAACATTGGACTACTAACTTGACACCTTAAATCATCACACATAATTGAAAATATTATATGAATATAATTGTATTATATTTTGATATATATATATATATATATATATATATATATATATATATATATATATACATATATATAATTGTTATAGGTTCGTGAATCCTGTCGAAGGTCAAGTCTTATTTTTCAACTTATTGAAAAATCTTGTTATTTACCCTCTTCAAATCACAAGTGAGTCTACAGTCCCATACACTTTTACTTTTTGGGATAAGATAATGATAGTGCTCCAAATGAACATATATTTAGTAGCAATATCCTCCCAATATGTAAATTATTTAGTTGTAATTGTCCTATTTTAAGTTGTAATCGTTTATATTAAATAAGTGCGAAGATAAAAGGCAAAAACGAAGATTTGAAGACGCAAACGTCCAAAAAGCTCAAATGTACAAGATACAATCCTAGTGGTTCAATTTATTGATAAGAAACGTCTAAAAATGACAAGAGTACAAGTTGCGGAACGCAAAGTACAAGATATTAAATTATACGAAAGGACGTTCGGAAATTTGGAACCGGGACCTGAGCCAACTATCAACGCCCGACGCAACGGACTAAAAATTATGAGTTAACTATGCACAAGAATATAATATAATATTTAAATAATTATATAAATTATTTATATATTATATATATTTAAATAAAACGTCGACAAGCAAATGGCCAAAAATTTGTGAGCTGGATTTCGGACCTCCGCACTCGCGGAGCTCTGAAGGCTTAAACCTCCACGATCGCGGAGCACACCAGGATCAAAATTTCCAATAAATTCAACGAGCTTCTACCGAGTTTTACCACAAAAATAATAATAATAATAATACTCCTCTGTAATAATAGTAAATATATATATATATATATATATATATATATATATATATATATATATATATATATATATATATATATATATATATATATATATATATATATATAGTATAGTGTAGTTTTATATTAGATAAGTTTGGGTTATGTAAAGGTTATTTTACGGGCTCTAAAGTCGAAGTTCTGTCCGTGTAACACTGCGCGATAAATACTCAATGTAAGTTATGTTCTCCTTTTTAAAATTAATGTCTCGTAACTAAGTTATTATTATGCTTATTTGAGCCGAAGTAATTATGATGTTGGGCAAAATATTAAAGATGAGGTTATTGGGCTTTGTACCATAATCGGGGTTTGGACAAAAGAACGACACTTGTGGAAATTAGACTATGGGCTATTAATGGGCTTTATATTTGTTTAACTAAATGATAGTTTGTTAATTTTAATATAAAGATTTACAATTGGACGTACCTATAAATAACCACATACACTCGATCGGACACGATGGGCAGGATATTTATATGTACGAATAATCGTTCATTTAATCGGACACGGGAATGGATTAATAGTCTATGGAATTATTAAAACAAGGGTGAAATTATGTACAAGGACACTTGGCATAATTGATAACAAAGTATTAAAACCTTGGGTTACACGCAGTCGATATCCTGGTGTAATTATTAAACAAAGTATTAAGACCTTGTTACAGTTTAAGTCCCCAATTAGTTGGAATATTTGACTTCGGGTATAAGGATAATTTGACGAGGACACTCGCATTTTATATTTATGACTGATGGATTGTTATGGACAAAAACCAGACGGACATATTAAATAATCCAGGACAAAGGATAATTAACCCATGGGAATAAACTAAAAATCAACACGTCAAACATCATGATTACGGAAGTTTAAATAAGCATAATTCCTTTATTTCATATTTAATTGCAGTTTTAATTATCGCATTTTTATTTACTATCATTTTATTTATTGCACTTTTAATTATCGCACTTAAATTATCGTCATTTATATTTTTCATTAGGTTTTAATTGTGACTTAAAATATAAAATCGACAAACCGGTCATTAAGCGGTAAAAACCCCCTTTTATAATAATAATATTACTTATATATATTTATATTTTTATAAATTAAAACTAATATAGCGTTAAGCTTTGTTTAAAAGATTCCCTGTGAAACAAACCGGACTTACTAAAAACTACACTACTGTACGATTAGGTACACTGCCTATAAGTGTTGTAGCAAGGTTTTAGTATATCCATTCTATAAATAATTAAAACTTGTGTAATTTGTAACGTATTTCGAAGTAAAAAATAATAGTATTTTCGTACCCCCACGCTACAACATCAAGTTTTTTGCGCCGCTGCCGGGGAACGCCGAAGCGAAATGCTATATTTTTAATATACATTCGTGTAAATATTTTTATATATAATTTTTAGAAAAACAATATAAAATCTAAAAAAAAACAAAAAAAAAACGAACGCATTTAAACCTGCAAAATATTCTGAATCTGCATACCTCCGCACTCGCGGAGCTTCTTGGGCAGAATAAACCCGCACTCGCGGAGCTGCTCTGACAGCTGAACCTGGTACCTCATTTATTACGCTGTTAGGGTTAAAAATTTAATTATTAATTATATTTAGGGTTAATTAAAATATTAATTAGTTTATCTTAGTTTTATTTTTAATTTAATTTGTAATATTAAGTTTTAATATTATTATTAATTATATAAATTACTATCTTTTATAAAATAATAATATAAAAATAATATTTTTATAAAAATAAATAATTTTATCATTTTTAGCTCCTTTTTATAAATTGAATATTTTTATTGTTTAAATTCGTAAGTTGTATATTTTTCGTTCGTAAAGTTGTAGTTTTTGTCGTAGCTTTTTTTTATATTTCTAGACTCTTAGGCTTTGCCGTAAAATCCCTTAAGTGCTTTTTCTTTAGATTAAAATTTAGGCGCTTTAGAATTTTGCGACGCCGTTTTAAATTTTAGTGCTTTTTAAGTTATTGCCGTTTTGGATATAGATTTCCTTTTAAGCTTTAATACCTTTAGGCGCAACTTTTTAGATTTAGTTTTTAGACTTTTAAGTTTCGACGTTTTTCTTTTTTATTATTATTTTTTGACTTTTTATTTTTCGCCCTTTTTCGACGTTTTTCGACGCGCAATCTTTTTCTTTCTTATTTCTCGACGCTCTAGTTTTTAGGACATAGAATTTTCTATTTCTCCTCTAAAATTTCAAAATGAAAAATTATTTTAAGCGGTTAAATTGATAGACATCTAAATTTTCTGCTTCGTAGTAATAGTTGGATTTGTTAGTGGCTGAGTTGTGAGCTTCCGATTTAAAGGGTTCTGGCTCCCTGCTGCATCTATTGGCTATTCGAAACGTGAGCAAAAGCAGAAAAGTCTATTAATTTGATAACTTATATAATTTTTATTTTTATAACTAATAGGATAATTAAGTAAATGCACCACATTGTAGCTAAAATTTAGTAATAAGCGCATTATGGAAAATCTCGAGAATATTTTGAAAACTCTTTATGACATACGAAATCAATACTCTCAAACGGGTTTGATGACAATTCGTTCGGTCAATCTTGGATCACGAATGATGAAACAATAACTGGTTGTGAAATCTGTGGAGATTATCACTCAACATGGGAATGTTTTTATTACGTTCCTATGAAAAATTACGCACCCACGGAACTTAAATGGAACGATTATGAAGAATACAATTCAAATTGGGATTATTCCCAAGAATATTTCCAAACTCAACAACCAGAAGACGAGGAAAATTATGTGTCTGAAAATCTTTTAGACAATATGAAAATCAAACTCGAAGAACTCAATGCTCAAAATGAACAAATGAGAGAGTTTGTAAATCGACAATCTGAAACTTTATCAGATTACACACCTGTTGATCTGAGGAATCGTGTGCAAGAAAATCTCATATCATAGAATTTTGATGAATTCGAGAGCTCCAAAATCACCAATTATCCCGATGATACTTTTTATTCAGCTTTACCAATTTCACAACATATCGACACATTAGCCTCTACCGACGAAATCATCGATCAATCAATGAATGAAGAAGAAGTAAGGGTGACAAATTCGTACTCTTGGAAAAACGATAACGTTGAAAATTTTACCCCCGAGACCAAAGTGGTGGGACCGATAAGTACCGTTAATGAAGAAGAATCTACTTCGATCTCGAAATTCACTATTCCACAACCTTCCAACCCAATATTCTCAATAGACGAGTCATCTACCGAAGATGAACTACGAGCTGTAATAAATATTGACACCTCGGATTTCACCCAATTGGGTAATAGAGGTGAAAACTTTGATCCCGAGAATAAACGGAAGGAAATGTTAGGAATTGTCCACCCGATAGAAATATGTATGTCGGTATATATCGATCCATTTGACCAAGAACCAGAAAAGAGACATATCCATTTACTAAAAGCTACATTTAAAAAAGAATTAAGTAGTGATGATCTGGTGGTTCTAAACTTTAAACCCATTGATATAATATATACCACCCGAGATGTAAATAACTGGCTCACTATTCTAATTCTTGGAACTTATTCTACCGACTTCACATGTTGTCAGGTAAGTGTGGGGAAGTCTAACCCCACTTAACGTTAAACTAGGGGTTCGGGTTAGTGCATTACTAGTTAATAAAAATGCATAGATTAGGGTAAAAGACGCATTTTCAAAAATTAGCAAACAGTTCAGAAAAGCAACTGTTTTTGAAGAAAAACATGTGTGATAAAACAAGAAGGAATGAACAATTAGGTGCACCATCTATCATTCGAAGAGCTTTGTAATTACAAACTGGGTATTTTCAATAACTTTTCTACACTAATCACCCTCATGAATTTATAATTAGAGTCTGATTTCATGCAAATGAGGGCATTGCATGATCTCAAGTGTGGGGAAGGGTTATAAATTCTCTCGGGTTTATACTTGGCTTATTTTCTAAATATTGTGAAAATTTTAAAATTTTTCAACTAAATGAATTCAAAAGCATGTTTATACATATTTATGAACGATAAAACAAGGTGTTAATGCCGAAATTATTGTTACCTCGGAAAGGACATAAATTGAGAAACAACTAAAACGCTTGAATTTATTTATTAAGATATAAAAAGATGCATGAAAAAAGCTAAGTGTGGGGAGAATGTACTAAGTTATTCAATTAAAAACTATCTATCACATGTTTCTGTAAAGTTATTGCAGGTGCTTTTGTTTTTGACTAAATTAACTGTTTTACCCGATTTATTGTAATACTTTTGAAAGAAATGATGGATCTGCACGATGAATCAATTCCATCATTAAAAGGAAGTAAAGTCTTCCAAAAAAGACACGCGCTTCTTGATTTAGGTCAGGAAGTTGTCGTCCAGACCAGCTGTAGGTTGACAAAAAATCTAGAAAAGTCATCTCTAAAATCAGCAGGAAATCCACGGACCTCAGCATCAAACAGGGTCACCAAGTGGTCAGACTTATCCTAACCATGAGAGGATCTGTCTCGTAAAATAGGGAGGGCGCCGTGCAAATTAGCTTGATAAGACTAATGAATCAGACCCCCAGAAAGGATAATCTCCTTAAAGATTAAAAATTCAGCTTTTAAGCCTGATATTACTCAATCCTTGAGATTGACCTTAAAGATTGAGAATTACAAACTCATGGAATTCGATGATATCTAAACTCGAGCTTGAACGAGAAAATATTTTGATCAAAAATTAAAAACCGATTTGTTTTCTGAAAACCTATTTTCAATGCGTTCATTACCATTGAACGTAAAATCCTAGAAATTCACCTGGAATTCATTAGGTCACCTGAACCAAATCGGGTGTCAACCGTAAGAACGGTGGTTGCATAGCATGGTCGAAGACAGGACCTTGTGCCAGACTGAAAAATCATAGGATGATCTTTACTATTGCTCCTACAAAGGATAGTAATAGCATCTGACACGTTTTTGGACCATAATCAAATGCATGTCATTAGACATTGCCTTAACAGTTGCTTGTTCAACATTTTCCTTTACAACCGGACGGTAGTTTGCCAAAAGGTAATATACGGAGCAAGTATACAGGACATGTTGCTTTCCTAATACAAGGTTAGCAAGTGGGTGACACAAAACCGCAAGTTTTGATCTAAAATTTTAAAATCTGATACCCACAAAACCCACAAAAATATTTTGCAAATACCGGTGAAGGGTTATTCCGGAAAACTTATCTAGGGTAAAAGCTAGATTGAATTTTCAAAAGATCAAATGTTTTCATAAAGATCCAATTTCCTTAAAGGATCTAAATTTTCATAGTTATGTGGGACTGTAAACCACATCATTACTATCATTGTTCATACCGTCGTATAAAAATCACTGATGTATAAAGTGTGAAGAATAAAGAAGTGATTCGTGTAATTTAATTTCAAGTTCTGTATTGCTTGAGGACAAGCAACGCTCAAGTGTGGGGATATTTGATAGTGCTCCAAATGAACATATATTTAGTAGCAATATCCTCCCAATATGTAAATTATTTAGTTGTAATTGTCCTATTTTAAGTTGTAATCGTTTATATTAAATAAGTGCGAAGACAAAAGGCGAAAACGAAGATTTAAAGACACAAACGTCCAAAAAGCTCAAATGTACAAGATATAATCCTAGTGGTTCAATTTATTGATAAGAAACGTCTAAAAATGACAAGAGTACAAGTTGCGGAACACAAAGTACAAGATATTAAATTATACGAAAGGACGTTCGAAAATCCGGAACCGGGACCTGAGCCAACTATCAATGCCCGACGCAACGGAGTAAAAATTATGAGTTAACTATGCACAAGAATATAATATAATATTTAAATAATTATATAAATTATTTATATATTATATATATATTTAAATAAAATGTCGACAAGCAAATGGCCAAAAATTTGTGAGCTGGATTTCGGACCTCCGCACTCGCGGAGCTCTGAAGGCTTAAACCTCCACGATCGCGGAGCACACCAGGATCAAAATTTCCTATAAATTCAACGAGCTTCTGCCGAGTTTTACCACAAAAAAAATAATAATAATAATACTCATCTGTAATAATAGTAAATATAAATATATATATATATATATATATATATATATATATATATATATATATATATATATATATATATAGTGTAGTTTTATATTAGATTATTTTGGGTTATGTAAAGGTTATTTTACGGGCTCTAAAGTCGAAGTTCTGTCCGTGTAACACTACGCGATAAATACTCAATGTAAGTTATGTTCTCCTTTTTAAAATTAATGTCTCGTAACTAAGTTATTATTATGCTTATTTGAGCCGAAGTAATTATGATGTTGGGCTAAATATTAAAGATGGGGTTATTGGGCTTTGTACCATAATTGGGGTTTGGACAAAAGAACGACACTTGTGGAAATTAGACTATGGGATATTAATGGGCTTTATATTTGTTTAACTAAATGATAGTTTGTTAATTTTAATATAAAGATTTACAATTGGATGTACCTATAAATAACCACATACACTCGATCGGACATGATGGGCGGGATATTTATATGTACGAATAATCATTCATTTAACCGGACACGGGAATGGATTAATAGTCTATGGAATTATTAAAACAAGGGTGAAATTATGTACAAGGACACTTGGCATAATTGATAACAAAGTATTAAAACCTTGGGTTACACGCAGTCAATATCCTGGTGTAATTATTAAACAAAGTATTAAGACCTTGTTACAGTTTAAGTCCCCAATTAGTTGGAATATTTGACTTCGGGTATAAGGATAATTTGACGAGGACACTCGCATTTTATATTTATAACTGATGGATTGTTATGGACAAAAACCAGACTGACATATTAAATAATCCAGGACAAAGGATAATTAACCCATGGGAATAAACTAAAAATTAACACGTCAAATATCATGATTACGGAAGTTTAAATAAGCATAATTCCTTTATTTCATATTGAATTGCACTTTTAATTATCGCATTTTATTTACTATCATTTTATTTATTGCACTTTTAATTATCGCTTAAATTATCATCATTTATATTTTTCATTAGGTTTTAATTGTGACTTAAAATATAAAATCGACAAACCGGTCATTAAACGGTAAAAACCCCGTTTTATAATAATAATATTACTTTTATATATTTGTATTTTTATAAATTAAAACTAATATAGCGTTAAGCTTTGTTTAAAAGATTCCCTGTGGAACGAACCGGACTTACTAAAAACTACACTACTGTACGATTAGGTACACTGCCTATAAGTGTTGTAGCAAGGTTTTGGTATATCCATTCTATAAATAATTAAAACTTGTGTAATTTGTAACGTATTTCGTAGTAAAAAATAATAGTATTTCCGTACCCCCACGCTACAACATCAGATAACATGCTGTTTTAAACTGTTTTACGCATTCGACACGAGTACAAAACTGAATATACACAATGAGTTCGATTCAAAAGCCTCTAGCTTGAATATATTAATTACTTTGTAAGGCTCGAACCATAAGGACGGTACCTGATAGTGCTCCAAATGAACATATATTTAGTATCAATATCCTTCCAATATGTAAAGATTTTAGTTACTATTGTTCTATTTTTATGTAATAATCGTTTAAATAAATAAGTGCGAAGACAAAAGAAGAAAACAACGATTTGAAGACGCAAATGACCAAAAAGCTCAAATGTACAAGATACAATCCAAGTGGTTCAAATTATTGATGAGAAACGTCTAAAAATTACAAGAGTACAAGTCGCGGAACGCAAAGTACAAGATAACTACGCGTACGAAAGGATGTTTGAAAATCCGGAACCGAGACATAAACCGAGCATCAACGCGCGAGTCAACGGAGCTAAAATTACAAGTCAACTATACACAAGAATATAATATAATATATAATTAATTATATATTATATATATATATATATATATATATATATTATATATATGTGTATATATATTATATATATGTGTGTGTATATATATATATATATATATATATATATATATATATATATATATATATATATATTATACAAAGCCGCCCACATTTAATGCATTGAGTGAGCTACAAAAGGGTACTCCGTAATCGCGGAGCCCAATGCCTATAAACCATAGCGATCGCGGAGTCCCAAAAATCAGAAATGGCCTATAAAAGCTCGAGCATTCTGTCGATATTTTGCACACCTTCAATATATATTTTCTCTCTTTCTCTTCTGTAATATATATATATATATATATATATATATATATATATATATATATATATATATATATATATATATAACTATAATTTTAATTTTAATTTAAGTTTATTAATAAATGGGGGTATTGTCTAATCGAATCAAAACTCATTGGAATCTGTCGAACCTATCTTCAAATTAGTTAATCTAATAATTGTTAAATGATTATGTATGTCCTATTTAGTGACGTTTATACGACATCTTTTACAATTATTTAATTAATCAATTGGGTTGGGTAATTGATTATTCATTCTGGCCAAGTGGATAAATTAATATATCATGGAGTAATTAAAACAGGGGTGAATTACATACAAGGGTAATTGGTGTAATTGTTAAAAAAGTGTTAAAACGTTGAATTACACGCAGTCGATAACCTGGTGTAATTATTAACAAAGTATTAAAACCTTGTTACAGTCTAAATCCCTAATTAGTTGGAATATTCGACTTCGGGAATAAGGTTAATTTGACGAGCATTTTATAATTATGACCGATGGACTATTATGGACAAAAACCAAATAGGTATCAAATAATCCAGGACAAAGGACAATTAACCCAGGGTAATAAATTAAAATCAAAACGTCAAGCATCATGATTATGGAAGTTTAAATAAGTATAATTATTTATTTCATTTCTTAACGCAATTTTATATATCGTCATTTAAATATCGTTATTTATTTTATGCACTTTAATTTTCGTCATTTATATTTACGCTTGATTTAAAATCGACAACCCGGTCATTAAACGGTAAATCCCCTTTTATATATTATTATATATAATTATATATATTTTGTACAAATATAGTTATATAAAAATATAGTGTAAAATAAGCCGTCTCCCTGTGGAACGAACCGGACTTACTAAAAACTATACTACTTTACGATTAGGTACACTGCCTATAGTGTTGTAGCAAGGTTTAGGTAAATCCTATCTGTAAATAAAATAAATTAAAACTTGTGTAATTTGTATCGTATTCCGTAATAAAAATAATAGTATTTCGTACTACACCTCGCACACATCAAGTTTTTGGCGCCGCTGCCGGGGAATCGGCGAAACGCTATATTTTTAATCTATATTTGTAAAAATATAATTATATATAAGTTTGAAAAAAAAATATTAAAATATAAAAAATATATATTTTTTTTAAGAGTTTGTTCAAAATATATAAAATTATAAAGTATTTTTATTTTTAGTTTTTAAAATATAAGTTTATTTTATTTTATATAAATTATTTCTATTATTTTGTAAAATTAAAAACTTCTAAAAATTAAAAACAGCAACTGGGATCGAGTCTGGCCGAAGCCCAAAACTGAAGCCCACACAGGAATAGTACCAGGCTGAACCTGTTTTAAGCCTAAATCGGATCCATCACTGTTTAAACTCCGTAGTCGCGGAGCTCCTCCGGTTTAATTTAAATATTAATTATTAGTTTTTAATTTTAGTTTATAATTAGTAATATTAAGGTTTAATATTATTATTAATTATATAAATTAATACTTTTATAAAATAATAATATAAAAATAATATTTTTATAAAAATAAGTAATTTTATCATTTTTTGTTTCTTTTTATAAATTGTATATTTTTATACATTTTAATTCCTAATTTGTATATTTATCGTTCGTAATTAGTTTTAAGATTAGTTTTGCCGTAGTAATTTTATATTCCTAGATTTTTAGGTTTTGCCGTAAAATCTCTTAAGTGCTTTTTCTTTAGAATTAAGATATAGGCGCTTTAGAATTTTGCGACGCCGTTATAGATTTTAGTGCCTTTTAAGTTATTGCCGTTTTGGATATAGAATTCCTTTTAAGCTTTAATACCTTTAGACACAATTTTTAATTTTTTGTTTTTAGACTTTTAAGTTTCGACGCTTATTTTTCGACCTTTCGTTTTTTGACGCGTTTCTTTTTCTTTCTCATTTCTACGCTCTAGTTTTTAGGACATAGATTTTTATTTCAAAATTTCGATGAAAAATTATAAAAAGCAATTTAATTAATCGACACACAAATTTTCTGGTTCGTAGTAATAGTTGAATTTGTTAGTGGCGAGTTGTGGATTTTCCGATTTAAAGGATCCTGGCTACCTGCTGCATCTATTGGCTATTCGAAACGTGAGCAAAATCAGAAAAGTCTATTAATTTGATAATTTATATAATTTTTATATTTATAACTAATAGGATATTCAGTGAATGCACCGAGCAAAACGTTCACCACCTTTCATACGTTCACCACCTGTAACTAGATCAAGACATCTAGCCAATATTGCTGCTGTTAATTTTTCTTTAGAATCATCATCTAGTAGTCCAAGTACTCTAATTCAAATTTCTGATAATCCATCATTTGAACCCGACTTCACGATTGAGCAACCAGAAGATATTCAAGGACAATTCCAAGGTCCTGAAGAACCAATCATTCAACCGGAAGTTGTCAAGGAAGAAACCGTTAAATCAGAATCTTCTAGTGATTCGGATTCAACAAATTCAATCATGGAAAATCTAGAACCCCTAAGTATGGACGATCGAATGAGAGCCACATGCACGGGCCTAGGACATGCCATTACTCAATCAGACATTAATGCGCCAGATTATGAAAGCAAAGGACAAATCCTACACATGGTAACTAATCAATGCCAATATAGTGGTACGCCAAAAGAAGATCCAAACGAACATCTTCGAACCTTTAATAGGATCTGTACTCTATTCAAAATCAGAGAAGTTGAGGATGAACAGATCTATCTCATGTTGTTTCCCTGGACTTTAAAGGGAGAAGCCAAAGATTGGTTAGAATCGTTACCAGAAGGAGCGATTGATACATGGGATGTGTTAGTTGAAAATTTTCTTAAAAGATTCTTTTTGGCATCTAAAGCTATGAGACTTCAAGGAGAAATTGTTACGTTCGCGCAAAAGCCAAATGAAATATTATATGAGGCGTAGACAAGATTCGGAAAGTTGTTGAGAGGATGTCCTCAGCACGGTTTAGACACTTATCAAATAGTACAAATATTCTACCAAGGTATCGACGTTGCTACACGAAAAGACATCAACACAGCAGCTGGTGGTTCCATTATGAAGAAAACCGCAACCGAAGCTCACAAAATCATTGATAACACAGCCTCCCACTCGCATGAGTGGCATCAGGAAAAAGATATTTTTTCGTTCATCTAAAGCAGCTAGAGCCGATTCTAGCCATGACTTCGATTCCGTTTCCGCAAAAATAGATGCTTTCGAGAGACGAACGGAAAAGATGACTAAAGATATTCATGCAATACGAATCAGTTGTGAGCAATGCGGTGGACCACACTTAACGAAAGATTGTCACATTGAACAAACATTAGAACAACATGAGAATGTTTCCTACATGAACCAAAGGTCGAGAAATAATTATCAAAATAATTATCAACCGCCATGGCCAAACTTTAATCGAAATCAAAACATTATTTACAATCCAAATGGACTCAACAATAACTCATATAACCACAAAGGTCCGAATAACCAACCAACTCAAAACAACACTTTCAATCAATAAAGACCTGGCTTGTATAAACCACCACAACAAACCGAAGAAAAAAAGCCAAATCTGGAAGAAATGATGGCAAAGCTAATGAAATCTCAAACACAATTTATTACATCTCAAACCCAAACAAATGAGAGGTTTGATCAGTCATTAAGAACTCAACAAGCTTCCATTTTGAATCTAGAAAAACACGTAGGTACTCTTGCTAGAATGATGAATGAGAGGGAACAAGGAAAGCTACCGAGTAATACTGAAGTAAATCCTCGGAATGAGAATGTTAATATGGTTTCAACGAATTCTAAAAATACCAGCATCAGAAGATGGGAAGGTTTTAGATGTGAGTAACAATGAAGAAGTTACGCCACCACCACCACCTGAGTATGTAAAGCCAGTGGTGGCACCATACTGACCACCCATCCCGTTTTCAAGAAAAGGAGTTGAGTATGAGTAAGTGATAGGTAATAAAGTTTGTGATACATTTGGAAAGAAGAAGAAGAATAAGAAAGTGCAAGAAACAAAAACTGTAGAAGTAATCCCGGTGAATAGAGTTCCACCAAAACTTCCACCAAGGTTGGGTGATCCGGGAGAATTTATTGTTCCTTGTCTACTTAGTGATTGTGTCATGTATGATGCACTAGCAGATTTAGGTGCGAGTGTGAGTGTTATGCCTCTTTCATTATATAAGAGATTAGGTGTAGGTGAGTTAAGTCCAACGAAAATGAGTGTTCGAATCTTTGATCAAACCATTAGGCACCCAGTTGGAATTGCTGACAACCTACCCGTTCAAGTGGGTAATTTAACCTTTCTAGTCGAATTTGTTGTCATTGACATAGAAGAGGACTCAAACGTTCCTCTAATTTTAGGTCGACCATTCTTAGCGTCCATCGGGGCGTTATTTGATGTAAGAGAGGGTAGAATGACAATTAGTGATGGTGACAAATAGGTCACCTTTGTGATTCAAAAGTCTAAATCTCCACCAACCAAAACCGTTGAATCAATAAAGACGATTGGTAAAAATCATATTGTTTTACCAACTCCAACGGTAGTGCTTAACAATAATAAAAATCCTAAGTGTGGTAAAAATGAAGTAACACCTAATGATGACCTGATAACAAAGAACTCCATTGTTGATACAAAATTAAATGATCCCGTTATTAACAGTTCAATAAAGAAACTTATTAAACGGATTCGCGATGCTAGAACCAAGGGGAACTTTAAGTTATGTAACCTGTTAGTATCCAATCTATCGCATAAAGAAAAGGTGAAACTAGTTGAATTTGTGAATATTACACAGGAATCCGACCAATGGCTTAAAGCAAAAGTTACAGATATGCAAGTTGATTATGGTCCAAGAGAAATTGACAATGAAGTTAACCACAACTTTGACACTACATCTACCTAAGTATCGGGAGATTCAAATGTTCTAAGAAATAATGCTGTCTAGAGTTAATTATTCTGTTCTCGTGTAGTTCTGAGAATGGAATCCGATTGGTCTTTTCCACTAGCAGACACTAAAAAACTAGTTTTCTTCCCCCCATTCTGAATTTTTGTTTTGTAGGTTTTGTATAAAATTAATATGCATTTTAAATTTAAGTTTTGTTTGAATTTAAAAACAAAATTTACTTTATTTCATTAAGCATAAAAAATGATTTCTAAAATTCGTCATAAGTTAAAGACTAGGTCATGGAACCGAAATTGCTTTACCCAAGGACGGAACAATTTTTTTTATCATTATTTTAATATTATTGATCTAAAGTATGCCAAAAAAATATATTAGATTTTATAAATTTTTGAATGTGGGGTGATATATATATATATATATATATATATATATATATATATATATATATATATATATATATATATGTTTGTATTTTATGTTATATACAAAATAGGGTAAAACAACACACTTTCAAAAAACTGGCATTAAGTTCAGCAAAAGCTACTAATTTTGACGACAAGACGTAAAATATCAAATGTGATATAAAACAATATGTTTGCAAACTCGGTATTTTTAATCATTTTTCTACACTAATCACCCTCATGAATTTTAAATTTTTACTGATTTCTTGCAAATGAGGTCATTGCAAGATCTCAAGTGTGGGGAAGGATTATAAATTCTCTTGGGTTTACACTTGGTTTAATTGCCAAATTTTGTGAAAATTTGAAGGGTTATAAATTCTCTCGGGTTTACACTTGGTTTAATTGCCAAATTTTGTGAAAATTTAAAAAAATTTCATATAAATGAATTCAAAATTATGTTTATACATATTTATGAACGATAAAACTAGGTGATAATACCGAAATTATTGTTACCTCGGAAAGGACATAAATTGAGAAACAACTCAAAACGCTTGAATTCATTTAAAATGGAATAGAAGAGAATAAAAAGGCAAAGAAAGAAATAAAATAAAAGCTAAGTGTGGGAAGAATTTACTAAGTTATTTAAAACATATATCACATATTTTTATACAAATTATTGCAGGTACTTTTGCTTTGGACTAAACTAATTAGTTTTACCCAATTTACTGTAATATATTTGAAAGAAAGATGGATCTACACGATGAATCAATTCCATCATTAAAAAGAAGTAAAGTCTTTCAGAAAAGACACGCGCTTCTTGATTTAGGTCAGGAAGTTATCGTCCAGACCAGCTGTAGGTTGACGAAAAATCTAGAAAAGTCATCTCTAAAATCAGCAGAAAATCCACGGACCTCAGCATCAAACAGGATCACCATGTGGTCAGACTTATCCTAACTATGAGAGGATCTGTCTCGTAAAATGGGGAGGGCGCCGTGCAAATTAGCTTGATAAGACTAATAAATCAGACCCCCAGAAAGGATAATCTCCTTAAAGATTAAAAATCAGCATTTAAGCCTGATATTACTCAATCCTTGAGATTCACATTAAGGATTGAGAATTACAAACTCATGGAATTCAATGATATCTAAACTCGAGCTTGAACGAGAAAATATTTTGATCAAATTAAAACCGATTTATTTTCTGAAAAACTATTTTCATTGCGTTCATTACCATTGAACTTAAAATCCTAGGAATTCAGCGAAATTCATTAGGTCACCTGAACTAAATCGGGTGTCAACCGTAAGAACGGTGGTTGCATAGCATGGTCGAAGACAGGACCTTGTGCCAGACCAAAAAATTATAGGGTGATCTTTACTATTTCTTCTACAAACGATAGTAATTGCATCCGACACGTTGTTGACCATGATTATCTGCATGTCATTAGACATCACCTTCACAATTGCTTGTTCATCGCTTTCCTTTACAACCGGACGGTAGTTTACTGAAAGGTAATATACAGGACAAGTAAACTGGACGTGTGCTTTTCTAATACAAGGATTAGCAAGTGGGTGACACAAAACCATAAGTTTTGAGCTAGAATTTTAAAATCTGAAACCCACAAAACCCACAAAAACATTTTGCGAACACCGGTGAAGGGTTATTCTGGAAAACTTATCTAGGGTAAAAGCTAGAATGAATTTTCAAAAGATCAAATGTTTTCATAAAGATCCAATTTCCTTAAAGGATCTAAATTTTCATAGTCATGTGGGACTGTAAACCACATCGTTACTATCATTATTTATACCGCCATATCAAAATCACTGATGTATAAAGTGTCAGAATAAAAAAAGTGATTCGAGTGAAGTGTGATTTTATTTCAAGTTCTGTATTGCTTGAGGACAAGTAACGTTCAAGTGTGGGGATATTTGATAGTACTCCAAATGAACATATATTTAGTATCAATATCCTTCCAATATGTAAAGATTTTAGTTACTATTGTTCTATTTTTATGCAATAATCGTTTAAATAAATAAGTGCGAAGACAAAAGAAGAAAACAACGATTCGAAGACGCAAATGACCAAAAAGCTCAAATGTATAAGATACAATCCAAGTGGTTCAAATTATTGATGAGAAACGTCTAAAAATTACAAGGGTACAAGTCGCGGAACGCAAAGTACAAGATAACTACGCGTACGAAAAGATGTTCGAAAATCCAGAACCGAGACATAAACCGAGCATCAACGCGCGAGTCAACGGAGCTAAAATTACAAGTCAACTATGCACAAAAATATAATATAATATATAATTAATTATATATATTATATATTATAATATATATATATATATATATATATATATATATATATATATATATATATATATATATATATATATATATATATATATATATTATACAAAGCCGCCCATGTTTAATGCATTGAGTGAGCTGTAAAAGGGTACTCCGCAATCCCGGAGCCCAATGCCTATAAACCATAGCGATCACGGAGTCCCAAAAATCATAAATGGCCTATAAAAGCTCGAGCATTCTGTCAATATTTTGCACACCTTCAATATATATTTTCTCTCTTTCTCTTCTGCAATATATATATATATATATATATATATATATATATATATATATATATATATTTATAATCTTAATTTTAATTTTAATTTAAGTTTAATAATAAATGGATTATTGTAAGAATGTTTCACAGGTTTTAAAGTCGAAACAATGTCCGTGTAATGCTACGCTATTAATGATCACTGTAAGCTATGTTCTTCCTTTTTAAATTAATGTCTCGTAACTAAGTTATTATTATGCTTATTTGAGCCGAAGTAATTGTAATGTTGGACTAAATATTAAGACGGGGTTATTGGATTTTGTACCATAATTAGGGTTTGGACAAAAGACTGACACTTGTGGACATTGAACTATGGACTATTAATAGATGGGGGTATTGTCTAATCGAATGACAACTCATTGGAATCTGTCGAACCTATCTTCAAATTAGTTAATCTAATAATTGTTAAATGATTATGTATGTCCTATTTAGTGACGTTTATATGACATCTTTTACAATCATTTAATTAATCAATTGGGTTGGGTAATTGATTATTCATTCTGGCCAAGTGGATAAATTAATATATCATGGACTAATTAAAACAAGGGTGGAATACATACAAGGGTAATTAGTGTAATTGTTAACAAAGTATTAAAACCTTGAATTACACGCAGTCGATAACCTGGTGTAATTATTAACAAAGTATTAAAATCTTGTTACAGACTAAATCCCTAATTTGTTGGAATATTTGACTTCGGAAATAAGGTTAATTTGATGAGCATTTTATAATTATGACCGATGGACTATTATGGATAAAAACCAAATAGGTATCAAATAATCCAGGACAAAGGACAATTAACCCAGGGTAATAAATTAAAATCAAAACGTCAAGCATCATGATTACGGAAGTTTAAATAAGCATAATTATTTTATTTCATTTCTTAACGCAATTTTATATATCGTCATTTAAATATTGTTAATTATTTTACGCACTCTAATTTTCGTCATTTATATTTACGCTTGACTTAAAATAAACAAACCGGTTATTAAATGGTAAATCCCCCTTTTTTATATTATTATATATAATTATATATATTTTGTACAAATATAGTTATATAAAAATATAGTGTAAAATAAGCCGTCTCCCTGTGGAACGAACCGGACTTACTAAAAACTATACTACTCTATGATTAGGTACAGTGCCTATAGTGTTGTAGCAAGGTTTAGTTAAATCCCATCTGTAAATAAAATAAATTAAAACTTGTGTAATTTGTATCGTATTCCGTAATAAAAATAATAGTATTTCGTAATACACCTCGCACACATTAGTACCGTAGGTTTGACAAACCTCACTCAACGAACTGGGTGCTTATAACTTTGTAACCGAATGCTTGATCAGCGTTTGCAATATTGGGTAAACGATCGAAGACGTTTAGCGCATTTAAGCTATCCGCGGGTTAAAGCTTTATATTCAAGTGCTCATAACTATTGTATAATTTTTACTGCTTTGGACTAAATCTCCTGGTTTAACAAAGATAAACTGATTTACTTAAACCTGTAGATTCACTCAACTAGTTTTATAAATCTTAAGACCAAAACAGATATATATATCTATTCAAATATAAAAGTGGAATTTTTACTTATACTTTTACCCATCAATTATTAGCAACAGAGTACGAAATACCGGTCCGTGAAAAACTGTCGATAGAATGAGACAAAGGGGCGGCTAACATTAAGCACGTTTGATTCTCCATAAACTTTTATATTATATTTTAATATTATTATATTAATTATATTATATTATTATATTATATATATATGTATATATATATGTCTATATATATATATATATATATATATATATATATATATATATATATATATATATATATATCATTCGATTTCAGTTTCTGCTAGATACAAAACACACACACATTTTGCATTCATATATATATATATATATATATATATATATATATATTACTCCTACCGTATTATTATTGTTATTATCTATATTTATATTATTAATATTATAAATATTATTAATATTAAGATTATTAATATTAATCTTATTATTAAGAAGTATTATTATTAGTATTACACATAAAATACTACGACGGGGTTATGTTCAAGTGATTTCAAAATGGGTTAAAGCTAAGGAAATTATGGGAATTGTTCGGGGGTATTGTTCGTGAATCAAAGGCCAACCTTACATTTATCATTTTCATTGTGTCTGTATACTTTTCCTGCAATATTGAACCACAATATTTATACGTGAGTTTCATTTGCTCCCTTTTTAAATGCTTTTGTAATATATATTTTTGAGCTGATAATACATGCGCTTTTACAAATGTTTGACGAAATAGACACAAGTACTTAAAAACATTCTACGACTGAATTATTATACCGGATATCACCCCTTTTTTCTTGGTAACCTAATAATTAGTGAACTGGCCACTAATTGACGAGAATCCTAAAGATAGATCTATGGGCACTAACGACCCCCCATCCTGAGAGTTTGGATGCTTTAGTACTTCGATTTTTGTACAAATATGTTAATCATGTAAGTATACAGATGTGTTAATCCTGTATTTTTGCGGATATCCTATATGCATTATTGTTAAAGTCGGTTACCAGGTGTTTACTCGTATGAATGGATTTGTATATAGATGTGTTAATCATGTATGTTTTTTATGAAAATGAAATCTTGTGCTCTATTAAAATTATTGAAATCATGATTATTGATAAACTTATGAACTCACCAAGCTTTTGGTTGACACTTTTAAGCATGTTTATTCTCAAGTATTAAAGAAGCTTCCACTGTTTAACTGCTATGTGCATGGAGTCTTGCATGGTTTATTCAAGAAACATTGCATTCAAAAGATATCATTTAATTTATTGATTATATCATTATGGATGATAGTTTATGAAAACAATTTATTTATGGGACTGTATTTATGTAATTTTTGTCATATGTCGAAACAATTTGTCTATATACATTAGAAATGTATAATGATTTTGAAAAATTTCTTGTATAGAAAGCGCGTCTTTTGAAATGAATGCAATGTTACAAAACGTATCATATAGAGGTCAATACCTCGCAATGGGACCGATGAATGATGTGCTGCATCAATAGGGATTTTGGCGGGCTGCCACATTTGGTATCAGAGTGTTGGTCTAAGCGAACCAGAATCTGCATTGGTGTGTCTAACGGGTCTTTGTTAAGATGTATTAGTGAGTCTGGATTTTGACCGTATCTGTTTAGTTATAAGTTTTGCTTATCATTTCTTGTCGAAAATTACCTACTTATCATTCTAGTCTTGACATGTCTCACTGCAATTATTGCATAGATAGTGTATAGACAAATTCATATCTTATCGTATCTATTATAGTAAATATGCCTTACATATTCCGTAATTTCCTCCGTAACTAGTGGGAATTTGATATTATATATACATATGTAAAATATGTATTTAGAATATCAATTTAAGTCCTAAAAACATTTTTCATATCAAAAATCATTTTCTCGATTATACAAGATGAATCCCGCAACAAGTTCGAGTTCCTCGGATTCCGATAGATATTATGATATGGAGATTTATTTACGCTCCGAGAGCAGTGTAACCGGAATGAACCAAACCATCAGTCACCACCAATTTTGGATGAATTCGGGATGGGTTCATGGAAGACTTAATCAGTACAGACAGGAAGAAGGCGATCCTTTTCATGAACCGAATTTACCTCTCGATGGAGAACCCGAAGCACTCACCGGTGAACCCATTCGAAATACCATTTTCTCTCTTCTTTCCAGGATATGTCGTCATGAATATAATATTACTAATATTATAGAGGCTATCCTACCTTTACTCCGCTTAAACAATCAACCGAACCTGGTAGACGAAGTGAATCAACTTCGTGCTCGAATAGTGGCACTAGAGGATACGGTTCACGATTTGCAAGCACTGTATGCACCACCGTAGGTACCACCAGAACCACCTGCACCAACAGTACTTGTACTAGCAAAAACGGTACCACCAACAACAACGTCAATAGTATCACAAGCCTCAACATCACAATCTGCGCCACGAACATCAACATCATACGCACCATAGATACCAAGGGGTACCGAAAACAATAAACGATGAAGTATTGATTCATAACTTCATTGGATAAATATTCTGCGGAATATGTAATTTCTAAAAGTTTTAGAGATTATTCATTCTAAGTTCCAACCGAAAAATCAATGAGTTTAATATTATATTGACTCATTAAATCCATGATTACATCTGAAGAAAATATATATGTACGTATATTTTCATAAAGATTATAATAAAAATTCTTTTGTACAAACTGTTAATTGTAAAAATATTTTAACGGGTAGGTAATACCCGATGAATATTTAAATTCACATTAATATGTTACACTATACATTCTTCAATTTTGATTCAACAATCATTAACTACATTACTTACGTTCACATATATATATCTCTTCATGAAAATCAAGACAACCATTTTCATACAAATTCAATTACATATTATGATTTTGACATATCAGAATCTAAGTCAAGATTTAACAAGTGGCATCATTCTTAAATTTCTACATTTTTCGAAACCCTACTTTGAATCCCAAAGGTATTTGAAAACCACCTTTATTCAAAAACCCAGAAGAATATTTTTGCATCTTTCTGGATTCACGATGATTTCACCTCAGCTATCATATGTATATTGACAGTTACATCCTGCTCTTGAACACCTCAATTCAAAATTCTTGAAAACACCTCAGATTGAAAATCAACGATTTGGACTCGTTATATATGAGAATGCTGATGAATCAGCCAAAGCTGTTGATGGTCTTAATAGTCAAAAGTCGATAATAAAGAAAAGTATGTTGGAAAAGCTTAAAAGAAATTTGGAACTGAAAAATGGATTGAGCAAACTATGAAGGAGGCTGTTGAGAAATCACAAGGACTAAACCTGTACCTAAAGAATCTAGATGATTCAGTTTCTGATGGAAATATCAGAAGATATGCAATCTCTTTACGTATTCTAAATCCTTGCGAAAGAATTTTCCTCATCATCCTTCGATTTTAAATATTTTTAAAAAAAATCTAAGATATCATCGTATCTTTCATTATAAATATCCTCAATATTTCTGAAAATACCTCCATAACCATTCTTGTCTGAAATTAATTATCTCTTCGCGCTATCTGTATTACATCATAAAGGAAACTGTTTTAGTTTCTAAATTTCAGTTACATTTGAGTTTAAATTCATTGATATTTTAGAGTATTGTTGGAATGAAAGCATGAGTTAGTGTAATATAATAACGCCCGATCAATGTGATTATATTATAGTAAGTCATGCGGAAGTTCTAATGGCACATGAGGAAGGTAGTACTTGATCAACATTACCCTCACCAGGTACCATGTTACACGACTCTTTTATTTTACTTAACATCTGAACATACCAAGAATGTATTTCCTTGATAGTTCTATACTTTCCGTGATTCCAGCAGTTTACTAATATAATCGTGCCATTACATTTTTCTTTCTGCTTATAACACTAGTTATGCTCATTCGAAATTCAAAGAATAACTATGAATTCTTGACGTCTTAATCGATTTATTTCAAGTCGAAAAGAAAAAAAAGAAGTATGGAGCTTAGGAACATAAGCAAGAATATAAACGACAGCAAACAATAAATTACAAACCGTGTATATCCATACGAATCGCAACATAAAGATACGGGAGAATGATAAATACAACAATCCCTAGAGCATAGTAAAAGTAAACAGATTCCTCCGGCGGGAGTTAAAAAAGTAGGATGATTGTTGCAATGGTCAGGATAAGATCAAGGATCAGGGCTGGATTGAGCATCTTCACAATCTTTAGAATAAGAATCGAGAGAAAGAAGATGGTAAATTTATAGTAAAAGAATCAGATATGACAATCGAGGCAGATCACTATATTCAATTACAGAAGGTCTTAATTTTTTTTCTTATTCTCTGTAAACCAAATCTTACCGATTCGAAGAGATCCTAATTTTCTCAATTATCGGAAAATCTAATTCTATAATGAAGATTTCCTTTAAAATCTTTAAATTCAGAAATTCAACACATTTGAATTATAAGGCTTCACAATTAATTATTACCTCATATACTCTTTTGCAATCTTACCTCTCGTAAATTAATCATTTTATTCATATATCTCAATGGTGAGAAATTCTGTATTTATTAAAATTGTACTTATCATAAATGAGACTCGACTCATTCAGAATATTCAAAATACTCCATCTTATCATTATCTTTGATGATGATTATATGAACAATCGAATTCATTTTAAGAATTCAAGTTATATCATATTTCGTGATACGAAAATATCCCCGTTTTCGTTATCAACTTTCCTTAGCCAAATTTCGGGAAGAAATTTCTTTTAACGGGTAGGTACTGTCACGACCCGAAAATTTAGGTCAAATTTAAACTCTGATAACTCCGGCAAGATAAGCAAATTGATGTGTTGCATTAAAATATTTTTCATACATTTAATTAACCATTGGACTCTACCCTACGATTCACGAACAATCTATAATTTAAAACTCGAACCTGTCATGATTTATATATGATTTTACTTTCTTAAACGAAGACGTTTTATGATATAATAATAATAATAATTTCTATAATTATAACCTCTTAATAAAATGATTTTGAATATAATTAGTTCTAGAAAACTAAAGTTTATAATATTTATATACGAAATGATAAAAATTTACTATTGAATGATGCAATTTCAAATTAAAAATTTAACGTATATAATCGTTTAATTTTTATGATGTAAATTTTTTTAATTTATAAGAAAAATGCAATTAAATCAAAGATGTACAAGCTGTAAAGCACAACGTACAACAATGTAACTTAAATAGTTGAATCGAAATTAATTCATTTACTATTCATATGAATAGTAAATAAAATGAAATTAATTAATTTACTATTCATATGAAAGCGACATGATAGAAATTATTAATTATAAGTTACATAACATACCCCTAAAGTATTTGAGAAATACGACTTTTTAAAATTTTAAAATTCAAATTTGATTTGAATTATTATTATATTATTACTTTATTATAATTATTATATTATATTTATATTATTATATTATATATCTTTGTCCAGTCAAAAACTAGAAAACACATATTATGCGTACAAACTTTATATTACGAATTTTTTTACAACTAGTTTTATAAAGCTTAAGACCAAAACAGATATATATTTATTCAAATATAAAAGTAGAATTTTTACTCATACTTTTACCCGTCAATTATTAGCAACAGAGTACGAAATACTGGTCCGTGAAAAACTGTCGGCATAATGAGAAAAAGGGGCGGCTAACATTAAGCACGTTTGATTCTCCATAAACTTTTATATATATATATATATATATATATATATATATATATATATATATATATATATATATATATATATATATATATATTTTAATATTATTATATTTATTATATTATATATATATACATATATATATATATATATATATATATATATATATATATATATATATATATATATATATATATATATATATATATATATATATATATATATATATATATATATATGTCATTCGAATTCAGTTTCTGCTAGATACAAAAAACACACACATTTTACATTCATATATATTACTCCCACTGTATTATTATTGTTATTATTTATATTTATATTATTAATATTATAAATATTATTAATATAAAGTTTATTAATATTAATCTTATTATTAAGAAGTATTATTATTATTATTATTATTATTATTATTATTATTATTATTATTATTATTATTATTATTATTAGTATTACACATAAAATACTACGACGGGGTTATGCTCAAGTGATTTCAAAACGGGTTTTCAAATGGGTTAAAGCTAAGGAAATTATGGGTATTGTCTGGCGGTATTGTTCGTGAATCAAAGGCTAACCTTGCATTTATCATTTCCGTTGCATTTGCATACTTTTCCTGCAATATTGAACCACAATATTGATACGTGAGTTTCGTTTGCTCCCTTTTTAAATGTTTTTGCAATATATATTTTTTGGCTGAGAATACATGCGCTTTTACAAATGTTTGACGAAATAGACACAAGTTCCTTAAAACATTCTACGACTGAATTATTATACCGGATACCACCCCTTTTTGCTTGGTAACCTAAGAATTAGTGAACTGGCCACTAATTGACGTGAATCCTAAAGATAGATCTATGGGCACTAACGACCCCCATCCTAAGAGTTTGGATGCTTTAGTACTTCAATTTTTGTACAGATATGTTAATCATGTACGTATACAGATGTGTTAATTCTGTATCTTTGGGGATATCCTATATGCATTATTGTTAATTTCGGTTACCAGGTGTTTACTCGTATGAATTGATTTGTATACAGATGTGTTAATCTTGTATGTTGTTTATGAAAATGAAATCTTGTGGTCTATTAAAATTATTGAAATCATGATTATTGATAAACTTATGAACTCACCAACCTTTTGGTTGATACTTTTAAGCATGTTTATTCTCAGGTATTAAAGAAGCTTCCGCTGTTTAACTGCTATGTGCATGGATTCTTGCATGGTTTATTCAAGAAAAAAATGCATTCAAAAGATATCATTTAATTTATTGATTATATCATTATGGATGATATTTTATGAAAACAATTTATTTATGGGGACTGTATTTATGTAATTTTTGTCATCTGTCGAAACCATTTGTCTATATACATTAGAAATGTATAATGATTTTGAGAACTTTCTTTTATAGAAAGCGCGTCTTTTGAAATGAATGCAATGTTTACAAAACGTATCATATAGAGGTCAATACCTCGCAATGGGATCGATGAATGATGTGCTGCGTCAATAGGGATTTTGGCGGGCTGCCACAACAATATCCATCCGATTTTGATATTTGGACTGATATGCTTATTGGGCTTGCAGATTCAGGTGGCCCAAGTAACAAGTTGTGAAGCCCAATACCAGATCCGGTAACGTCTATTAGGGAAAGTTGGGCCAACAGTTTCAATTAGGCCCAATAACCATCAAGATCATCCAATTCAGAATCATACCGAATTATAATCATAACCAATACCGAATGATATACCGAATGATGAACCTAATCAGTAGCATATGCCATATCGAATCATATACCGAATGAAAAACAATCATACCAATACCGAATCAGAGTCAACAATCATACCGAATGTTAAAAACAAATACTGAATCATCGATTGAAGAACCATGAATTTGAAAATCTGATGAACACTTCATCTTCATCATATCGAATACCGGATGTGTTCATCCACCTGATGAACATCACATTAATTATGATACAATATTGCTTCAAAAACGATTGTATCTTCATCCTTGAGCTTCGATTTGAACATCTCGTGTGCGAATTAGATCCAAATCAACTTCATAAATAGGATTCGTTGAAGAACAAGTTGTTTTTTTATCATATGAAACATAAGAATTAAAATCATTCTCCGTTGCATTTAGGAGATGAATTCAACACGAATTATGTTTCAATCATCATGCTAACTCTCGTGAATCAACAAACACAACTGAAAATTCGTGATTCATTCCAATTGAAATGTTGACTTTTTCTCATGAAGGTTTGACTTCATGAATCTGCGAACTGAGATGAATCTCCATCCATTTTAGAGCATCAAGAAGTATAAACGATCTATGAGGAATAAAAACTTATGCTCGATTCAAGCTTAGGTGCTCTAAATCTCACGAAACTAATCAATCTTCATTTTCGGTTAAAAACGACGAACACGATTGAGAAATCCTTGAATCTGTTGTTATTTAGATGAATCAATCAATCACGAAGTGTATAATGATGATGTTGAATACGTTTTTGATTTCAGAACTTGTGAAGAATCATGAATTGATGAAAACAAATTTTGCTCATGAAAATGAAGGATATCGAACACAGTAGCAGTTTGATAAAATATGAATATGTGAATTTGATATTTAGTGTTTGTGAAATTTGAATATGATCTGAATGTGTTGTGATATAAGCTCGTGATTTTATGTTTTGAAATCTGATCTGAATTGTTGTGTTTTGAGATCCGAATGTTAGATTCGGTAAGTGAAAAAAGGATTTGATCCGAAAAATTTTCAAAATTTTTTGAAGATCTTCATATCTTCATGATAAAGATGATGAAGATTTAGAGGTTTGAGTTTGAAGGTATGAGGATGCATGTGTTTTGGTTTGAAGGTTTTGAAGGTGGAGGGAAAACATTCATGATATTCAAGAGGATCTCCTTCATATGATGAAGGCCATAGCTCTTGATACCAATTGTAGGACCTAAGATCTCATGAATACCATGAATATGAATGATAAACCACATGAATGTAGAGAGAAATGGTCAAATAGTCAAACTATCATTCCACGTCTCTCTTGAATACATTACATAACGGTGGCTATCATTAGATAATCTAGGGAGCCTTGGATCCTTTATATAGCTCTTATCTAATGGATCCTTCATAAAGCTAGGGAAAACTCGTATTACTCATTTCCAGGGTTCTAACAAATTTATTTATACTAATTAGTATAATTAACTTTTTATAACATTTATATATATTTTTTTAAAAGCTATATATTATTATGTATAATGATATATTATATTTTTTATACATAAAGCTTTGGGAGAGAGTGATTGAGACTAGAATTCGACGCGAAACTACTATTTCGGATAACTAATTTGGTTTCATACCAGGACGTTCTTCGATGGATGCAATTATATTATAAGGAGCCTTATGGAGAAGTACAGAGAAAAACAAAAGGGCCTCGAGATGGTTTTCTTAGACTTAGAAAAGTCCTATGATTGTATTCCGTAAAAGTTGATTTGGAATAATCTTAATGTTAGAGGTATCCCACGTAGATATATTATGGCGGTTGGAGAGGGGAACGAAGCATGCCTTATAAGGGTGTGAAGACCTTTCCTAGCATGACGCGTTTTGGGACCACAAGCGCAGCAGATCCCATGAGAACTCTGCAGTTAAGCGTGCTCAGGCGAGAGCACTACCAGGATGGGTGACCTCCTGGGAAAGTGCTCGTCGTGTTTGGTTGCCAAGAAAAATCCGTGCGCCTACGGGCAAAGCGGACAATATCATGCTACGGGGAACGTGTTACCTGGGATGTTACAGATGGTATCAGAGCTGGTTTAATGCCGTTTATGAGCGGGTTAATCGTAGAGGGGGTTCTCATAGTGTTACCTGTGACGAAGCATTGGCTCTTGCCCCTCGCGGTCCCTATTAGGGTTGGCTGTACTGCCGAGAGGCGGGCTGTAAAATCAGTGTCTGAGATACGCTCAGTGGTCACTAAGGCGGTTAGCTGAGACGGCACTGGGTGGGACGTTGTCCCCACTGTTCTCTCAGATGGTATCAGAGCCAGGTCCCGGACCAAACGTGCACAGCGAGGACGCTGTGTCCCATTAGGGGGGTGGATTGTAATATCCGTGTTACATCCGTCCCACATCGGTTGGAGAGGGGAACGAAGCATGCCTTATAAGGGTGTGAAGACCTTTCCTAGCATGACGCGTTTTGGGACCACAAGCGCAGCAGATCCCATGAGAACTCTGCAGTTAAGCGTGCTCAGGCGAGAGCACTACCAGGATGGGTGACCTCCTGGGAAAGTGCTCGTCGTGTTTGGTTGCCAAGAAAAATCCGTGCGCCTACGGGCAAAGCGGACAATATCATGCTACGGGGAACGTGTTACCTGGGATGTTACATATTAGAGTTATTATTGTAATGTATGAAGGGGCAAAGTCTTGCGTTCGGACGCCTATTGGAAACACAACATATTTCCCGATAGAAGGAGGCTCGCACCGGGGATCTACCCTTAGCCCTTTCATTTTCGCTTTGATCCTCGATGATATATCTCGAGGAATACAATAGAGCATCCCTTGGTGTTTGATTTTTGTCAATGATATTGTGCTTGTATTGGAATCAAAGGAGGAACTTAATAGAAGACTAGAGCAATGGAGGAAAGCCTTAGAACAAAATGGTCTACAGATCAGTAGACAAATGACGGAATATCTTAGGTGTGATTTTGACAGGACTGAGGATGAACAAATGTTGGAGTGAATATCAGTAATGGGGACCAGATTTTGCACCCACAAGATTCGTTTAGATATCTAGGCTCGGTCCTTCACAAATCGGGGAGGGTAGCGAGGATGTGACCCATCATATTAAGATAGGTTGGTTAAAGTGGAGAGCAGCGAAAGGGGTCTTGTACGACAAGAAGATACCGCTGAAATTGAAAGGAAAATTCTTCAAGGTGGCAATTAGACATGCCATGTTGTATGGATCAAAATGTTGGCCAATGACGAAGGCCTAAAAGAGAAGGATGGAGGTGGCAGAAATGAGGATGCTTAGGTGGACGTGTGGCATAAACATGTTAGATATGATTCCAAATATGGTGTTTAGGAAGAAACATGGAGTCAGAAAACATCAGCGACAAGCTACGAGAAGAACGACTTCATTGGTTTGGGCATGTGATGAGGCGACCTGGTTAGGAGAGTCGAGGAACTCACGATTGGAGATGTAAGGATAAAGGGTAGACCTACACGTAGGTGGGAGGATAAACTAAGGCTTGACATGAAGGAGTTTTTTTGACCGATGGCATAACTTCTAATAGAGATGTGTGGAGTACTAAAATTAGAATAATCGAGTAGGATTTTTTTAAATTTGAGAGTTTTATGTATGGGTATATTTATGTGTAGGTATGTTTTTGTATGTGTATCTGTGTATATTTATGTATGTGTGTGTATGTATGTATGCATGTGTATATGTATGTATGTGTATGTATGTATACATGCGTGTATGTATGTATGCACGTTTATATATGGATGTATGTTTTGTATATATGCAGTGGCGAGTTTAGCTTTACACTCGTAGGGTCACGAAACACCATTAGTTTGAATATTTTATATAGAAAGTACTCTTTAAATTGTACATGACACCACTAAATTTAACTACAGGACCCCATATATTTTTCAAATTTCTAATTTTTCTTTAAAATTGTATAGGACCCTACTAAATTTAACTAGTCAGACCAAATATATTTTTCAAATATGTAGTTTTTTTAAAGGTAAACAACCACTAAAATAACATTCAAATATAACTAGCATTAAAAAAAAAATTCAAGACCCTATTGAATTCTGATCCTGGAATTCCCACTGTATATATATGTATGTTCGTGTATGTTTATGTATGCATGTTCGTGTATGTGTGCATGTATGCATGTTCTTGTATGTGTTTATGTATGTATGTATGTATGTATGTATGTATGTATGTATGTATGTATGTATGTATGTATGTATGTATGTATGTATGTATGTATGTATGTATGTTTGTTTGTTTATTTATGGATGGTTTTATGCAAGTATGTGTATATATGTGTGTGTGTATGTTAATGTATGTATGTAAGTATGTTTATGTATGTGTGTATGCTTATGTAGGTATGCATGTTTATGTATGTATGTATGTATGTATGTATGTATGTATGTATGTATGCATGCATGCATGCATGCATGTTTATGGATGTCTATGTATGTATGTAGGTATGTTTATGTATGCAATGCATGTATGTATCTACGTATGTATGTATGTATGTATGTATGTATGTATGTATGTATGTATGTATGTATGTATGTATGTTTCAACGTGTACGTTTATGTATGTTTATATATGCCTGTTTATCGTTCATATTTTGTGTAGCCTCCGTTGCATTTTCATGAGATCCGCATAGTATACTGATTTTTATTTATTTTTATTTTTTTTGCAAAGGCCAAAGATTTTATTAATAATAAAACTATTAATCCGTACAAGGGAGGCATATGAGCTAATGCCTTTACAAGGAGATTAATAACGACATAATTAAAGAAAACGAGAGATGCAGATTTATCTTTGATCCGCAAACGTCTTTGGGTTTATAAGCCATTGTGACCAAACTAGACCCAATTTTTTGGAGTGGTTTGAGATCTTTTAGAAACTCTTGATTTGGATTTCGTTTGATAACATAGGTGCATTCCCTTTTTTCTTTTTGAAGATCACCTGATTTCTGTTCCTCCATAACATATAACCTATTACCCACTCGATAGCTTGCCATATCTTCGAAAAATTATTGTTACTAGGTGTACCCGACTCGCCCATAAACATCTCATCTAATTTAGTAAAGGCTATATTACCCGAGTTCCACCATTGAAAGACCCGAGACCAAACGTCTTTTGCAAGTGGACAATGAACCAGCACATGATCCGTTGTCATACCCCGCCAGAATCCATCCAACGGCGTATGAACTAACAGTCCCAAAGTAATGGTTACGCCCTCTATAAGAGACATTTTTCAAAAGTATTCACATTTATTATTGTTTGAAAAGTCTGACTTGTAAATGTAAATCCTGTTTGATAATTAAAAACCATAAGTCACATGATAATAAATAGAAACATTTAGTTTAGTAGTCTAAATGCGAATAATCAAAAGTTGAATAAAAAGCTGGACTCCAGTAGCAATAATGCATGTGACCTCTAAGCAAACAACGGGAGCAATTCTTATAAGTACCTGAGATGAAACATGCAAAACAGATCAACATAAAGTTGAGTGAATTCACAGGTTTGTAATGAATGTATAAACAGTTTTATAGACCACAATATGTAATCCAAAAATAAGTATTAAAAGTGTATGCATTCCTGAGCACTCGAAATATGAAGCTTAACAACACTAGTAGTATACAACTACACAATTTTCCTTACCCTATCATGTACACACTAACTAAGTGTATAGTGTATGAATTAATAAGCACCACAGTAGTAGCAGTGAGGCTGTCAAACGTAACGCATCCGTCCCTATGATTTGCGCTTACAAAGTATTTAACGTATTTGAGCTAAGGGCTTTTTAGTCTGAACTCATGCATTACGTGGATTAAAGCATCGTGTCTAAAAATTAAGTAGTTTTAAAACAACTTGTATCTCATCTCAAAAGTTTATAAAACAGTAAAAGCGGGACTGTGAACTCACCTTGAGTGCTCATAAGTAACGCGTAAGTATAAGTAAAGAAGACAGTTACAACCATGTAAAGCAACCTAGAGACATATATAGTTTGTCACATAAGTCTATGTAAAATAGAAGTTGATTCATAGTATTAGTTGTCCTATTGCTCAGACCGACTCGATTAAGTAGTAAAAGTCAACACATAGTTCACAAAGTTCAGGCAAGTCAACAAAAATCAAACTTGGTCAATGATGGTCAACCTAAGTCAAACACTTCAGTAGATCATGTTATAATGGTCATGGATTCAAACCAAAGTCAATATACTAGTTTCAAACCTTTGTTTATCGTTATAGTGTTTCTAGCATACTAGTCATGTAGTTTCATGGAAAAGGTACACAAATAAACGCACAAAAGTCAAAATACATACAACATGGAAATTTGGAACTTAGAAGATGTTTAAGTCATTCAGTTACATTTCAAAAATGTAAGCCATCATGTTATATCATCTATAGATTTGTATATATACTTCAATTTGCACACAGTAATTTCTGGTTGCGCACCAGTTTTAGAACATTTATCATTTATTCTAGAAAAATGCAAAACACATACGGCCAGTGGGAGATGATCACAAACATCTCAAAGTTTAAGTGGTAAAAATGGCTAAGCTTTTGGTTTAGCCACTTTCTACAGTTTTGCACCGAAAGTCTGGTGTTCTGATTTGGACAGATTCTAGACATAACGTTTTACAACCCATATAGCACACAATGCATAAGGTTTTACATGTTAACTTACAAATATAGTTTGCTTATTATCAATCTTCTAATGACCACCCTATTTGCTTGCTCCTCATTGGTTCAAAAAGTACTATTCACATTTTTTTTTTATAATTTTGAGGGTAAAAACTTATAACATATCCTCTTTTTATTTACTTAAATAAAGTATCGTGAACAACTTATTTCCATCCCATACCTTCCATACCTTCACCCCCATACATTCCACACCCCATTCCCCGTACATCCATTCCCATAAAAAAAATTGCTTTTTATTTCTCTTATCTCTCTTTCACCTTCATCGTCAATACTGTTTCCAAACTAATAAACTTAGGGTTTTCAATGGTTCTTTTCTGGCTTCTCCTATTTCTCTTTCACCTTTCATTTCTTGAGATTGATGTTCACAGTTAGTATTTCAATGATATTTTACGCTTTCAACCTAACAAGTCAGGCTTTTAGTTGGTTCGTTTACGATTGATGTACAAAGCTTGTGTTTAAATTATCTGATTGATTAGGGTTTGGATCATTTGATCATGTTTCTGTTCTCGCCTTCTCTTCTCTACATGTAACATTCCTTATTTTTCATCTAAGGTTTGTTTGCTGCTTTTGCTTGTTAAGTTTGTTCCTATTTTTAGCTGATTGTTTGGGTATTATTGTAATGTTCTTCGATTATGATCTACCCTTCTTCCAGTTGCATTTTTTTAATTCTTTACGATGCATTTTTTTCTATTGTAGTATTATTGCCTGTGGTTGTTTCTTTGATAGTATTTCACTGGAAAAAGTGAGTTCCGTTTTAAAATGCGTTGAAGTATTTAATTTGAAGTTTCATATGTTTATGAGATGAACTAGGGTTTGTTTTAATTGATGTAATACTGGATCCTAATTTTTGGGGTTTTTATGTTGCATATAACTTTACGATTTTCACTCTCATTTCAGTCGACTACTATAGGTTCTATTTCATTTACTGTTAAACTTTTTATAGAATCTATTTTTAGCTTATGGTTTTGTTGCTATGTTATTATTATGCTCAAGAATGTTAGTGTTTACATTTTTTTTTGTTAAATCTAGATATTTGATTACAAGAATAATTTTCGATTTGTTATTTACTTACGCCTGAAGGAAGAAAGTGTTTTGAAGACGATTTTAATATGTTTTATCTTCCTGTTTTCTTTTCCAATGCTAATTATATGGAGCTATTGGAATCGATTTTTCTAAAGCTATCCATCGAAGTCTTCTATTTGGCTTAACCTAGAGTAGTAAATACATCTATTTTTTATCAGGATATCGACACACAGTGTTAGACAACATTCACACATTGTTAGCGAAGCGTTACAACATTTTCACGCATTTTTATATTCTTTGGTAAGTTAACAACTCACAACCGCATCTTTGTGTTTGGTTAAATGTGTTTGTTATTTAAGTTACATGTAATTGTTTTAGTTATAATTTCGTTAGTAGAATCAGAATCTGGAGTTCTATGTTTTGGTAATTTAAAGGTCTGATTATAATGAATTGACTGAGTGATTACATATATGATATAGTATATTTGTTAATTTATAGTTGTGTATCTATTATTTGTTGAACATGTTATTGATTTATATGTTTATGGTGTGTGCTGCTATTAATTGAACATGGTTCGATAGTGCTGATATATTTTAGACAACAACATACAAGTTATTTGTGTGTGTTTTGTATATTCACATTTTTTTGTATTTTAAATGAATGTAGGTGTGTCGGGATTTGGGGGATTGCGATCGTGTATGCAACTTTATCTTTATAAAAAGAGGCATAGTGACAAATTATTATTTTTTAATAGCAAGTGAAAATTATCACTTGCTATAAGTGACAGGTATGTAGTATTATTTACCACTCATTTAGAAACAACTTTATCTGATCAAACTCATGTCGGCGGATGAATACTAACCAGCTCAATTAAGAAGAAGAATAAGTAATAAAAGCAGCAAAAAGAATTTGATTTATCTGATAAAATTTATTTGGTGCTTATCAGGTATAATGTTTATATTGTTTTCGTGATTTCTATTAATTTTAAGTAATCCGTATTTGAATTATGTTTTTGATGTTTATATTCTATAATGTTGTTTTCTTAGGAGGTTTAGCTACATTGAGAATACTGTATTTACAAAGGTATTTAAATGTTTTTCGTTTATGTGTATTTAGTTTCTTTGGTTTTAATTATGTTATTTATATTTTGGAGTACATTATTATTATTATTATTTTTCCAGAAACGTACTGCTGTTGGTGGGTTGTATCTCTTATTATTTGTTTCATTTGTTGATTAATACTTTATGTAGTAGATTGTTCGTATTGTTGGGTAGCATGTTGATTTGTTAATTAATACTTTATGTGTAATTAGTAGTAACCAAATACCTATGTTTCCGTTTGAACTAATGCATGCTGCTAACTTTGTAGCCATAAAACACTATGACATGTAATTATGAGTCTTCGTAATTAATAGCCGACTTTCGGCAACTTTTACAAAATACGATGTGTGGTAAATAACTATCGTAATCTGATAGAATTATCATTCGATGTGTAGTCAATAACCATCGTAATCGCATACAATTGTCAGCAGCGAAGGGCACCCCTCAATCTTTTTAACATACAAATATTAACATATCAGAAGGCCAAGTCTAAAAACAACTCCTATTTCATGCTAGGCCATTTTAGGTGCAAACGAGACAGATTCGGTCCCATTCAGGTGGTCATTTTCGAATGTATATATCTCAACATCTAGGAACAATTAGTATGAAATATCTACATGAAAATTCAAGTACTAATCATATACTTTTCAGATTTTATAAGCATGTATTCTTGAAATTAAAGCATTTAATCATACAAGTATGTTTTAAGTTACAAACGACAAACGTTGTCACAAACAATTGAGCATAAAATGAGTTTTAAGAATCCGATTCAAGTGATATCCTACTCTAAATTGTGTAATTTTTCATAATCTATCAGATGGTAATCAGTTCATGTTCCATGTCATGACACAATTCATCTAGATTTCAGATTCATGCAATAAGCAAGTCGAAAATTCAACTAGTCATAACGAGAGCATAGCATAACGAAAACTCATGATTCTTGAGCCTAAAATTAATAGTTTTTTGAGAGCTTTTCAAATATACAATCATATTTAACAATTTATAAGTCCAAGTTTCTGTTAGGTCAAGTTTCAAATTTAGGATTTAACCCTAACATAGCAATCGAGAAAATTACCGAATACAATCAAGCATAAACACATAGACTTGAGCAATAGACACCAATAACATATGTAATCATCAAAAACATGAACTTTAAGAATTAGGGTTACATGATTTATAACTCAAACAATCGAATTGTTTATATCAATGTGTAGAGGAAGATGCAAACAACAACTTTGATCAAATGTTAAGTTTTAGTAATTGATGGTGTTGTGGATGATGATGATGTCGACGATGAAGAGAGGGAGCAGAGGAGAAGAATGTCCATTGCTATATTTTTAGGGAATAAGTGTGACGACCCGGAAATTTTCGACCAAAATTTAAACTTAATCTTTATATGATAACATTATTCCGACATGATAAGTGATAAATTTTGACAAGTTTTAAAACTTTTGAAATAAGATTCATACAAACAATTGACCAACCATTTGTTCGACGATTCACAAACATCATAACTTGTATTAAATATATACTTATGTATATATATGGATATATGGATTATATCTAACTTGAATATATGATAGTTAAGTATCTCATTAAGTATATTAATAATGGGTTTTATATATATAAGGGTTTCAAAAACAATATATATATGTAACATTTAACGACGTAATAACCCTTATGTTAAAATGAATATATATGTATTGTATTAAGATGTATTAATACACTTTCGAAAGACTTAAATACATATATTAACATACTTATACTCAACAAAGATAGCTATACTCATTTTCCCATTCAATTTCATCAAGAATCCTACTCGTATTTATACGGTATTTATACGTGTATTATACGCATCTTCTAAAAGTACTTACAATTGGTATATACCAATAGAAATTTTCAATAATGGAATAATATGTCATGCATGACCTAATGGTTTTTAACTTATACTAGATATTTTTCACAAAATGAAAAATTACAACTAGTATATAAAGACACCATATTTGATCAAATTTTTACCATTTCATTTTCTAATTTTTACTTCATGTTTACTTACACACACATACTCTATCTAGTTCTAGTATCCCTTTCTTTGTTCTTCATCTATTTCTAGCAAGTTCAAGCTTCAAAATTAAGATATTAACCTTGCCTAAATTATTGTTTAATTCATATTTTTATAGCTATATATATAAGAATTTATAAACTAGAACATAGTTTAGTTGATTCTAAACTTATTTGAAAAACTAATCTAATCTTTCTAACTTAACTCTAATAACACTTATTTATATGTATTATGATGTTATATTAAGTTAATATAAGAACTTATAACTTGTACATATGAAGAACACCTTAAAACTTAACATATATCGTTTAATCTCCATTCGGTAAAAAGCGGGCTGTTTTGGGTTGGGAATTAAAAACCTATCTTAGACTTTGAGTTTGAGGCTAAGACTTTGGAAATATGTTAATATATATGTAAATAAGACTTCCAGTATTTTTTTTCATGATTTTAGACAAAGTGGAAGTATTTTATCAAAAATCATATATTGGGTGGGTGCCGGGATTCTTCCAAATCTGTCCACCGGCACAAAAAGAGGGTAAAACTCTGAATATTAATACATGGGCTGAACTTTTCAAATTGTTTTTGAAAAATTAACTTCTTAAGAAATCCATAGCAATTTGATTCACTTTAAACGGAGTTGTAATGAATATTTGGCGAGCAAAACAAAATCTGCTAAAATTAACGTTGTATGGACGAAATTTATATTGTAAAAACTATATTAACCATATCCTTGCTAACTTTTCCTATATCCTATATCCTATATATATATATATATATTTGGACATGTTATCATTAGTATAACAAAATATTATAATCTTAGTTAATTCCGAGATTGTATATATATATAATAATCTTGGTACATTCCATGACAATAAGTATACAATACATTTTGATAAATCCTAAGACAATAAGTATACAATACGTTTTGATAAATTCTAAGACAATACGTATATAATACATCTCTGGATTGATGCAAAGACAATACGTATACAATACGTCGTGGGGTAATTCTAAGATTATATATATACCGATTATTGGACTGTTAGACATTTCGGACTATTTTGGACTACTAACAAAGGACTACTAACATAAAAATGTTAAAAATTAATATATAATTATTCTATGAACTTGTTTTATTTTATTCACATGTATTATTATCTGAATTGTTATTATTGTTATAGGTTCGTGAATTCAAGGACGTCGGCTATATTTTAATAAGTTGAAAACTTGTTGAAACTATACTTTTACGACAGTGAGTATATAGTCCCATTTTTAAACTCTACAAATATTTTGGGATGAGAATACATGCATTTTATGTTTTATGCCAAAGACACAAGTACTTAAAATATATTCTACGTTGAGTTGTACCACCTTGCATATCTTCCCTAATAGCTTGGTAACTAATATTTACATGTTGTAAGAACATGTAAGCGCGAATCCTATTGATAGATCTATCGGGTTTGACAACCCCAACTGGGCTAGTCGCTCTAGTATCGTAAACGGTTGCATAGTACTTCATTTTTACTACACTTGGTACAGTGTAGGGAGATTTCATAATAAAGGGAATATGCTACATTAATGGTTAAGTATGGTTACCAAAGCGCTCAACAACTTATAGAATACTTTTATACACTTGTGAGTGTACATATATTTATAACTATGAAATCTTGTGGTCTATATTTATATCGATGCTAAACCTATATATCTCACCAACCTTTGTGTTGACTGTTTAAGCATGTTTATTCTCAGGTCCTTAAGAAAGTCTTTCGCTGTTGCATTATCTGAGCAAGCTGTGCATGGAGTCTCATGCTTTTGTTTAAATGAAATGTTGCATTCAATAAAACCTTTGTCATGTATTATATTTGATTGTTATGTCAAGTGTGTAATATTTGAAAACCAATGTATTATGGGGATTATTCCTTAAATAATCGCCCAATTGTTTAAAACATGCATTATGTTTAATAACGGTGTGAATTTTATGAAACGAATGCAATATTTTTCTAAAACGTATCATATAGAGGTCAAATACCTCGCTATGGGACCAATGAATAACGTACTAGATTTATAGTAGGGTCGTTTCAGTTGGTATCCGAGCATTGGTCCTAGCAAACCAGGTCTTGCATTAGTGTGTCTTACTGATAGTTGTTAGGATGCATTAGTGAGTCTGGACTTCTACCGTATCTGCATGTCAAAAGTTTTGCTTATCATTCTGTGTCGAAAATTACCTACTTATCATCCTTAAGAAATTACCTGCTTATCATTCTTAGTCTAGACACGTCTTGCTACATTGATTGCATGAATAGTGTATAGACAAAATTCATATCTTAGCATACCTGCAAAATCATATCTTATCATATCTATTACTGTAAACTTTGCCTAACATATTCCGTAAATCCCTCCGTAATCTACGAAATCTTTTGCTTGACATATTCCGTAAATCCCTCCGTAATCTAAGAAATCTTTTGCACTATATATATATAGATATTCTATGTAATTAAAATACCATCCGATAGTCAAAAATCATTTCATATCGAAAAATCCTTTATTCAATCGAACGAAATGGAATTAGTCATTTCAAGTCCCTCGGATTATGAAATGGAATCCCACTCAAGCTCCGAAAGCAGTGTGACCGGAATGGATCAACCAATCAGTCATCATCTATTCTGGATGAATTGGGGATGGGTTCGTAGCCTCCTCAATCATTGGAGACAAGAAGAAGGTGACCCCTTCCGTCCACCACATTGCCCTCTTGGCAAAGAACTGGAAGCTCTTACCGACGAACCTGTCCGAAACACCATTTTCTCTCTCATTTCCAGAGTATCTCGTCACGATTATATACTATATCAAATTCTAGATTTTATTTATCCTCTTGTCCGAACCTACAATCATCCTGGCGTAATGGAGGAAGTCAACAAGCTTCGCGCTCGGGTAGTGGCTTTGGAGAATATGGTGCAAAGGTTACAAACACCAGCAGTAGCACCAGCAGCATAACCAGTACCACCATCAACAACACCAACAGTGCCATCACCACCTCCAACCGCAAACGCGTCATAAACCTCAACTTTACAATCTGTCCCACGAGCACCAATGTCATACTCTCTGTAGATACCAAGGAATACCAACAATAACAAATGATGAAGTGTTGTTTCATAACTTCACTGGAGAAACATTTTGCGACGATTATGTAGTCTCTAAAGTCTTAGAGATTATCTATTCTAGCCCTAACCATAAATCAGTTGAGTGAACCAAAATGATAGAAAGAAGAGTAGAAACCCTGACAAAAATGGTGTGTGATTTACAAGTTAGACTTGTTTTACTAGCAGCATCAATAGTACCGTTAGCATCACCAGCACAGTCAGTGCCGTCGGTATTGTCAAAATCAGCAGCACCTATAAGATCACAAACTCTGCCAGTTCAAGAATCACCGTGAACATCATTACAAATCAACAACAAGTATGTCATATTAACGAGTTATGAAGTATTAACTCATTTCCACCGAAGGATTTATATGTAGATCTTATATATAAAAATTTTTAAACCATAATAAATCTTTCCGTACTAAGCTATTATGTGTGAATCTTAACTATTCGGTTAATTCATATTACTAATATGCGATGAGGTACGTCCTTCGTCCGCAATCTAACCATCATTAACTACAATTTCTGTCTCAATTCAATAAATTTCAACTCATAATAAATCAAGTGTATTATTCAAATATATATTTGATTTTACACTTTCATCATCGATGTACTCGAAACTTTTCAAATAACATCATTCGTACCTTGCGAAATTCACAAGAATTCCACGAACACCAACATCATGCATCAACAAATAACGAAGTATTGATTCATAATTCATTGAAGAAATACTCCGTAAAATTTATGTAATTTCTAAAGTTTATAGTGATTATTCAATTCTAGTTTCAACCGTAAAGCAAATGAGTTTAATTTAATATTAACTCATTAAATCTATATTGCATCTGAAGAAAATATACACATACATATTCTCATAAAGACGGTAATAAAATTCTTTTGTACAAAATATTAATTGTGAAAAATTTTTAACGGGTAGGTAATACCCGAGAGATATATAAATTCACAATTTATATATTACATTCTTCGAATCTGAATCAGCAACCAGCAACTATACTCACTATACATTCTTCCATAGGAAATCAAAACAACCATACTCATTCAAATTCAATTACATATTCTGATTTTGAAATCGCAAAATTCAATTCGAGATATAACCGGTATCATCACTCTTAGATTCCTACATATTTCAAAGCTATACTTTGACTTCAAAACTGTGTTAGAACATCATAGGTATATTAACGATTACAATCTGTGTTCAAACCCTCCAAAATTCCTGAAGACACTCTAAATAATGAGCAATCGAGATGATGATCCAACCACATGTTACCCACAGTTATGTACCTGAAAAACCCTCGAAACCAAAGTCATAATTTAACACGTATCCGTGTCAGACCCTTTGGCATTTACTAGCTAAAATAACTTTTCAATCTCTTTTCAAAATAGATAGTTTTGTCACAGCACCAGCAAATCACCTTCAATTGTTTATTCGAATAAGCCTTACTATAACGATTACCCTTCGTCATTGTTACCGGGGAACCTTTCATATCTTGCCACATTAGCAGAAAACTTATCAGCAACTTCATTGATCTTTAAGCCTCTCCGAATAATCGCTATACTTATTCATTGAAACTTTATAAGGTACTCATCTACATCTTGTAACAATAATTGCCATATGAAGTACCGGGAAATCGGCAAATCAGTATTTTGAATCTCTCAACGTTTCTACATCAATAGTTATATGTATACATATAACATTTATCTCTTAGAATTATGATCTTCCAATCTAAAATTCTGAAAAGCACTCTAGTCTACGAATCAGTTCTTTAAATTTTGAGAAAGCTAATAAAGCAGCGAAAACTGTTGATGACTTTAACAATCAAAAGTTTGATGTTAAAGAGTAGTGTATTGGCAAAGCTCAGAAAAAGAGAAGGTTTGGAACTGGAAAACAGATTGAGCAAAGTATGAAGGAAGCTGTGGACAAGTCACAAAGACTAAATCTTCCTGCAAAGGATCTAAATGATTCAGTGCATACCGAAGTCATTAACGAATACCTTACTCCTGACTCTAAACCCTTGCGGACAATATTCTTCATTATCCTCTGATATTAGAAATTCTAAGATATCATCATATCTTTCATTATAAATATCCTCTATATTTCTGAAGATATTTTCATAACTATTCTTATCTAAAATCTTTTATCTCTTCGCGATATCAGTGTTACATCAGAAGGGATACTGTTTTAGTTTATAAATTCTGAAACCTTTGAATTTGAAATATGAATGTTTTTGAAATAGTGTTGGGAACTGATGCATGAGTTAGTATAATATAATGACACTTGATCAACGTGATTATATTACAGTAAGTCATGCTGAGTTTCTAAATAGAACGTGATGATTCACAGATCATAACATCATCATGTATGTTACACGACTCTTGTATTCTATTTAACCTCTAAAATATCAAGAAAATATTTCTTGATGATTCGGTATTTTCCAGGGTATTCTGTTAATTTAACAAATTAGAATCATGCCATTACCATTTCTTTCTTAGAACATTAACAATGTTCACTCCAAAATTTATATCTGCGAATTCTGGACCATTACAAGCGGTGCTTAATCGCAAGAAGAAACGAAAGGACAAAGCTCCGAAATAGAAATTGGAGTATAAATTGCAGCAAATAAAAGAGAGCATTAATTGGGGATGACAATGATTATAGAAGACAGAAGCAGGGACATCGAAATATAAGGGAAGATATAAAACCCAACAACAACCCAGAAACTATAAACCGTATATATTGATACATATAGCAATATAAAGACACGGGAGAACTAAAAACACTATAAAACCAAGAGTATAGTAGAAGTAAATAGATTCTTTCGGAGGAAGATGAAAAAGAAGAACGATAGATATGAAAGTGAGGAGTATATCAAGAATTAGCACTGGATGAAGCATATTGACGAATACTTTAAAATATAAGTTGAGGGAGAAAGAATAGAAGGTGTGAGTTGTAAAGAAATGAAGGAGGTAGATTTATAGTGAAATATCCGACAGAGAAATCAAGATGGGTTATCGCATTAATTCGAAGAGGATCATAATTTCCTTAATTTTCGAAGAATCAAATCTTATTTAAATTTTGAAGATTTTCTTCTAAAATTCCGTGAATTCCAAAAATAAACCGTGGCTACGTCACCGGATAAGACGAACATGTATTTACTCACTTTCACTCTTTTACGATAGCTTCACTCGTACTCTTCACAAAATCAAATCGATTTATTTATATTACCCAATGATGATAAAACTCTAATTTTCAGCTCTTATGAGTGATGAAAACATACTTATTGTCAGCCATGACGATCCCAATCAAATTTCGGGATGAAATTTCTTTAACGGGTAGGTACTGTGACGACCCGAAAATTTCCGACCAAAATTTAAACTTAATCTTTATATGATAACATTATTCCGACATGATAAGCGATAAATTTTGAAAAGTTTTAAAACTTTTGAAATAAGTTTCATACAAACAATTGACCAACCATTTGTTCGACGATTCACGAACATCATAACTTGTATTAAATATATATTTATGTATATATATGGATATATGGATTATATTGATAATGCTAAAAACGAACATATATTTCATACCATTATCCCTCGAGAAAGACAAGCTTTTGGTTGCAATTGTTCTATTTACAAGTGATATTCGTTTAAATAATAAAAGGTGAAGACAAAAGACAGATTCGACGATTTGAGGACGCAAACGACCAAAAAGCTAAAAAGTACAAAGTACAATTAAAGTGGTTCAAATTATTGATGAGAAACGTCTAGAAATTACAAGAGTAAGAGCCGCGAAACGCAAAGTACAAGATATTTAATAGTACGAAAGGACGTTCGAAAATCCGGAACTGGGACCAGAGTCAACTCTCAACGCAACGGACAAAAAATTACAAGTCAACTATGCACATAAATAAAATATAATATATAAATAATTCTTAAAATTATATATATATTATATTTATTTATTAAAACCGTCGGCAAATAAAAAACAAAAGTATGTGAGCTGTAAAAGAAGGCCATGCAATCGCATGGCCAGGAAGACCAAAAACCATGCGATCGCATGGTACACAGTATCAGCTCAGGTCCTATAAAGTTTGCGTTTTTTGGCCGAAAATAAAACATCTTTTTCTATCCTCTCTATCTCTTACGATATATATATATATATATATATATATATATATATATATATATATATATATATATATATATATATATATATATATATATATATATATATATATATATACAATTTATAATTTTAATTTAAGATTAATAATAATAAGGGTATGTTAGCGAATGTTGTAAGTGTGTAAGTCAAAATTCTGTCCGTGTAACGCTACGCTATTATTAATCATTGTAAGTTATGTTCAACCTTTTTAAATTAATGTCTCGTAGCTAAGTTATTATTATGCTTATTTAATGCCGAAGTAATCGTGATGTTGGGCTAAATATTAAGATTGGGTAATTGGGCTTTGTACCATAATTGGGGTTTGGATAAAAGAACGACACTTGTGGAAATTAGACTATGGGCTATTAATGGGCTTTATATTAACTAAATGATACCTCGTTAATTTAATATATAGACTTATAATTTGACGTATCTATAAATAACCACATACGCTTAATCGGGTACGGTGGGCGGGATATATATAAATACGAATTATCGTTTATTTTACTACACACGGGAATGGATTAATAGTCAATTGACTCGTTAAAACAGGGGTGGATTACATTCAAGGGTAATTGGTGTAATTGTTAACAAAGTAGTAAAACCTTGGATTACACGCAGTCGATAACCTGGTGTATTCATTAAACAAAGTATTAAGACCTTGTTACAGTTTGAATCCCCAATTAGTTGGAATATTTGACTTCGGGTATAAGGATAATTTGATGAAGACTTTCGCACTTTATATTTATGACTGATGGACTATTATGGATAAAACCGTATGGACATATCGAACATTCCAGGACAAAGGACAATTAACCCATGGTAATAAATTAAAATCAACACGTCAAACATCATGATTACGGAAGTTTAAATAAGCATAATTTCTTTATTTCATATTTCATCGCACTTTTTATACTGTCATTTAATTTATTGCACTTTTAATTATCGTACTTTTTAATTATCGCAATTTTATTTATCGCACTTTAATTATTGTCATTTACTTTACGCTTTAAATTAAGTTATATTTATTTTTAATATTTTACATTAGGTTTTAACTGCGACTAAAGTTTTAAAATCGACAAACTGGTCATTAAACGGTAAAAATCCCCTTTTATAATAATAATACTACTTATATATATATATTTATATATTTATAAATATAGTTTTAAAAATATAGCGTTAAACTTGGCTAGCTCCCTGTGGAACGAACCGGACTTACTAAAAACTACACTACTGTACGATTAGGTACACTGCCTATAAGTGTTGTAGCAAGGTTTAGGTATATCCACTCTATAAATAAATAAATAACTTGTATAAAATTGTATCGTATTTAATTGTATTTAGTAGCAAAAATATAACTATTTCGGATACACATCAACTATTTCGGAAGGGGTTAAATTCTTTCAGATTTTTAAAATTTTTAACTTAAACACTTGGTTACCATTAAAAAATACTAGTAACGCAGTAGTTGTATTAGAATCTAGTGCTCTCTGATAATAAAGAACAGCCCTAGTCTTATATACTGACTACCCAATTCTAGTAAAATTTTTCAAAATTTTCAATTAAATGAACTCAAAATCATGTTTATATAAATTTATGAACGATAAAACTAGGTGTTAACACCGAAATTATTGTTACCTCGGAAAGGACATAAATTGAGAAACAACCCAAAATGTTAGAATTCATTTAAAATGGAATAGAGAAAAATAAAAAGGCAAAGAAAGGAAAATAAAAGCCAAGTGTGGGAAAAATTTACCAAGTTATTTAGAACATATGTCACATTTTTTTGTACAAATAATTGAAGATACTTTTGTTTTGGACAAAATTAACTGTTTTACCCGATAAATTGTAATATATTTGAAAGAAAGATGGATCTACACGATGAATCAATTCCATCATTAAAAGGAAGTAAAGTCTTTCGAAAAAGACACGCGCTTCTTGATTTAGGTCATGAAGTTGTCATCCAGACCAGTTGTAGAGTCTACGAAAAACCTTGAAAAGTTTTCTCGAAAATCAGCTGGAAATCCACGGACCTCAGCATCAAACAGGGTCGCCAAGTGGTCAGACTTATCCTAACCATGAGAGGATATGTCTCGTACAATGGGGGGCACCATGCAAATTAGCTTATACGACTAATGAATCAGATCCCCAGAAAGGATAATCTCCTTAAAGATCAAAAATCAGCTTTTAAGCCTGATATTACTCAATCCTTGAGATTGACTTTAAAGATTGAGAATTCAAACTCATGGAATTCGATAATATCTAAACTCGAGCTTGAACGAGAAAATATTTTGATCAAATTACAAACCGAATTGTTTTCTGAAACCCTATTTTCAATGCGTTCATTAACATTGAACGTAAAATCCTAGGAATTCACATGGAATTCATTAGGTCACCTGAACTAAATCGGGTGTCAACCGTAAGAACGGTGGTTTCATAGCATGGTCAAAGACAGGACCTTGTGCCAGACCGAAAAACTATAGGGTGATCTTTACTATTGCTCCTATAAAGGATAGTAATTGCATCCGACACGTTATAGACCATAATTAAAAGCATGTCACGGGACATTGCCTTAACAGTAGCTTGTTTAACGCTTTCCTTTACAAACAGACGGTAGTTTACCGAAAGGTAATATACGGAGCAAGTTTACTGGACGTGTTGCTTTCCCAATACAAGGTTAGCAAGTGGGTAACACAAAACCATAAGTTTTGAGCTAAAATTTTCAAATCTAAAACCCACAAAACCCACAGAAACATTTTACAAACACCGGTAAAGGGTTATTCCGGAAAACTAATCTAGGGTAAAAGCTAGATTGAAATTTCAAAAGATCAAATGTTTTCATAAAGATCCAATTTCTTAAAGGATCTAAATTTTCATAGTCATGTGGGACTGTAAACCACAACATTACTATCATTGTTCATACCGCCGTATTAAAATCACTGATGTACAAAGTGTGAAGAATAAAGAAGTGATTCTTGTATTTTTATTTCAAGACTATATTGCTTGAGGACAAGCAACGCTCAAGTATGGGAATATTTGATAATGCTAAAAACGAACATATATTTCATAGCATTATCCCTCAAGAAAGACAAGCTTTTGGTTGCAATTGTTCTATTTACAAGTGATATTCGTTTAAATAATAAAAGGTGAAGACAAAAGACAGATTCGACGATTTGAAGACGCAAATGACCAAAAAGCTAAAAAGTACAAAGTACAATCAAAGTGGTTCAAATTATTGATGAGAAACATCTAGAAATTACAAGAGTACGAGCCGCGAAATGCAAAGTACAAGATATTAAATAGTACGAAAGGACGTTCGAAAATCCGAAACTGGGACCAGAGTCAACTCTCAACGCTCGACGCAACGGACTAAAAATTACAAGTCAACTATGCACATAAATATAATATAATATATAAATAATTCTTAAAATTATATATATATTATATTTATTTATTAAAACCGTCGGCAAATAAAAACCAAAAGTATGTGAGCTGTAAAAGAAGGCCATGCGATCGCATGGCCAGGAAGACCAAAAACCATGCGATCGCATGGTGCAAAGTATCAGCTCAGGTCCTATAAAGTTCGCGTGTTTTGGCCAAAAATAAAATATCTTTTTCTATCCTCTCTATCTCTTACGATATATATATATATATATATATATATATATATATATATATATATATATATATATATATATATATATATATATATATATATATATATATATATATATATATATATATATATAATTTTAATTTTAATTTTAATTTAAGATTAATAATAATAAGGTTATGTTAGCGAATGTTGTAAGTGTGTAAGTCGAAATTCTGTCCGTGTAACGCTACGCTATTATTAATCATTGTAAGTTAAGTTCAACCTTTTTAAATTAATGTCTCGTAGCTAAGTTATTATTATGCTTATTTAATGCCGAAGTAATCGTGATATTGGGCTAAATATTAAGATTAGGTAATTGGGCTTTGTACCATAATTGGGGTTTGGATAAAAGAACGACACTTGTGGAAATTAGACTATGGGCTATTAATGGGCTTTATATTAACTAAATGATACCTCGTTAATTTAATATATAGACTTATAATTTGACGTATCTATAAATAACCACATACGCTTAATCGGGTACGGTGGGCGGGATATCTATAAATACGAATTATCGTTCATTTTACTGGACACGGGAATGGATTAATAGTCAATGGACTCGTTAAAACAGGGGTGGATTACATTCAAGGGTAATTGGTGTAGATGTTAACAAAGTAGTAAAACCTTGGATTACACGCAGTCGATAACCTGGTGTATTCATTAAACAAAGTATTAAGACCTTGTTATAGTTCGAATCCCCAATTAGTTAGAATATTTGACTTCGGGTATAAGGATAATTTGATGAAGACTTTCGCACTTTATATTTATGACTGATGGACTATTATGGACAAAACCGTATGGACATATCGAACATTCCAGGACAAAGGACAATTAACCCATGGTAATAAATTAAAATCAACACGTCGAACATCATGATTACGGAAGTTTAAATAAGTATAATTTCTTTATTTCATATTTCATCGCACTTTTATTTACTGTCATTTTATTTATTGCACTTTTAATTATCGTACTTTTTAGTGATCGCAATTTTATTTATCGCACTTTAATTATTGTCATTTACTTTACGCTTTAAACTAAGTTATATTTATTTTTAATATTTTACATTATGTTTTAACTACGACTAAAGTTTTAAAATCGACAAACCGGTCATTAAACGGTAAAAATCCCCTTTTATAATAATAATACTACTTATATATATATTTATATATTTATAAATATAGTTTTAAAAATATAGCGTTAAACTTGGCTAGCTCCCTGTGGAACGAACCGGACTTACTAAAAACTACACTACTGTACGATTAGGTGCAAGTGCCTATAAGTGTTGTAGAAAGGTTTAGGTATATCCACTCTATAAATAAATAAATAACTTGTATAAAATTGTATCGTATTTAATAGTATTTCGTAGCAAAAATATAACTATTTCGTATACACCTCTACGCACATCAAGTATTTTTGATTAAATAATTAAACCCTAATCTTAATTAATAATTATTATATATCTAACTTGAATATATGATAGTTAAGTATCTCATTAATTATATTAATAATGGGTTTTATATATAAATTGAAACTACTAACTTAAGGGTTTCGAAAACAATATATATATGTAACATTTAACGACGTAATAACCCTTATGTTAAAATGAATATATATGTATTGTATTAAGATGTATTAATACACTTTTAAAAGAGTTAAATACATATATTAACATACTTATACTCAACAAAGATAGCTATACTTATATTCCCATTCAATTTCATCAAGAATCCTACTCGTATTTATACGGTATTTATACGTGTATTATACGCAGCTTCTAGAAGTACTTACCATTGGTATATACCAATATAAATTTTCAATAATGGAATAATATGTCATGCTTGACCTAATGGTTTTTAACTTATACTAGATATTTTTCACAAAATGACAAGTTACAACTAGTATATAAAGACACCATATTTGATCAAATTTTTACCATTTCATTTTCTAATTTTTACTTCATGTTTACTTACACACACATACTCTCTCTAGTTCTAGTATCCCTTTCTTTGTTCTTCATCTATTTCTAGTAAGTTCAAGCTTTAAAATCAAGGTATTAACCTTGCCTAAATTCTTGTTCAATTCATATGTTTATAGCTATCTATATAAGAATTTATAAACTAGAATATAGTTTAGTTGATTCTAAACTTATTTGAAAAACTAATCTAATCTTTCTAACTTAACTTTAATAACACTTATTTATATGTATTATGATGTTATATTAAGTTAATATAAGAACTTATAACTTGTACATATGAAGAACACCTTAAAACTTAACATATATCGTTTAATCTCCATTCGGTAAAAAGCGGGCTGTTTTGGGTTGGGAATTAAAAACCTATCTTAGACTTTGAGTTCGAGGCTAAGACTTTGGAAATATGTTAATATATATGTAAATAAGACTTCCAATATTTTTTTCATGATTTTATACAAAGTGGAAGTATTTTATCAAAAATCATATATTGGGTGGGTGCCGGGATTCTTTCAAATCTGTCCACCGGCACAAAAAGAGGGTAAAACTCTGAATATTAATACATGGGCTGAACTTTTCGAATTGTTTTTAAAAAATAACTTCTTAAGGAATCCATAGCAATTTGATTCACTTTAAACGGAGTTGTAATGAATATTTGGCGAGCAAAACAAAATCTGCTAAAATTAAAGTTGTATGGACGAAATTTATATTGTAAAAACTATATTAAACATATACTTGCTAACTTTTCCTATATCCTATATATATATTTGGACATGTTATCATTAGTATAACAAAATATTATAATCTTAGTTAATTCCGAGATTGTATATATATATAATAATCTTGGTACATTCCATGACAATAAGTATACAATATGTTTTGATAAATCCTAAGACAATAAGTATACAATACGTTTTGATAAATTCTAAGAAAATACATATACAATATGTCTCTAGGTTGATGCAAATACAATACGTATACAATATGTCGTGGGGAAATTCTAAGATTATATATATACCGATTATTGGACTGTTGGACATTTCGGACTATTTTGGACTACTAACAAAGGACTACTAACATAAAAATATTAAAAATTAATATATAAGTATTCTATGAACTTGTTTTATTTTATTCACATGTATTATTATCTGAATCGTTATTATTTTTATAGATTCATGAATTCAAGGACGTCGGCTATATTTTAATAAGTTGAAAACTTGTTGAAACTATACTTTTACGGCTATATTTTAATAAGTGTACATATATTTATAACTATGAAATCTTGTGGTCTATATTTATATCGATACTAAACCTATATATCTCACCAACCTTTGTGTTGACTATTTAAGCATGTTTATTCTCAGGTCCTTAAGAAAGTCTTCCGCTGTTGCATTATCTGATCAAGCTGTGCATGGAGTCTCATGCTTTTGTTTAAATGAAATGTTTAATTCAATAAAATATTTGTCATGTATTATATTTAACTGTTATGTCGAGTGTGTAATATTTGAAAACCGATGTATTATGGGGATTATTCCTTAAATAATCACCCAATTGTTTAAAACATGCATTATGTATAATAATGGTGTGCTTTTTGTGACGACCCGAAAATATCCGATCAAATTTGAACCTAATCTTTATATGATTTCGACACGATAAGCAAAGTCTGAAATGTTGAGTCTCAAAATTTTTGAACTGTTTTAATATGTTTATTTAACCATTGACTACTCCCGACGATTCACGAACAATTGTGTATACATAAATATGTAAAATATATATAATTATAAATATAAATATAGGTGTATATATATAATATTTTGAAACAATAAAATACAATTAAATTAATTGAGTTAAATATGTAAAATAGTATACAAAATAATTAAGTTGCTATTAAAATAAATATATATATATATATATATATATATATATATATATATATATATATATATATATATATATATATATATATATATATATATATATATATATATATAATTAATGTTGTATGTATATTATAATATATATAAAATGTATAAATATTAAATATTCAGAATATGTGATTATATATATAAGTATTAAATGACATATGTAATATTAATATATTAATTACAAGTTTAGATATAGTGATATATCAACATTATTATTATTACTCTCATTATTATTAGTAATATTAAAATTTATATTATTATTTGTAATATTAATATTATTTTGATTTTGATATATACAATATTGATATGAAAAATGAAACATGTAACTTGTTATTACTAGTATTAATATTAAGTATTATCATTAAAAATCATTATCTTTATTATTATCATTAATAATATGATCATTATCATTTTTTATAATTATCATTATAATTATCATTATTTATATTAGTATTATTGATATTATTATCATTATTATTAGTTCTATTATTATTAGTAGTAGTATACTGATTAGTAATATTATTATCATTTTTTTTATTATTATGATTATCAGTATTTTTATATTTTCTAATAATATTAATAATATTATTATTATTAAAATATTTATATTTACTAATTATTATTATTATTAATATTAATTATATCAATTATAAACACAGGAATATAGTACGATCTTGTTACATATATCTATCACTCTGTACCAAATTTTGTTTCCTGTCTCCTATCTGGTACAAGATTGAATTCAATCACATTAGCAACCAATATCTGTTGAGAGTCCTTGTCAATTTTTTTTTTAATTTTTTTTTCTTTCTTTATCTGATTGAGATCCCGTCGACACAATTGGGTTATAAAACAAACGACTACACTATATTATTTTGAAAATCATTCAACTCCTTATTTCTATTTTCAATTACATTACTTATAGCTGAGAAATTTCGAATTAAAAATCAAAAAAAAAAAAAAAAGAAAGAAACCAGGTCCTGCTCTGTTCGCGTATTAATTTTTTTTAAAGCTCTTATTCGAATTTAATTCAAAAATTTATTAATGAGGTTCTGTTAGGAAGTTGTTATCTAATCTATCTGTAAAATCACAGTTGTTCATTCCTTCTTTTGATTATGAATTTTAGAGTCAAACTTAATTTTCAAAAAAGTCAAACAAAGTGTGTATGAAGAAATTCGTAAATGTTTTGATATTTTGAATCAAATTGACGACCCAGAAAGTTTATATGAACAATTTGGAACCTATTTCATGTTATAAGTTTTGGCTAAAACCTTCTTAAAATAAAAATCAAAGTTTAATTTTTTTCTTCTTACGCGAACAACAGGTACCTGTTCTTATAAGATTTTTTTTTCGTTTTTCTGTTAAACTCAAACTTACAGGTGAATCATTTATGATTATTAATAAACTCAAAAACTATTTTTGGTATTCATTATTTTTTTTAATTAAGGAATCCAGTTAGTAAAATTATGAAGAAGAATGAAGAATATGAAACATAATGTATCGGGTTAAGTTTATACGATTTTGGCTTAATTCAGAAAAACTTGAATGGTTTACTGGTTAAGTGTGGTTATCAGGGAGCGAGGGGTCTCAAGTTCGAGCCCGGTTTGGGGCATTTTTTTAAAAAAAAGCCTATTAAAGTGAGGTATAACTCTATTATTATTGTTATTATTATTATTGTTATTATTATTGTTATTATTATTATTATTATTATTATTATTATTATTATTATTATTATTATTATTATTATTATCATCATCATTATTATTACCATTATTGATTATTGATACTATTATTATGTTTATATATATAATTATAATTAGGATATAAAAGTTGATGAAAGGAAGATACTAAATAAGATAATTAGAAAATTTTCAGTATTATGATTTAAAAGATAAGGATAAAAATTATATGTATAAGATAATATATAATTATGATTAAAATTGTTATCTTGATTACTATCGTTAACCTTATTATTAACATTATTATCATTATAGTTATTATTATAAATAAGTAGTATTATTACTATTAATAAAATCATTTATTTTTATAGTTATTATTATTATTAATAGTATTTATTATTATTAAAAGTATCACTTTTATAAAAAATTATCATTTTATAACTAAGATTATTAGTATTATAGGATGAAACAACTTTTTATTTATTATTATCAACATTACTTCATCAAACAACTATTGGTAATATAAAATTCATATTTACTACATATAACGAAGCTATATTATTATTTTTATATAAATATTAATAAATGTAATTAATTAGATTATTAATGAAAAACATTGTTAAAGTAACAATTAATTCACTAATAATAATATATATATTCGATTATGATTATATATGTATTAATGAATAAACAAATGATATAGGTTCGTGAATCCGAGGCCAACCCTGCATTGTTCAATGTCGTCATATGTATTTTTACTATAAAATACAGTATTGTGAGTTTCATTTGCTCCCTTTTTAAATGCTTTTGCAATATATATTATTGGGACTGAGAATACATGCGCTGCTTTTATAACTATTTTACAAAATAGACACAAGTAATCGAAACTACATTCTATGGTTGAATTATTAAACTGAATACGACCCTTTTAGCTTGGTAGCCTAAGAATTAGGGAACATCACTAATTTTGAGAATTAGTGCACCCCTAATTGACGCGAATCCTAAAGGTTGATCTACGGGAACTAACAACCCCATTCTGGAATTTGGAATGCTTTAGTACTTCGATTTTATCATGTCTAATGGGTGTTTTGGAATGATGGGGATATTCTATATGCATCTTGTTAATGTCGGTTACCAGGTGTTCACCATATGAATGATTTTTATCTCTATGCAGTTTGCGAAATGCCTGATATGAGATGTATATTTATGAGAAGTGAAAATGAAAATCTTGTGGTCTATTAAAATTATGGAAATGATTGATTACGATAAACTAATGAACTGACCAACCTTTTGGTTGACACTTTAAAGCATGTTTATTCTCAGGTATGAAAGAAATCTTTCGCTGTGCTTTTGCTCATTTTAGAGATATTACTTGGAGTTATTCATGACATATTTCAAAAGACGTTGCATTCGAGTCGTTGAGTTCATCAAGATTATTATTAAGTCAATTATAGTTGGATATATTATGAAATGGTATGCATGCCGTCAACTTTCGATGTAATGAAAGTTTGTCTTTTAAAAATGAATGCAATGTTTGTAAAATGTATCATATAGAGGTCAAGTACCTCGCGATGTAACCAAATGTAATGTATTCGTCCAGATAGATTAGGACGGGTCATGAAAGTTGGTATCAGAGCGGTGATCTTAGCGAACCTGGTCTTGCATTAGTGTGTCTAACTGATAAGTCGTTAAGATGCATTAGTGAGTCTGGACTTCGACCTTAGTTGCATGTCAAAAAGTTTTGCTTATCATTTCTTGTCGAAAATTACATGCTTATCATTCTTAAGTCTAGACACATCTTACTGCATTGATTGCATGAATAGTGTATAGACAAAATTCATATCTTAGCGTATCTGTTACTGTAAACTTTACCTGATATATTCCGTAAATTCCTCCGTAATCTACGAAATCTTTTGCTCTATATATAGATATTCTATGTGATTAGAATACCATCCGATAGCTAAAAAATCATTTCAAATCGAAAAATCCTTTATTCAATCGTACGAAATGGAATTCGTCGTTAGTTCAAGTCCCTCGGATTCCGAAATGGAATCCCACTCAAGCTCCGAAAGCAGTGTGACCAGAATGGATCAACCAATTAGTCATCATCTATTCTGGATGAATTAGGGATGGGTTCGTAGTCTACTAAATTATTGGAGACAAGAAGAAGGTGATCCCTTCCACCCACCATATTGCCCTCTTGACGATGAACCTGAAGCACTTACCGGCGAACCTGTCTGAAACACCATTTTCTCTCTCATTTCCAGAGTATCTCGTCACGATCATATACTATACCAAATTCTAGATCTTATTTATCCGCTCGTCCGAACTGACAATCACCCTAGTGTAATAGAAGAAGTCAACGAACTTCGCGCTCGGGTAGTGGCTTTGGAGAATATGGTGCAAAGGTTACAAGCACCAGCAACAGCACCGGCAGCAACAGTACCACCAACAACAACACCAACAGTACCATCACCACCACCAACAGCAACATCCGCATCCCACACCTCGACATCACAATCTGTACCTCGAGCATCAACATCGTACTTACCATAGATACCAAGGAGTACTAATAAGAATCAACGATGAAGTATTGATTCGTAACTTCATTGAAGAACTATTAGGCGGCGAATATGTAATCTCTAAAGTCTTAGAGATTATTTATTTTAGCTCAAACCAAAAAGGCAAATGAGATTAATATCATATTAACTCATAAATCCATGATTACATCTGAAGAAAATATACGTGTATATATGTTTTCATAAGGATTGTAATTAAAAATTCTTTTGTACAAACTGTTAATGGTGAAAATATTTTAACGGGTAGGTAATACCCGAGGAATATTTAGATTTCACATTAATAAATTACACTATACATTCTTCGAATCTGATTCAACAGTCATTTATTATCCTACTTACATCCACAGATATACGAATCCGTTCACCACAGAATAACCAATTTCATTCAATTTCATATTTGAATTTTGACTTATCAGAATCCAACAAGTGGCATAATGAAGAAAACATTGGACAAAATAAAATTTGTTAGAAACAAACAAATTAATTATGAGAAATTCTGTTAATAATCCACGCTAATAAATTCCTAGCTAACTGTTAATTCCTTATTACATTTATTCATCGCAATTTAATTATTGCAATTTATTTATCGCAATTTAAATTCTCGCAATTTTATTTATCGTCATTTAATTACTGTTATTTATTTTACGCACTTTAAATATCGGGACACGTATACAAGGTTTTGACATATCATATCGACGCATCTATATATATTATTTGGAATAACCATAGACACTCTATATGCAGTAATGATCGAGTTCTCTATACAGGGTTGAGGTTGATTCTAAAATAATATATATACTTTGAGTTATGATCGAGTCTGAGACATGTACACGGGTCCCGATACATATTAATTAATTTAAATATTATAAATTATATATGAATTATTGAATTAGTAACTGTGGACTGCTAACTGTGGACTACCAACATTGGACAATTAAAATGAATTAAAATATTGATTATAACATATGAAACTAAACAATTCTTCAAGTTTGCCACTTGATTTCATCTTAAACCTCATTTGTATCTTGACGATTACAATCTGCGTTCAAACCTTTCATGATTCTTGAAAACACCTCAATCGAGAGGATAAACCAACCGCACTTCATCTACGGAAGAAAAGATTGATGCATATAGTTATGCATCTAAAACCCTTCAGAACCTAAGTAAACATTTAACATGTATCTGCGCTAGCTCCTTTGGCATTGTTATTACCGAAGATAACTTTACATACCTTTTCAAAATTAGGCAATTTTGTCACAGCTCCAACAAATCAACTTAGAATTTTCGTTTGAAACAATCTTATTATAACTTTAATATATATGTGTGCTCATTTATTGTTATCGGGGAACCTTTTATATTCTACCATATTACCATCAGCGTTTAATCATCTAAAAACACAATTCCCCTGAACCCACCTTGAATTGATAACCGATGATTCAGATATCGTAGCATTAAATGCAGAGGAAACAGAAAAATTGTAGATGGTCTAAACGGCCAAAAGTTTGATGATAAAGAAAGAAGTGTTAGGAACGCTCGATAGAAAATTTTGTACTGAAAAACAGATTGAGCAAACCATGAAGAAGACCAAGGCTAAATACAAGGTTCATACCATATATTCAAAGAATCCAGGTAATTCTGGATTCGATGAAACCTTCAACAAATATTTTGCTCCGTACTCATGTTAAAATCTTGCGGAAAATCTTTCTTCATCAACCATCGAACTTAGAAATTCCAAAATATCATCATAAATATCTTCGATATTTCTGAAGATATTTTCATAAATATTCTCGTCCGAAATTATTTATCTCTTCGTGCTATCTATATTACATCATAAAGAAACTACTTTAGTTTCTAAATTTCTTTACATTTCGAGTTTGAATTACGAATGATTTTGAAGTAGTGTTGGGAACTGATGCATGAGTTAGTATAATATAATGACACTTGATCAACGTGATTATATTACAGTAAGTCATGCTGAGTTTCTAATGGAACGTGATGATTCACAGATCATATCGTCATCATGTACCATGTTACATAACTCTTTCATTCTGCTTGACTTCTGAACATATCAAAAAAGTATATTCTTGATAGTTCTATTCTCAGTGATTCTGGTAATTTGACAAATCAAATCGTGCTATTACGTTCATTCCTGTTTAGAACATTAAGATCATTCGAAACTCCATACTTACGAATTCTGGACCATTACTCACTTTACTAGAGGTCGAGAAGAGAATAAAAAGGCAAAGAGCTTCAAAATATAAGAGAAAATATAAAGCTCAATAACAACACGGAGGTTACAAACCATGGGTATTAATACAAATAGCAATATAAATACACGGTAGAATTAAGAATAGTATCACCCCAAGGTAATAGTAAAAGTAAATAGATTTTTCTGGTGGAAGATTGAGAAGAAAGATGACAGAAATGATAATTAGGAAAATATCAAGGATTATAACTGGATTAAGCATTTTCACAATCTTTTGGATGTACGAACTAAGAAAGAAAGTATATGAATGGTGAGAATAATGGAACGGAAGAGTTTAATTTATAATGGAAATATCAGACAGAGCAATCGAAATAGATCATCGCATTTAACTATAGAGGATTCTAATTTCCTTGTTTGCCGAAGAATCAAATCTTCTAGATTTCGAAGATTTTCTTTAAATCCCTTGAATTCTGGAATTCAACCAAAACAACGTCAAAAGTTAAGACGAAACTTTATTTCTCATTTCATTCTTTTGCGATAGCTTCACTCGAACTCTTCACATAAATGAATTGTTTTATCCATATTACTCAATGATGATAAAAACTCTAATTTCTAGCTCGTATGCATCATGAAAACATACTTATTGTCAGCCATGACCATCTCAATCAAATTTCGGGACGAAATTTCTTTAACGGGTAGGTACTGTGACGACCCGGAAATTTCCGATCAAATTTAAGCCTAATCTTTATATGATTTCGACAAGATAAGCAAAGTCTGAAATGTTGAGTCTCAAAATTTTTGAACTGTTTTAATATATTTATTTAATCATTGACTACTCCCGACGATTCATGAACAATTGTGTATACATAAATATGTAAAATATATATAATTATAAATATAAATATAGGGGTATATATAATATTTTGAAACAATAAAATACAATTAAATCAATTGAGTTAAATATGTAAAATAGTATATAAAATAATTAAGTTGCTATTAATATATATATATATATATATATATATATATATATATATATATATATACACACATAATTAATGTTGTATGTATATTATAATATATATATATATATATATATATATATATATATATATATATATATATATATATATATATATATATATATATATATATATATATATATATATAATGTAAAAATATTAAATATTCAGAATATGTGATTATATATATAAGTATTAAATGACATATGTAATATTAATATATTAATTACAAGTTTAGATATAGTGATATATCAACATTATTATTATTACTCTCATTATTATTAGTAATAATAAAATTTATATTATTATTTGTAATATTAATATTATTTTGATATATACAATATAGATATGAAAAATGAAACATGTAACTTGTTATTACTAGTATTAATATTAAGTATTATCATTAAAAATCATTATCTTTATTATTATCATTAATAATATGATCATTATCATTTTTATAATTATCATTATAATTATCATTATTTATATTAGTATTATTGATATTATTATCATTATTATTAGTTCTATTATTATTATTATTAGTATATTGATTAGTAATATTATTATCATTTTTTTTATTATTATGATTATCAGTATTTTTATATTTTCTAATAATATTAATAATAATATTATTATTATTAAAATATTTATATTTACTAATTATTATTATTAATATTAATTATATCAATTATAAACACATGAATATAGTACGATCTTGTTACATATATCTATCACTCTGTACCAAATTTTGTTTCATGTCTCCTATCTGGTACAAGATTGAATTCAATCATATTAGTAACCAAAATCTGTTGAGAGTCCTTGTCAATTTTTATTTTTATTTTATTTTTTTCTTTCTTTGTCTGATTGAGATCCCGTCGACATAATTGGGTTATAAAACAAACGACTACACTATATTATTCTGAAAATCATTCAACTCCTTATTTCTATTTTCAATTACATTACTTATAGCTGAGAAATTTCGAATTAAAAATAAAAATAAAATAGAAAGAAACCAGGTCCTGCTCTGTTCGCGTATTAATTTTTTTTAAAGCTCTAATTCGAATTTAATTCAAAATTTTATTAATGAGGTTCTGTTAGGAAGCTGTTATTTAATCTATCTGTAAAATCACAGTTGTTAATTCCTTCTTTTGATTATGAATTTTAGAGTCAAACTTAATTTTCAAAAAAGTCAAACAAAGTGTGTATGAAGAAATTCGTAAATGTTTTGATGTTTTGAATCAAATTGACGACCTAGAAAGTTTATATGAATAATTTGGAACCTATTTCATGTTTTAAGTTTTGGCTAAAACCTTCTTAAAATAAAAATCAAAGTTTAATTTTTTTTCTTCTTACGCGAACAGCAGGTACCTGTTCTTATAAGATTTTTTTTTTGTTTTTCTGTTAAACTCAAACTTACAGGTGAATCATTTATGGTTATTAATAAACTCAAAAACTATTTTTGGTATTCATTAGTTTTTTTTTTATTAAGGAATCCAGATAGTAAAATTATGAAGAAGAATGAAGAATATGAAACAGAATGTATCGGGTTAAGTTTATACGAGTTGGGCTTAATTCAGAAAAACTTGAATGGTTCACTGGTTAAGTGTGGTTGTCGGGGAGCGAGGGGTCTCAAGTTCGAGCCCGGCTTGGGGCATTTTTTTTTAAAAGCCTATTAAAGTGAGGTATAACTCTATTATTATTGTTATTATTATTATTATTATTATTATTATTATTATTATTATCATTATTATTACCATTATTGATTATTGATAATATTATTATGTTTATATATATAATTATAATTATGATATAAAAGTTGATGAAAGGAAGATACTAAATAAGATAATTAGAAAATATTCAGTATTATGATTTAAAAGATAAGGATAAAAATTATATGTATAAGATAATATATCATTATGATTAAAATTGTTATCTTGATTACTATCGTTAACCTTATTATTTACATTATTATCATTATAGTTATTATTATAAATAAGTAGTATTATTACTATTAATAAAATCATTTATTTTTATAGTTATTATTATTAGTATTTATTATTATTAAAAGTATCACTTTTATAAAAATTATCATTTTATAACTAAGATTATTAGTATTATAGGATGAAAAAACTTTTTATTTATTATTATCAACATTACTTCATCAAACAACTATTGGTAATATAAAATTCATATTTACTACATATAACGAAGCTATATTATTCTTTTTATATAAATATTAATAAATGTAATTAATTAAATTATTAATGAAAAACATAGTTAAAGTAACAATTAATTAGGTAATAATAATATATATATTCGATTACGATTATATATGTATTAATGAATAAACAAATGATATAGGTTCGTGAATCCGAGGCCAACTCTGCATTGTTCAATGTCGTCATATGTATTTTTACTACAAAATACAGTATTGTGAGTTTCATTTGCTCCCTTTTTAAATGCTTTTGCAATATATATTATTGGGACTGAGAATACATGCGCTGCTTTTATAACTGTTTTACGAAATAGACACAAGTAATCGAAACTACATTCTATGGTTGAATTATTAAACCGAATATGCCCCTTTTAGCTTAGTAGCCTAAGAATTAGGGAACATCACTAATTTTGAGAATTAATGCACCCCTAATTGACGCAATCCTAAAGGTAGATCTACGGGAACTAACAACCCCCATTCTGGAATTTGGAATGCTTTAGTACTTCGATTTTATCATGTCCGATGGGTGTCCCGGAATGATGGGAATATTCTATATGCATCTTGTTAATGTCGGTTACCAGGTGTTCACCATATGAATGATTTTTATCTCTATGCAGTTTGCGAAATGCCTGATACGAGATGTATATTTATGAGAAATGAAAATGAAAATCTTGTGGTCTATTAAAATTATGGAAATTATTGATTACGATAAACTAATGAACTCACCAACCTTTTAGTTGACACTTTAAAGCATGTTTATTCTCAGGTATGAAAGAAATTTTCCGCTGTGCTTTTGCTCATTTTAGAGATATTACTTGGAGTTATTCATGACATATTTCAAAAGACGTTGCATTCGAGTCGTTGAGTTCATCAAAATTATTATTAAGTCAATTATAGTTGGATATATTATGAAATGGTATGCATGCCGTCAACTTTCGATGTAATGAAAGTTTGTCTTTTAAAACGAATGCAATGTTTGTAAAATGTATCATATAGAGGTCAAGTACCTCGCGATGTAACCAAATGTAATGTATTCGTCCAGATGGATTAGGACGGGTCATGGAACTTTTTATGAAACGAATGCAATATTTTTCTAAAACGTATCATATAGAGGTCAAATACCTCGCTATGGGACCAATGAATAACGTACTGCATTTATAGTAATATGGACGGGTCGTTTCAATAAGGAATGTGGTTTGCTATTTTAATTAAATAGAATTAGGGCCTAAACCTCACAAGTAAACTCATGGACTAGTTAAAAGGCCAATAGATGGGGTGAGGGGAGGGGGTTTGTGATGACCCGGGAATTTCTGACCAAATTTAAACTTAATCTTTATATGATTTCGATACGATAAGCAAAGTATGTAATGTTGAGTCTAGAAAATTTTAAAACAATGTTCATATATTCATTTGACCTTCCACTAGTTCCGACAATTCACGAACAATATATTGTAAATAGATATGTGTGAATATATATATATATATATAAATAATAATTAGAATTATAAATTGAAATATTACATGAGGTAATTGTTAGAATTAATAATGTAAAATAAAATAATATATAATATTATTATTTAAAACCTATCTATATATAATTAAAGTATATTAAAAATAAATATTGAATGATTGTAATACTCCTTTGATATTCCGATTGATATTAAGCAAGTTAAATACGAATTTATGTAATTTTAAAATAAAAGGCGATCCGAAAATGAGTTATATAAGTTATAGGCTTATTAAAAGTATATTTAGGATCTAAATATTTAATTTTTACACTTTTTATATTTTACCCATAAATGAGAGGGACAGTTGATGTAATTTTTATTTAATAATTTAATAACCAATTTTATACCATAATGACTAAAATAAATAAATATAGCTGATGTAAAAATTTGGAATTTTTCCGAAGACTTTTATCCGCTACTGATTAACAACGGAGTACGAATTTCAGCCCGTGAAAGGTGAAGGCTAACGATTCACACATTTTAATTACATTAGATTATATAATTAATACTTTATATCGGTTACTGTTGCTGATTGAATAAATATCAATCTATGATTTGCATAAAGAGTTAAATATAGATACATTTTAGATATATGCATTCTACTACTTGTATTAACTCAACAAACCAACAAATGTATCGTTTCTTTTCTTTGCTAATTGACACAAAACACTACACATGATCAACAATTATTGCCACTTGCCAATTCTTTCACTGTGTTCAATGATTTCATTTAAATCCACTCAATTATTTGTTATATATTATAATTATTGAGATATTTATTATTACATATTAGTTTATCATATAACTAAGTGTTATATATATACACTTACTACCTATACTTATTCATATGCTCGATCAACCAAAGCTCAAGCCATCTCTTGAACCAACACCAACGAGACCACCATGGAACCATCATCACCACCCCTATCATCGGCCATCATAACTGCAGCAACCACTCACCACCTTTCATTTCAGTTTACAATAAAACAAGATCACCACCACTGATTACCATAACCACGGCAACCATCACCTCCATTCCTTTCTTCTCTCTACCTCTCTCTTTCTCTTCAACAACTCAAGACCGCTGCTGCTATTTACTCTCTTTGCTACTACAGCTGCTAATACGATCAACCCAAATTGCTCATTCTCCACTGCAGCTGCAGCTGCTTTTGCATCTATTTCTGTCCAAAACTGCTATTGCTACGTGATTACTGCTGCTGCACTTTGATTTATTTCTGTTTCTTTTAAGCCAGAAACGAAGTAAGTAAATCAATGATGATGACTAGGGACGAAGACAATGATGATCATGATATGAACATGATTAGTTAATAAAGTTGATGATGATTAGGGTAAGTGATTGTTTGATGATGATAATCGTTTATTAATTTTACGGTGAGATGATAATAATACAGGATGACGTTTTGATGATGATGAAATGATGATAGTTACGTTTGCTCGCTGATGATGATGAGATATTATGATATTGATGATGATGGGTCACGAAAACATGGCAATGATGATGATTAGATAATAAGTAATAACGATATTGATAATTAGGAATTAGTGATAATATTGATGCTATACGATTGGGATGATAATAAAATGAAAACGAGGATGAAGCTTACGGTGATTATCATGGAGGACGACGAGATCATGATGATAAAATAATGATGAATGTGTCGTTGTTAAAACAGGAAAGAGATTAGAATGATGTTGAAATCGATGTATGATGATGATGGGTGTTATGATCTTATGAAGAAGAACATGAATAGTTGATATGATTATTAGATAGTCATGATGATAATGAACCGATCGATAATGGTAGATGGTGCACGAATGATAATGATGATGTTAAGAAGAAGATGGCAGTCGGAATTAAGGGTTAAAGAAGATTAACCTGTGTTTAATTTCAGAAAAACCAAATAGCTTGGATGGTTAGAGGTGTTGTGATTTTCTAAGAGGTCCTAGGTTCGAACCTAGGCCATTACAATAATTTTTTTATTAATTACAAAAAGAAATTGTTGTGGGCCGTGGGCCATGGAACTCGTTTAGGTAATTGGGCCGGTTGTTGTTATGATATTTAGTTGGGCTACAAGGTTTATTAGGCTTTGTAATTGGTTGTTGGGTCGAAAACATAAGAGGGTTAATTAAATTCGGGAATAAATATAAACAGAAAGACATTCATGGAGGAATGGTTAAGGGAGGTGACGGGGTAGCAGATGGTCACGAGTTCGAGACCCGACTGTGGCACTTCTTTTTACTCCAAATTTTAGAGGTAGTTTTCTAATCATTATTGCTATTACTAATATTATTAACACTATCAAATATTATTACTAGTATTATTATTATTGATTGGTATTATGGTATTATTGATTGGTATTATGGTATTATTAACAATAACATAATTAATAATATTATTAACCTTAATATAGTTATATTATTGTCATCGGTAGTATTATTATTAAGTAACATTATTAATAATACTATCAAGTAGCATTGGTATAAATATTGTTAATACTATTATCATTAAGTTTATCATTTTAAGAATTATTATCATTATTATGATTATCATTTATCATTTTCATTTTTGCTATTAGTATTAACATTATTAATAAAGTTATTACTATTATTAGTAGTAAATTATTATTATATAAATTATTTTTTACAAATAAATCTTTTGTACATTATTTATACTTATTGTATTTACTAGGATTGTATTAATAATTCACTTAACAAACTAATAATATTTCATAAATACAATACTAATCACAAATATATGTATATAGATATATTAATACCACTAATTGTATAAATATAAATCATTATAAATATATATACATAAAATCGATATATAAAATATAATTTAAAATATAATATAAGTATACGTTTTAAAATGGAATTTAGAATAAATTCTACAAAACTATAAATATATAAATAATACATATTAATAAATGAAATTTTATGATTTACATTATACGTATTAATAAATACAAAAATGATATAGGTTCGTGAATCCGAGGCCAACCCTGCATTGTTCAATGTCGTCATATGTATTTTACTACAAAATACAGTAAAGTGAGTTTCATTTGCTCCCTTTTTAAATGCTTTTGATATATATATATATTTTTGGGACTGAGAATACATGCACTGCTTTTATAAATATTTTACGAAATAGACACAAGTACTTAAAATTACATTCTATGGTTAGATTATTAAACCGAATATTGCCCTTCAAGTCTGGTAACCTAAGAATTTAGGGAAATGGCCCCTGATTAACGCGAATCCTAAAGATAGATCTATGGACCTTGACAAGTCCCATTCGGGGTACGAATGCTTTAGTACTTCGAGATTATTATACACACGAGAGGTTCTGTTTTGGGGATATTCTATGCATTAAGTTAACGTCGGTTATCAGGTGTTCAATCCATATGAATGATTTTTTTTTCTCTATGCAGTTTGCGAAATGCCTGATATGAGAATGATGTTTATGAAATATGAAAATCTTGTGGTCTATTAAAATGATGGAAATGATTATTTATGTTAAACTAATGAACTCACCAACCTTTTGGTTGACACTTTAAAGCATGTTTATTCTCAGGTATGAAAGAAGTCTTCCGCTGTGAAATTGCTCATTTTAAAGATATTACTTGGAGTCATTCATGACATATTTCAAAAGACGTTGCATTCGAGTCGTTGAGTTCATCAAGATTATTATTAAGTCAATTATAGTTAGATATATTATGAAATGGTATGCATGTCGTCAACTTTCGATGTAATGAAAGATTGTCTTTTCAAAAACGAATGCAATGTTTGTAAAATGTATCATATAGAGGTCAAGTACCTCACGATGTAATCAACTGTTGTGAATCATTTATAATCGATATGGACTTCGTCCGGATGGATTAGGACGGGTCTCTACAGTTGGTATCAGAGCGGTGGTCTTAGAGAACCAGGTCTGCATTAGTGTGTCTAATTGATAAGTCGATAGGATGCATTAGTGAGTCTGGACTTCGACCGTGTCTGCATGTCAAAAGTTTTGCTTATCATTTCTAGTCGGAAATCATCTACTTATCATCCTTAGAAAATTACCTGCTTATCATTATTAGTCTAGACACGTCTTGCTACATTAATTGCATGAGTAGTGTATAGACAAAATTCATATCTTAGCGTATCTGCTAAATCATATCTTATCGTATCTGTTACTTTAAACTTTGCCTGATATATCCCGTAAATTCCTCCATAATCTACGAAATCTTTTGATCTATATATATATATATATATATATATATATATATATATATATATATATATATATATATATATATATATATATATATATATATATATATATATATATCCTATGTAAATAGGATACCACCCGATAGCTGGAAAATCATTTTATATCAAAAAATCCTTTATCCAATCGTACGTAATGGAATTTGTCATTAGTTCAAGTCCCTCGAATTCCGAAATGGAATCCCACTCAAGCTCCGAAAGCAGTGTGACCGGAATGGATCAACCAATCAGTCATCATCGATTCTGGATGAATTGGGGATGGATTCGTAGCCTCCTCAATCATTGGAGACAAGAAGAAGGCGATCCTTTCCATCCACCACATTGCCCCCTTGACGAAGAACCTGAATCACTTACCGGCGAACCTGTCCGAAACACCATTTTCTCTCTCATTTCCAGGGTATCTCGTCATGATTATATACTATACCAAATTCTAGATCATATTTATCCGCTCATCCGAACCGACAATCACCCCGGTGTAATAGAAGAAGTCAACGAGCTTCTCGCTCGGGTAGTGGCTTTGGAGAATATGGTGCAAAGGTTACAAACACCAGCAGCAGCACCAGCAGCATAACCAGTATCACCACCACCAACGCCAACAGTACCATTACCACCACCAGCAACAACCGCATCGCAAACCTCAACTTCACAATCTGTCACACGAACATCAACGTCATACGCACCATAGATACCAAGGAGTACCAACAACAATGAACGATGAAGTATTAATTCATAACTTCATTGAAGAAATATTCTGCGAAGAATATGTGGTTTCTAAAAGTTTTAGAGATTACTTATTCTAGCTCAAACCAAAAAGCAAATGAGATTAATACCATGTTAACTCATTAAATCCATGATTACATCTAAAGAAAATATATATGTATATATATTTTTCATAATGATTGTAATTAAAAATTCTTTTGTACAAACTGTTAATGATGAAAATATTTTAACGGGTAGGTAATACCCGAGGAATATTTAGATTTCACATTAATAAGTTACATTGTACATTCTTCGAATCAGATTCAATAGCCATTTACTATCCTACTTACATCCACTGATATACAAATCAGTTAACCACAGAATAACCATATTCATCCAATTTCATATTGGGATTTTTATTTATCAGAATCCAACAAGTGGCATAATGAAGAAAACATTTGACAAAATAAAATTTGTTAGAAACAAACAAATTAACTATGAGAAATTTTGTTAAGAATCCACGCTAACTGTTCCTAGCTAATTGTTCCTAGCTAACTCATTACATTTTACTTATCGCAATTTAATTATCGAAATTTACATTCTCGCAATTTTATTTATCGTCATTTAATTTCTGTTATTTACTTTACGCACTTTATTTATCGTTATTTAATTTCTGTTATTTATTTTATGCACTTTAAATATCGGGACACGTATACAAGGTTTTGACATATCATATCGACGCATTTATATATATTATTTGGAATAACTATAGACACTCTATATGCAGTAATGAACGAGTTCTCTATACAGGGTTGAGGTTGATTCTACAATAATATATATAATTTGAGTTGTGATCGAGTCTGAGACATGTACACGGGTCACGATACGTATTAATTAATTCGAATATTATAAATTAAACTATATATGAATTATTGGACTATTAACTGTGGACTATCGACTGTAGACTAATAGCATTGGACAATTAAAATGAATTAAAATATTGATTATAACATATGAAACTAAACATTTCTTCAAGTTTGCCACTTGATTTCATCTTAAACCTCATTTGTATCTTACGATTACAATCTGCGTTCAAACCTTCATGATTCTTGAAAACACCTCAATCGATAGGATGAACCAACCGCACATCATCTACGGAAGAAAAGGTTGATACATATAGTTATGCCTCTGAAAAACACTCGGAACCTGAGTAAATATTTAACACGTATCTGTGCTAATTCCATTGGTGTTATTATTACCCAAAATAACTTGATGATTCCTTTCAAAGTAGCAAATTTTGTCACAGCTCCAGCAAGTCAACTTCGACTTTTCATTCGAAACAACCTTATTATCACCTTGACATATTATGTGTGTTCTTTTATTGTTACCAGGAAACCTTTTATATTCTACCATATTACCATCAACGTTTAATCATCTAAAAACAAGTCTCATGAAACCACCTCGGATTGATAACCGATGATTCAGATATCATATCATAGCATTAAATGTAGAGGAAACAGAAAAATTGTAGATGGTCTAAACGGCCAAAAGTTTGATGATAAAGAAGGGAGTGTTAGGAACGCTCGATAGAAAATTTGGTACTGAAAAACAGATTGAGCAAACCATGAAGGAGACCAAGGCCAAATACACGGACCATACCATATATTCAAAGAATCCAAGTAATTCTGGATCCGATGAAACCTTCAACGAATATCTTGCTCCGTACACATGTTAAAATCTTGCGAAAAATCTTTCTTCATCAACCATCGAACTTAGAAATTCCAAAATATCATCATAAATATCTTCGATATTTCTGAAGATATTTTCATAAATATTCTCGTCCGAAATTATTTATCACTTCATGCTATCTATATTACATCATAAAGGAAACTACTTTAGTTTCTAAATTTCTTTGGAATTTGAGTTTGAATTATGAATGATTTTTAAGTAGTGTTGGAAATTGATGCATGAGTTAGTATAATATAATGACACTTAATCAACGTGATTATATTACAGTAAGTGATGCTGAGTTTCTAATGGAACGTGATGATTCACAGACCCTAACGTCATCATGTGCCATGTTACATAACTCTTTCATTCTACACTCCTGAACAAATCAAGAAAATGTATTCTTGATGGTTCTATCTTCCGTGATGTTGATAAATTTGAAAATCAAATGGTGCTATCACGTTCCTTCCTGCTTAGAACATTATAATCATTCGAAAATCTATATCTACAAATTCTGGACCATTATTCGCTTGACTTGAAGTCGGGAAGAGAAAACAAAAGCATAGAGCTTCGAAATATAAGAGAGAATATAAAGTCCGATAACAACACATAAATTACAAACCGTGTATATCAATGTTTATCGCAACATAAAGACACGGGAGAATTAAAAATATTATAATCCCAAGGGCGAAGTAGAAGAAAGCAGATTCTTCTGGTGGAAGTTGGAAAAGGAGAATGATTGTTGCGATAGTAAGGATGAGGACAAGGATCAGAACTGGATTAAGCATTTTCAGAATCTTTTGGATGTATGAAACAAGTAGGAAAGTATAGGAATGGTGATAATAATAGAACGGAAGAGTTTAATTTATAATGGAATTATCAGACAGTGTAATCGAAGCAGATCACCGTATTTAATTAGAGAGATCTTAATTTCCTTATTCGCCGAAGAATCAGATCTTATAGATTTCCAAGGTTTTCTTTTAAATCTCTCGAATTCCGAAATTCAAGCAAGACAACATCAAAAGCTAATATGCACCTTATTTTCTAAATTCAAATGTGACTACATCAAAAGTTAAAACGAAGCATTATTTATTCATTTCACTCTTTTTTGATAGCTTCATTCGTGCTCTACGAATAATCGAATTATTTTATCTGTATTATTCAATAATAATAAAACTCTACTTATCAGCTCATATTCGTCAGGAAAATATATTTATTATTAGCCATGACGACCTCACACAAATTTCGGGACGAAATTTCTTTAACGGGTAGGTACTGTGATGACCCGGGAATTTTTGACCAAATTTAAACTTAATCTTTATATGATTTCGATACGATAAGCAAAGTATGTAATGTTGAGTCTAGAAAATTTTAAAACAATGTTCATATATTCATTTGACCTTCGACTAGTTCCGACGATTCACGAACAATTAATTGTAAATAGATATTTGTGAATATATATATAAATAATAATTAGAATTATAAATTGAAATATTACATGAGGTAATTGTTAGAATTAATAATATAAAATAAAATAATATATAATATTATTATTTAAAACATATCTATATATAATTAAAGTATATTAAAAATAAATATTGAATGATTGTAATACTCCTTTGATATTCCGATTGATATTAAGCAAGTTAAATACGAATTTATGTAATTTTAAAATAAAAGGCGATCCGAAAATGAGTTATATAAGTTATAGGCTTATTAAAAGTATATTTAGGATCTAAATATTTAATTTTTACACTTTTTATATTTTACCCATAAATGAGAGGGACAATTGATGTAATTTTTATTTAATAATTTAATAACCAATTTTATACCATAATGACTAAAATAAATAAATATAGTTGATGTAAAAATTTGGAATTTTTCCGAAGACTTTTATCCGCTACTGATTAACAACGGAGTACGAATTTCAGCCCGTGAAAGGCGAAGGCTAACGACTAACACATTTTAATTACATTAGATTATATAATTAATACTTTATATCTGTTACTGTTGCTGATTGAATAAATATCAATCTATGATTTGCATAAAGAGTTAAATATAGATACATTTTAGATATATGCATTCTACCACTTGTATTAACTCAACAAACCAACAAATGTATCGTTTCTTTTCTTTGTTAATTGACACAAAACACTGCACATGATCAACAATTATTGCCACTTGCCGATTCTTTCACTGTGTTCAATGATTTCATTTAAATCCACTCAATTATTTGTTATATATTATAATTATTGAGATATTTATTATTACATATTAGTTTATCATATAACTAAGTGTTATATATATATACACTTACTACCTATACTTATTCATATGCTCGATCAACCAAAGCTCAAGTCATCTCTTGAACCAACACCAACGAGACCACCATGGAACCATCATCACCACCCCTATCATCGGCCATCATAACTGCAGCAACCACTCACCACCTTTCGTTTCAGTTTACAATAAAACAAGATCACCACCACTGATTACCATAACCACGGCAACCATCACCTCCATTCCTTTCTTCTCTCTACCTCTCTCTCTCTCTCTTCAACAACTCAAGACCGCTGCTGCTATTTACTCTCTTTGCTACTGCAGTTGCTAATACGATCAACCCAAACTGCTCATTCTCCACTGCAGCTACAGCTGCAGCTGCTTTTGCATCTATTTCTGTCCAAAACTGCTATTACTACATGATTACTGCTGCTGCACTTTGATTTACTTCTGTTTCTTTTAAGCCGGAAACGAAGTAAGTAAATCAATGATGATGACTAGGGACGAAGACGATGATGATCATTAGTTAATAAAGTTGATGATGATTAGGGTAAGTGATTGTTTGATGATGATAATCGTTTATTAATTTTACTGTGAGATGATAATAATACACGATGACGTTTTGATGATGATGAAATGATGATAGTTACGTTTTCTCGCTGATGATGATGAGATATTATGATATTGATGATGATGGGTCACGAAAACATGGCGATGATGATGATTAGATAATAAGTAATAACGATATTGATAATTAGGAATTAGTGATAATATTGATGTTATACGATTGGGATGATAATAAAATGAAAACGAGGATGAAGCTTACGGTGATTATCATGGAGGACGACGAGATCATGATGATAAAATAATGATGAATGTGTCGTTGTTAAAACAGGAAAGAGATTAGAATGATGTTGAAATCGATGTATGATGATGATGGGTGTTATGATCTTATGAAGAAGAACATGAATAGTTGATATGATTATTAGATAGTCATGATGATAATGAACCGATCGATAATGGAAGATGGTGCAAGAATGATAATGATGATGTTAAGACGAAGATGGCAGTCAGAATTAAGGGTTAAAGAAGATTAACCTGTGTTTAATTTCAGAAAAACCAAATAGCTTGGATGGTTAGAGGTGTTGTGATTTTCTAAGAGGTCCTAGGTTCGAACCTAGGCCATTACAATAATTTTTTTATTAATTACAAAAAGAAACTGCTGTGGGCTGTGGGCCATGGAACTCGATTAGGTAATTGGGCCGGTTGTTGTTATGATATTTAGTTGGGCTACAAGGTTTATTAGGCTTTGTAATTGGTTGTTGGGTCGAAAACATAAGAGAGTTAATTAAATTCGGGAATAAATATAAACAGAAAGACATTCATGGAGGAATGGTTAAGGGAGGTGACGGGGTAGCAGATGGTCACGGGTTCGAGACCCGACTGTGGCACTTCTTTTTACTCCGAATTTTAGAGGTAGTTTTCTAATCATTATTGCTATTACTAATATTATTAACACTATCAAATATTATTACTAGTATTATTATTATTGATTGGTATTATGGTATTATTGATTGGTATTATGGTATTATTAACAATAACATAATTAATAATATTATTAACCTTAATATAGTTATATTATTGTCATCGGTAGTATTATTATTAAGTAACATTATTAATAATACTATCAAGTAGCATTGGTATAAATATTGTTAATACTATTATCATTAAGTTTATCATTTTAAGAATTATTATCATTATTATGATTATCATTTATCATTTTCATTTTTGCTATTAGTATTAACATTATTAATAAAGTTATTACTATTATTAGTAGTAAATTATTATTATCTAAATTATTTTTTACAAATAAATCTTTTGTACATTATTTATACTTATTGTATTTACTAGGATTGTATTAATAATTCACTTAACAAACTAATAATATTTCATAAATACAATACTAATCACAAATATATGTATATAGATATATTAATACCACTAATTGTATAAATATAAATCATTATAAATATATATACATAAAATCGATATATAAAATATAATTTAAAATATAATATAAGTATACGTTTTAAAATGGAATTTAGAATAAATTCTACAAAACTATAAATATATAAATAATACATATTAATAAATGAAATTTTATGATTTACATTATACGTATTAATAAATACACAAATGATATAGGTTCGTGAATCCGAGGCCAACCCTGCATTGTTCAATGTCGTCATATGTATTTTACTACAAAATACAGTACAGTGAGTTTCATTTGCTCCCTTTTTAAATGCTTTTGCTATATATATATTTTTGGGACTGAGAATACATGCGCTGTTTTTATAAATGTTTTACGAAATAGACACAAGTACTTAAAATTACATTCTATGGGTTGGATTATTAAACTGAATATCGCCCTTCAAGTCTGGTAACCTAAGAATTTAGGGAAATGACCCCTGATTGACGCGAATCCTAAAGATAGATCTATGGACCTTGACAAGTCCCATTCGAGGTACGAATGCTTTAGTACTTCGAGATTATTATACAGACGAGAGGTTCTGTTTTGGAGATATTCTATGCATTAAGTTAACGTCGGTTACCAGGTGTTCAATCCATATGAATGATTTTTTTTTTCTCTATGCAGTTTGCGAAATGCCTGATATGAGAATGATGTTTATGAAATATGAAAATCTTGTGGTCTATTAAAATGATGGAAATGATTATTTATGTTAAACTAATGAACTCACCAACCTTTTGGTTGACACTTTAAAGCATGTTTATTCTCAGGTATGAAAGAAGTCTTCCGCTGTTAAATTGCTCATTTTAAAGATATTACTTGGAGTCATTCATGACATATTTCAAAAGACGTTGCATTCGAGTCGTTGAGTTCATCAAGATTATTATTAAGTCAATTATAGTTAGATATATTATGAAATGGTATGCATGCCGTCAACTTTCGATGTAATGAAAGATTGTCTTTTCAAAAACGAATGCAATGTTTGTAAAATGTATCATATAGAGGTCAAGTACCTCGCGATGTAATCAACTGTTGTGAATCGTTTATAATCGATATGGACTTCGTCCGGATGGATTAGGACGGGTCTCTACAGGGTTCGGCCAAATGGCCCATGGGAAGTATTCCCGGGCTTGTTTTGCTTGATCGTGTGATCGTGTGGTTCGCTTCTAGTTGCCATTAACCGTACCGAATCTCCGAACTGTTAACCGAATGTTTAAACAAATTCACAAAGTTTAATTTATTAAAAATATTAATAACTTAATTATATTTTTTAAGTTAATAATTATTAAATTAATTATTAATAATTACTCCGAGTATTTCGCTAAACCAAAAAACAACTTTTGTAGTTAACATAACAGTATCATTTCCTTCGTATTTTAATATCCGAAAATAATTATTCAGTTAATATCTAACCATATTAATTAAGTAACCCTCCCAGGGTTTAGTATGATTTAACTAACGATCGTCTAGAATTTAACGAAGGTTTTAACAGAAAAGCTCGGGTTGTTACATCCGTAGACTCAATATCTCCATTACAAATCGGGCAATGTACCGTATCTAAATCAATACCCCTTTTATCGAGTTCCGTAAGAACCGGAAATCTCTGCAACCTTGCTCGCCAAATAAATATTCCAATTTTTTGTGGGAGAAAATTATTTCTAAGTGTTTTGGTTGTGGAGCTTGTACCCGTAAGTAGCTTTTCATCGATCAATGCAGTAAGATCAGAAGTATAAAATTGTCCTGAAGCATTTAACTTCCATCGCCATTCTTCCCTAGTACTGCCGCATATTTGAAATACTGCAACAATTCGATTAATTCTTGTAATTCACTGCTTGTCCTCCCTGATGGTTCCCTGATCCAACACCATGAATGAATCCAATCGTTGCCATTTTTAATGAGCCGATCTTGAACTAGCACATTTTCATTGAGTTCCAATCTAAATAGCCTTCCAAACCTTTTAGAAAATGGTTGATTACCGTATCATAGATCCTTCCAAAAACGAGTGTTGTCTCCGTTATTGACGTCCTTCATGAATGAACTTGAAAAATTGATAACAAGACAATCGACCTGAAAACCTGCTGCTCGAATACCATTCCAAGTACTATTCATGTTTCAAGAACAAATTAAAGTGTGAGAGCCTAAACCCTCGTTCCGCCCGTAAAGACTTCTAATTATTTTTACCCAAAAGGAGTTCGTTTCATTATGAAAATGCCACCACTATTTGCTAAGAAATAAAAGATTTTTAGCTTTTGGTGTACCAATATTTAATCCCCCGCCCTGAAAAGGTAAAAGAATATTTTTCCATTTAACCCATGAGATTTTTGAATTTTCCCCTCGATCCCCCCCAAAAAAATTTGCGTCTCAAACCTTATAGCAAATTAAGAACACTTTGAGGAGCACGTAATGGGAAAATGCATACAACGGAAGGCTACTTAGGACCGATTTGATTAAGGTAAGGCGACTCCTGAAAGACAACGTTTTCGATTTCCAATCCGCGAGCTTAGTTTGGAACTTGTTTATGACCATTTGCCAATCATTAACACTTTCAATTTTTTAACCAATCGGGACCCCGAGATAAGTAAATGGAAAGTTTCTTACTCGACATCCAATATAATTTGCTATTTCTTCAATTGCGAGGTTTTCTACACCAATTCCATGAAGACAACTCTTCGATAAGTTCACTTTCAAACCTGAAAAGATTTCAAAACACTTTAAAAGCCTGAATAGACTACCCGTGTTTCTTTTATTCCACTTATCGAAAAAAATCATGTCATCGGCATATTGGAGATGCGAGATTGGTACCTCCTCGTTCCCAATTTTCAAGCCTTTAAAAAGATTATTATTCATTGCATGTTTTGTTAGCATGTTAAGGCCTTCCTCCGCTATGATGAATAAATAAGGTGATAGTGGGTCACCTTGTCGAACACCCTGTTGAAGCGTAAACTCTTTCGTTGGAGATCCATTTACTAAGATTGAAATCGAGGCAGATTTAAGGCATGCAGAGATCCAAGAAATCCATCTACCACCAAAGCCCATAATCTCTAAAACTTTAAATAGAAAGTTCCAATTTAGGCTTTCAAAGCCTTTTCAAAATCGGCTTTGAAAATAAGACCTTTTCGCTTTTGAAACTTCAAGTCATCTACAAACTCATTGGCAACTAGAATACCATCAAGTATATATCGACCCTTTATGAACGCACTCTGTTCGTATCCAATGATATTATGAATAACTTTTTGTAAACGAATGGTTATAATTTTCGCAATAATTTTGTAGTAGCTTCCGATTAGACTAATCGGGCGGTAGTCTCCGAGGCTTATTGGGTCTTTCTTTTTATGAATTAACATGAAGAAGGATGTATTGAAACCGTTCGATATGCATCCATTGACCTAAAACCAATCAATAGCACGTTTCAGATCATCATTTAACATCCAATAAGATTTCTTGAAAAACTCATGTTAAAACCATCCAGGCACGGTGCCTTTGATGGCTCACAATTCTTAATGGCATTCCAAATTTCAGATTCAAGGATTAGGGCCTCAAGCATCAATACATCATCTACATTAATTTACGAAAGCAATTGAAGATATCACATTTGATTTCGATAGGACTTTCTACCCAACAAGCATTAATATGCAATCCTCTGATGTTGCAGTTGTTTTGATTTCTACAAATGGTCGAGTGAAAGAACTTACTATTATCGTCTCCTTCGCAAGCCCATTTTAATCTCGAATTTTGCCTTAGCATTGCCGATTTTTTTTCTTTTTGTAACAGTTTGGCCCTCGCATCTAACCATTCTGCCTTCTCAAAATCTGACAGGCCACCTGCTTCTGCTCTGGTTTCGAGGTTTGTAGCAGGCTGCTTCTACGAATCAATTTCGACATCAATATTACCATATCTAATTTTGCTCCACTCCCAAATCAATTTCGTGGTTTGACCGGAGGTCCTCTTGAAAGCAATCTCTCTGCACTGGAATAGAGAGAGAGAGAGAGAGAGAGAGAGAGAGAGAGATATGATTTTATCTTCCTGTAGGTGGATTATCTACACGTAGGTAGAGAAACGACTCCTCTTGTATTCTAGGGTAGATGAGAGATTGTTTACATCTCACTTTCCTCATACCTCGCAAAAGCGGAATTGAATATTGTTGTTGTTAAATTGTTATGTGTGTGTGCGCGCGCGCGCGCACGCGTATGTATGTATATGTGTATATTCGAAACAAAATAAAATACAATACCATACCATACCATTTAAATAAAAAGGTAACTACTAAAAGTAGCTTTTAATATTTCCTTTACACAAATTTGTACCCTCTAAAATGCTAGTGGCTTTATCCCTTTTCGTAGTCACTCAAAAAATATCACCCTCTACTTTACTTTCATGTTAGCAGCTTATTTCATCAATTTTTTCTAACATGAAAACTACCAAACAACCTCAATATGGATAATAATAATTCTTCTCCTAAAAAACCTCCGACCACCACCACCACCACCACCGCCACCACAACCACCAAACCTTCAGGTAACGGTGGTGGAGATCGTCTTAAACGAGACGAGTGGAGTGAAGGCGCGGTTTCATGTCTTCTAGAAGCTTACGAAGCTAAATGGATACTCAGAAACCGCGCCAAATTAAAAGGACATGATTGGGATGATGTAGCTAAGCACGTGTCATCACGTGCCAATTCAAGTAAATCACCTAAAACGTTAACACAGTGTAAGAATAAAATTGAGTCTATGAAGAAACGGTATCGTTCTGAATCAGCTACTGCTGACGTGTCTTCATGGCCGTTGTTTCCGCGTTTAGATCTGTTGTTACGTGGCACCGGTGGTGGTTCGACAGTCGTGACCAGTGGTAGTGATCCGCCGCCGTGTGCTGCAGTTCCGGTTTCAAGTAGTGTTCCGGTTGTGTTTGATCGTTTGCCGGTGGCGCAAGCGATACCGATTGCGACGGCGGAGATGGTGACGGTTGATTCAGCGAGTTTTCCGGTTAGTGTGACGGCGCCGGTGGTGGTTTCGGCTCCGGTGGTGCAAGGGATTGGACAGAATTCTGTTGATTCTAATGGCGTGGATCCGGAGAATAAGGTTAGTGGCTAGGTTTCCCTTTTTATATTTCTTTAAACAACAAATTACATTTAAATATTTTTATTTTATTTTATTTTTTGTTATGTTATTAATATTTTATTTTATTCTATATATTTTATTTTATTTTATACTCCCTACAATAAACTGGTCCGATACGATAGCCAATCATTTTAATACTTGCAAAGTTCGATCAAATATACTAGTACCGTGTATATAATATGAGGATAAATTATGTTCCCTTCATAGTTCATCACATATATCAAGTCTCCAAACAAAAAATACATTTAAAAAATCTAATTATTTTTAACGTTTAATTTTAACTCTTACTTTTACGTATTTTTTTTGTCTTATATGTAAGAGTAAACATTATAAATTTTTTTCTATCTTATTATTTTTATCTATTTATAACAATTACAGTAACTATTAATTTATGACATTCATAATAAACTAAGAGACTATCAATATAGAATAGAGAAACTATATTATTACTTCGTATATATTATATATTATAAATATATTATTATTATTGACATACAAGATTTTACATTTTTTATATATGTACAATTAAATAAGCTGGTGAAAAATTACAACATATATAAAAAGCAATACCTCAATAACTTTAGTTTATACTAAATCTAACTAATTCTATTCTAATAGATTAAAGACCCACAAAAATAAACTATGACATATAGAAAAGGACTGTAGGTGATGTCGCGTTCTACGTTCTACTTTCTTATAACCTTACACTTCCCCAAAGTTTTTTTTGAAAGTCAAGTTTGCATTAGTCCGGACCGAAGCCTAGTCATCATTTGCACATACACGCGCTTTCGGGCAGGAAACCCGAACCAGAGGATCCGACCCTTAAACCATCCCGAGGGGCAGGCGGGCCGGACCTTAGTCCCGGAGCGGGTCGGTAAAACCTTACCTTTGGGCCACCTTCAAGGAATATATTTCAATTCCTAGAGCGGGTGACGAGGTTCGAACCCGAGACCTCTAGCCCTGCAAGTACACAAGTGTAACCACGGTACCGCTGGACCGAAGATCCGTTGGTTACACTTCCCCAAAGTTGCATCACAATAGGCAGAAAGACTGAAAGTATTACCTTTGAAAAGCCAAATTCCTTTCCTTGAAGCCCTTTTAAGATATCTTAACACTCTAAATGTAAGATCAAGATGAGATTGTAAAAAAACATGCATGTATTGACTTATAACTCGAACATAAAAAGAAATAACATGCCTAGTAAGAATAAGATAGATTAATCTGTCAATTAACTTTTGATATTCATTTATATTAGACAAAGCTGTCTTTTCACTAGGATAATAGAAACACAATGATTTGGTTCAATAAGAGTATTTGCAGGTTTACAACAAAGCATACCATAAACATTTAACAATTTCTGAAGATATTTTCATTGAGACATATAAACACCCTTTTCACTATTTAAAACTTCAATGCCAAGAAAATATTTTTATTTTCCTAATCTTAATCAAAAACTCTGACTTAAAAATATTGTTTAAACTTATCAATTTCAGTAAAATCATTGCCAGTTACAACAATATCATCAACATATACAAGCAAAACAATGAAAACATTTTTAGTTTTTTTAACATATAAAGAAAAATCACTAGCATTTTGTTCAAAACCATTTCAATAAGTGTAGAGTTTAATTTAGCAATCCATTGTCTAGGTGTTTGCTTTAAACCATATAAAGACTTAGTAAGTTTGCACACCTTGTTATCATTATCAAAATAATTTCCTTCAGGGATGTCAAATAAACTTCCTCATGAAAGTCACCATATAAGAAAGTACTCTTAACATCAAGTTGATACAAAGGCCAATTATTGTTTACAACAAGAGTAATAAACCACTTAACAGTCACATGTTTAACAACATGAGAGAGAGTTTCATCATAATCAATCCCTTACTTTTGACTATATCCCTTAGCCACAAGCCTAGTCTTGTATCTATTTATCTCACCATTAGATTTATACTTAATTTTATAATTTAATTTATAACCTATAGGCTTTCTATTAGGAGGTAACTCAGTAACAATCCAAGTATTATTCCTATTAAGAGCTTCCATTTCAAGGTTCGTAACATCAATCCAATGTTGATTAACAACAACTTCTTTATAAGTTCTAGATTCAACATATTTGTTCAGATTAAACACAAACACAGAATTTAGAACTAAGAAAAGAATATTTTATAACCCTTTCAAACCATATTTAACTTTTCCTCAACCACAAAGTCATCAAATTTCCTAGGAAGATTGAACTCTCCGGTTGATCTCCTTAAATCATGATTAGTATTTATTTCAAAAATAATAGTGTCCTCAGGAGATGTGAAATTATCCACTGGTGTTGCAATACTGTTCCCATCACTAGAAGGACAATTGTAACGACTATTACCCTCCGTAAAGACTCAACCCTTATAGGACAAGAATCACTATTGCCATCACCATCACAAGTATATTTCCCTTGATCAATAAGACTTAAATATCATGGTTCACTAAACAAAAAGCTAATATGATTTAAATTTTGATTAGAAATTGATACAGAAACTTGTAAGTTTTGAAAGGAAATACAGTTTCATAAAATTATCATCACTTGAAAATAAAACATTTTTAATCTAAAGACTATACAACTTATAACCTTTTTTTGATTTGAATAACCAATCAGAACACACCGTTATGATCTACTCGATAATTTATCAATAGCTTTTTTTAACAATAACATAACATAGACAATCAAAAACTCTTAAATGGGAGAGAATATTAGGTTTTTTAAAATGAATTTATAAGGAGACAAACCAGAGAGCACAGAAGAATGAGTCATGTTAATAATATAACAAGCAGTCACCACTCACTCTCCATATTTAAAGGTTACCCCATTGAAACATAAGAGCTCTTGCAATATTTAACAAGTGTTTTTTTTTTTTTTTTCACAATACCATTTTGTTGTGGAATGTAAACGAAAGAAGTCTGATGTAAAATATCCTTGGTAGTCGCAAAAACATTCATCTGATTGATTATAAATTCAATGTCGTTATCAAACCTTATGGTCTTAACAGTTTTAGAAAAATGAGTTTCTAAAAAAGAAACAAAATTCCAAATTTGATTCAGCACTTCATCTTTAGATTTTATAAGATAAATCCAGACACCCCTCGAGTAATCATCCACAACAATAAAAAAAAAACTTAAAACCTTATTTACTTTGAATTTTAAAAGGACCCCACAAGTCAAGATGAACTAAATCTCCACCACTTGTGAATTTATGATCACTCAAAAGAAAGGACTCTCTTGTTTGTTTGGATTTATGACGGACATCATAAGGATTATAATTATTTAAGTCACTAGCCATATTATTTATCCCTTTTAAGATATCAAAAACGTGGTTAGAAGGATGAACAAGCCTTGAGTGCCATAACTGCTTAGACACATATCACTTATAATCAAGGTTGGGGAACTCGGATCTCGGGAAGATCTCGTTTAGACATTTTTGGGGAGATCTCGGCATCTCAGAAAATTCTCGGGGAGATCTCGGATGTTGACATACGTTGACTTTTTAGTGTTTTTAGTATAAATTTATATATATAAATAAATAAATGTATATTTATATGCATTATTACGATATTTTACAAAACAAATCCGAGAAATGAGTGATAAAATCTGAGCAATTACGAGATCATACGAGAAAATCCGAGAAATGAGCAAGAAAATCCGAGAAATCGTGGCTTTGACCAAATTTAACCCCGTTGACCGGGAAATCTCGGGAGATGGACATCTCGTCTCGGTTGACTTCTAAAAACGAGATTTCGGAGAGAAAGGAGGAGATTTACAACACTACTTATAATTACTCATGTAAACATTTATGCAAGACATGTTACTCTTGTTGAGTACATATAAATTATCTAGCATATCATCAATCCCTACAGTTATCCCTAGCTTCAAATCCTGATATAACACTTAAGAGCATCAAAACCAACAAACACACTATTATCCTCAGACATTTTAGAGACAGAAAGTAAGCTCACACAGTATTCAAGAACAACTAGAATAGTATACAAATTTATATCACATGTTAACTGTAAATCACCGAGCTTTAGTGCCATTAGGATGACCTACAGTCAGGCCTAATGAGAAATATCAATAACATTTTTTAAACCAACAACAGACACAGTCATGTGCTGGTTGACACCACATTAATCAACAGTCTAACCTTTACTTATGTTTCTCTTTTCAAAAATGTTGGAATTAAAAAATTTTTGAAAATTTTTATTTAAAAGTTTTCTTGTATTAATCACAGTACCTTCCATATCTCCACTAGCAATTTTAGTACTAGACTTCTCATTTATCAAACTTAACAGCTTCATCATTTGTTCACTAATAGGAGGATAACCCACAATTTCAAAACACCATTCAATGGTATGTCCAAACCTATTACATTTAGTGCATTTTAAATTACTGTTAGATTTTTTATTGAAATTATTTGAATCCTCTTATTTATAAAATTGTTACCATTAACAGCTTCGCTAGAAGAAGGTGTATTAGACCCAATTTGAGAAAAAAAGACAAAATGATTGAGGCTTGTTATTATCATTTTTAGACAAGTCTATGAGATTTCTCTCTTGACAACACAATAAGCAATTTTCAAATCAGGCAAAGGCTCTTTAAGAAACAAGTTACATCTAGCATTCATATAAGTATCACTCAAGCCCATTACGAACTGCATGAGTTTAATTAAGCATGTTATTATGTTGCACATTTAATTGCGCATCAGCACAAGTACACTGATTTAATTGAACCACAACATCATACCGTTTTCACTAAGAGTTTAACTTATGATAATATTCAAACAATGAACTACTACCTTGTTTAATGTACTTATATTATAATGAAAATTAAAAATTAAAACTATTTCTTTAAGCTCATTCCACACAATACAAGCATTATCTGAAAAAATCAAACCAGCGTACATATCATCATGATGAACCAAGTAACCAAGACAAAACCACATAATTGCATCTATCCCACTCTTTTGACAAAACACTATCATCAATATTTTTAACATAGGTAGGATCAAATAAATCCAATTTTATTTGTAGTACCAAGAGCCAACAAAACATACCTACTTAATATTTTATAATTTTCAGTTCCTTTAAGTTTAATGAAACAAATGGTATACAAGAAGTATCACTGGAATGCAAGTACAATGGATCACCAAAATCAAGCTTATTAATAAGTGTAATAGCATTATCGTCACCCATAGTAAAAAACAAATATCGACCAGATAAACAAAGATAACAGATAAACTCAAACAACACCTAGAACCAGAAACAACCCTGCAAGGTTAATAATAGAGAAAGGAAAGAGATTACCAAACTCCAATAAAGCAAAATAAGTGTTGCAGTGTTAGAATAAGCAATAAACAAAAAAGTAAAAGACTCAGAGAACAGAGTTATAAGGTCTACAAAGATTCCTTCTTAGACAACTTTAAAGGCTGCAAGATATCAAGTATTTGAAATAGTTAGATACAACTTTTCACCCCAATCAAACATTGGCATATCAAGGATAACTATCTTACTTGATACTCACGAGTTATATTAAGAAAGAAGAAGAAGAAGAAGAAGAAGAAGAAAAAGGAGAAGGATACTTACGAGGGAGATCATTAAACAATAATATCAATATAGCAAAGTAAAGCAACAGATGAACTCACCACAAAAACCCTAATTTTGAAAAACTAGGGTTTGTATCTAGAGCAATAGATCACAACAAATCCATTGTTAGAATAACAAAAGATAATAAAGAAACTTTCAGAAACAAACGAACAAACTAGGACCCTTCAATAACACCAGATTACAAAGATGCCCCAAATATAACAAAACCCTATAACGAGTTTCGCTATCACAAAATCTCAGGAACGAATCAACGCTCTGATAAACAAAATATATCAAAACAATACTTCAATAACTTTTATCTCTACTTAATAAAACCAAAGATCCAGACAATCCGAATACCGAATGAACACATAGTGCCAAATTTACAGACACAAAGATTAGTGACTGAAAGAAGAAACACTCAACAATCGAAAACTAAGATTGATTAATGGAACGATGATCAAAACACAATAGCATAAATGAGGATTTGTAAGTGTATGACTCAGAGAAGATCACCTCAAAAAACGATTGATGATCAAATTAGGTTATGAAGCCTTAATTTCTTATCAATATATATAAACTAGTAGTGCAGCCCTCGCTTCGCGCCGGGGCTCCGTTTTGAATGCGAGTTAAAAAAAGGTCTTGATCTATTTTGTAAAAAAGAATTTTTTTCGACATCTAACGTTGAAAGGTTGTTCCTTTTGTGAAAGTTGCTTATTTTAGCGCTTTTTTTTTTAAGTTAGTTGATCTATTTTGTAAAAAAGAATATTTTTCGACATCTTTTGGTAGAATTGAAGGGTTGTTCATTTTATGAAAGTTGTCTCTTTTATCGTTGAGGAAGAAAAGAGAGAAAAAAAAAGTTAGTTGAATTTTTTGTAAAACGGAATTTTTTTCGACATCTTTTGGTAAACAGTGAAGGGTTGGTTCTTTTGCGAAAGTTGCTTCTTTTATCGTTGGAGACTAAAAAAAAGGTGAAATGACGAAAATACTCCTGGTTACTATTGATGAATAGTGAAATAGTGTTTTAGTATATGGATAATGGATAATGGATAATAATGAGACAAAGCCCATTTGGACCCTCAATTATCTAGCCTTGACCAAATAAGCCCTCCAGCTTTCAACAACAAACAGTATCCCTTGAAATAAAGGATTTTGCTAACGACATCTTTAAAGACGACTAGCGTTAACGTGGATAAAATGGTTTTACGGCTACTCTTCAATTCTAATTATTAAGTGATCATACTAACCTGGCTTCTTAAAAGTAAATTCGCTATTTAAATAAAACATGTATAAGTATCGATCTAAACGTACATGTGTATCCATAAACAACGAAATGATTAGAGCTTGAAAATAAGATATAATTAGATTAGATTTGCAAATTATAAATATAAATTATGAATTGTTAAATAATAAATTCCACACGCTAGACAACAGATTAGATATAAGCGAACGTATAATATACATGATTAATCATTTCATGGAATTTCAAGTACATGGCGTACATATTGAAAGACCGATTGTTAATTGTGTCGATGTATATCAATACGTATTAAGTTTTAGAAGGAAAACCTAACAAATTACGTGAGATGGATAATATTTTTGTTTTTGGTCAAAAACATGTGTTGGTAATTAAGCAATTTTGTGCATGTCCATCACACATGTTGATATTGTCGTTATAAATATATTAATATTATATTTTCTTTATAAATTTTTCTAATAACTAACCTTTAAGGGTGTCTTTATGAAAAAGTAATTTTTTCTTTTCTTTTTTTCTGTTTTCTTTTTTTTTTCTCGAAAAAAGATGATTATGTTGATAGAAACCTTATTAAAACAATGAAGGTTCTATTGTCTAAATACAATGAAAGAGGCATGTATAGCTCGTAACAAGAACTAGCCCAAATTACATGAAAGGAACTAGTATGAAAAAGATTGATGCATGAAATAGTTGTATTTATTGACTTAGTGGTAGTTAGGTCTAGAAAATGAGTAGTTACTTTAAATGTACAAATTGTTATAATTCAGTAAGCTTATAACTACCTTTAGTGATTTGGTTCATGTTATAATTCAGTAGGCTTATAACTACCTTTAGTAGGTTTGTTCTTTACTATAGGCTACTAATAAACTTAAAATAAGAGAGAGTAAAAGAATGGTGATATATGAAATATATTCTATGTGTACATCAAAATGGTACACCTTCATTGCATATTTATAGTACAATTTATTTCCTGTACAATTATTGACATAGTAATAAACTGTACGATTGTTGAAAACATTGTCATCCAATATTGACTTATTACAACACTCCCCCTTGGATGACGATTTTATTAGAGAGTAACTTGTACTGGCTCGTTAAAAACCTTGCTAAAGAAAACTCAGTGGAAAAAAACTTTAGCTAAGGGAAAAAGAGTGCAGCATGGAGTTGACTCCCCCTCAAGTAGACATCACTTCAGCTGTTACATCTTTTGAACATGTCTCATGCCAATGTTATGAACGTGTGTTCTGAAAATATCAGTTGGAAGTGCTTTCGTGAAAAGATCAGCAGAGTTTTTACTGGATTAAATATATCTCATTTCAATCTGGTTGCCTTTAATGAGATTTCGAGTATATGAGAAGAATCTAGGAGGTATGTGTTTTGTTCGGTCACTTTTGATATACCCTTCTTTCATCTGTGTTATGCAAGCTGCATTATCTTCATAGATAATTGTTGGACTTTTATCGCGTTCTAGTCCACAAGAATCAGTAATGAGTTGTGTCATTGATCTCAACCAAAAACATTCCCGAGTAGCTTCATGTAATGCAATCACTTCGGCATGATTTGATGATGTTGCAACAAGTGTTTGTTTCTGAGAACGCCATGATATTGTAGTACCTCCATTTAGCTTTATGTGGATCGAATAAATAACCTGCATCTGCATAACCAACCAAATCTTGTTTTGATTCTTTAGAATAAAATAATCCTAAGTCTCTAGCTCCTCGAAGGTATCGAAATATGTGTTTGATCTCATTCCAGTGTCTTTTGGTAGGAGCAGAGATGAACCTTGCTAATAAATTAACTGCAAAAGAAATGTCAGGTCTTGTATAATTTGTAAGATACATAAGAGCTCCAATTGCACTAAGATATGGTACTTCTGGTCCAAGAATATCTTCATGATCTTCACAGGGACGAAATGGATCATTGTCAACATTAAGTGATCTAACAACCATAGGAGTACTTAATGGTTTTGCATTGTCCATATTGAAACGTTTTAAAATCTTTTCCGTATAAGTTGTTTGATGTACAAGTAAACCATTAGGCATATGCGCAATCTGCAAACCAAGGCAATACTTGGTTTTTCCGAGATCTTTCATTTCAAATTCTTTCTTTAGAAGTTAAATGGCTTCATGGATCTCTTTATTTGTACCTATGATGTTAAGATCATCTACATAAACGGCTATGATCACATATCCGGATGTTTTCTTAATGAATACACATGGACAAATAAGATTATTGGTATACCCTTTGCTTATCAAGTAATCACTTAATCGTTTATACCACATGCGACCAGATTGTTTCAATCCATATAAAGACCTTTGTAACTTGATTGAGTACATTTCTTTGGGTTTTGCATTGGTTGCTTCTGATACCTTAAATCCTTCAGGTATCTTCATATATATATATATTACTATCAAGTGATCCATATAGATAAGCAGTCACAACATCCATGAGATGCATTTCTAAATTTTTAGAAACTGCCAGGCTGATTAAGTATCTAAAAGTAATTGCATCTATAACAGGAGAATAAGTTTCCTCATAATCAATTCTTGGTCTTTGAGAAAAACCTTGAGCTACAAGTCTAGCTTTATACCTTGTAACTTCATTTTTCTCATTTCTTTTTCGCACAAAAACCCATCTATATCCCACAGGTTTCACATCTTTAGGTGTGAGAATGATAGATCCGAAAACTTTTCTTTTATTGAGCGATTCAAATTCAGCTCGTATTGCTCCTTTTCAATGATCCCAATCATGTCTACTTTGACATTCCATGACAGATTTTGGTTCTAGATCATCATCATCATTCATGATGTCATATGCAACATTATATGAAAATATCTCATCAAGATTTTTCATTCATTTCGGTTCCATAATATTTTTGAATGTGCATAATTAATTGAAAATTCCGTATTAACATCATCAATCTCCTCTGCAGAAGGAGTATTGATTTGTGGTTCTTCTTGAATGCTTTCTTTTACGTCATTATCAGCTGATTTTCTTTTTCGAGGATTTTTATCTTTGGAACCAATTGGTCTCCCACGTTTCTGGCGTGGCAAAGACTCAAGAGCGACATTATTGCCAGCTTTTGGAATTTCAATTCGAGCTGGAGCATTTGCTGCTGGTATATATGATTTAGTCACTCTTTTTATATCTGTAAATGCATCAGGCAATTTATTCGCAAGTTCTTGCATATGCATTTTTTTTTGAACTTCGGTCTCTCATTCTTTTGTACGAGGATCAAGATACATTAATTGAGGTTCACACCATGAAACATCATTTTCTTTATTTTTTATTTCTCCCCCTAATCTAGGGAACAATGTTTCATTAAAGTGACAATCAGCAAAACGTGCTATAAAAACATCACCCATCATGGGTTCAATATATCTTATGATTGAAGATGTTTCATATCCAACATATATTCCCATCCTTCTTTGAGGACCCATTTTAGTGCGTTGTGGTGGTGCGATAGGAACATAAATCGCACAACCAAATGTTCTAAAGTGAGAAATATTTGGCTGATGGCCAAAAACAAGTTGCAAAGGAGAATATGTATGATTTGCACATGGTCTAATGCGAATTAATGATGCAGCATGTAAAATTGGATGACCCCATACAGATACTGGGAGTTTTGTTCTCATTATCAATGGTCTAGCTATTAACTGCAATCGTTTGATTAGTGATTCGGCTAAACCATTTTGTGTATGCATATGGGCAACAGGATGTTCAACAACAATCCCAATAGACATGCAAAAATCATTAAATGCTTGAGATGTAAACTCACCAGCATTATCCAATCTCACCCTTTTAATAGTATAATCGGGGAAATGTGCTCTCAATTTAATAATTTGAGCAAGAAATTTTGCAAATGCAACATTTCGACTTGATAATAGACAAACATGAGACCATCTACTAGATGCGTCTATTAGGACCATGAAATATCTAAATGGTCCACATGGTGGATGAATTGGTCCATATATATTACCTTGAATTCTTTCAAGAAACATTGGTGATTCTTTTTCAACCTTAAGATGTGATGGTCTTATTATCAATTTTCCAAGTGAGCATGATGTACATGGAATAAGTGCATCATGAGGGATCTTTTGATCCGTCAATGGATGTCCATGTGTATTTTGAATTATTCTTTTCATCATTGTTGATCCTGGGTGGCCTAATCTTTCATGTCACAGATTGATCATTACAGGATCACATGCCTTTTCATTTACTACCATGTGCGCTTCTGGTACATTTATATATGTATAATGTAAACCAGAACTAAGTCTTGGTAGTTTTTCAATCACATGATTCTTCTCAGTGATACTTAAATATTTATCATTTTCTGTAGTCACTGACTGATAATCATATCCATTTTTGTAAATGTCAGAGAAGCTTAACATATTTCTTTTTGACATGGGAGAAAATAAGGCATTTTTTATCAGAAAATTTGTACCATTTGGTAACATGAATTTTGCCTTTCTCATTCCTTTTATTAAATCTGCAGGACCTGATATAGTATGTACCGTTCCTTCTGTTGCTTTAAAATCAGTGAAATATTTTTTAGATTTGAGTATAGTATGTGTGGTACCACTGTCTGCAATACAAAGATTCCCACCATTTGACTGATTTTGTACTCCAGTAGTGTACATCATGAACTTCAAAATATGAGAAACAAATAATTAGTACATAATTCATCAATATATTACATTCAAAATATGTTATGAACGAAAGTACATAATAAGGAAACATATAGTAAAGTAGATATGGTATAGATGGTAAATCTACATCTATTTATTTGATATGGACATATAATAGGAAATTTATTCATTAAAGTAGTCACTTGTTGGCTCAGTAATTTTTGTATCAAGGTCATCCACAAGGTTTGCCTCTTTTCCTTTTCCCTTTAGGGATACTTGATATTGATTAACAGAATATTGATTTGTTTGACAGTTTTTAGACCAATGGCCAATTTTACCACATCGATAACAAGAATCTTCAATATTCTTTAAAGAACTTCCTTCAACATTATGATTTGTGGGATTGTATGGTGGTTGAAATTTATAATTTTGTGGATTATTATTTCTTTGTCCACGACCACGACCACTGTAACCATTACCACCACGACCATTACCATAAGGATGATTTCGAACATAGTTATGATTTTTATTATTGTTATGGTAATTTCCATGATGATGGTTTTGGCCAATATGACCACGACCTCGCCCATGTCCTCGTCCAGGTGCATTTTTTTTTTTTATTATTATTATTGTTAATAGCATTAGCTTCAGGGAATGCTAGCGCACCCGTAGGACGAGATTCTTGATTCTTCATCAGTAATTCTTTATTCACTTCTGCAACTAAGAGATAAGTTTGAAGTTTGGAAAAAGTTTTGTAATTCTGCAATCTTAAATTTTCTTGTATAGTAATGTTTGCAGAATGCATTGTGGAGAAAGTTTTCTCATATCAGCATCACTTATTTCTTGACCACAAAATTGAAGCTTTGAACGGATCTTGAACATGGCCGAGCTGTATTCACTTACCTTTTTAAAGTCTTGGAACTCTCCATTCTTCCCTCGCAGATGGGAGTAATATTTCCTTTTGATTATCGAATCTACTCTTGATACTTTCCCATAAAACATGTGGATCTTTGATAGTGAGATACATATGTTTTAAGGTGATATCAATATGTTTACGAATAAAAGCAATTGATTTTAATTTATCTTGATCAGAACGAGTATTGTTTTCTTTTAAAGTTTCTAGAATACCCAATGATCCAAGATTTATTTATATGTCCATAACCCATGATGTGTAGTTTGTTCCCGATACGTCTAGGGCATCAAACTCAAGCTTTGATAAGTTTGACATTTTCTTGATTAGTGACTTGTGCTTGCTTAGATAAACCTTGATTATACGGAGCACTTCGTGCTGATAACGTGTTATAATTCAGTAGGCTTATAACTATCTTTAGTGATTTGGTTCGTGTTATAATTCAGTAGGCTTATAACCACCTTTAGTAGGTTTGTTCTTGACTATAGGCTACTAATAAACCTAAAATAAGATAGAGTAAAAGAATGGTGATATATGAAATATATTCTATGTGTACATCAAAATGGTACACCTTCATTGCATATTTATAGTATAATTTATTTCCGGTACAATTATTGACATAGTAATAAACTGTACAATTGTTGAAAACATTGTCATCCAATATTGACTTATTACAACACAAATAAAATTAACATGTATAAATTTTTAATGACAACTCTAGAGTTGTCACTCAAAATTTATTTCTTTTCTTTATTTGTGCATTAAAAATCATCCCATTGAAATGTAATTTTTAATTGACATGATATAACAATTGGAAAATTACATGCATATGATAGATGATGATATTTTTACTTCAATTTTGAATAAATCTATTCATATCTAAGCATTAAGAGTGTGCCCTCTACAATCAAAAAATGCACTAGTTTAGTGAATTTATCGAAAAATCAAGGGAAAAAAATATCACCTATTTTCATGGTATTTCCACTTCAATTTTGAAATCCACTCATGTCTATACACTTTGTACAATATAATCAAAGAATGAACAAATTTAGTGAATTTATCAAAAAATTAAACGGAAATATATTCACCCATGATGTATTTATCACCTCAATCTCTCAAGTGAATTAAATTTGATTTTTGGGAGATTTTAATTGGGCAAGTTTGGTTTCGATTTGATAGGTGCTTATCAAGTACGTGTACATATTATCTAAGCAATAAGATGACTTTGTATTTCACATGAATGATTCTTAGTACTTAAATACTTGTTTTTGTGATAACGATGATGTGAACAATGTTTTGTTCTTGTTGGGTCATATCCAATAATGTCTATTGCCATATTGGAGAGTAGGTTCATGAGCAAGCCTTGAATTGAACCTACTAAAGCATTATGTGGGCCCATTAGGCATTAACAAATAATTCTGATTTTTTTTATTCTTTTTAATCCACATTAGTAAAACCAAAGGTGACACATTAGTAAAACCAAAGGTGACACATTTTAATTTTAATGTGTTCAATTTCCAGTCTGATTTTTTTCAACCTTGGCATTTACAAGTTATAGATCTTAATGTATACGGTAAATTTTTATCAGGAGGATGACGTGGGCACAAAAAAACCTGAAAATGAACCGTCCGAAAAAATGGAGATTGAGAGCGATTGTAGCACCCCGGCTCTTTATAGCAATGATAACGAAAAGATGCAATCAAAAGATCAAAAAACAAGAATAACCGAGGGTAAAAAAAGGCGAAGAAAAGGTGAAAACTTGGATGTTGCCACTAGCATAAGATGGTTGGCAAAAGTAATGGTTAAGTCTGAACAAGCTAAAGTTGAAACATTGCGAGAATTAGAGAAAATAAGAGCGGACGCTGAGATTAAAAGAGGCGAAATTGATTTAAAAAGAACTGAAATAATTGCTCACACTCAGTTGGAGATCGCTAGGCTCTTCGCAACAAGTTTGGGAAAAGGTGTTGATCCATCTTTGAGGATTGGAAGGAGTTAATGAACGGGTCGGGTCATTGATTATTACTCGATGAACTTATATATTAATTGTCATAAACAAACGAAAATTTTTATGCATCAAGGTTAGATGCAAAAGCTTGTGATATCATATCGATGGAGGATTGTATCTTATATTTTTTCTTGTAATAAAAGGCCTATAAATGATTATTATAACCAAGATGATGCTGATTTGTATATATAGCAGTTACATTTCATTTTTTACTACATACCAAAGTGATAGTAATAGATTGCAACATGTAACTAAGTTGAACGCTTTAAAAAAATATAAAAAAATTACTATATAAGTTCAAATCAAAATTTTATATCTACACTCCCATCAATCTTTGTGTTTTACTAATAAATTGTATTGTATGTTTAGTTATTTTAAGATAAAATGTAAAGATTGGTAGAAAGGAGTGGGATAAGATTGTGCTTGGCTGCTATACACAATGACAATTATTTTCAACAAACTTTGTTGTAGGATTAGGATGCTTAATATGAATGTTGTATGATTATAAGTTCTAAAATCTCTCTTAAATTTTTAATATGTATATATTGACAATTGACAATACTATAAAATTTATATAAAAAAAAAGGAAAGAAAAAATGAAATATTAACTAGATGACAAATATTATCAGCTTTATTGCACATTTCCACATTGAAGTTAGATGATAGATAATGGTGTATCTTATATTTTACACGAATAAAAACATCATTTATATATGGAAGAATCGTTCAGAACACATATAAACGGTGTTAAAAGCATTTTTTAATATTTACCCGTTCAGCGTGTTCTGTCAAGAACAATAAATAAATTACATATAAGGCAACCTAGCGTTTTGCGTAGGCCCTGAAGGCAACTTTCTATGCTTAAGCCCTTAAGTAAGTAGCACAAATGCCACATCACTATTTAGCATAGATTCAGTTACGTAAATCTCGCATAAATCAATCAATAGCAGCATGACACGTGTCCCCGAATATCACGGAGCATTCATGCTTATAAATAGGTTACATGGGCCATCACTTTACAACTCACTGGACTTGTGGCAGAGAACAACTTTCTCTCTCACATAGTACTTGCTCCTTAAACACTTAGCCGCAGAACACTAGACGGGCCAACTCAAAGTTGGTTCCGCAAGATTGATAAAGCCACCCACGACATTCTGGCCGTGAACCGGGTCTGCAGGGATCCATCCCGAGGGAAAACATCAATCGGCAATCTACATCTCCACACTAAATAGTTCTAGCTTTGTACTGATACTTGTTAGCCGCTAGCCGAAAATAGGTATCAAATATGGCGTCATCCATCTTAACGAACCACATCAGCGAGTTAAGTGAAGAAAGGAAAGAGCAGGAGATAATCCCTATTGAAACTGAAAGGACCCGTCCTAATCCATCCGGACAAAGTCGACATCGATTATAAACGATTCACATTAGTTGATTACATCGCGAGGTACTTGACCTATATATGATACATTTTTCAAACATTGCATTCGTTTTTAAAAGATAACTTTCATTTACATCGAAAGTTGACGACATGCATACCCATTCATAATATATCCATCTATAATTGACTTAATAATAATCTTGATGAACTTGACGACTCGAATGCAACGTCTTTTGAAATATGTCATGAATGACTCCAAGTAATGTCTCTAATATGAACAAATGCACAGCGGAAGATTTCTTTCATACCTGAGAATAAACATGCTTTAAAGTGTCAACCAAAAGGTTGGTGAGTTCATTAGTTTAACATAAATAATCATTTCCAACATTTCAATAGACCACAGGATTTTCATATTTCCATTTCTCATAAACATACGTCCCGTGCATAGAGACAAAAATATCATTCATATGAATTGAACACCTGGTAACCGACATTCACAATATGCATATAAGAATATCCCCATCATTCCGGGATCCTCCTTCGGACATGATATAAATTTCGAAGTACTAAAGCATCCGGTACTTTGGATGGGGCTTGTTGGGCCCGATAGATCTATCTTTAGGATTCGCGTCAATTTGGAGATCGGTTTCCAAATTCTTAGATTACCAGACTTAATAAAAAGGGGCATATTCGTTTTAATAATCCAGCCATAGAATGTAGTTTTAAGTACTTGTGTCTATTTCGTAAAACAGTTATAAAAGCAGCGCATGTATTCTCAGTCCCAAAAAATATATATTGCGAAAGCATTTAAAAAGGGATTAATGAAACTCACCTAATGTATTTTGTAGTAAAAATACATATAACGACATTGAACAAAAGTAGGGTTGGCCTCGGATTCACGAACCTATATTATTCATATATATATTAAAACATATACTTGTAATCGAACAAATTTATATATATATTTCGTTATGTAATAAGATTAATATTCTTATATATATGTGATTTTATTAATACTTATATTACATTATGATACTTATTTGATTCTTAATAAATGTTATTAGTTAAAAACGAAATTTTTAAATAGTATTAGTATACTTCATATATAATAAATATATTTATACTTATATATATATATATATATATATATATATATATATATATATATATATATATATATATATATATATATATACCCCTTTTGTTTTTGTAAAATTATTACCTGTAATAATACTAGTTTAAAGATAATAATAATACTGATAATAGTAATTTTAATTAAAAAAATGGTAATCTAACTAATAATGATAAAGTAAAAATAATACTTTTAACAAAATTAATTGTAATGGTAAGTTTAATAATAATAATTATCGTTTTAATAGAAATTTTAATGATCATGTAATATATAATAATAAAATTAATGTTAAATAGTACTTATAATACTAATGTTAATGATAATGATACTTAATGATAGTAATGACAATAATAATTATATATGTGGTAATAACGCTAATATTAATGATAATAATAATAATAACAATCATGATAATAATAATAATAATAATAATAAAAATACTTAAATGATAAAATTTATAATAATATCAATAATACTTATGAAGATACTAATGATAATAATGTTTTCTAATATTTGTAAATATACTTTTGATATTAGTAATTATAATTATAATACTAACAATAACTATAATAATAATAATAATAATAATAATAATAATAATAATAATAATAATAATAATAATAATAATAAATAAATAAATAAATAAATAAATAAATAAATAAATGATAGATAATAATAGATGTGTATACCCTCAAAAGCTTTTAGTAAAAAGAAATGCTCCAAACGGGACTCGAACCCAAGACCTCTCGGATAGCGCAAACACCCTCAACCCATTTCTCTATTTCAGATTTCCTAAATTTAATTAAACCTATTCTATATTTAACCCAATTTTCTTTTATTTCGGCCCAACAATCATAACAGATAACAGCCCACATCTTCTCTTGGCACTTTTTAAAAAAAAAAATAATTGCAGTGGCCTGGGTTCGAACCCAGGACCTCTCGGTTAACAAGCACCCTCCAGACCAACTAAGCTGCGATTTATTTCTGAATTTATTACTTCACTAAATAATTTAACTCGTACCATCATTATCATCTTATCATTATCATTGGATCCTTAACATCGTTGATCATCATCATCATACATATTCAAACAGTAAACAACCATTGTTATCATCATCGACTTAATATCATTTTCTTCTTCGATTATCTTCATGACCATCATAATCATTATCACCCATCATTTTCTTAAACTATATTAATCATCCATAATTATCCTAATCATCGACCTAATCATAAACGCTATATTCATAAAATATTAAACCCTTCGCAGCAGTAGCAAACAATAGTATTAACATATTGTTTCAATATCATCTTTTTAGGTGTAAATGATTAAAAAAAAAAAATTGTTTGTGTATATAAATAAGCTGAATAGCAGCGAAATAGTAGCAATAGTAGGAGCCAAGTACGTTAGTTAAACAGTGGGTTTTTGTGGTGGTTTTGGGCGTTTGAAGTAAAGCAGGAAACAGAAACAGAATCAGAGAGAGAGATAGCGAGTTGGCGTGTGGCGGTTGTTGTGTGTGGTGATTCAAGGGGTGAAGTGGGTTGGATTATGATGTTTTAAATACCTCTGCATATGTATATGTACATATGATATTGAGTAAAGATGATGGATGGAGTGGTTCTCGGATTTGCAGTAACATAAACGAGTTTAAGGTGGTTCAAGGGAAGTGAAGGTGATTGTAATAGAAGTGGGTCTTACGAAATAGAGAACAAGAAGAAGAAAGTGATCGTTGGTGGTTTATAGTGTTGAAGGTGATGTTTGGTTAGATGTCGATGGCGAGTAAAAAAAAATGATAGAAAGGAGATGATGTTGGTGGCTCATGGTTTGTAGACAGGTAGCAAGGTGATGGGTTGTAGTGTTGTAATGGTTAAAGTGGTAAGGTGAGATCAAGAGTGGTCGATGGAATGGTTTTTGGATTATAGATTATGGAGTGCATAATACATATACATATACAATTACTAATAACAACAAATATAATATAATAATATCATATATCATATAGGAGTGGAAAGTAGCTGGCACAAACACTATAGCAGCCTTTTCCTTGTAATTTTCTACCCACACTTTTCACGGAGCGTGTCCATTGCTAAATGGTTGACGTAGAAAAGTGTTCCTAAAAATCTCAAATTTTTAGATTAGGTATATTTAATTATTTCTCTCATTAACTGTTTGAAACCTGATAAAAAAGATTCAAAAATTATTTATTTTCTGTTCCGATTTATATGTACGGAGTACTAATATTTAAACTTAAAAAGGTAAAAATATTTTTAACAAATCTAACATCTTCGTAATCGATTTACAGTTCAACTTTTATTTTAGTCCTTCATGAACTTATACAATATCTATATTAAAACAAACAAAACATCAACCGAGTGTTACTGACGCTTACTAATTAAGCTCGAAATCATTCATTTTCCATTTACTCTCTCTCTAAATATAATCAGTTTTAAATAACAAGTTTTATCACATAAATATATATTATATATTTTTAAACAAATAGATTTAATATTATTTTATATATTTACAAGTAGTATTATATATATATATATATATATATATATATATATATATATATATATATATATATATATATATAATAGTTTTCATTATATCTCATATTATTTTACATATTTATTTCCAACAATTAACTTATTTATTATTTCAATTAATATTTCAAATTACTATATATATATATATATATATATATATATATATATTTATATATACTTGTATCTATTTACAATTAGTTGTTCGTGAATCGTCGAGAACAGTCGAAGGTCAATTGAATATATAAATTAGTTCAAAATTTTTGACACTCAATTAAATAGACTTTGCTTATTGTGTCAGAACTATATAAAGTATAAGTTTAAATTTGGTCGAAAATTCCCGGGTCGTCACAGTACCTACCCGTTAAAGAAATTTCGTCCCGAAATTTAAGTGAGGTGGTCATGGCTAACAATAAAAATGTTTTCATGCCGAAATATAAGTTGATAAATAGAGTTGTATCAATATTGGTTAATATAGATAAAAAGATTTGATTATGTGAAGCGTACGAGTGAAGTTCTCACAAAAGATTGAGATAAAGATTTAACTTTTGATGTAGTCGCGTTTGAATTTAGAAAAATAAGGTGCGTCTCAGCTTTTGACGTCGTCTTGGTTGAATTCCGGAATTCAAGGGATTTAAAGAAAATCTTCGAAATTTTATAAGATTTGATTCTTCGTCGAATAAGGGAATTTAGATCTCTATAATTAAATACGGTGATCTGCCTCGATTTCTCCGTCTGATATTTCCATTATAAATTAAACTCTTCCGTTCTATTATTTTCACCATTCCTATACTTTCTTTCTTAGTGCATACATCCAAAAGATTGTGAAAATGCTTAATCCAGTTCTGATACTTGTCCTTATCCTGACTATCGCCACAATCATTCTCCTTTTCCAACTTCCACCGGAGGAATATGTTTTCTTCTACTTCGCTCTTGAGGTTATAGTACTTATAGTTCTCACGTGTCTTTATGTTGCGATGAACATTGATATACACAGTTTGTAATTTATGGGTTGTTATCGGGCTTTATATCTCCCCTTATATTTCAATGTCCCTATTTCTGTTCCATATAAACACTGTCATCCACAGTTAATACTCCCTCCTATTTGCTGCGATTTATACTCCAATTTCAATTTCGGAGCCTTGTCCCTCCGTTTCTTCTTCTTGCGATTAGACATCTCTTGTAATGGTCCAGAATTCGTAGATATAAGTTTTAGATTGAACATTGTTGATGTTCTAAGAAGGGAATGGTAATAGTACGATCTTGATTTGTTAAATTATCAGAATACCCTGGGAAAAATACGACTATCAAGAAAAACATGTTCTTGATACGTTTATAGGTGTAGACAGAATGTAAGAGTCGTGTAACATGGCACATGATGACGTTATGATCTGTGAATCATCACGTTCCATTTAGAAACTTAGCATGACTTACTGTAATATAATCACGTTGATCAAGTGTCATTATATTATACTAACTCATGCTTCAGTTCCCAACACTACTTCTAAAACATTCATATTTTAAATTCGAAGGTTCACAAAATATAAAAACTAAAACAGTTTCCTTTTATGATATAATACGGATAGCGCAGAGAGATAATTAATATCGAACGATAATATTTATGAAGATATCTTCAGAAATATTGAGGATATTAATAAAGAAAGGTACGATGATATCTTAGGATTTTAGAATCAAATTGTGATGAAGAAATTCATTCACGATGATTTAGAGTGGTTAAGGAGTAAAGTATTCGCTAAAGATTTCATCAGGAACAGAATCATCTGGATTCTTTATGTACAAGTTTAGTCCTTGTAATTTGTTCAGAGTCTCCTTCATGGTTTGCTCAATCCATTTTCCAGTTCCAACTTTTCTGAGCTTTGCCAACATACTATTCTTTATCATCAAAATTTCGACGGTTAAGGTCATTTACGGTTGTCTACAGTTTCTGCTGCTTCATTCAGCTTTTTCAACATTTAGAGTATTGATCTGTAGACTGAGTGCTTCTCCAAATTTCAGAATGAAAGATCATAATTCTAAGAAATAAAGGTTATATGTATACTTATAACTGTTGATGTAAGCATGCTGCGAGATTTCAAAATACTGATTGCTAATTCCCGGTGGTTGGTATAGTAATTCTCGTTATTAGATGTAAATGAGTAAATGATAGGGTTTCACTGAATATAGCGATTTTTCGGAAAGTCAAAGATCAACGGAGTTGTTGGTAAATTTACTGCTAATGCGGTGAGATATAAACAGTTCCCCGAATACGATGACGAAAGGGCAATCGTATTCATTAAGGTTATAATAAGACTAGTACGATTGAAAAGTGTAAGTTGACTTGTTGGAGCTGTGACAAAATTAGCTACTTTGGAGATGTGTTGTAAAGTTATTTTCGATAATAACACGCCAACGGATCACGGTTTTGTGTTAAACTTCTACTTAGGTTCCGGGAGTTTTCCAGGTACATTTCTGTATGCATCAATCTTTGCTCCCGTAGATGAAGTGCGGTTGGTTTATCCTTTCGATTGAGGTGTTTTCAAGAATCATGAAAGGTTTGAAGGCAGATTGTAATCGTCAAGATACAAATGAAGTTTAAGATGAAATCAAGTGGCAAACTTGAAGAATTGTTTAGTTTCATATGTTATAATCATTATTTTAATTCATTTTAATTATCCAATGTCGGCAGTCCACAGTTGATAGTCCACAGTTGACAGTCCAATAATTTATATATAATTTAATATATAATATTCGAATTAATTAATACGTATCGTGACCCGTGTACATGTCTCAGACTCGATCACAACTCAAACTATATATATTATTGTAGAATCAACCTCAACCCTGTATAGAGAACTCGATCATTACTGCATATAGAGTGTCTATGGTGATTCCAAATAATATATATAGATGCGTCGATATGATATGTCAAAACCTTGTATACGTGTCCCGATATTTAAAGTGCGTAAAATAAATAACAGAAATTAAATGACGATAAATAAAATTGCGAGAATTTAAATTGCGATAAATAAAATGCGATAAATAAAATGTAACCAGTTAGCTAGGAACAGTTAGCTAGGAACAGTTAGCGTGGATTCTTAACAAAATTTCAATTAGTTAATTCGTTTGTTTCTAACAAATTTTATTTTATCCAATGTTTTCTTCATTATGCCACTTGTTGGAATCTGAGAAGTCAAAACCCAAATATAAAATTGAATGAAAATGGTTATTTTGTGGTGAACAGATTCGTATATCGGTGGATGTAAGTAGGATAGTAATTGACTGTTGAATCAGATTCGAAGAATGTACGGTGTAACTTATTTATGTGAAATCTAAATATTCCTCGGGTATTACCTACCCGTTAAAATATTTTCACCATTAACAGTTTGTACGGAAGAATTTTTAATTACAATCTTTATGAAAATATACTTACACATATATTTTCTTCAGATGTAATCATGAATTTATAGATATTGATTGTTAAATCGTTGTTGAAAGATGTGAATGATACATATGTGAATTAATTATGATAGAAGCTCTTTAAAGCTTCTTTTATCTTTCTCGGGTATTACCTACCCGTTAAAAATTCACACGTCATAGTTAATGTGAAAAGAATTTTTATTACGATCTCGAGATATACATAAATATATATACATATATCTTTCAATCGTGAACAGAAAGTAATGAATTATTATTTCATAATTCATCATTCTCAGTACGCTTCGGTGTCTGTGGTGCTTATGGTGCTTGTGGTGATGGAAATGATGTTGGTGCTGGTGGTGTTGGTGTTGGTGTCGGTACTACTTGTGGTACCTGCGTAGTAGATGCGAGTCTAGCTTCCAAATCGAACACCGTCACCTCCAAGGTTTCTACTTTACGCTCGAGCCTATGAATTAGTTCTACCCATTCTTCCGTAAAGTTTGTCAATTCTTGATAATTAGTTCGAAGTCTTCTAACTTCTTCTGATAATCCTATCTGATTAGAATTTGGGAGTAGAGGAAGAATACTATCTTTAATGACATCGAGTCGACCTTCGAGGCGGAAAATCCGTGCGAAAAAAGTGAAAATAGTATTGCGAACAGGTTCGCAGGTAAGCGGATCGAGCACTCCGACGTTAGGTGGTAAGTTTGGCTTGTGATATGGAGTACCTTCTTCATTCCTCCATAGGGTAAGTATTTCGCGAACCCATCCCCACTTTCTAAATAAATCACGGTAGTTGATCGGTTGGTGCGCTCCCGTTACGCTGTCTTCAGAGTCGGAAGAACTTGGTCGATTCGTAGAGGCCATCTTACGCGATCACAGAAAAGATTTTTGGTATGAAAAGTTTTGTGACAGCAAATGGTAGTTTGATGGTATTCTCAGTACATAATATGCATAGATATATATAGTACCAAGACCCCTTAAATTAAGGAAAAATTTACGAGGGATATCAGGCAAGGTCTACAGTAACAGATACGCTAAGATATGAATTGTCAGATACGCTAAGATATGAATTTTGTCTATACACTATTCATGCAATCATTGCAGTAAGATGTGTCTAGACTAAGAATGATAAGCAGGTAATTTCCTAAGGATGATAAACAGATGATTTTCGACAAAAATGATAAGCAAAACTTTTGACATGCAGACACGGTCGAAGTCTAGACTTACTAATGCATCCTAACGACTATCAGTTAGAAACACTAATGCAAGACCTGGTTCACTAAGACCACCGCTCTGATACCAACTGAAAGGACCCGTCCTAATCCTTCCAGACAACGTCCACATCAATTATAAACGATTCACATTAGTTGATTACATCGCGAGGTACTTGACCTCTACATGATACATTTTACAAACATTGCATTCGTTTTTAAAAGATAACTTTCATTTACATCGAAAGTTGACGACATGCATACCCATTCATAATATATCCATCTATAATTGACTTAATAATAATCTTGATGAACTCGACGACTCGAATGCAACGTCTTTTGAAATATGTCATGAATGACTCCAAGTAATGTCTCTAATATGAACAAATGCACAGCGGAAGATTTCTTTCATACCTGAGAATAAACATGCTTTAAAGTGTTAACCAAAAGGTTGGTGAGTTCATTAGTTTAACATAAATAATCATTTCCAACATTTTAATAGACCACAAGATTTTCATATTTCCATTTCTCATAAACATACGTCCCATGCATAGAGAAAAAAATATCATTCATATGAATTGAACACCTGGTAACCGACATTCACAATATGCATATAAGAATATCCCCATCATTCCGGGATCCTCCTTCGGACATGATATAAATTTCGAAGTACTAAAGCATCCGGTACTTTGGATGGGGCTTGTTGGGCCCGATAGATCTATCTTTAGGATTCGCGTCAATTTGGAGATCGGTTTCCAAATTCTTAGATTACCAGACTTAATAAAAAGGGGCATATTCGTTTTAATAATCCAACCATAGAATGTAGTTTTAAGTACTTGTGTCTATTTCGTAAAACAGTTATAAAAGCAGCGCATGTATTCTCAGTCCCAAAAAATATATATTGCGAAAGCATTTAAAAAGGGATTAATGAAACTCACCTAATGCATTTTGTAGTAAAAATACATATAACGACATTGAACAAAAGTAGGGTTGGCCTCGGATTCACGAACCTATATTATTCATATATATATTAAAACATATACTTGTAATCGAACAAATTTATATATATATTTAGTTATGTAATAAGATTAATATTCTTATATATATGTGATTTTATTAATACTTATATTACATTATGATACTTATTTGATTCTTAATAAATGTTATTAGTTAAAAACGAAATTTTTAAATAGTATTAGTATACTTTATATATAATAAATATATTTATACTTATATATATATATATATATATATATATATATATATATATATATATATATATATATATATATATATACCCCTTTTGTTTTTGTAAAATTATTACCTGTAATAATACTAGTTTAAAGATAATAATAATACTGATAATGGTAATTTTAATTAAAAAAATGGTAATCTAACTAATAATGATAAAGTAAAAATAATACTTTTAACAAAATTAATTGTAATGGTAAGTTTAATAATAATAATTATCATTTTAATAGAAATTTTAATGATCATATAATATATAATAATAAAATTAATGTTAAATGGTACGTATAATACTAATGTTAATGATAATGATAATGATACTTAATGATAGTAATGACAATAATAATTATATATGTGGTAATAACGCTAATATTAATGATAATAATAATAATAACAATCATGATAATAATAATAATAATAATAATAATAATAATAATAATAATAATAATAATAATAATAATAATAATAATAAAAATACTTAAATGATAAAATTTATAATAACATCAATAATACTTATGAAGATACTAATGATAATAATGTTTTCTAATATTTGTAAATATACTTTTGATATTAGTAATAATAATTATAATACTAACAATAACTATAATAATAATAATAATAATAATAATAATAATAATAATAATAATAATAATAATAATAATAATAATAATAATAATAAATAAATAAATGATAGATAATAATAGATGTGTATACCCTCAAAAGCTTTTAGTAAAAAGAAATGCTCCAAACGGGACTCGAACCCAAGACCTCTCGGATAGCGCAAACACCCTCAACCCATTTCTCTATTTCAGATTTCCTGAATTTAATTAAACCTATTCTATATTTAACCCAATTTTCTTTTATTTTGGCCCAACAATCATAACAGATAACAGCCCACAGCTTCTCTTGACACTTAAAAAAAAAAAAAATAATTGCAGTGGCCTGGGTTCGAACCCAGGACCTCTCGGTTAACAAGCACCCTCCAGACCAACTAAGCTGCGATTTCTTTCTGAATTTATTACTTCACTAAATAATTTAACTCGTACCATCATTATCATCTTTTCATTATCATTGGATCCTTAACATCGTTGATCATCATCATCATACATATTCAAACAGTAAACAACCATCGTTATCATCATCGACTTAATATCATTTTCTTCTTCGATTATCTTCGTGACCATCATAATCATTATCACCCATCATTTTCTTAAACTATATTAATCATCCATAATTATCCTAATCATCGACCTAATCATAAACGCTATATTCATAAAATATTAAACCCTTCGCAGCAGTAGCAAACAATAGTGTTAACATATTGTTTCAATATCATCTTTTTAGGTGTAAATGATAAAAAAAAATGTTTGTGTATATAAATAAGCTGAATAGCAGCGAAATAGTAGCAATAGTAGGATCCAAGTACGTTAGTTAAACAGTGGGTTTTTGTGGTGGTTTTGGGCGTTTGAAGTAAAGCAGGAAACAGATTCAGAGAGAGATAGCGAGTTGGCGTGTGGCGGTTGTTGTGTGTGGTGATTCAAGGGGTGAAGTGGGTTGGATTATGATGTTTTAAATACCTCTGCATATGTATATGTACATATGATATTGAGTAAAGATGATGGATGGAGTGGTTCTCGGATTTGCAGTAACATAAACGAGTTTAAGGTGGTTCAAGGGAAGTGAAGGTGATTGTAATAGAAGTGGGTCTTACGAAATAGAGAACAAGAAGAAGAAAGTGATCGTTGGTGGTTTATAGTGTTGAAGGTGATGTTTGGTTAGATGTCGATGGCGAGTAAAAAAAAATGATAGAAAGGAGATGATGTTGGTGGCTCATGGTTTGTAGACAGGTAGCAAGGTGATGGGTTGTAGTGTTGTAATGGTTAAAGTGGTAAGGTGAGATCAAGAGTGGTCGATGGAATGGTTTTTGGATTATAGATTATGGAGTGCATAATACATATACATATACAATTACTAATAACAACAAATATAATATAATAATATCATATATCATATAGGAGTGGAAAGTAGCTGGCACAAACACTATAGCAGCCTTTTCCTTGTAATTTTCTACCGACACTTTTCATGGAGCGTGTCCATTGCTAAACGGTTGACGTAGAAAAGTGTTCCTAAAAATCTCAAATTTTTAGATTAGGTATATTTAATTATTTCTCTCATTAACTGTTTGAAACCTGATCAAAAAGGTTCGAAAATTATTTATTTTCTGTTCCGATTTATATGTACGGAGTACTAATATTTAAACTTAAAAAGGTAAAAATATTTTTAACAAATCTAACATCTTCGTAATCGATTTACAGTTCAACTTTTATTTTAGTCCTTCATGAACTTATACAATATCTATATTAAAACAAACAAAACATCAACCGAGTGTTACTGACGCTTACTAATTGAGCTCGAAATCATTCATTTTCTATTTACTCTCTCTCTAAATATAATAAGTTTTAAATAACAAGTTTTATCACATAAATATATATTATATATTTTTAAACAAATAGATTTAATATTATTTTATATATTTACAAGTAGTATTTATATACATATATATATATATATATATATATATATATATATATATATATATATATATATATATATATATATATATATATATATATATATATATATGTACATTTGTAATAATAGTTTTCATTATATCTCATATTATTTTACATATTTATTTCCAACAATTAACTTATTTATTATTTCAATTAATATTTCAAATTATTAATATATATATATATATATATATATATATATATATATATATATATATATATATATATATATATATATACTTGTATCTATTTACAATTAGTTGTTCGTGAATCGTCGAGAACAGTCGAAGGTCAATTGAATATATAAATTAGTTCAAAATTTTTGACACTCAATTAAATAGACTTTGCTTATTGTGTCAGAACTATATAAAGTATAAGTTTAAATTTGGTCGGAAATTCCCGGGTCATCACAGAAACAAATATGATACATAGGCAGGGAGCTGGACAACGCAGGAAGGCAGAAGTTTTAGAAGAATATAAATAGCAGTTAATAGCATTTCCTTCAATATTCAATACAAATCCATCAGATGCTCCAGTGGTTATTGAAGCACGAATAGAAAATTGTATTGTGGGAGGAATTTAAACGGATACTGGAGCAGGAGTAGACATTATGTATGAGCATTACTTTGTGCAATTTCATGAACGGGTGAAAAAGATCAAAAAAAGTCTTTGGTACCATTAGCAAGTTTTATGAGTGAACCATCTTGGTCAGGAGGAAGTATAACTTTAGAAACTGTTTTGGGAAAAATGCCAAATAAGAGATCTGCAAAACATAGAATTTTTAGTTGTAAAGGCAAGCTCACAATACAAAGTCATACTTGGTCGGCTATCAATGATAAAGTTTGGGGCTATAACAACAATGGTGCACGGAATGATAAAATTTCCTACACCTGCATGAATAGCGACTTTATATGCAACACAAAGAAGACCAATTAAATGTGCACAAGTTAACCGTACAACGGTGAAACCTATAATACATGAGGATGAATCAGTATCGCTAAACCCTTTATTTCCAGAGCAAAACATTATAATTGGAAACACGTTAGCAACGGAAATTAGGGAAAAACTTTACAGTATTTTGGGAGCATGTTGATGTATTCACATGACAAGTATCTGATATGACTAGTGTACCAATAGAAGTAGCTGAGCATAAGTTAAATGTTATTCCAAACATACCTCCCGTGTGACAACCCGAAAATTTTTGACCAAATTTAAATTTGATCTTTATATGTTTTCGACACGATAAGTTATGTCTGTAATGTTGAATCTCAATATTTTGAAACTACATTCATGTAATCAATTACCCTTTGACCGTGCCCGACGATTCACGAACAATTATGTGTGAATATATATATATATATATATATATATATATATATATATATATATATATATATATATATATATATATATTTATATATATATATATGTGTGTGTGTGTGTGTGTGTATGTGTATATTAAATTGTGATATATTAATAAAGCATTAAACGGTTTGGTTGCTATGAAAATATGTTATGAAATCCATTATATGACTTGAAATGTTAACAAGGTGTTAAACGTATAACGTTATACTTATTCATTTTAGTTAAATATATACGTAATAAACGTGTTATGTGAAACGTGTATATATATAGACAAAGTATATTAAAGCTTACATATATATTGTTTCAAAGACATAAAATGTACTTCTATATATTTCGAAAGATTAGTACATTTTACAACATGACAAGAATTAGATTATTATTATTATTATCATTATCTTTTATAAATTTTAAAAATTATAAATGATTAGAGTGTCACGTCTTCTTTAAAAAAGGAATATAACTTTATCAATATCTGGAACCACTTTTGACAAATTGTTACTGAGCCATTTTAACGTTATCTTAACATTTATAATCTTTCTAGAAACCTTTGGACAAAGTTATAAATAATAACGGTCCATGATTTTATTGAATATAAATATATATATAACTTGCAACTTGCAAATAAAAACCTGTTTATATATATTTCGAATTATTAATAAACGATATTAGTAATCGATTAGTGAGTTGATTGATATTTAAATAATTAATTAAAATATTTGACAAGTCAGAGTAAAGGCTAGTACATAAATGTTTCATGCCAATTTATGTTATATTATGAAAATGATTTTTAACAAACTTCGAAATATAATTAGTTTTGAAAAGCTAAATAATATATTATTAAGTAAATATTTTAATTATAATATGTACAAATTATATTTCTAAATAAAGATATATAGATATATATGTGGATATGTATATAGTTATATATTTTAAAAAATGATTAAATATAATATTAACTAGATACAAAACGTTTTGATATTATCATATATTTAATTCATAACAAAATGTTGATTTACAGAAGCAAATGACCAAAACACTCAAATGATTAAGTTATTTTTCGAGAGGGATAGAACTAAGGAAATTATGAGATTATAGCTATGGAGGTTATGGGTATGGTTCGGGGGTATAGCACGTGAGTTCAATCTAGTGTTTATCATCTCCGTTGCGTCTACGTACTTTCCTACAATATTGAATCTCAGTATTGATACGTGAGCACTCATATATTATCTTTTATATATATTAATAGTGTATTCCTGACTAGTGCTTGAGTATATATGATTATGCATGCTTGTATGCTTAGTTTTCGTCGTTAGATAGTTTATGATGAATCACGAATTTGATACATATGAGATTGAGATAAGGTATATGATATGCATGTTGTTGGAAATTTGGCGAAAAATTAATAACTTTTCATTTAAAAAGCGTATGATTTCGATGAACGGATTAAAAGATATCGTCAATTGAATTATCTATAATTTTCGATTATTGTTAAAATGATTATTATTATTATTATCGTTATCATTATCGTTATCGTTATCGTTATCGTCATCGTTATCGTTATCGTTATCGTCGTTATTATCGTCATTAATATTATTATCTAATAATAATAATATTATTATTATAATTATCGTTATTAATATAAGTATTATCATTAAAAATTATTATTGTTATTATTATTACTATCATTATTATCATTAAGGTTATTATTAATATTATCAGTATTATTATTATTATTATTATTATTATTATTATTATTATTATTATTATTATTAAAAATAATTAATATTTTTACCAAAACTATCATTTTATTATTTTTATCGTTATTATTATTATTAAAAGTATCATTACTATTAAAACTATCTTTTTTTTTTTTGAAATATCATTGTTATTATTAAATATCATTATTATTATCATTTTAGTATTATTATTATTAAAAATTATCATTTTGAATAGAATTATTATTTTTATAAAATATTATTATTATTACAGTTAATAATAAAAAGTATCGTTATTATTATTATTATTATCATGTTTAGAATAATCATTTTATTATAATTAATATCATCATTAGTAAAAATAATTATTGTCATTGTTATTATTAATAGAATAATAATAATTATTGTTATTATTACAAAATAATACAACTTTTACTCATTATTATTATCAATATTATTTTATCAAATAAATATGTAATACAAAGATATTTTTACCACATGTAATATAATTATTAATAACACATACCACTATATTTTATGATATTAGGTGAGCTTTATAAATATTATTACTTAAGATATATAAAAGTATATTTTTATAAATTTTAATATAAATTTTTATTAATAAATGACTTGTAATAAAATCTGATAAATATATTTAAATATATAAAACGACTATATTTAAGTTATATAATAAACATGTATAGATTTCGGAAATCATCTTGGGTCAAATTGACTTTTGTTGACTTTTGCATATCGGACTCGAGCATTAGGATTGTGATACACTACGACTTGACCTAAATTGTTAGACAGATATTGACCAATATATAAATATATATATTTAATATAGGTTCGTGAATCCAAGGCCAACCTTGCATTGTTCAGTACCGTCATTTGCATTATTGCTACGAAATACAGTATCGTGAGTTTCATTACTCCCTTTTTATATATATTTTGGGACTGAGAATACATGCGCTGCTTTTATAACTGTTTTACGAAATAGACACAAGTACTGAAACTACATTCTATGGTTGAATTATTATACCGGATATCACCCTTTTTAGCTTGGTAGCCTAAGAATTTGGGAACAGACCCCCTAATTGACGCGTATTCTGAAGATAGATCTATGAACTTTGACACGTCCCATCTGGGTTACGGATGCTTTAGTACTTCGATTTTATATACAGATGAGTGTATCTGTATATTTGGGGATATTCTAGATGCATTTGTTAATGCCGGTTACCAGGTGTTTACCATATGAATGATTTTAAATTCGCAGGTTATGCGTACTATGTTGTACTCGGGTTACGTGTACAATTAAATATCTGAAATCTTGTGGTATATTAAAGTGAAGAAAATGAATGTTTATGATAAATAATGAACTCACCAACCTTTTGGTTGACACTTGAAAGCATGTTTATTCTCAAGTATTAAAGAAATCTTTCGCTGTGCATTTGCTCATTTTAAAGATATTACTTGGAGTCATTCATGGCATATTTCAAAAGACGTTGCATTCAAGTCATTGAGTTCAAGATTATTATTAAGTCATTTATAGATTGGGACATATTATGAAATGATATGCATGCCTGTTAACTTTCAATGTAATGAAAGTTTGTCTCTTAAAAGCGAATGTAATGTTTGTAAAATGTATCATATAGAGGTCAGAACCTCGCAATGTAACCATATGTGATTCTATTCGTCCTTATGGATTAGGACGGGTCGCTTCATGTGGTATCAGAGCAGTGGTCTTAGTGAACCAGGCCTTGCATTAGTGTGTCTAACTGATAGTTATTAAGATGCATTAGTGAGTCTGGACTTCGACCGTGTCTGCATATCAAAAGTTTTGCTTATCATTTTTGTCGGAAATTAACTGCTTATCATCTTAAGTCTATACGTGTCTTACTGCATTCATTACATAGATAGTGTATAGACAAAATTCATATCTTAGCGTATCTGCTAATTCATATCTTAGCGTATCTGTTACTGTAAACTTTGCCTAACATATTCCGTAAATCCCTCCGTAATCTACGAAATCTTTTGTTCTATATATATATAGATATTCTATGTAATTAGAATACCATCCGATAACCGGAAATCATTTCATATCGAAAAATCCTTTGTTCACTCGTACGAAATGGAATTCGCCACTAGTTCAAGTCCCTCGGATTCCGATATGGTGTTTCACTCGAGCTCCAAAAGCAGTGTGACCGGAATGGATCAACCAATTAGCCATCATCTATTCTGGATGAATTAGGGATGGGTTCGTAGTCTACTAAATCATTGGAGACAAGAAGAAGGTGATCCCTTCCATCCACCACATTGCCCTCTTGGCGAAGAACCTCAAGCACTTACAGGCGAACCTGTCCGAGACACTATTTTCTCTCTCATTACCAGAGTATCTCGTCACGACTACATATTATCTCAAGTTCTAGATCTTATTCATCCGCTCGTCTGAACCGCCAATCATCCTGGTGTAATAGAAGAAGTCAACGAGCTTCGCGCTCGAGTAGTGACTTTGGAGAATATGGTGCAAAGGTTACAAGCACCACCAGCAGCACCGGCAATAACAGTATCACCATCAGCAACACCAATAGTAACATCCGCATCCCACACCTCAACATCACAATCTGTACCTCGAGCATCAACATCACACGCACCATAGATACCGAGGAGTACCAACAATAATAACCGATGAAGTATTAATCTAAAACTTCATTGGAGAAACATTCTGTGGCGATTAAGTAATCTCCAAAGTCTCAGAGATTATCTATTCTAGCCTTAACCATAAATCAGACGAGTGAACCAAAATGATAGAAGGAAGAGTAGAAACCCTGATAGGATGGTGCACAATTTACAAGCTAGACTTGTTTTACCAGCAGCATCAACAGTGCCGTCAGCATAGTCAGCACCAGCAGCACTTACAACATCACAAGCTCCTCCATATCCATAATCACCGCGAACAACATCACTAAACAACAACAAGTATGTCATATCAACGAGTTATAAAGTATTAACTCATTTTCACTGAAGAATTTATATGTATATCTTATATATATAAATCTTGAAATCATATTATATCTTTCCATACTAAGCTATTATGTATGAATTAAATAAGGGTAGATGCTAATCGGTTAATTCATTTTACTAATATGCAATGATGTACATCCTTCGTTAACAACTTAACCATCGTTAACTACAATCTCTGTTTCAACTCCATGAACCCCATTTCATAAATAAACCAAGTGTATTACTCAATTATATGTTTGATTTTACACCTTCATTTCGGATGTATTCAAAACTTTCTAGAAAACATCATTATATCTTGCAAAGTTCACAAGAATCCTATGAACACCAACATCATTCACCAAAGAAATATCAATAAAGATGAATAATGAAATATTGATTCATAATTTCATTTACGTTGAAGAGATAATCCGTGAAGATTCCAAAATTTCTAAAGTTTTAGAGATTATTTATTCTAATTTCAGCCAAAAATCAAATGAGTTTAATTTAATACTAACTCATTAAATCTATATTACATCTGAAGAAAATATACATATATTTTTATAAAGAATGTAATGAAAGTTCTCTTGTACAAAATATTACTTGTGAAACTTTTAACGGGTAGGTAAAACCCAAGAGATATATAAATTCACAATTAATATGTTACATCCTTCAATTCTGATTCAACAAACCATCAACTATACTCACTACTTGCACAACGAGATACATTCTTTTATAGAAATCAAAACAATCATACTCATTCAAATCCAATTACATATTCTGATTTTGAAATCTCAAAATTCAATTCGAGATATAACCGATATCATCACTCTTAAATCTCTACATCTTTCAAAGCTATACTTTGACTTCAAAAATTGTGCTAGAACATCACCTCTAACCAGAAAAATATTCGCATCATTCAAAATTCTAGAACATCATATGTATATTAACGGTTACAATTTGTGTTCAAACTCTTCGAAATTCCTAAAGACACTTCAAATAATGAACAATCGAGATGATGATCCAACCACATATTATCCACAGTCTTGCACCTGAAAAACTCTCGAAACCAAAGTCATAGTTTAACACGTATCTGTGTCAGACCCTTTGGCATTTATTAGCAAAAATAACTTTTTAATCCCTTTTAAAAATAGGCAGTTTCATCATAGCTCCGGCAAATCAACTTCAATTGTTCATTCGAATAAGCCTTATTATAACGATTACCCTTTCATCATTGTTACCGGGAAACTTGTTATATCTTGCCACATTAACTGTAAACTTACCAACAACTTCATGAATCTTTAAGCCTCTCCGAAAAATCTTGATACTTATTCATTGAAACCCTATCATGTATTCATCTGCATCTTGTAATGGTAGTTACTGAAATGTCCCGTTCATATAGATTATAAACGTTCCATATTAATTGATTTCGTTGCAAGGTTTTAACCTCTATATGAGACATTTTTCAAAGACTGCATTCGATTTTAAAACAAACCATAACCTTTAAAATATTATGACGATTATCAAATAATGATAATCTAAAATATAGCATTTTCACACGACAATTACATAATGGTTTACAATAATACTACACAACAATATATGTCTTCGAATGCAGTTTTTAAACAATATTATACAAGCATGCTGACTCCAACTCTTGTCCATAGATTAGCACGCAATAACGAAAGCTCTTAATAATCACCTGAGAATAAACATGCTTTAAACGTCAACAAAAATGTTGGTGAGTTATAGGTTTAACCTATATATTTATCAATTCGTAATAATAGACCACAAGATTTCATATTTCCACTTCTCATAAACAACATGCAATCTACATAAAAATTATTCGTATGATGAACACCTGGTAACCGACATTAACAAATGCATCTAGAATATCCCCAAAACATAGGTACACTCATCTGTATATAAAACTGAAGTACTAAAGCATCCATAACATGGATGGGGTTCGTTAGGCCCATAGATCTATCTTCAGGATTCGCGTCAATTTGGGGGTCTGTTCCCAAATTCTTAGGCTACCAAGCTGAAAGGGTGATATCCGGTATAATGATTCAATCATAGAATATAGTTTCAAGTACTTGTGTCTATTTTGTAAAACATTTATAAAACTGCATTTATTCTCACCCCAAAAATATTAGATTTTAAAAGTGAGACTATAACTCACTTTCACGGATTTTTCCTTCGTCGGAAATAAGACTTGACCACGGGTCGATTCACGAACCTATAAAAATTATATACATATATATTAAAGTATGATCGAAATATATTTACAATATGTTTTATTATGTTTTAACGATTTAAGTTTGTTAAGTTAGCAGTCCAACGTTAGTAATCTACAACTAGTTGTCCACAGTTAGATGTACAGAAATAAATCAATATATATTATCTCGAATCAATCCACGACTCAGTGTATACAAGTCTCAGGCTAGATCATAACTCAAAGTATATATATTATTTTGGAATCAGCCTCAACCCTGTATAGCTAACTCAAGCATTACTGCATATAGAGTGTCTATGGTTGTTCCCAAATAATATATATAGATGGGTCGATATGATATGTAAAAACATTGTATACATGTCTATGGTATCCCAAGATTACATAATATATGTTAGAATACATGTATAATACAATATAAGTTAGTTAAGTTATGATTAGAATAGATTTGTTACAAATTTCACGTAGCTACAACAAGCAAAAATATCTAATTTTGTTTTACCCATAACTTCTTCGTTTTAAATCCGTTTTGAGTGATTCAAGTTGCTATGGTTTCATAATGAATTGAAATTCATGAAACTAAATAGAAAAAGTATAAGTTTATAGTCAAAAATACAGGTTACAAGTCATTTTTGTAAGAGGTAGTCATTTCAGGCGAAAGAAAGACGTCTTGATGACCATTTTGAAAAGCATACTTCCACTTTGAGTTTAACCATGATTTTTGGATATAGTTTCATGTTCATAAGAAAAATCATTTTATCAGAAGGACAACTTTTAAATCAAAGTTTATCATAGTTTTTAATTATCTAACCCAAAACAGCCGCGGTGTTACTACGACAGCGTATGTCCGATTTTACGGTGTTCTTCGTGTTTTCAGGTTTTAAATCATTAAGTTAGCATATCATATAGATATAGAACATGTGTTTAGTTGATTTTAAAAGTTAAGTTAGAAGGATTAACTTTGTTTGCAAACAAGTTTAGAGTTAACTAAACTATGTTCTAGTGATTACATGTTATAATCTTCGAATAAAATAGTTTTATATATGTGAATCGAATGATGTTATGAACATCATTAATACCTCAAGTTTAATAGGTAAACCTACTGAAAGTGACAAAAATTGATCTAGCTTCAAAGGATTCTTGGATGGCTTAAAAGTTCTTGAAGTAGAATCATGACACGAAAACAAGTTCAAGTAAGATTATCACTCGAATTAAGATAGTTTATAGTTATAGAAATCGAATCAAAGTTTGGATATGAATATTACCTTGAATAAGAAAGATAACCTACTATAATTAACAAAGGTTTCTTGATCTTAGATGATTACTTGGAATGGATTTGCAAGATTAAAAGTAAACTAGCAAATTTGAAAGGATTTTCGAAGTGTTCTTGAAGTGTTCTTCCTATGATGATTATAGCTTGATTCTTGAAGTAATTTTTGATGAAGATGATGATTAGTTTACTGGAAATTTCGTTCCTAAGAGTGGATGTGTGTTTAGAGAGAATTAGAAAGAGAATTGGAAGTGAAATGGATTGATTGGTGAGTGGTGAATGGTGAGTGGTGAGTGGGGTTAAAAGGAGTTCTAATTAGTTGACTAGTTCATGGTAGAAGTTAAATTTGATTAGTCATGCATGACATAATCAAGAGTGGAATCTCATGCTAGTTCCTATTGGTATATACCCATAGTAAGTACGTCTAGAAGCTGTGTATAATACGGGAACGAATACCGAATGACTACGAGTAGAATTGTTGATGAAAATGAATGGAAATGTAATTGTAAGCATTTTTGCTAAGTATAAGTACTTTGATATGTGTCTTGAAGTCTTTCAAAAGTGTACTAATACATCTTAATACACTACATGTATATTCATTTTAACTGAGTCGTTAAGTCAACGTTAGTCGTTACACGTAAGTGTTGTTTTTGAAAGCTTTAAGTTAACGATCTCATTTAATGTTGTTGAAAGCTTTAAATTAAATTTTAACACATTTTTAATAAAGTGATATTAACCCAGCCAGGGGCTCTGCCCCTTGGACCCCGCCAAGGATTACCACCCTTTGGACCCCGCCAGGGGTTGCCACCCCTTGGACCTCGCTATCAGGGGCACTGCCCCCGAACCCCCGTCATAATTACGATAAGTTCAAACAAGTGTGCAATCCACACTTTTCCAAACTTGTTCGATATTTATCAAGGTTATTTTGGTTAACAAATTAATCCCATTACACTTAAATTATATTGGTGGCACAAATCACCAACAATGAATATATCTTAATATGATACATATGTATTTAGTAAGGCGTTGCTATAACGATAATCGTTATATATATCGTTTCGAGTTTCATAATTCAATAGTCTCATTTTATGTATATAACTCATTGTTAATATACCTAGTGAAATACTTACTTTTCATAATATCATGTTATCTATATACATATCCATATATATATATATATATATATATATATATATATATATATATATATATATATATATATATATATATATATATATATATATATATCATCATATAGTTTTTACAAGTTTTAACGTTCGTGAATCGCCGGTCAACTTGGGTGGTCAATTGTCTACATGAAACTCATTTCAAATAATCAAGTCTTAACAAGTTTGATTGCTTAACATGTTGGAAACATTTAATCAAGTAAATATCAATTTCATTTAATATATAATCATGGGATAATCATGGAAAAGTTCAGGTCACTACAGTTACCATACCAAAAAGCTTGCATCATTAATTCTCGAATTTCGCAGTAATTTTACGCCAATAGTTATATATATATACATATAATGTCTATCTTCAAGACTTACATACTTCGAATGTGAAGTTTCTGAAAAACACTCCAATCTACGAATTAGTTCTCCGAATTTTTGGGAAAGTTGAATGAAGCAGCAGAAACTGTAGACAACCGTAACAGTTAAAAGTTTGATGATAAAGAATAGTGTGTTGGCAAAGCTCAGAAAAAGAGAAGGTTTGGAACTGGAAAACGGATTGAGCAAACCATGAAGGAGGCTGTGGACAAATCACAACAACTAAATCTGCCTTCAAAGAATCCAAATGATTCAGTATCTACTGAAGTCTTTAGCGAATACCTTACTCCTGACTCTAAACCTTTATGGACAAATCTTCATCATCATCCATCGATGTTAGAAATTCTAAGATATCATCATATCTTTCATTATAAATATCTTCGATATTTCTGAAGATATCTTCATAACTATTGTTATCAGAAATCATTTACCTCTTCACGCTATCTGTGTTATATCATAAAAGAAACTATTTTAGTTTCTAAAATTCTGAAACCTTCGAGTTTAAAATATGAATGTTTTTGAAGTAGTGTTGGGAACTGAAGCATGATTTAGTATAATATAATGACACTTGATCAACGTGATTATATTACAGTAAGTCATGCTGAGTTTCTAAATGGAACGTGATGATTCACAGATCATAACGTCATCATGTGCCATGTTACACGACTCTTATATTCTACTTAAACTCTAAACATATCAAGAAAATATTTTCTTGATGATTCGGTCTTTTTCGAGGTATTCTGGTAATTTGACAAATCAAGGTCGTGCCATTACAATTTCTTTCTTAGAACATTAACCATGTTCATTCTGAAATTCATATCTACGAATTCTAGATCATTACATGCGGTGCTTAATTACAAGAAGAGAAAATGAAAGAATGAAGTTTCGAAATATAATTGGGAGTATAAATCGCAGCAAATAGAAGAGAGCATTAACCGTAGATGTCAATGATTATAGAAAAACAGAAATTGAGACTCCGAAAAATAAGGAAGGATATAAACCCCAACAACAACCCAGAAATTACAAACCATGTATATCGATGCGTATAGCAATATAAAGACATTGGAGAACTAAAAACACTATAAAACCCAGAGTATAGTAGAAGTGAATAGATTCTTCCGGTGGCAGGTGAAAAAAAAGAACAATAGATATGAAAGTTAGGAGTATATCGAAAATTAGAACCGGGTGGAGCATGTTGATGAATGCCTTAAAGTATGAACGGATGGAGAAAGAATAGAAGGTATGAGCTGTGGAACTAAGGAAACAAAGATGGTCGATTTATAGTAAAATAACCGACAGAACAATTGATATAGATTATTGCATATAACCTAAGAAGATCCTAATTTCCTTAATTACCGAAGAACCAAATCTTATTACAAAGATTTCCTCTAAAATCCCTTGAATTCCGGAAATCAACCGTGACTACGTCATCGGTTAAGACGAATCTGCATTTACTCATTTTACTCTTTTGCGATAGCTTCACTTATACTCTTCACGTAAATGAATTGTTTTATCTATGTTACTCGCTGATGATTAAACTTTAATTTTTAGCTCGTATGCGTCATGAAAACATACTTATTGTTATCCATAACCATTCTAATCAAATTTCGGGACTAAATTTCTTTAACGGGTAGGTACTGTGACAACCCGGAAATTTCTGACCAAATTTAAACTTGATCTTTATATGTTTCCGATACGATAAGTTAAGTCTGTAATGTTGAATCTCAAAACTTTGGAACTACATTCATGTAATCAATTACCCTTTGACCGTGCCCGACGATTCACGAATAATTATGTGTGAATATATATATATATATATATATATATATATATATATATATATATATATATATATATATATATATATGTATGTATATTAACTTGTGATATATTAATAATGCATTAAACGGTTTGGTTGATATGAAAATATGTTATAAAATCCATTATATGACTTGAAACGTTAACAAGGTATTAAACGTATAACGTTATACTTATTCGTTTTAGTTAAACATCTACGTAATAAACGTGTTATGTGAAACGTGTATATATATAGACAAAGTATATTAAAGCTTACATATATATTGTTTCAAAGACATAAAATGTACTTCTATATATTTCGAAAGATTAGTACATTTTACAACATGACAAGAAGTAGATTATTATTGTTATTATCATTATCTTTTATAAATTTTAAAAATTATAAATGATTAGAGTGTCACGTTTTCTTTAAAAAGGAATATAACTTTATCAATATCTGGAACCACTTTTGACAAACTGTTACCTAGCCATTTTAACGTTATCTTAAAATTTAGAATCTTTCTAGAAACCTTTTGACAAAGTTATAAATAATAACAGTCCGTGATTTTATTGAATATAAATATATATATAACTTGCAACTTATAAATAAAAACGTGTTTATATATATTTCGAATTATTAATAAACGATATTAGTAATCGATTAGTGAGTCGATTGATATTTAAATAAGTAATTAAAATATTTGACAAGTCAGAGTAAAGGCTAGTACATAAATGTTTCATACCAATTTATGTTATATTATGAAAATGATTTTTAACAAACTTCGAAATATAATTAGTTTTGAAAAGCTAAATAATATATTATTAAGTAAATATTTTAATTATAATATGTACAAATTATATTTCTAAATAAATATATATAGATATATATGTAGATATGTATAGTTATATATTTTAAAAAATGATTAAATATAATATTAACTAGATACAAAACGTTTTGATATCATCATATATTTAATTCATAACAAAATGTTGATTTACAGAAGTAAATGACCAAAACACTCAAATGATTAAGTTATTTTTCGAGATGGATAGAACTAAGGAAATTATGGGATTATAGCTATGGAGGTTTTGGGTATGGTTCAGGGGTATAGCACGTGAGGTCAATCTAGTGTTTATCATCTCCGTTGCGTCTACGTACTTTCCTGCAATATTGAATCTCAATATTGATACGTGAGCACTCATATCTTATCTTTTATATATATTAATAGTGTATCCCTGACTAGTGCTCAAGTATATTTGATTATGCATGCTTGTATGCTTAGTTTTCGTCATTAGATAGTTTATGATGAATCACGAATTTGATACATATGAGATTGAGATAAGGTATATGATATGCATGTCGTTGGAAAGCTGGCAAAAAATTAATAACTTTTCATTTAGAAAGCGTATGATTTCGATTAACGGATTAAAAGATATCGTCAATTGAATTATCTATAATTTTATGTATTATTGTTAAAATGATTATTATTATTATTATCGTTATCGCTATCGTTATCGTTATCGTCATCGTTATCGTTATCGTCATCGTTATCGTCGATATTATCGTCATTAATATTATTATCTAATAATAATGCTATTATTATTATTATCATTATCGTTATTAATATAAGTATTAACATTAAAAATTATTAATGTTATTATTATTACTATCGTGATTATCATTAAGGTTATTATTAATATTATCAATATTATTATTATTATTATTATTATTATTATTATTATTATTATTATTATTATTATTATTATTATTATTAAAAATAATTAATATTTTTACCAAAACTATCATTTTATTATTTTTATCTTTATTATTATTATTAAAAGTATCATTAATATTAAAAATATCATTTTTTTGAAATATCATTGTTATTACTATTAAATATCATTATTATTATCATTTTAGTATTATTATTATTAAAAATTATCATTTTGAATAGAATTATTATTTTTATAAAATATTATTATTATTACAGTTAATAATAAAAAGTATCGTTATTATTATTATTATTATTATCATGTTTAAAATAATCATTTTATTATAATTAATATCATCATTAGTAAAAATAATTATTGTCATTGTTATTATTAATAGAATTATTATTATTATTATTATTATTATTATTATTACAAAATAATACAACTTTTACTCATTATTGTTATCAATATTATTTTATCAAATAAATATGTAATACAAAGATATTTTTACCACATGTAATATAATTATTAATAACACATACCACTATATTTTATGATATTAGGTGAACTTTATAAATATTATTACTTAAGATATATAAAACTATATTTTTATAAATTTTAATATAATTTTTTATTAATAAATGACTTGTAATAAAATCTGATAAATATATTTAAATATATAAAACGACTATATTTAAGTTATATAATAAACATGTATAGATTTTGGAAATCATCTTGGGTCAAATTAACGTTTGTTGACTTTTGCATATCGGACTCGAGCATTAGGATTGTGATACACTACGACGTAACCTAAATTATTAGACAGATATTGAACAATATATAAATATATATATTTAAAATAAGTTCGTAAATCCAAGGCCAACTGTGCATTGTTCAGTATCGTCATTTGCATTATTGCTACGAAATACAGTATCGTGAGTTTCATTACTCCCTTTTTATATATATTTTGGGACTGAGAATACATGCGCTGCTTTTAAAACTGTCTTACGAAATAGACACAAGTACTGAAACTACATTCTATGGTTGAATTATTATACCGGATATCACCCTTTTTAGCTTGGTAGCCTAAGAATTTGGGAACAAACATCCAAATTGACGCGAATCCTGAAGATAGATCTATGGACTTTGACACGTCCCATCCGGGTTACGGATGCTTTAGTACTTCGATTTTATATACAGATGAGTGTACCTGTATATTTGGGGATATTCTAGATGCATTTGTTAATGCCGGTTACCAGGTGTTCACCATATGAATGATTTTTAATTCGCAGGTTATGCGTACTATTTTGTACTCGGGTTACGTGTACAATTAAATATCTGAAATCTTGTGGTCTATTAAAGTGAAGAAAATGAATGTTTATGATAAACTAATGAACTCACCAACCTTTTGGTTGACACTTGAAAGCATGTTTATTCTCAGGTATTAAAGAAATCTTCCGCTGTACATTTGCTCATTTTAAAGATATTACTTGGAGTCATTATGGCATATTTCAAAAGATGTTGCATTCTAGTCATTGAGTTCAAGATTATTATTAAGTCATTTATAGATTGGGACATATTATGAAATGGTATGCATGCCTGTCAACTTTCAATGTAATGAAAGTTTGTCTCTTAAAAACGAATGCAATGTTTGTAAAATGTATCATATAGAGGTCAGAACCTCGCAATGTAACCATATGTTATTGTATTCATCCTTATGGATTAGGACGGGTCGCTTCATTCCGTGTGTCGAAAGAGAAGACGTATGGCCCCAGAACAAAGCAAGTTCTTACGAGAAGAAGTTCAGAAATTAGTAGAAGCAGACATACTAAGAGAAGTGAAATATCAGGCTTGGGTGGCAAATCCAGTAATGGTAAAAAAGCCAGATAATTCGTGGAGAATGTGTGTGGATTTCACATATATCAATAAAGCTTGTCCAAAAGATAATTATCCTTTACCTGAGATAGATTGGAAGGTGGAATCTTTAGCCGAGTTTTGTTATAAATGTTTTTTAGATGCATACAAAGGATATCATCAAATTTTAATAGCAGCCAAAGATGAGGATAAAACAGCTTTTCATACGACGGAAGGAATTTTTTACTACATAAAATTCCTTTTGGGTTAAAAAATACTGGAGCCACATATCAACGAGTCATAGATATATTGTTTATAGATCAAATTGGTAGAAATGTTAAAGAATATGTAGATGATATAGTCATCAAAAGCAATATGCAAGAGTCCATGATTAATGACATTTTAGAAACGTTCAACTCATTACGGAAGATTAATATGAAGTTAAATAAAGTAAAAAAAAATGCACTTTTGGAGTAGAAGGGAAATTTTTAGGACATATGGTCACAAACAGAGGAATAAAGGCAAATCCCAAGAAAATTCAGGCGATTGAAGAAATGGTATCACCAAGAACAAAAAATGAAGTTCAAAGTTTAAATGGAAGATTAGTGGCATTAACAAGATTTTTGTAAAAAGCAGCAGATAGGTCTTTACCATTTATGAAGTTGTCAAAGAATAGTTTAAAAAAAGATTTTGAATGGACAACAGAAGCTGAAAATGCTTTTCAAAAAGTAAAAAAGTTGTTAAAGGAACTCCCAACATTAACAGCACTAGTTACAGGAGAAACGTTAATTTTGTACATGACGGTGTCCGTAGAAGGGATAACTTCGGTATTAATTGCAGAACAATCTACTTCATAAGTAAGATTTTGCAACAGAGCGAAGCCAATTATCCTCCAATAAAAAAGTTGGTATATGCTTTGGTCCATACGGTTAAGCGTTTAAGACTATATTTTCAGGGACATCCAATACTCGTATTGACAGATCAATCAATCAAGCAAATCTTAAAATGTCTTGAATCATCAGGGCGGCTAGTAAAGTTGGCAGTAGAGCTGGGAGAATACGTAATCAATTTTGCACCAAGAGATGCAGTTAAAGGACAAATATTGGCAGATTTTCTTTTGGAAACAAGTAAAAAGTTCGAAAAAATCAAAGATCCTGTGAAGAATGATCAGACATGGGAGTTACACACTGATGGTGCGTCTAGTGAAGAAGGAATAGGAGCCGGTTTGGTGTTGACAAATCAAGATGGAGAAGGACATACTTACGAATTAAAATTTAACTTTTATGCATCAAATAATGAGGCAGAATATGAAGCACTCTTGTCCGGTCTACACATAGCTGTTGAGATGGGAGTAAGAAACTTGCGGGCATATGTTGATTCACAAATTATGGCTCAACAAGTAAACATGGCATTTGAAACAAGAGATGCATCTATGAAAAAGTATTTAAGTCTTGTGGAAAATATATTAAAGAAATTTGAAAGTCTAGAAGTTATACAAATTTAAAGAAACAAAAATAAAAAAGCAGATGTGTTGAGTAAATTGGCCACATTAACTTTTGAGCATTTGGGCAAGACCGTATTAGTAGAACAATTAAATATGAAGTCAATAGATGAGAGAATGATAGTGGAGAGGGTTGAGGAGGTTGAACCGTGTTGGATGACCCCGTACATCAAATATTTGCAAGATGGAACGCTACCAATAGACGAGACAGAAGCAAAAAGGGTGAATATATATGCACTGATGTATGTATTAGAGAATGGGGTACTATACAGAAAGTAATCCTTGGGCCAAATTTGAGATGTTTAGGCCCAAAACAAGCAAGAAATGTCATTCAAGAAATGCATGAAGGATCCTGCGCACAACATTCAGGATACAGAACAGTTCTAGCAAAAATCATGTAGCAAGGTTATTACTGGCAATCAATGTATAGAGATACAACTGAGAGGATTAGGACACATGAAATATTTCATCGACATTCATCCGTACATCGTCTTGTGAAATATGATCTTACTCCAATTTCATCTGCTTGGCCACTCTGTAAATGTGCCATAGATATAGTGGGACCATTTCCAAGAGGAGAAGGAAGAGCTAAATTCTTAGTCGTGGCAACTGAGTTTTTCACAAAGTGGGTTGAGGTAAAGCCATTAGTAACAATGACAGGAAATAACATTAAGAAATTCGTATAAAATGACATCATATGCAGATATGAAGATATGGCTTACCCAATGAAATTGTCAGTGACAATGGAAAGCATTTTGCTGAAAATCCGTTCAAGAGTAGGTGTGAGAAATTGGACATAAGGCAAACTTTTACATCTATAGATCATCTACAGGAAAATGGACAAGTAGAGGTGACTACTAAGGAAACCGTTTCGGGAATTAAAGCAAGATTAGGCTTAAGTCAAACCAGATAGGTTGGAGAACTGCCAAATGTATTTTAGGCACATCGCACAACACAAAAAGGAAGTACTGGAGAGGTGCCATTTAGTTTGGTGTATGTGCGGAGGCCGATATCACAGTAGAAATAAGTGTCCCAACACAACAAAATTTGGCATTCAATATAGAAGAACACGCCTCTGTACTGCGTGAAGGGTTAAATCTATTTGAAGAGCGAAGGATCATGGCAGTAATACGACAAGCAGACAATAAGCAGAAAATGGCAAAATATTACAATAAACGAGTAAGACATGTTACCTTTAAGAAGGGAGATTTGATCCTATAAAATAATGAAGCAAATTGACAAGAGAAAATTGGAAAATCAGGAATATGATGGGAAGGACCATACATAATTTTAAAAGGTCAACGATAATGGCTCATTCACACTTTCAGCGCCTACTGGTGAAGAATTACCAAGAGTTTGGAATGCAATAAATTTAAAGAAATTTAATGCGCCGTACTGTATGTTTAGATAGCTTGATCAAGTTTTAAAAACATAAGATACAGTCATAAATGTAAAAATTTCTTTAAAACATAAGAAATAAAGCAGTTATACTTATGGCAAAAAATGTTCATAATTGTCCGGCCAAGGACTTGCTAATATCAGATGATATAAAGTTGTATATCATCCCTACCCACATAATAGATTGTAATTCTCGGTGGTAAAAGTTCAACTACAAACAAAAAGTTGAATCGACAGTGATTGACTTAGACTTCGCTGAACATCAAAACATTAGAATGTATCTACGGCCGTCATGACGAAAAAATTATAAAGACAAGGCCTAGCCACCTTTTGATTCTAAGAAATCAAGCAAATAAAGCTTTGGCAAAAATATGGAAAGTAATTATATTATAAAAATAAAAACCTAACAAACTATGGTTTATATTTCAACACATCATTAACAGAAGGACATGGATTTTTACATACATCATCAAGTTCAGAAAAAGATAAATTTTCCACAATTGCGCCTATAATCTTTACTTCTATAAAAGCATCTGGAATAAGTTGAGATATAAACTGCTTCAGGAAGAGGATCTGGAATTGGAATGTTTTTCTTTAAGAAGCCCAGAAAATTCATCCGTTCAGCATTACAAGCAACATTGATAAAATTCATAATCAGTTTTGTCAAAGTTTCAGATTGGAATATACGGGCAACAAGATTGGGAATCCCCATTATCAATCGCTGTGTATTATTTCCAGTTACAAGAAGCTTAGTTTCTAAATTTTTGTTGGACGCAACAAGGGATTCAATATTATGGGTGGAAGTAAGTGGAAGTGGTTGATCGTAGGTCAATTGAGATTGTTGAGGTAGATAAGGTGGGTAACGATAGCGAAAAGGCTGGTTGTTTCGTTGAAACTGGTCAACTCTAGGTTGTTGATTGAACCCGGGATTTGAGTAACGAGATGGGTATTGAACGTAACAGATTGAACTGTCGGGGTTCTCGTACTCAACTTGATATTCTTAAGTGGGTTGCGGGTTGGTACAATTAACACAGGTCTGAACCTGGTTAACCTGCTGCGGCTGCGTCTTCAATTCTCTGAGTTGTTTGACAAGAGTTCTCTGAGTTGTTTGACAAGAGATTCCATCTTATCTGTGGTTAACCTCCGTTTGATTGTTAAGTACAGAGAGTGGGGCAGATGATGAAGTTATTTCACCACTGTTCTAGTCATGATGATGCACTGTCATGTTCTCGAGCAACTCCCATGCTTCGTCTGCGGTTTGGTTCATCAGATTTTCTTGAGCTGCTGCATCGATCGTCGTCTTATGATTTACCGTAAGACCATTGTAGAAGGTATAGATTTGAGCTTACCATTCTAATTGGTGATTAGGGCATTTTTTCAGCAGGGTTTTGAATCGCTCCCATGCAGTGTAAAGAGATTCATCATAACTTTGTTTAAAGTTAATGATGTCATTCTTAAGCTTGGTTTGTTTAGAAGGAGGGAAATATTTGGTTAGAAATTTAGTAGCTATCTCCGTCCATGACGTGATGGAAGTCCTTCAAACCATGTTTGTGCATGATGAGTGAGAAAATAGGGGAACAAGTATAGCCAGACTATATCTTGTCCTATCCCTTGATGTTTGTAGGAGTTCGAAAGAGATATGAATTTATCAAGGTGAGAGTTAGGATCGACATTCGGTAATCCATGAAATTGACAGCTATTTTGGTTAAGCTGTATAATGTGATGCTTTAAGTCGAACGAGTGTCCTTGAATCTCCGGGAATCTGATCGGTCCTCCTCGACCTTCAATCGAGGGTTTGGTGTTTTCTGCTAAAGTAACGCGTAACGCCATTCTATTTCTGATTCGTTCTTCTTTGTGTGCTTTAGAGATTATTGCATCTAGATCATGTATAAATAATAATGGCCCTGGTCTAGATCGGGTTTGGGTCATACACTGGGTATGCCTTTTTGTTTTAAATTTTATGGTAGAAAAGCTAAGTTCCTAATTGAATCCAAGGCTACTACTTCCCTGGTATTTTGATAACAGAGTTTTGCACGAACTATTCAGCAAACCAAGTGGTCAGGCTGACTACAGAGAGGCAGGATCCTTTTAGTTCCAATATAATTGGAGACTGTTCTTAAAATCCAACAACCAAGTCCGTGTATAATTGTCTTTCTTAGAAACCACTAAATGCTTGTGAATGAGTTTGATAAAAGCAGTATTGTCTGATACCAGTTCCCCGGCAGCGGCGCCAAAAACTTGACTCCCTCTTGATATGACTGAAACGGACGGTTTTATTTATACGGTGTCGTCAGGCCGCAAGGCGTCAGAATTAGTTGCCAAGAGGGGGATCAATAGTTTTAAATTTATATTTAGCAGGGCTAAAATCGTACTACTCCTTATTGAGTAAGGGAAGTATGACCTAGGGTCGTATTTTTAAGATATCAGTAGAATCGAACCTATAATTAAATCTTAAGATAATTCTAACGTGAAGGAGTAGTGGTTTATACCTAATTTTTGGGTTTTCTAGTTTATAAGATAAAGTAAAGTAAATGTAATAAAATTTGTAATTCAGATAAGATTAAAACAAGTGCATAATATGATTTCATCAGTTACTTTGCCGAGATTATGGAATGCTTGCTCATGAATAGGTAGTGACCTTGTATTCATTACACTGGTCCTAAACGCCCCTGTCATAAGACATGTCACTGGGTAATGCATTAGGCTTGAAGATTCTAAATAGACAGCAACGTCCCTTACCCCCGATGCCCGTGCAGTCTGACTACAGGCATACACGTTCAGATAGCTAATTCAATTGAGCGACTCGGTTGGGTGACGTATTAACATTCCACAAAGGTCTAAACTTTCTTAAGCATAATAGAATACAGGGTTTGCCATATCCGAGAGACGTGATGTGTTTCGATGCTTTCGTTAATGATTGGGTTAAAAAGGTAGTTAGGCCCTTTAAAAGAGTTCAACCATAAAGAACACCATGGCCAAGTCAGGTTTGACTTCCATGAACACGTTCAGTTATTGATGTTTAAGCGAAGGGGTACGAAATATACTATATATTTTTGATACGAAAAGCGATACAGATTACACAAGTTTTAATTATTTATTTACAAAATGGATATACCTAAACCTTGCTACAACACTATAGGCAGTGTACCTAATCGTAGAGTAGTATAGTTTTTAGTAAGTCCGGTTCGTTCCACAGGGAGCGGGCTTATTGCACACTATATTTTTAAACAACTATATTTGTACAAAATATATAAATATATATATATAATAATAATATATAAAAAGGGGGTTTACCGTTTAATGACCGGTTTGTCGATTTATATTTTAAGTTACAATTAAAACCTAATGCAAAATATAAATGACGATAATTAAAGTAGCGAAAAATAAATGACAATAAATAAATGACGTTAAATAAAATAGCGAGTAAATAAAAGTACGATGAAAAATACAATAAAACAATTATGCTTATTTAAACTTCCGTAATCATGATGTTTGACGTGTTGATTTTGGTTTTATGTCCATGGGTTAATTGTCCTTTGTCCTGGATTATTTAATATGCCCGTCTGGTTTTTATCCATAACAGTCCATCAGTCATAAATATAAAATGCGAGTGTCCTCGTCAAATTATCCTTATACCCGAAGTCAAATATTCCAACTAATTGGGGACTTAAACTGTAACAAGGTCTTAATACTTTGTTTAATAATTACACCAGGATATCGACTGCGTGTAACCCAAGGTTTTAATACTTTGTTAACAATTACGCCAAGTGTCCTTGTACATAATTTCACCCCTGTTTTAATAAGTCCATAGACTATTAATCCATTCCCGTGTCCGGTTCAATGAACGATTATTCGTACATATAAATACCCCGCCCATCGTGTCCGATCGAGTGTATATGGTTATTTATAGGGACGTCCAATTGTAAATCTTTATATTAAAATTAACGAACTATCATTTAGTTAAACAAATATAAAGCCCATTAATAGCCCATAGTCTAATTTCCACAAGTGTCGTTCTTTTGTCCAAACCCCAATTATAGTACAAAGCCCAATTACCCAATTTTAGTATTTTAGCCCAACATCATGATTACTTCGTCTTAAATAAGCATAATAATAACTTAAGTATGAGACATTAATTTAAAAAGGAGAACATAGCTTACATTGATTATTTATCGCGTAGTGGTACACGGACAGAATTTCGACTTCAAAACCCGTAAAATAACCATTACATAACCCGAACTAACTAATATAAAACTATCCTATATATATATATATATATATATATATATATATATATATATATATTATATATATATTTATTTATTATTTATTTATTACAGAGTATTATTATTATTATTATTTTTTTTTATCGAACGAATGCATGGTCTTTTATAGGCGTTTTGATTTCTGACAGCTCCGCGAGTCGTAGAGTTTTTGGCCTTTAAACTCCGCGAGTCGTGGAGTTTGAAAATACAGCTCACACAATTTTGGAACCTTGCTTGTCGACGTTATTAAATAATAATATAATATATATATATATAATTTTTAATAATTATTTATATATTATATTTTATTTATGTGCATAGTTGACTTGTAATTTTTACACCGTTGCGTCGCGCGTTGATAGTTGGCTCAGGTCCCGGTTCCGGATTTTCGAACGTCCTTGCGTACAATTTAATATCTTGTACTTTGCGTTTTGTAACTTGTACTCTTGTCATTTTTAGACGTTTTTCATCAATAAATTGAACCATTTGAATTGTATCTTGAACATTTGAGCTTTTTGGACGTTTGTGTCTTCAAATCTTCGTTTTCGCCTTTTGTCTTCGCACTTATTTATTTAAACAATTACAATGAAAATATAATACAATTACATATGAAAACCTATTATTTAGGAGGGATATTGCTATGAAATATATGTTCCTTTTTAGCCTTATCAGTTATCCTAACGGTCAAACCCTTTACGTGTTTAAACAAACAGTTCCTTAATTAACTAAGAATCCCTCAAGCGAGGTGCAATGCTTGAGACCACGTTATGGTAAAGTGTATTAATTAGCACTGACCGGGTTCCATGGCCTTACGTAGCAGAGGCACAACTTACAACAACCGTTGTGCTTCAGCGTGTACGTACGAAGTTTATATGCTAGGTGACTACACTAGCATGGTCTAGGACCGACAGTGTACTAGGGGTCTAGTTAGATGTTTCACTGCGAAAGAGTCCTCAGTTGGAATCCAAGGCTCGGTGGACTTACTGACAACCGGTGTGTGATGACCCGAGAATTTCCGACCAAATTTAAACTTAATCTTTATAGCATTTTGATACGATATGTGAAATGTCCCGTTCTTATTGATTAAAAACGTTCCATATTAATTGATTTCGTTGCGAGGTTTTGACCTCTATATGAGACGTTTTTCAAAGACTGCATTCATTTTTAAAACAAACCATAATCTTTATTTCATAGATAAAGGTTTTAAAAAGCTTTACGTAGATTATCAAATAATGATAATCTAAAATATCCTATTTACACACGACCATTACATAATGGTTTACAATACAAATATGTTACAACAAAATAAGTTTCTTGAATGCAGTTTTTACACAATATCATACAAGCATGGACTCCAAATCTCGTCCTTATTTAAGTATGCGACAGCGGAAGCTCTTAATAATCACCTGAGAATAAACATGCTTAAAACGTCAACAAAAATGTTGGTGAGTTATAGGTTTAACCTATATATATCAAATCGTAACAATAGACCACAAGATTTCATATTTCAATACACATCCCATACATAGAGATAAAAATCATTCATATGGTGAACACCTGGTAACCGACATTAACAAGATGCATATATAAGAATATCCCCATCATTCCGGGATACCCTTCGGATATGATATAAATTTCGAAGTACTAAAGCATCCGGTACTTTGGATGGGGTTTGTTAAGCCCAATAGATCTATCTTTAGGATTCGCGTCAATTAGGGTGTCTGTTCCCTAATTCTTAGATTACCAGACTTAATAAAAAGGGGCATATTCGATTTCGATAATTCAACCATAGAATGTAGTTTCACGTACTTGTGTCTATTTTGTAAATCATTTATAAAACCTGCATGTATTCTCATCCCAAAAATATTAGATTTTAAAAGTGGGACTATAACTCACTTTCACAGATTTTTACTTCGTCGGGAAGTAAGACTTGGCCACTGGTTGATTCACGAACCTATAACAATATATACATATATATCAAAGTATGTTCAAAATATATTTACAACACTTTTAATATATTTTGATGTTTTAAGTTTATTAAGTCAGCTGTCCTCGTTAGTAACCTACAACTAGTTGTCCACAGTTAGATATACAGAAATAAATCGATAAATATTATCTTGAATCAATCCACGACCCAGTGTATACGTATCTCAGTATTGATCACAACTCAAACTATACATATTTTGGAATCAACCTCAACCCTGTATAGCTAACTCCAACATTCACATATAGAGTGTCTATGGTTGTTCCGAAATATATATAGATGTGTCGACATGATAGGTCGAAACATTGTATACGTGTCTATGGTATCTCAAGATTACATAATATACAATACAAGTTGATTAAGTTATGGTTGGAATATATTTGTTACCAATTTTCACGTAGCTAAAATGAGAAAAATTATCCAATCTTGTTTTACCCATAACTTCTTCATTTTAAATCCGTTTTGAGTGAATCAAATTGCTATGGTTTCATATTGAACTCTATTTTATGAATCTAAATAGAAAAAGTATAGGTTTATAGTCGGAAAAATAAGTTACAAGTCGTTTTTGTAAAGGTAGTCATTTCAGTCGAAAGAACGACGTCTAGATGACCATTTTAGAAAACATACTTCCACTTTGAGTTTAACCATAATTTTTGGATATAGTTTCATGTTCATAATAAAAATCATTTTCTCAGAATAAAAACTTTTAAATCAAAGTTTATCATAGTTTTTAATTAACTAACCCAAAACAGCCCGCGGTGTTACTACGACGGCGCAAATCCGGTTTTACGGTGTTTTTCGTGTTTCCAGGTTTTAAATCATTAAGTTAGCATATCATATAGATATAGAACATGTGTTTAGTTAATTTTAAAAGTCAAGTTAGAAGGATTAACTTTTGTTTGCGAACAAGTTTAGAATTAACTAAACTATGTTCTAGTGATTACAAGTTTAAACCTTCGAATGAGATAGCTTTATATGTATGAATCGAATGATGTTATGAACATCATTACTACCTTAAGTTCCTTGGATAAATCTACTGGAAAAGAGAAAAATGGATCTAGCTTCAATGGATCCTTGGATGGCTCGAAGTTCTGGAAGCAGAATCATGACACGAAAACAAGTTCAAGTAAGATCATCACTTGAAATAAGATTGTTATAGTTATAGAAATTGAACCAAAGTTTGAATATGATTATTACCTTGTATTAGAATGATAACCTACTGTAAGAAACAAAGATTTCTTGAGGTTGGATGATCACCTTACAAGATTGGAAGTGAGCTAGCAAACTTGAAAGTATTCTTGATTTTATGAAACTAGAACTTTTGGAATTTATGTAGAACACTTAGAACTTGAAGATAGAACTTGAGAGAGATCAATTAGATGAAGAAAATTTAAGAATGAAAGTGTTTGTAGGTGTTTTTGGTCGTTGGTGTATGGATTAGATATAAAGGATATGTAATTTTGTTTTCATGTAAATAAGTCATGAATGATTACTCATATTTTTGTAATTTTATGAGATATTTCATGCTAGTTGCCAAATGATGGTTCCCAAATGTGTTAGGTGACTCACATGGGCTGCTAAGAGCTGATCATTGGAGTGTATATACCAATAGTACATACATCTAAAAGCTGTGTATTGTACGAGTACGAATACGGGTGCATACGAGTAGAATTGTTGATGAAACTGAACGAGGATGTAATTGTAAGCATTTTTGTTAAGTAGAAGTATTTTGATAAGTGTCTTGAAGTCTTTCAAAAGTGTATGAATACATATTAAAACACTACATGTATATACATTTTAACTGAGTCGTTAAGTCATCGTTAGTCGTTACATGTAAATGTTGTTTTGAAACCTTTAGGTTAACGATCTTGTTGAATGTTGTTAACCCATTGTTTATTATAACAAATTAGATGTTAAATTATTATATTATCATGATATTATGATATATAATATATCTTAGTATGATGTATATACAGTTAAATGTCGTTACAACGATAATCGTTACATATATGTCTCGTTTCGAAATCATTAAGTTAGTAGTCTTATTTTTACATATGTATTTCATTGTTAATACACTTAATAATATATTTACTTATCATTTAACATAATTAACCAAGTGTATCAATATCTTAATATGACTCATATGTACCTAGTAAGACGTTGTTATAACGATAATCGTTATATATATCGTTTTCGAGTTTCTTAAATTAATAGTCTCATTTTTATGTATATAACTCATTGTTAAAATACCTAATGAGATACATACTTATAATAAAAACATGTTAACTATATATATAACCATATATATTTCATTGTATAGTTTTTACAAGTTTTAACGTTCGTGAATCACCGGTCAACTTGGGTGGTCAATTGTCTATATGAAACATATTTCAATTAATCAAGTCTTAACAAGTTTGATTGCTTAACATGTTAGAAACATTTAATCATGTAAATATCAATCTCAATTAATATATATAAACATGGAAAAGTTTGGGTCACTACAGTACCTACCCGTTAAATAAATTTCGTCCCGAAATTTTAAGCTGTTGAAGGTGTTGACGAATCTTCTGGAAATAGATGCGGGTATTTCTTCTTCATCTGATCTTCACGCTCCCAGGTGAACTCGGGTCCTCTACGAGCATTCCATCGAACCTTAACAATTGGTATCTTGTTTTTCTTAAGTCTTTTAACCTCGCGATCCATTATTTCGACGGGTTCTTCGATGAATTGAAGTTTTTCGTTGATTTGGATTTCATCTAACGGAATAGTGAGATCTTCTTTAGCAAAACATTTCTTCAAATTCGAGACGTGGAAAGTGTTATGTACAGCCGCGAGTTGTTGAGGTAACTCAAGTCGGTAAGCTACTGGTCCGATACGATCAATAATCTTGAATGGTCCAATATACCTTGGATTTAATTTCCATCGTTTACCAAATCGAACAACGCCTTTCCAAGGTGCAACTTTAAGCATGACCATCTCTCCAATTTCAAATTCTATATCTTTTCTTTTAATGTCAGCGTAGCTCTTTTGTCGACTTTGGGCGGTTTTCAACCGTTGTTGAATTTGGATGATCTTCTCGGTAGTTTCTTGTATAATCTCCGGACCCGTAATCTGTCTATCCCCCACTTCACTCCAACAAATCGGAGACCTGCACTTTCTACCATAAAGTGCTTCAAACGGCGCCATCTCAATGCTTGAATGGTAGCTGTTGTTGTAGGAAAATTCTGCTAATGGTAGATGTCGATCCCAACTGTTTCCGAAATCAATAACACATGCTCGTAGCATGTCTTCAAGCGTTTGTATCGTCCTTTCGCTCTGCCCATCAGTTTGTGGATGATAGGCAGTACTCATGTCTAGACGAGTTCCTAATGCTTGCTGTAATGTCTGCCAGAATCTTGAAATAAATCTGCCATCCCTATCAGAGATAATAGAGATTGGTATTCCATGTCTGGAGACGACTTCCTTCAAATACAGTCGTGCTAACTTCTCCATCTTGTCATCTTCTCTTATTGGCAGAAAGTGTGCTGATTTGGTGAGACGATCAACTATTACCCAAATAGTATCAAAACCACTTGCAGTCCTTGGCAATTTAGTGATGAAATCCATGGTAATGTTTTCCCATTTCCATTCCAGGATTTTGGGTTGTTGAAGTAGACCTGATGGTTTCTGATGCTCAGCTTTGACCTTAGAACACGTCAAACATTCTCCTACGTATTTAGCAACATCGGCTTTCATACCCGGCCACCAAAAATGTTTCTTGAGATCCTTGTACATCTTCCCCGTTCCAGGATGTATTGAGTATCTGGTTTTATGAGCTTCTCTAAGTACCATTTCTCTCGTATCTCCAAATTTTGGCACCCAAATCCTTTCAGCCCTATACCGGGTTCCGTCTTCCCGAATATTAAGATGCTTCTCCGATCCTTTGGGTATTTCATCCTTTAAATTTCCCTCTTTTAAAACTCCTTGTTGCGCCTCCTTTATTTGAGTAGTAAGGTTATTATGAATCATTATATTCATAGATTTTACTCGAATGGGTTCTCTGTCCTTCCTGCTCAAGGCATCGGCTACCACATTTGCCTTCCCCGGGTGGTAACGAATCTCAAAGTCGTAATCATTCAATAATTCAATCCACCTACGCTGCCTCATATTCAGTTGTTTCTGATTAAATATGTGTTGAAGACTTTTGTGGTCGGTATATATAATACTTTTGACCCCATATAAGTAGTGCCTCCAAGTCTTTAATGCAAAAACAACCGCGCCTAATTCCAAATCATGCGTCGTATAATTTTGCTCGTGAATCTTCAATTGTCTAGAGGCATAAGCAATCACCTTCGTTCGTTGCATTAATACACAACCGAGACCTTGCTTTGATGTGTCACAATAAATCACAAAATCATCATTCCCTTCAGGCAATGACAATATAGGTGCCGTAGTTAGCTTTTTCTTCAATAACTGAAACGCTTTCTCTTGTTCATCCTTCCATTCAAATTTCTTCCCTTTATGCGTTAATGCAGTCAAGGGTTTTGCTATTCTGGAAAAGTCTTGGATGAACCTTCTGTAGTAACCAGCTAGTCCTAAAAACTGGCGTATGTGTTTCGGAGTTTTCGGGGTTTCCCACTTTTCAATAGTTTCTATCTTTGCCGGATCCACCTTAATACCTTCTTTGTTCACTATGTGACCGAGGAATTGAACTTCTTCCAACCAAAATGCACACTTTGAAAACTTAGCGTACAATTCTTCCTTCCTCAATACTTCTAACACCTTTCTCAAATGTTCACCGTGTTCTTGGTCATTCTTTGAGTAAATAAGTATGTCATCAATGAAAACAATGACAAACTTGTCAAGGTATGGTCCACACACTCGGTTCATAAGGTCCATGAACACAGCTGGTGCATTAGTTAAACCAAACGGCATGACCATAAACTCGTAATGACCGTAACGTGTTCTGAAAGTAGTCTTTGGAATATCATCTTCTTTCACCCGCATTTGATGATACCCGAAACGTAAGTCAATCTTTGAATAAACAGACGAGCCTTGTAGTTGATCAAATAAGTCATCGATTCTCGGTAGTGGGTAGCGGTTCTTGATGGTAAGTTTGTTCAACTCTCGGTAGTCGATACACAACCTGAATGTACCATCTTTCTTCTTGACAAACAAAACAGGAGCTCCCCACGGTGATGTACTTGGTCGAATGAAACCACGCTCTAAAAGTTCTTGTAATTGGCTTTGCAGTTCTTTCATCTCGCTGGGTGCGAGTCTGTAAGGAGCACGAGCTATTGGTGCAGCTCCTGGTACAAGATCTATTTGAAATTCAACGGATCGATGTGGGGGTAATCCCGGTAATTCTTTCGGAAATACATCGGGAAATTCTTTTGCAATGGGAACATCATTGATGCTCTTTTCTTCAGTTTATACTTTCTCGACTTGTGCTAGAACAGCATAGAAACCTTTTCTTATTAGTTTTTGTGCCTTCAAATTACTAATAAGATGTAGCTTCGTGTTGCCCTTTTCTCCATACACCATTAAGGGTTTTCCTTTTTCTCGTATAATGCGAATTGCATTTTTGTAACAAACGATCTCTGCTTTCACTTCTTTCAACCAGTCCATACCGATTATCACATCAAAACTCCCTAACTCTACTGGTATCAAATCAATCTTAAATGTTTCGCTAACCAGTTTAATTTCTCTATTCCGACATATATTATCTGCTGAAATTAATTTACCATTTGCTAATTCGAGTAAAAATTTACTATCCAAAGGCGTCAATGGACAACTTAATTTAGCACAAAAATCTCTACTCATATAGCTTCTATCCGCACCCGAATCAAATAAAACGTAAGCAGATTTATTGTCAATAAGAAACGTACCCGTAACAAGCTCCGGGTCTTCCTGTGCCTCTGCCGCATTAATATTGAAAACTCTTCCGCGACCTTGTCCATTCGTGTTCTCCTGGTTCGGGCAATTTCTAATAATGTGGCCCGGTTTTCCACATTTATAACAAACTACATTGGCATAACTTGCTCTGACACTACTTGCTCCGCCATTACTCGTTCCGACACCATTTGTTCCTTTCGTTCTATTAACCCCTGGTCCGTAGACCTCACACTTCGCCGCGCTATGACCATTTCTTTTACACTTGTTGCAAAATTTGGTGCAGAACTCCGAGTGATACTTTTCACACCTTTGGCATAGCTGCTTCTGATTGTTGTTGTTGTTGCGGTTATTATTGTTGTTGGGATGATTGTTGTAGTTGCTGTTGTTGTTGTTGTTGTTGTTGTTGTTGGGCCGTTTGTTGTAGTTGCGATTGTTGGGATAATTGTTGCGATTATTGTTGTAATTGCTGTTGTTGTTGTATTGGTGATTCTTATCACCGTTTTCCTCCCACTTTCTTTTGACTTGCTTCACATTGGCCTCTTCAGCAGTCTGTTCTTTAATTCTTTCTTCAATCTGGTTCACTAGTTTGTGAGCCATTCTACATGCCTGTTGTATGGAGGCGGGCTCGTGTGAACTTATATCTTCTTGGATTCTTTCCGGTAATCCTTTCACAAACGCGTCGATCTTCTCTTCCTCATCTTCGAATGCTCCCGGACACAATAGGCACAATTCTGTGAATCGTCTTTCGTACGTGGTAATATCAAATCCTTGGGTTCGTAACCCTCTAAGTTCTGTCTTGAGCTTATTGACCTCGGTTCTGGGACGGTACTTCTCGTTCATCAAGTGCTTGAATGCTGACCACGGTAGTGCGTACGCATCGTCTTGTCCCACTTGCTCTAGATAGGTATTCCACCATGTTAACGCAGAACCTGTGAAGGTATGCGTAGCGTACTTCACTTTGTCCTCTTCAGTACACTTACTTATGGCAAACACCGATTCGACCTTCTCGGTCCACCGTTTCAATCCGATCGGTCCTTCGGTTCCATCAAATTCCAAAGGTTTGCAGGCAGTGAATTCTTTGTAGGTGCATCCTACACGATTTCCTGTACTGCTAGATCCAAGGTTATTGTTGGTATGTAGCGCAGCCTGTACTGCGGCTATGTTTGAATCTAGAAAAGTACGGAATTCCTCTTCATTCATATTCACGGTGTGTCGAGTAGTCGGTGCCATTTCCTTCAAAATAGTCAAATGGAACAAGTTAATCATACAGAATATTAAGAGTAGTTAATAGTATTTCGTAGCATAATATGAACTCATTTATAAAAGCTTTTTCTTCATATTAGCGTTTTATAAGTTTAAATTCGGGTAGTACCTACCCATTAAGTTCATACTTAGTAGCTAATATACAATTCAACTACTACAATTCTATATGAAAAACTGATTATAATAATATTTCGCGTTCAAACTTTTACAAAATATTTTACAAACTTACAATATCGCTTATTTTACATATAGCATGAAATATAGCACACAATAAATTTGATACAAGATGGTTGTGAAGATAATTCTAGCTAGTACACAAGTCGTTCAGCAAAGGCAATAAAGACACGTAATTCATATGTCCAGAAACAAGTCATGCATTCTGGTTTTACTAGGATTACTTCCCATCCTTGGTCTTGTGGAACATAACCGTTATGGCCGTTGATAAGACAACGTGTTGTAACGTCGTCAAAGGGACGAGGGTTACGTAATGTCCAACGTTCCCGTAACAATCTAAAAACCTCATTTCTTACCCCAATTACCGACTCCGTCACTTGTGGGAACGTTTTGTTTAATAGTTGTAGCCCGATGTTCTTGTTCTCACTTTGGTGAGAAGCGAACATTACTAATCCGTAAGCATAACATGCTTCTTTATGTTGCATGTTAGCCGCTTTTTCTAAATCACGAAGTCCAATTTTCGGATATATTGAGTCAAAATAATTTCTTAACCCATTGCGTAAAATAGCATTTGGGTTCCCCGCAATATATGCGTCAAAGTAAACACATCGTAACTTATGGATTTCCCAATGTGATATCCCCCATCTTTCGAACGAAAGCCTTTTATAAACCAAGGCATTCTTGGAACGTTCTTCGAATGTCTTACAAACTGATCTCGCCTTAAATAGTTGTGCCGAAGAATTCTGACCGACTCTAGACAAGATTTCATCAATCATGTCTCCGGGTAGGTCTCTTAAAATATTGGGTTGTCTATCCATTTTGTGTTTTTATACTGTAAAATAGACAAGAGTTAGATTCATAAAAAAAATACTTATTAATACAAGCAATTTTTACATATACCATAAAGCATAAGCACACTATATTACATATATTACACCACACGAATACAACTATCTTATTCCGACTCGCTTGTTTCTTCTTCTTCTTCGGTTTTGGTTCGTTTTGCCAAGTTTCTAGGGATATATGATGTTCCCCTAATATGAGCCGTCGTGATCCACATTGGTTTAGAAAAACCTGGTGGTTTAGAGGTTCCCGGGTCATTGTTACAACTTAAGGACTTCGGGGGTTGACGATACAAATAAAGTTCATCGGGGTTGGAATTAGATTTCTCTATTTTTATGCCCTTTCCCTTATTATTTTCTTTTGCCTTTTTAAATTCAGTTGGGGTAATTTCTATAACATCATCGGAATTCTCGTCGGAATCCGATTCATCGGAGAATTGGTAATCCTCCCAATATTTTGCTTCCTTGGCGGAAACACCATTGACCATAATTAACCTTGGTCGGTTGGTTGAGGATTTTCTTTTACTTAACCGTTTTATTATTTCCCCCACCGGTTCTATTTCTTCATCCAGTTCCGATTCTTCTTCCGGTTCCGATTCTTCTTCCGGTTCCGACTCTTCTTCCGGTTCCTCTTCGGGAACTTGTGAATCAGTCCACGAATCATTCCAATTTACATTTGACTCTTCATTATTATTAGGTGAGTCAATGGGACTTGTTCTAGAGGTAGACATCTATCACATAATATCAAACGCGTTAAGAGATTAATATATCACATAATATTCACATGTTAAAAATATATAGTTTCCAACAAAATTTGTTAAGCAATCATTTTTCAAGTAAACACGGTCGAAGTCCAGACTCACTAATGCATCCTAACAAACTGGATAAGACACACTAATGCAAAATTCTGGTTCTCTAAGACCAACGCTCTGATACCAACTGAAATGTCCCGTTCTTATTGATTAAAAACGTTCCATATTAATTGATTTCGTTGCGAGGTTTTGACCTCTATATGAGACGTTTTTCAAAGACTGCATTCATTTTTAAAACAAACCATAACCTTTATTTCATAGATAAAGGTTTTAAAAAGCTTTACGTAGATTATCAAATAATGATAATCTAAAATATCCTGTTTACACACGACCATTACATAATGGTTTACAATAAAAATATGTTACAACAAAATAAGTTTCTTGAATGCAGTTTTTACACAATATCATACAAGCATGGACTCCAAATCTCGTCCTTATTTAAGTATGCGACAGCGGAAGCTCTTAATAATCACCTGAGAATAAACATGCTTAAAACGTCAACAAAAATGTTGGTGAGTTATAGGTTTAACCTATATATATCAAATCGTAACAATAGACCACAAGATTTCATATTTCAATACACATCCCATACATAGAGATAAAAATCATTCATATGGTGAACACCTGGTAACCGACATTAACAAGATGCATATATAAGAATATCCCCATCATTCCGGGACACCCTTCGGATATGATATAAATTTCGAAGTACTAAAGCATCCGGTACTTTGGATGGGGTTTGTTAAGCCCAATAGATCTATCTTTAGGATTCGCGTCAATTAGGGTGTCTGTTCCCTAATTCTTAGATTACCAGAATTAATAAAAAGGGGCATATTCGATTTCGATAATTCAACCATAGAATGTAGTTTCACGTACTTGTGTCTATTTTGTAAATCATTTATAAAACCTGCATGTATTCTCATCCCAAAAATATTAGATTTTAAAAGTGGGACTATAACTCACTTTCACAGATTTTTACTTCGTCGGGAAGTAAGACTTGGCCACTGATTGATTCACGAACCTATAACAATATATACATATATATCAAAGTATGTTCAAAATATATTTACAACACTTTTAATATATTTTGATGTTTTAAGTTTATTAAGTCAGCTGTCCTCGTTAGTAACCTACAACTAGTTGTCCACAGTTAGATATACAGAAATAAATCGATAAATATTATCTTGAATCAATCCACGACCCAGTGTATACGTATCTCAGTATTGATCACAACTCAAACTATACATATTTTGGAATCAACCTCAACCCTGTATAGCTAACTCCAACATTCACATATAGAGTGTCTATGGTTGTTCCGAAATATATATAGATGTGTCGACATGATAGGTCGAAACATTGTATACGTGTCTATGGTATCTCAAGATTACATAATATACAATACAAGTTGATTAAGTTATGGTTGGAATATATTTGTTACCAATTTTCACGTAGCTAAAATGAGAAAAATTATCCAATCTTGTTTTACCCATAACTTCTTCATTTTAAATCCGTTTTGAGTGAATCAAATTGCTATGGTTTCATATTGAACTCTATTTTATGAATCTAAACAGAAAAAGTATAGGTTTATAGTCGGAAAAATAAGTTACAAGTCGTTTTTGTAAAGGTAGTCATTTCAGTCGAAAGAACGACGTCTAGATGACCATTTTAGAAAACATACTTTCACTTTGAGTTTAACCATAATTTTTGGATATAGTTTCATGTTCATAATAAAAATCATTTTCTCAGAATAACAACTTTTAAATCAAAGTTTATCATAGTTTTTAATTAACTAACCCAAAACAGCCCGCGGTGTTACTACGACGGCGTAAATCCGGTTTTACGGTGTTTTTCGTGTTTCCAGGTTTTAAATCATTAAGTTAGCATATCATATAGATATAGAACATGTGTTTAGTTAATTTTAAAAGTCAAGTTAGAAGGATTAACTTTTGTTTGCGAACAAGTTTAGAATTAACTAAACTATGTTCTAGTGATTACAAGTTTAAACCTTTGAATGAGACAGCTTTATATGTATGAATCGAATGATGTTATGAACATCATTACTACCTTAAGTTCCTTGGATAAACCTACTGGAAAAGAGAAAAATGGATCTAGCTTCAATGGATCCTTGGATGGCTCGAAGTTCTTGAAGCAGAATCATGACACGAAAACAAGTTCAAGTAAGATCATCACTTGAAATAAGATTGTTATAGTTATAGAAATTGAACCAAAGTTTGAATATGATTATTAACTTGTATTAGAATGATAACCTACTGTAAGAAACAAAGATTTTTTGAGGTTGGATGATCATTTTACAAGATTGGAAGTGAGCTAGCAAACTTGAAAGTATTCTTGATTTTATGAAACTAGAACTTTTGGAATTTATGTAGAACACTTAGAACTTGAAGATAGAACTTGAGAGAGATCAATTAGATGAAGAAAATTGAAGAATGAAAGTGTTTGTAGGTGTTTTTGGTCGTTGGTGTATGGATTAGATATAAAGGATATGTAATTTTGTTTTCATGTAAATAAGTCATGAATGATTACTCATATTTTTGTAATTTTATGAGATATTTCATGCTAGTTGCCAAATAATGGTTCCCACATGTGTTAGGTGACTCACATGGGCTGCTAAGAGCTGATCATTGGAGTGTATATACCAATAGTACATACATCTAAAAGCTGTGTATTGTACGAGTACGAATACGGGTGCATACGAGTAGAATTGTTGATGAAACTGAACGAGGATGTAATTGTAAGAATTTTTGTTAAGTAGAAGTATTTTGATAAGTGTCTTGAAGTCTTTCAAAAGTGTATGAATACATATTAAAACACTACATGTATATACATTTTAACTGAGTCGTTAAGTCATCGTTAGTCGTTACATGTAAATGTTGTTTTGAAACCTTTAGGTTAACGATCTTGTTGAATGTTGTTAACCCATTGTTTATTATAACAAATGAGATATTAAATTATTATATTATCATGATATTATGATATATAATATATCTTAGTATGATGTATATACAGTTAAATGTTGTTACAACGATAATCGTTACATATATGTCTCGTTTCGAAATCATTAAGTTAGTAGTCTTATTTTTACATATGTATTTCATTGTTAATACACTTAATAATATATTTACTTATCATTTAACATAATTAACCAAGTGTATCAATATCTTAATATGATTCATATGTACCTAGTAAGACGTTGTTATAACGATAATCGTTATATATATATATCGTTTTCGAGTTTCTTAAATTAATAGTCTCATTTTTAAGTATATAACTCATTGTTAAAATACCTAATGAGATACATACTTATAATAAAAACATGTTAACTATATATATAACCATATATATTTCATTTTATAGTTTTTACAAGTTTTAACGTTCGTGAATCACCGGTCAACTTGGGTGGTCAATTGTCTATATGAAACATATTTCAATTAATCAAGTCTTAACAAGTTTGATTGCTTAACATGTTGGAAACATTTAATCATGTAAATATCAATCTCAATTAATATATATAAACATGGAAAAGTTCGGGTCACTACAATATGCAAAGTCTGTAATGTTGAGTCTCGAATGTTTTGAAATTTATATTCATGTAATCAATTACCTTTTGACTATGTGCGACGATTCACGAGGTATTGTCTGTAAATAAAAAATGTAAAAAAATAAATATAAGAATATATATATGTATGTATATGTAAAATAAAATACAAGATAATTAAGCATAATGGATTTGTATTATATATAAAATATTTATATATATGATAAATATTCAAATATCATTTTATATAACATAGGTAATACATAATTAAGGTTAATATATTATATGTAATTATAAGTTAATATATAAATGTTATGTTAATGTTGTGATTATTACATAAAATATTAATTATTAATATTGTTATTAAAATAAATATTGGTATCATCAATATTATAAATTCTAATGTAAAATATAAAGTTATATATAAAATCTGATATGTGTAAGTTGTTATATTACTATTATTAATATTATCATATTAATACTATTATAACTAATAGGATATTTATTAGCAATTAACATTATTAACATCAGTATTAGATATATTATTATTATTATTATTATTATTAGGTAATATATAAATATAGAAATTGATATATATATATATATATATATATATATTTATATATATAATTAATAGTATTACTAATATCATTATCAATACTAATATAATTAATATTATTATTATAATTATCATTAATAATATTATTATTATAATCAATTTCATTAAAAATCCTTATCATTGTGATTTATTAGTATTGTTACTTTTATTATTATTTTATTATTATTATTATTAGTGTTAGTATTACCATAACTAAAAATTTCATAATTTCCAAAATAAAATAACTTATTGTTATTCCTAATAATTAGCACTGAACTAAGATATTTATATTTGTATTACCTATTTTAACATTATTAGTGATATTTATATTTATTAACTAATATATATATATATATATATATATATATATATATATATATATATATATATATATATATATATATATATATATATATATATATATATAAACTGTACAAAATAGATTCCAAATCAACTTTAGATCACTTTCAACTATTTTAATTTTTGTATTTGGTCTGTGAATTGTTGAAAATTGATACCATTCAGTACGAATTAGTTAGGAGTCTCTTTCCATTTTTTGTTTTTCTCTTTTGGTTTCGATTCCTTATGGTGACAGACTGTACAAATCGATTTCAGCTTACCAATACAAACAAGTGTGATCAATTATGTTACTATATCGCTCCCTTTAAACTCGTTATGTATAAAATACCCTGCAAATCGAGTAAATGTCAGAAAAATAAAAGGAAAACTAGTTTCTTCCCCTGTTCTTCCACTTTACAGCCATATTCTAAATTCGAATCATAATTCAAAAAGTAAAAATGCCGAAAGGTTAGAAATCTTTTATTGAATCTATCTGCAAAACCTCAACTCTCAATTCTTTGTATCGAGCTAGAATTTCGGAGTCAAAGTTTTAAAGATAAAAGTCAAACTTTTGTGTTCTTCGCGAAATTTAAATCTGTTTTGAAGATTCAAGTTAAATTGATGAATTATAAAGTTTATAGGATGGATTTGAAACTTATTTCGTGTTATAATATTTAGCTAAAATGTTCTCAAATTGAAAATCATTTTTTTTTTTTTACAAAAACCGCGACAGCAGCAACTATGCTGGGGGATTCGATTTTTTTTTTCTTCTATTCCTAGTGTTGTTAATATAAAAATTTTAAGTGTTTATGTGTTATGAACCCCTAAAACCAATTCGTAGGTTGATCGAGGGATCCCTGGGTGACTAGTTAGGGTGAAGAAGGAGAAGGAGAAAGGGAACTATCTGATAACGGGTTATAAATAATTTATTGGGTATAATCTCAGAAAAGTCAAAACAGCCGGTTGGTTAAGTAATGTGTTTGTGGAAGGGAGGTCTCGGGTTCGAATCCTGCTCGCGACATTTTTATTTTAGGAATTTCTAAAGGTAGTTTTACACATTAGAATTCATTATTATTATTATTATTTGTTATTATTATTATACTAATTATTCTTGTTATTGTTATTAGTATAAATATTATTATTGTTATTATTTTTAGAATCATCATTAATATAATTATCAATATTGTTATTATTAGTAACAAAATTATTATTTTCTTTACAAATATAAGCATTATGATAAAATTATGATTATCAATACAAGTATGAAGATTACTATTATATATCACTAATAATTATATTTTTATTATGATTATGATTATGATTAGGATTAGAATTATTAGAATTACTGTTATGAAATTAATACAAATTATAATTATTTTTGCAAATATTAGTATTGGTATCTTTTTACAAATATTAGAATTGTTAATATTAACATAAATATTATTAATTATATTATCACGAGTATTATTATTATGTAAGTACTAAAATCGATATCATAATGATCACTAACCATAAAACTTATATTTTACAAGTATTATTAGTAATATCATTATTATTATCTAATAGAATTATTATTAACATAAATATATTATTAATGTTACTATCATTATTTGTACTAATATTAACTTAGTATAATTTGAACTGCTGTTTCGATAAACAAATGAAATACATATATAAATTTTAGATATCTAACACATATAACATAACAAAATTTAATATTGTTATATACAAAAAGAACATATAATGTATATATAAATTATTAACATAAAAATGATATAACTAATACATTTATATATATGTGTGTTCAATTACAACTATGAATATTAATAAGTATACAAATGATATAGGTTCGTGAATCCGAGGCCAACCCTGCATTGTTCAGTTTGTCTAATGTCGTCATATGTATTTTTACTACAAAATACATTAGGTGAGTTTCATTATTCCCCTTTTTAAATGCTTTTGCAATATATATTTTTGGGACTGAGAATACATGCGCTGCTTTTATAAATGTTTTACGAAATAGACACAAGTAATCGAAACTACATTCTATGGTTGGATTATCTAATCGAATATGCCCTTTTTATTAAGTCTGGTAATCTAAGAATTAGGGAACAGACACCCTAATTGACGCGAACTCTAAAGATAGATCTATCGGGCCCAACAAGCCCCATCCAAAGTACCGGATGCTTTAGTACTTCGAAATTTATATCATGTCCGAAGGAGGATCCCGGAATGATGGGGATATTCTTATATATATTTTGTGAATGTCGATTACCAGGTGTTCAATCCATATGAATGATTATTTTGTCTCTATGTATGGGACGTATATTTATGAGAAATGAAAATCTTGTGGTCTATTAAAATGATGGAAATGATTATTTATGTTAAACTAATGAACTCACCAACCTTTTGGTTGACACTTTAAAGCATGTTTATTCTCAGGTATGAAAGAAATCTTCCGCTGTGCATTTGCTCATTTAGAGATATTACTTGGAGTCATTCATGACATATTTCAAAAGACGTTGCATTCGAGTCATCGAGTTTATCAAGATTATTATTAAGTCAATTATAGTTGGATGCATTATGAAATAGTATGCATGTCGTCAACTTTCAATGAAATGAAAGTTTATCTTTTAAAACAAATGCAATGTTTGTAAAATGTATCATTTAGAGGACAAGTACCTCGCAATGTAACCAACTATTGTGAATCGTTTATAATCGAGATGGACTTCGTCCAGATGGATTAGGACGGGGCATTTCAGTTGGTATCAGAGCTGGTATAACGCTGTCCATGTGTGGCGGGTTAGTCGTAAAGGAGGTTCTCACAGTGTTACCTGTGACGAAGCATTGTCTCTTACTCCTTGCGATCCCTTACAAGGGTTGGCAGTAGCCGAGAGGCAGACCCTAAAATCAGTATCTGAGGTACACTCAGTGGTCACCAGGCGGTTAGCTGGGAAGGCACTGGGTGGGACGGTGGTTGTCCCCACTGTATATTTCAGTTGGTATCAGAGCGGTGGTCTTAGCGAACCATGTCTGCATTAGTGTGTCTAACTGATAAGTCGTTAGGATGCATTAGTGAGTCTGGACTTCGACCGTGTCTGCGTGTCAAAAGTTTTGATTATCATTTTGTGTCAAAAATTACCTGCTTATCATTCTTAGAGAATCACTTGCTTATCATTCTTAGTCTAGACACGTTTTACTGCATTGACTGCGTGAATAGTGTATAGACAAAATTCATATCTTAGCGTATCTGCTACTTCATATCTTAGCGTATCTGTTACTGTAACTTTGCCTGACAACTTCCGTAGATTCCTCCGTAACTTATGGGATTTTAGCATTATATATGCATATGTAAATTATGTATTGCAGAGTACTAATCTACATCCTATAATCTATTTCTTATCGAAAATCCTTCATCTGATCGTACGAGATGAATTCTGCAACCAGTTCGAGTCCCTCAGATTCCGATAGCTATTCCGATAGTTATTCCGACAGCTATTCAGACATAGATGTTCACCTAAGCTCCGAAAACATCATCATCGACATGAATCAACCAATCAGCCATTATCAATTCATCTGATGAGTTCGTAGTCGACTTAATTAATGGAAACGCGCAGAAGGCAATCCCTTCTGTGATGCCCCGTACTAAATCATCATGTACGGACCATCAACAACAGGATCATTACAAGGTTAAGTACTATATGCGTTTTCAAAAAGAGTTTGCATTCATAATTAAAAGTGATGTCAAACCAACATCGAAAGTTTTACATTCCAAAAGTATGCTTCACTAAGTAGAAGCAATAATTAAGTGTACGTGACCCCAAATGGTCGTTACAAGTCATAATTCAAAAGTACTAATGTTTGAATGCAAAGTAAAGTAGTTCATGCGTGGACAACTCTAAGCAGCGGGTGTCTACAGCACAACAAGTAAGACAGCGGAAGCAACCTCAAGCACCTGAGAAATACATGCTTAAAAACGTCAACACAAAGGTTGGTGAGCTATAGTTTAAGTATAACAGTATGTAAGGTAGGCCACGAGATTTCAGTGCTATAAAGAGCGTTTCAAAACAGTATGATAAAGTATATGTTAACCGTGGGCACTTGGTAACTAACTTAACGTTTATACCCCCTGAAAGTACACTTGGCAAGTGCGTATGTTTACGAAGTATTAAACACCCGTTAAATTCTAGCGCTACTAGCCCGAGTGGGGATGTCAAACCCTATGGATCCATATCTAAGATTCGCGTTCACGGTTCAAAAACCGATGATTAAACGTTACCGAGCTAAAGGGAATGTTTATGCCGTTGTATAACCCACACATATATAAGTTTAAGTACTCGTGCCTAGTATGTAAAACATAAAATCCGCATGTATTCTCAGTTCCCAAAATAAGTTAAAGTAAAAAGGGAATGCTATAACTCACAATGATATGTGGCGGGAAAGTAGTAGTCGGGAAAGGTGTGCAAGTAAAAGGTACGAAGTCCTCAACCTAAGTCAAATAGTACTAAGTCAGTAAATCGTCTTAATAGGTTTAAAAGTATGTATTTAAGGTCTTAAGGGTCATCATCAATCATCATTAAAGAAAAGGCGTAAAGTAGGTTTCGTTTATGAAAGTAGCTTAAAACAAAGTCTGACTTCAGTCAGTCACCACGGCCTCTACCCTTACTGAATTAAGGTGAGACCAGTGGCCATGGCTCCGTCTATGAGTCCCTTAAGTGTGGTAAAATTTACAGAAGCAAACTCGTCTTGGTTTGACCGTGGCGACGGTCTAAGTGCGAGTAGGTCAGAAATTTCTGCACAACGTTAAAGGACATAGTAACGATCGGAGGGCCATAAATCCTAAACCGTAACTCGGATTAAGACGAGTCCTATATGAAAAGTTATCTACTGGAAAAGTTCTATCTAAAAATCAAGGTTAGAACAGCCCAGGTCTACTGGTCTGTTCCAGAAGCATCAGGTCAGTAGGTTTTGGACAGAACAGTGAGTTTAAAAGGGTTCCGGTGGTCTTGGTGCTTGATGTTCATCATGGTTCTCATCCTTGATGCATATAGCTTCAAGTGTACAACTCATTGATGTATCTACATCATCTCAACCAAGTCTTGACCATCATAACCCATGTGCAAGTCTAAGACATGAAGCACAACTCACTTAAGAGTTGTATGAAGTTTGATGAACCAAAGTTGCATCAAGGTCTTAGATCTAACACATACATGGACTTTAAAGCTAATAACAAGTTACAAACTTGAAAGTAAACTAACTAATAAAGATCATAAGTAGTAGAACATAGTTCTTAGTTTGATCTTGAAGATCCAAGACTCAAAAGTCTAGATCCAAAGTTATATTTAAAGAAAACTAGTTTGTGTGTTCTTGAACTTTCAAAGTTACTTAATTTGTTCAAGAGATATGAGATCAAGAATAACTTGTAGTACTTGACCAAATACACTAACTACATGAAATTAAAGTTCATAAATTGAAGAAGTAAACTTAAATAAACAAGAAAAGAATTCATGGTTGTTCATACTTTTTAAAGATTCAACCAAAGTTGATCTTTAAGTAAAGTAAACTTTAAGTTTACTTCCATGACTTACAAGTATGATTTTATAAAAGCATGAACTTAAATCTTTTAATGCAACATATGTAGAACATAAACTAGTAAGCTTAGTTCTTGTTTGTTCTTGAAAGCACAAGATATTATGAAGAATTCAAACTAGTAAGTTTGATTCTTGAAAGCTAGTAATTAAGTAACAAGAAACTACAAAGTAAGTAACAACAACATGATTTAAATCAAAGACAAGTAACATTTAAATAAAAGAATGATGATGATGAAGATGTAGAATTCAGTTTTTAGAAGTAAAAAGAGAAGAGAATTAATTGTTTCAAGTCACTTACAAGATGAGAGAAAGAGAGAAAATGAAGCAAGTAAAGTGTGTGTTTGAATGGGAGGGAATACAAGTGAAGTAGTATTACATAAAATGAAACAAAAAGGCACTCCCAAGGCCTCTAAATTTCGGCCAGCAGCAGCTCACAAAGGGGGGAGGGCTTTGTTTGGTGGTCTCTAGCATGTAAAGCTTCAAAAGTTGGATAAAATGGGTGTTTGCATGGGAATGAACAAGTAACTTGATTCTTTACTAAGTTAACTAACTAGTTACATGTTAAATGGTGCTTACAAGTTGCAAGAGTGGGCTAAATGGTCCATTACAAAATGTAGGGTGGGCTTGGAAGTCCAATAACATGAGTCCATTACACTAACAAAGCCCAAGTTCAAATAAATCACAAGTTAAACCAATTAAAGCCCAAGTAACTAACTAATAGCCTTAGTTAATTAAAATGATTAATAAATTTAATCATGAATGTAAATAATATCTAAAAATATTATTCGTGAAAGTTTCGGGTGTCACAAAGACGTTTCGAGCACTTAAAAGTCAAGTACGGGCAATCATAGCAACATGTAAATGTAATAACATACATTCGTTTAATCACACGTATGAATAATAATAATTATTAATAAATAAACGTTGGAAATTCCAGGGTCGTTACACCTTCCACCAACCGAATTCATCTATTGACAATGAACCTGAAGCGTTTACCAGCGAACCTGTTCGAGACACCATTTTCAGTCTCATTTCCAGGGTAACTCGACAAGATTATATTCTATCCACAATTCTGAACCTTATTCATCCGCTTGTTCCGACCGACAATCATCCTGGAGTAATAAGTCAACGAACTTCGCGCTTGAATAATCAATTTTAGAGAATATGGTGCAAAATGTACCAGCTTCAGAAACATCACTGGCACCAACAGTACCATCAATAACAGCACCAGTACCATCAACAATCCATGCTTCAATATCATCATCTGTACTTTGAGTATGATCTTCGTCCTACGTATCGTTCTACCTCATTTATCTTCGTTCGACATGGAGAATATGTAATCTCTAAAGTTTTAGAGATTATTTATTCTAGTTCCAACCGAAAAGCAAAAGAGTTTAATATCATATTAACTCATTAAATCCATGAATACATCTGAAGAAAATATATATGTATATATGTTTTCATAAAGATTGTAATTAAAAATTCTCTTGTACAAACTGTTAATGGTGAAAATATTTTAACGGGTAGGTAATACCCGAGGAATATTCAGATTTCACATTAATAAGTTACACTGTACATTCTTCGAAGCTGATTCAACAGTCGTTTACTATCCTACTTACATCCACTGATATACAAATCCGTTCACCACAGAATAACCGTATTCATCCAATTTCATATTTAGATTTTGACCTATCAGAATCCAACAAGTGGCATAATGAAGAAATAATAGACACAATAAAAATTGATTAGAAACAGACTAATTGACAATATAAAATTTTGTTAAGAAACCACGCTAACAAAATCCTAGCTAACTGTTCCTAGCTAACTGTTAATTCCATATTACATTTTATTTATCGCAATTTAATTATCGCAATTTATTTTATCGCAAATTTTAGTTCTCGCAAATTTATTTAACGTTATTTAATTTCTGTTATTTACTTTACGCACTTTAATTATCGTCATTATTTTCTGTTATTTATTTTACGCACTTTAAATATCGGAACACGTATACAAGGTTTTGACATATCATATCGACGCATCTATATATATTATTTAGAATCACCATATACACTCTATATGCAGTAATGATCGAGTTCTCTATACAGGGTTGAGGTTGATTCTACAATAATATATATACTTTGAGTTGTGATCGAGTCTGAGACATGTACACGGGTCACGATACGTATTAATTAATTAGAATATTATATATTAAATTATATATGAATTATTGGACTGTCAACTGTGGACTATCGACTGTGGACTAATAACATTGGACAATTAAAATGAATTAAAATATTGAATATAACATATGAAACTAAACATTTCTTCAAGTTTGCCACTTGATTTCGTCTTAAACCTCATTTGTATCTTCACGATTACATTCTGCGTTCAAACCTTTCATGATTCTTGAAAACACCTCAATCGATAGGATGAATCAACCGCACTTCATCTACGGAAGGAAAGATTTATGCATATAATTATGCACCTGAGAAACTCTCGGCAACTGAGTAAAAGTTTAACATGTAGCCTCGTCAGATCCTTTGGCATTTATTAGCAAAAATAACTTTGCGATCCCTTTTCAAAGTAGCCAATTTTGTCACAGCTCCAGCAAGTCAACTTTGACTTTTCGTTCGAAACAACCTTATTATAACCTTGATTTATATGTGTGCTCTTTTATTATTACCGGGGAACCTTTTATTATATTCCACCATATTACCAGCAGATGTATCAGCAACCTCGTTGCTCCTTGGCTTAAATCTCTACGACAAATCACTATATTTATCTATTGATGTCTCATCATGTATTCATCCGTATTTCGTAACAAGAATTGCCATACCAATTACAAATCTGTATTGTGAATCTCGCAACGTTTACACATCAACAGTTATATGTATCCATATAACATTTATCTCTTAGAACTATGATCTTTCCTTCTGAAATTCTGAAAAGCACCCAGTCTGCGAATTAATACTCTGAATTTTGAAAAGTTGAATGAAGCAACAAAAAAAAAACTGTAAACGACCTCAACAGCCAAAAAGTTGATGATGAAGAATTGTATGTTGGCAAAGCTCAGAAAAGTTGGAATTGGAAAACGGATTGAGCTAACCATGAAGGAGACCAAAGACAAATACAAGGACCAAACCCTATATTCAAAGGATTCATGTAATTCTGGATCCGTTGAAATCTTTGGAGAAGATCTTGCTCCGAAGTCATGTAAAATCTTGCGGAAAATCTTTCTCCATCCACCATCGAACTTAGAAATTCCAAAAAAAATATCATTATCAATATCTTCGATATTTCTGAGGATATTTTCATAAATATTCTTGTTCGAAATTATATACCTCTTCGTGCTTCCTGTGTATCATTATATTGGAAACATTCAATAGAAAATTTAGTACCGAAAAGCAGATTATGCGAAACTATGAAGAAAGTCGTGGACAAATCACAAAGAATAAGTTTGACTTCAAAGAAACCAAATGATTCAACGCCTGCTAAAGTCTTTAGCGAATATATTGCTCTTTACTCTAAACCCTTGCGGACAATAGTCTTCATCATCCTCTGATCTTAGATATTCAAAGATATTATCGTATCTTTCATTATAAATATCCTCCACATTTCTGAAGATATTGTCAAAACTATTCTTATCTGAAATCATTATTCTCTTCGCGCTGTCAGTGTTACATCATATAGAAACTGTTAGTTTCTATATTATGTAAACTTCCGAATTTAAAATATGAATGTTATTGGAGTAATATTGGGAACTGATGCATGAGTTAGTATAATATAATGACACTTGATCAACGTGATTATATTACAGTAAGTCATGCTGAGTTTCTAATGGGACGCGATGATTCACAGATTATAACGTCATCATGTGCCATGTTACATAACTCTTTCATTGTGTTTAACTTCTGAACATATCAAGAAAATATATTCTTGATAGTTCTATTCTCAGTGATTCAGGTAATTTGACAAAACAAATCGTGCTACTACCTTTCTTTTCTACCTTGTATATTATGATAATTTGAAACTCTATATCTACAAATTCTGGACCATTATTCACTTAACTTGAAGTCGGAAAGAGAAAACAAAAGCATAGAGCTTTGAAATATAAGGGAGAATAAAAAGCCCGATAACAACATATAAATTACAAACCGTGTATATCAATGTTTATCGCAACATAAAGACACGGGAGAATTAAAAACATTATAATCCCGAGGGCGAAGTAGAAGAAAGCAGATTCCTCTGGCAGAAGTTGGAAAAGGAGAATGATTGTTGCGATAATAAGGATGAAGACAAGGATCAGAACTGGATTAAGCATTCTCAGAATCTTTTGGATATATGAAACAAGAAAGAAAGTATAGAAATGGTGAGAATAATGGAACGAAAGAGTTTAATTTATAATGGAAATATCAGACAGAGTAATCAAAGCAGATCACCGCATTTAATTAGAGAGATCTTAATTTCCTTATTCGCCAAAGAATCAGATCTTATAGATCTTCAAGATTTTCTTTTAAATCCCTTGAATTCCGGAATTCAACCCTCTACGTCAAAAGTTAAGACTCACCTTATTTTCTAAATTCAATCACGACTAAGTCAAAGGTTATGGAAAATCTCCATCTATTCACCTCGATCTTTTGTGATCACTTCATTCATATGCTTTGATTAATCAAATCATTTTATCCATATTACTCAATGATAATAAAACTATATTTATCAACTCATATTCGTCATGAAAACATTTTTATTGTTAACCATGACCACCTCACTCAAATTTCGGGACGAAATTTCTTTAACGGGTAGGTACTGTGATGACCCGGGAATTTCCGACCAAATTTAAACTTAATCTTTATAGTATTTTGATACGATAAGCAAAGTCTGTAATGTTGAGTCTCGAATATTTTGAAATTTATATTCATGTAATCAATTACCCTTTGACTATGCGCGACGATTCACGAGCTATTGTCTGCAAATAAAAAATGTAAAAAAATAAATATAACAATATATATATGTATGTATATGTAAAATAAAATACAAGATAATTAAGCATAATGGATTTGTATTATATATAAAATATATATCTATATATATATATATATATATGATAAATATTCAAATATCATTTAATATAACATAGGTAATACATAATTAAGGTTAATATATTATATGTAATTATAAGTTAATATATAAATGTTATGTTAATGTTATGATTATTACATAAAATATTAATTATTAATATTGTTATTAAAATAAATATTGGTATCATCAATATTATAAATTCTAATGTAAAATATAAAGTTATATATAAAATCTGATATGTGTAAGTTGTTATATTACTATTATTAATATTATCATATTAATACTATTATAACTAATAGGATATTTATTAGCAATTAACATTATTAACATCAGTATTAGATATATTATTATTATTATTATTAATAGGTAATATATAAATATAGAAAGTGATATATATATATATATATATATATATATATATTTATATTTATATTTATATATATAATTAATAGTATTACTAATATCATTATCAATACTAATATAAATAATATTATTATTATAATTATCATTAATAATATTATTATTATTATTATTATCAATTTCATTAAAATTCCTTATCATTGTGATTTATTAGTATTGTTACTTTTATTATTATTTTTTATTATTATTATTAGTATTAGTATTACCATAACTAAAAATTTCATAATTTCTAAAATAAAATAACTTATTATTATTCCTAATAATTAGCAATGAACTAAGATATTTATATTTGTATTACCTATTTTAACATTATTAGTGATATTTATATTTATTAACTAATATATATATATATATATATATATATATATATATATATATATATATATATATATATATATATATATATATATATATATATAAACTGTACAAAACAGATTCCAAATCAACTTTAGATCACTTTCAACTGTTTTAATTTTTGTCTTTGGTCTGTGAATTGTTGAAAATTGATACCATTTAGTACGAATTAGTTAGGAGTCTCTTTCCGTTTTTTGTTTTTCTCTTTTGGTTTCGATTCCTTATGGTGACAGACTGTACAAATCGATTTCAGCTTACCAGTATAAACAATTGTGATCAATTATGTTACTATATCACTCCCTTTAAACTCGTTATGTATAAAATACCCTGCAAATCGAGTAAATGTCAGAAAAATAAAAGGAAAACTAGTTTCTTCCCCTGTTCTTCCACTTTACAGCCATATTCTAAATTCGAATCATAATTTAAAAAGTAAAAATGCAGAAAGGTTAGAAATCTTTTATTGAATCTATCTGCAAAACCTCAACTCTCAATTCTTTGTATCGAGCTAGAATTTCGGAGTCAAAGTTTTAAAGATAAAAGTCAAACTTTTGTGTTCTTCGCGAAATTTAAATCTGTTTTGATGATTCAAGTTAAATTGATGAATTATAAAGTTTATAGGATGGATTTGAAACTTATTTTGTGTTATAACATTTAGCTAAAACGTTCTCAAATTGAAAATCATTTTTTTTTTGCAAAAACCGCGACAGCAGCAACTATGCTGGGGGATTCGTTTTAATTTTTTTTTTTCTGTTCCTAGTGTTGTTAATATAAAAATTTTAAGTGTTTATGTGTTATGAACCCCTAAAACTAATTCGTAGGTTGATCGAGGGATCCCTGGGTGACTAGTTAGGGTGAAGAAGAAGAAGGAGAAAGGGAACTATCTGATAACGGGTTATAAATAATTTATTGGGTATAATCTCAGAATAGTCAAAACAGCCGGTTGGTTAAGTAATGTGTTTGTGGAAGGGAGGTCTCGGGTTCGAATCCTGCTCGCGACATTTTTATTTTAGGAATTTCTAAAGGTAGTTTTACACATTAGAATTCATTATTATTATTATTATTTGTTATTATTATTATACTAATTATTCTTGTTATTGTTATTAGTATAAATATTATTATTGTTATTATTTTTAGAATCATCATTAATATAATTATCAATATTGTTATTATTAGTAACAAAATTATTATTTTCTTTACAAATATAAGCATTATGATAAAATTATGATTATCAATACAAGTATGAAGATTTTACTATTATATATCACTAATAATTATATTTTTATTATGATTATGATTATGATTAGGATTAGAATTATTAGAATTACTGTTATGAAATTAATACAAATTATAATTATTTTTGCAAATATTAGTATTGGTATCTTTTTACAAATATTAGAATTGTTAATATTAACATAAATATTATTAATTATATTATCACGAGTATTATTATTATGTAAGTACTAAAATCGATATCATAATGATCACTAACCATAAAACTTATATTTTACAAGTATTATTAGTAATATCATTATTATTATCTAATAGAATTATTATTAACATAAATATATTATTAATGTTACTATCATTATTTGTACTAATATTAACTTAGTATAATTTGAACTGCTGTTTCGATAAACAAATGAAATACATATATAAAATTTAGATATCTAACACATATAACATAACAAAATTTAATATTGTTATATACAAAAAGAACATATAATGTATATATAAATTATTAACATAAAAATGATATAACTAATACATTTATATATATGTGTGTTCAATTACAACTATGAATATTAATAAATATACAAATGATATAGGTTCGTGAATCCGAGGCCAATCCTGCATTGTTCAGTTTGTCTAATGTCGTCATATGTATTTTTACTACAAAATACATTAGGTGAGTTTCATTATTCCCCTTTTTAAATGCTTTTGCAATATATATTTTTGGGACTGAGAATACATGCGCTGCTTTTATAAATGTTTTACGAAATAGACACAAGTAATCAAAACTACATTCTATGGTTGGATTATCTAATCGAATATGCCCTTTTTATTAAGTCTGGTAATCTAAGAATTAGGGAACAGACACCCTAATTGACGCGAACTCTAAAGATAGATCTATCGGGCCCAACAAGCCCCATCCAAAGTACCGGATGCTTTAGTACTTCGAAATTTATATCATGTCAGAAGGAGGATCCCGGAATGATGGGGATATTCTTATATGTATTTTGTGAATGTCGATTACCAGGTGTTCAATCCATATGAATGATTATTTTGTCTCTATGTATGGGACGTATATTTATGAGAAATGAAAATCTTGTGGTCTATTAAAATGATGGAAATGATTATTTATGTTAAACTAATGAACTCACTAACCTTTTGGTTGACACTTTAAAGCATGTTTATTCTCAGGTATGAAAGAAATCTTCCGCTGTGCATTTGCTCATTTAGAGATATTACTTGGAGTCATTCATGACATATTTCAAAAGATGTTGCATTCGAGTCATCGAGTTTATCAAGATTATTATTAAGTCAATTATAGTTGGATGTATTATGAAATGGTATGCATGTCGTCAACTTTCAATGAAATGAAAGTTTATCTTTTAAAACGAATGCAATGTTTGTAAAATGTATCATTTAGAGGACAAGTACCTCGCAATGTAACCAACTATTTAGAATCGTTTATAATCGAGATGGACTTCATCCAGATGGATTAGGACGGGGCATTTCACGGTGTGCCTCAGTCAAACTTACGTTGTATTCGATAGACTTCTCTTACCAAGGGGTGACACAGATAGTGGATTCTCAATCGGGGTTCACGACTTCCCAATAACAGAGCCGATAACTACGTTCTATTGGTTGGAAAAGCGATTGAGTTTAAAGCATAATCGGAAAGCATCTTGACAACATACACAAACCATAGTATTATTTCAACATTATAACTGACTACATCATAGCATACACTAAAGATAACTACTCACTAATCATGGCAACAAAATCACAAAGCATAATAATAGAAGACATTGTATAAAGACAAAGGATAGAAGTACCAGTAGATTAAACGAGTTCCGAATACATAAGTGACAACTTCAAACTCCAGACCGCTCCTAATACAATATTCGGCGTTCTTCTCCGGGTACTAGGTTTTTTCCGTACGGAGTCGAAGACCTTGAAAGTATGACTAATATTGTAGAAAGATAGAGAAAGAAGTTAATTGAAGTGTGTGTAAAAATGGATGACAAAGACCCTTTAAACAGAAGTGGATTTGGCCTGTAAACGGCTGGAAGCCGTTTGGCATGCCGTTTTTGATGCCCGTTTGCACTGGTCAGTCGTTTTTCATGCTCGTTTTCCTGTGCCGTTTGGCAGGCCGTTTTCCCTTATGGTAAAGCGGGCATTTTGGTGATAAAGCGGGCATTTTGGTGATAAAGCTCGGAACTTTATTGTTTTTGGGCCTTAATACCGGGGTGAAAACGTGACTTTTTAACCGATATCAAATATCCCACACTTCGACTTTGCTTGTCCTCAAGCAAACTTCTCATTTTTACCTTAGGAAATCTTTTTAGAGTTTCCTTTCTAATGGCCTAAGCGGTTTGCTTTTTATTATAAGAGCGAAAGATAAGGTAAGTTATCTATGTTAGGGTTGAAACTATCTCTGCAAGCATGCGAAGAGGTTACATGACTTAGGCTAACTTTCACGGGTCACTCAAATCACAAAAATGTTTAGGGTTCCCTATAGATCTAAGAAATGAATTCACTCATAGCCAGTCATATTGCACCCATCGTCATAGGCTTGATAAAGACTCAAATCCTTGCTACTATTGTGAAATCCGTAGTAACCATAGCTTCTAGGTCATTTGTCAATTTAGAATGATGGAAAGGAATTTTGGAGTGATGGTGAAGTTGTTTAAAAGGGGGGTGTAGTGACCCGAACTTTTCCATGTTTATATATATTAATTGAGATTGATATTTACATGATTAAATGTTTCCAACATATTAAGCAATCAAACTTGTTAAGACTTGATTAATTGAAATATGTTTCATATAGACAATTGACCACCCAAGTTGACCGGTGATTCACGAACGTTAAAACTTGTAAAAACTATATGATGACATATATATGGATATATATATAGTTAACATGATACTATGATAAGTAAACATATCATTAAGTATATTAACAATGAACTACATATGTAAAAACAAGACTACTAACTTAATGATTTTTAAACGAGACATATATGTAACGATTATCGTTGTAAAGACATTTAATGTATATATATCATATTAAGAGATATTCATACATGATAATATCATGATAATATAATAATTTAAAATCTCATTTGATATTATAAACATTGGGTTAACAACATTTAACAAGATCGTTAACCTAAAGGTTTCAAAACAACACTTACATGTAACGACTAACGATGACTTAACGACTCAGTTAAAATGTATATACATGTAGTGTTTTAATATGTATTTATACACTTTTGAAAGACTTCAATACACTTATCAAAATACTTCTACTTAACAAAAATGCTTACAATTACATCCTCGTTCAGTTTCATCAACAATTCTACTCGTATGCACCCGTATTCGTACTCGTACAATACACAGCTTTTAGATGTATGTACTATTGGTATATACACTCCAATGATCAGCTCTTAGCAGCCCATGTGAGTCACCTAACACATGTGGGAACCATCATTTGGCAACTAGCATGAAATATCTCATAAAATTACAAAAATATGAGTAATCATTCATGACTTATTTACATGAAAACAAAATTATATATCCTTTATATCTAATCCATACACCAACGACCAAAAACACCTACAAACACTTTCATTCTTCAATTTTCTTCATCTAATTGATCTCTCTCAAGTTCTATCTTCAAGTTCTAAGTGTTCTTCATAAATTCTACAAGTTCTAGTTACATAAAATCAAGAATACTTTCAAGTTTGCTAGCTCACTTCCAATCTTGTAAGGTGATCATCCAACCTCAAGAAATCTTTGTTTCTTACAGTAGGTTATCATTCTAATACAAGGTAATAATCATATTCAAACTTTGGTTCAATTTCTATAACTATAACAATCTTATTTCAAGTGATGATCTTACTTGAACTTGTTTTCGTGTCATGATTCTGCTTCAAGAACTTCGAGCCATCCAAGGATCCGTTGAAGCTAGATCTATTTTTCTATTTTCCAGTAGGTTTATCCAAGGAACTTAAGGTAGTAATGATGTTCATAACATCATTCAATTCATACATATAAAGCTATCTTATTCGAAGGTTTAAACTTGTAATCACTAGAACATAGTTTAGTTAATTCTAAACTTGTTCGCAAACAAAAGTTAATCCTTCTAACTTGACTTTTAAAATCAACTAAACACATGTTCTATATCTACATGATATGCTAACTTAATGATATAAAACCTGGAAACACGAAAACACCTTAAAACCGGATTTACGCCGTCGTAGTAACACCGCGGGCTGTTTTGGGTTAGTTAATTAAAAACTATGATAAACTTTGATTTAAAAGTTGTTATTCTGAGAAAATGATTTTTATTATGAACATGAAACTATATCCAAAAATTATGGTTAAACTCAAAGTGGAAGTATGTTTTCTAAAATGGTCATCTAGACGTCGTTCTTTCGACTGAAATGACTACCTTTACAAAAACGACTTGTAACTTATTTTTCCGACTATAAACCTATACTTTTTCTGTTTATATTCATAAAATAGAGTTCAATATGAAACCATAGCAATTTGATTCACTCAAAACGGATTTAAAATGAAGAAGTTATGGGTAAAACAAGATTGGATAATTTTTCTCATTTTAGCTACGTGAAAATTGGTAACAAATCTATTCCAACCATAACTTAATCAACTTGTATTGTATATTATGTAATCTTGAGATACCATAGACACGTATACAATGTTTCGACCTATCATGTCGACACATCTATATATATTTCGGAACAACCATAGACACTCTATATGTGAATGTTGGAGTTAGCTATACAGGGTTGAGGTTGATTCCAAAATATATATAGTTTGAGTTGTGATCAATACTGAGATACGTATACACTGGGTCGTGGATTGATTCAAGATAATATTTATCAATTTATTTCTGTACATCTAACTGTGGACAACTAGTTGTAGGTTACTAACGAGGACAGCTGACTTAATAAACTTAAAACATCAAAATATATTAAAAGTGTTGTAAATATATTTTGAACATACTTTGATATATATGTATATATTGTTATAGGTTCGTGAATCAACCAGTGGCTAAGTCTTACTTCCCGACGAAGTAAAAATCTGTGAAAGTGAGTTATAGTCCCACTTTTAAAATCTAATATTTTTGGGATGAGAATACATGCAGGTTTTATAAATGATTTACAAAATAGACACAAGTACGTGAAACTACATTCTATGGTTGAATTATCGAAATCGAATATGCCCTTTTTTATTAAGTCTGGTAATCTAAGAATTAGGGAACAGACACCCTAATTGACGCGAATCCTAAAGATAGATCTATCGGGCCTAACAAGCCCCATCCAAAGTACCGGATGCTTTAGTACTTCGAAATTTATATCATATCCGAAGGGTGTCCCGGAATGATGGGGATATTCTTATATATGCATCTTGTTAATGTCGGTTACCAGGTGTTCACCATATGAATGATTTTTATCTCTATGTATGGGATGTGTATTGAAATATGAAATCTTGTGGTCTATTATTATGATTTGATATATATAGGTTAAACCTATAACTCACCAACATTTTTGTTGACGTTTTAAGCATGTTTATTCTCAGGTGATTATTAAGAGCTTCCGCTGTCGCATACTTAAATAAGGATGAGATTTGGAGTCCATGCTTGTATGATATTGTGTAAAAACTGCATTCAAGAAACTTATTTTGTTGTAACATATTTGTATTGTAAACCATTATGTAATGGTCGTGTGTAAACAGGATATTTTAGATTATCATTATTTGATAATCTACGTAAAGCTTTTTAAACCTTTATTGATGAAATAAAGGTTATGGTTTGTTTTAAAATGAATGCAGTCTTTGAAAAACGTCTCATATAGAGGTCAAAACCTCGCAACGAAATCAATTAATATGGAACGTTTTTAATCAATAAGAACGGGACATTTCAGTTGGTATCAGAGCGTTGGTCTTAGAGAACCACAATTTTGCATTAGTGTGTCTTATCGAGTTTGTTAGGATGCATTAGTGAGTCTGGACTTCGACCGTGTTTACTTGAAAAATGATTGCTTAACAAATTTTGTTGGAAACTATATATTTTTAACATGTGAATATTATGTGATATATTAATCTCTTAACGCGTTTGATATTATGTGATAGATGTCTACCTCTAGAACAAGTCCCATTGACTCACCTAATAATAATGAAGAGTCAAATGTAAATTGGAATGATTCGTGGACTGATTCACAAGTTCCCGAAGAGGAACCGGAAGAAGAGTCGGAACCGGAAGAAGAATCGGAACCGGATGAAGAAATAGAACCGGTGGGGGAAATAATAAAACGGTTAAGTAAAAGAAAATCCTCAAGCAACCGACCAAGGTTAATTATGGTCAATGGTGTTTCCGCCAAGGAAGCAAAATATTGGGAGGATTACCAATTCTCCGATGAATCGGATTCCGACGAGAATTCCGATGATGTTATAGAAATTACCCCAACTGAATTTAAAAAGGCAAAAGAAAATAATAAGGGAAAGGGCATAAAAATAGAGAAATCTAATTCCAACCTCGATGAACTTTATATGTATCGTCAACCCCCGAAGTCCTTAAGTTGTAACAATGACCCGGGAACCTCTAAACCACCAGGTTTTTCTAAACCAATGTGGAAAATTACGGCTCGTATTAGGGGAACATCATATATCCCTAGAAACTTGGCAAAACGAACCAAAACCGAAGAAGAAGAAACGAGCGAGTCGGAATAAGATAGTTGTATTCGTGTGGTGTAATATATGTAATATAGTGTGCTTATGCTTTATGATATATGTAAAAATTGCTTGTATTAATAAGTATTTTTTTTATGAATCTAACTCTTGTCTATTTTACAGTTTAAAAACACAAAATGGATAGACAACCCAATATTTTAAGAGACCTACCCGGAGACATGATTGATGAAATCTTGTCTAGAGTCGGTCAGAATTCCTCGGCACAACTATTTAAGGCGAGATCAGTTTGTAAGACATTCGAAGAACGTTCCAAGAATGTCTTGGTTTATAAGAGACTTTCGTTTGAAAGATGGGGGATATCACATTGAGAAACCCATAAGTTACGATGTGTTTACTTTGACGCATATATTGCGGGGAACCCAAATGCTATTTTACGGAACGGGTTAAGAAATTATTTTGACTCAATATATCCGAATATTGGACTTCGTGATTTAGAAAAAGCGGCTAACATGCAACATAAAGAAGCATGTTATGCTTACGGATTAGTAATGTTCGCTTCTCACCAAAGTGAGAACAAGAACATCGGGCTACAACTATTAAACAAAACGTTTACACAAGTGACGGAGTCGGTAATTGGGGTAAGAAATGAGGTTTTTAGATTGTTACGGGACTGTTGAACATTACGTAACCCTCGTCCTTTTGACGACGTTACAACACGCTGTCTTATCAACGGCCATAACGGTTATGTTCCACAATGTAGTGACCCGAACTTTTCCATGTTTATATATATTAATTGAGATTGATATTTACATGATTAAATGTTTCCAACATGTTAAGCAATCAAACTTGTTAAGACTTGATTAATTGAAATATGTTTCATATAGACAATTGACCACCCAAGTTGATCGGTGATTCACGAACGTTAAAACTTGTAAAAACTATATGATGACATATATATGGATATATATATATAGTTAACATGATACTATGATAAGAAAACATATCATAAAGTATATTAACAATGAACTACATATGTAAAAACAAGACTACTAACTTAATGATTTTTAAACGAGACATATATGTAACGATTATCGTTGTAAAGACATTTAATGTATATATATCATATTAAGAGATATTCATACATGATAATATCATGATAATATAATAATTTAAAATCTCATTTGATATTATAAACATTGGGTTAACAACATTTAACAAGATCGTTAACCTAAAGGTTTCAAAACAACACTTACATGTAACGACTAACGATGACTTAACGACTCAGTTAAAATGTATATACATGTAGTGTTTTAATATGTATTTATACACTTTTGAAAGACTTCAATACACTTATCAAAATACTTCTACTTAACAAAAATGCTTACAATTACATCCTCGTTCAGTTTCATCAACAATTCTACTCGTATGCACCCGTATTCGTACTCGTACAATACACAGCTTTTAGATGTATGTACTATTGGTATATTGATAATGCTAAAAACGAACATATATTTCATAGCATTATTCCTCAAGAAAGACAAGCTTTTAGTTGCAATTGTTCTATTTACAAGAGATATTCGTTTAAATAATAAAAGGTGAAGACAAAAGGCAGATTCGACAAATTGAAGACAAAAAGGTCCAAAGAGCTAAAAAGTACAAGATACAATTAAAAAGGTTCAAAATATTGATGAGGAACGTCTCAAAATGACAAAAGTACAAGTTGCGGAACGCAAAGTACGCGATTTAAAATAATACGCGAAGACGTCCGAAAATCCGGAACCGGGACCTGAGCCAAGAAGAAACGCCCGACGCAACGGACCAAAAATATCTAGTCTACTATGCACAAAAATATAATATAATATATATATAATTATATATTATATATATTATTATTATTATATTACGTCGGCAAGAAGAAAACAAATCCATTTGGCTGGATCCAGGGTGGCCATGCGACTCGCATGGCCAAAGGCACAAATCCATGCGAGTCGCATGGAGTGAGATTGCTGGTCAGGTCCTATATAAAGCCAGTTTTGTGCCGAGTTTAAACACATCTTTTTCCTTCCTCTTCATACGTAAATATATTTATATTTATAATTTATATTTTAATTTTAATTATAATTCTAATAATAAGGGTATGTTAGCGAATGTTGTAAGGGTGTAAGTCGAAATTATGTCCGTGTAACGCTACGCTATTTTTAATCATTGTAAGTTATGTTCAACCTTTTTATATTAATGTCTCGTAGCTAAGTTATTATTATGCTTATTTAAAACGAAGTAATCATGATGTTGGGCTAATTACTAAAATTGGGTAATTGGGCTTTGTACCATAATTGGGGTTTGGACAAAAGAACGACACTTGTGGAAACTAGACTATGGGCTATTAATGGGCTTTATATTTGTTTAACTAAACGAAAGTTTGTTAATGTTAATATAAAGATTTACAATTGGGCGTCCCTATAAATTACCATATACACTCGATCGGACACGATGGGCGGGGTATTTATTTGTACGAATAATCGTTCATTTAACCGGACACGGGAATGGATTAATAGCCACTAGAATAATCAAAACAGGGGTGAAATTACATTCAAGGGTAATTGGTGTAATTGTTAACAAAGTAGTAAAACCTTGGTTTACACGCAGTCGATAACCTGGTGTATTCATTAAACAAAGTATTAAAACCTTGTTACAATTCGAATCCCCAATTAGTTGGAATATTTATCTTCGGGTATAATAATAATTTGACAAGGACACTTGCAATTTATATTTTTGACTGATGGACTGTTATGGACAAAAACCAGACGGACATATTGAATAATCCAGGACAAAGGACAATTAACCCATGGGCATAAAACTAAAATCAACACGTCAAACATCATGATTACGGAAGTTTAAATAAGCATAATTCTTTTATTTCATATTTAATTTCCTTTATTTTATATTTAATTGCACTTCTAATTATCGCAATTTTATTTTATCTCATTTTTATTATTCGCAATTTCATTATCGTTATTTACTTTACGCTTTAATTTAAGTCTTGTATTTATTTTATATTAGGTTTTAACTGCGACTAAAGTTTTAAAATCGACAAACCGGTCATTAAACGGTAAAAACTCCCCCTTTATAATAATAATATTACCTATATATATATATTTGTATTTTTATAAAAGTAAACTAATATAGCGTTGAGCGTTGTTTAAAGATTTCCCTGTGGAACGAACCGGACTTACTAAAAACTACACTACTGTACGATTAGGTACACTGCCTATAAGTGTTGTAGCAAGGTTTAAGTATATCCATTCTATAAATAAATAAATATCTTGTGTAAAATTGTATCGTATTTAATAGTTTTTCCTAGTAAAATAATAACTATTTTATATACACCTCGTTCGACATCAAGTATTTTTGGCGCCGCTGCCGGGGAACGCCGAAGCGAAACGCCATATTTTTAATTTTTAAGTTATAATTAGATTTTGTAAAATTTATATTTTTGTTTAAACATAAAAAAAATATAAAAAAAAAAAAAAAATATTTTAAGTATATTTTTAAGTTTTTCTTTTATTTCTACAAAATTATAAAGTATTTTAAGTTTATTTTTAAGTTTTTATTTTAATTACATATATATATTTTATTTAAATATAAAACAGAAAAAAGAAAATAAATATTAAATATTACGTGACCTGTCAAATTGAACCTGTCAATTGAGCCGGTCCAGTTCAGTCATGCGACTCGCATGACCCACCCTCTTAAATCATGCGACTCGCATGAGGGGTCTGACAGGGCCACAAACAAACCCTAAAAACGCATTTATTACGGAGTATAATATATTATTATTATAATTAAACCCTAATTTGATTATTATTAATTAAGTTTTTAGTTTAATTAATTTTAATTACTTTTAATTAGTTTTATTAGATTTAAAACTTAATACTTTAATATAATTAATATAAAAATAATATTTTAATAAAAATTGTATTTTTTTTATCACTTTTTATTTCTTTTAATATTTTGTACCTTTTAATCGTTGTAGCGTAATATTTGTATTTTTAGCTCATATTTAATTTTAAACTTAGTTTTTGCTATAGTTATTTTTACTCCTATATTTTTAGGCTTTGCCGTAAAATTCCTTAAGTGCTTTTTCTTTAGACTAAGATTTAGGTGCTTTAGAATTTTGCGACGCCTTTTTAAGTTTTAGTTTCTTTTTAAGTTTTTTCCATTTGGGATTTAGTTTTTCCTGTAAGCTTTAATATTTTTAAACCTTTTACTATGTATCAATTATCATTCCAATTAGTAATTTCAATTTGCGATTATAATTTTAAGTTAGTTGTAGTAATAAGGTTAAATTAGTTAAGTATTTTTAAGTTTTTATAAGTTTCTTTTATTTTTCCGTCACCTTTTATTTTTCAACCATTTTTTTTCTTTTTCGACCTTTTGCGACGAACTCTTTTTCTTTCTTATTTCTCGCCATTCTAGTTTTTAGGACTTAGAATTTTTTCTACTTCTTATCTAAATTTCTTAAAATTACGAAAATTTATTTTAAGTGGTTAAATTAATAGACATCAAAATTTTCTGGTTCGTAGTAATAGTTGGATTTGTACGTGGACCGGGTTATTGGAGCCAAACAGTCCTCAATTATATTGAGACCAAACGAATCCTGCCCCTCTGCTGCATCTTTTGGCTATTCGAAACGTGGGCAAAATCAGAAAAGTCTATTGATTGGATAACTTATTATAATTTTTCTTTCCTTTTAAAAAACTAATAGGATATTCAGTGAATGCACCGAGCAAGACGTTCATCACCTTTTGTACGTTCACCACCTGTAACTCGATCAAGACATCGTTTAACAAATATAACCGCCGTTGATTTTTCTTTAGAATCGTCATCCAGTAGACCAAGTACTTCAGTTCAAATTTCCGATAATCCATTTTTTGAACCCAACCTCACAATTGAGAATCCAGAAAATATTCAGGGACGGTTCGTAGATCCTGAACCATTAAACTTTCCTCCGGAACCACCAATCATTCAAACAGAGATTGTTGAGGAACGAACTATTAAATCAGAACCATCTAGTGATACCGAGTCAACAAATTCAATTATGGAGAATCTGGAACCTTTAAGTATGGAAGACCGAATGAGAGCTAAACGCACTGGCCAAGGTCACGCAATTACTCATCCAGACATTAATGCGCCAGATTATGAAATCAAAGGACAAATTCTACACATGGTGACTAATCAATGCCAATTTAGTGGTGCGCCGAAGGAAGATCCAAATGAACATCTACGTACCTTTAATAGGATCTGCACACTATTTAAAATACGAGAAGTGGAGGATGAACAGATATATCTCATGTTATTTCCCTGGACTTTGAAGGGAGAAGCCAAAGATTGGTTGGAATCGTTACCTGAAGGGGCGATCGATACATGGGATGTTTTAATTGACAAATTTCTTAAACAATTCTTTCCTGCATCTAAAGCCGTAAGACTTCAAGCAGAAATTGTTACGTTCACACAGAAGCAAAATGAAACTCTATATGAGGCGTGGACAAGATATGGAAAATTGTTAAGAGGATGTCCGCAACATGGTTTAGACACCTGTCAAATAGTACAAATATTCTACCAAGGATGCGACATCACTACAAGAAAAGACATAGATATAGCAGCTGGTGGTTCTATTATGAAGAAAACCGAAACTGATGCTTACAAAATTATTGATAACACTGCTTCCCACTCACATGAGTGGCACCAAGAAAAAGATATCATTAGATCATCTAAAGCAGCTAGAGCCGATTCTAGCCATGACTTAGATTCCATTTCGGCAAAGATAGATGCTTTCGAGAGACGAATGGAAAAGATGACTAAGGATATTCACTCAATACGAATTAGTTGTGAGCAGTGTGGAGGACCACATTTGACAAAAGATTGTCTCAGTATTGAATTAACAATGGAACAAAGAGAGAATATTTCATACATAAACCAAAGGCCTGGAAATAATTATCAGAATAATTATCAACCGCCAAGACCGATTTACAATCAAAACCAGAATTATAACCGAAATATTCCATACAATAACCAACAAGGTCCTAGCAATCAACAAGTATCCAATAATACTTATAATCAGCAAAGACCGAATTTTCAAAACAAACCACCACAACAAACCGATGATAAAAAGCCAAATTTAGAAGATATGATGACGAAGCTAGTTGAAACTCAAACGCAGTTTTTCACATCTCAAAAACAAACCAATGAACAAAATGCTCAAGCATTTAGAAATCAACAAGCTTCTATTCAAAATCTGGAACAAGAAGTAAGTAACCTAGCAAGGTTAATAGGTGAAAGAAAACCGGGAAGTCTACCTAGCGATACAAATGCTAACCCCCGGAATGAAACAGCTAAAGCTATTACCACAAGAAGTGGTACAACACTTAAACCACCTGAAATACCTGTAACTTCTGATGAAACTATTCCTACTACACAAGAACCACAACCTGATCAAGATAAGGAAAAAGAACCGGTAGTTGAAAAGGTTAATGAAGATAACACAGTTAAGAATAAACCTTATGTTAAACCATACCAACCACCACTTCCTTATCCGAGTAAAATGAAGAAGGAAAAACTTGAAGCCGAGCAATCCAAATTCTTGGATATGTTTAAACAGATAAATGTAAATCTTCCTTTCATTGATGTAATTTCAGGAATGCCAAGATATGCTAAATTCTTGAAAGATCTAATCACGAATAGAAAGAAAATGGAAGAACTCTCGGCTGTTACTATGAATGCTAATTGTTCAGCAGTGCTGTTGAATAAGATACCAGAAAAACTATCTGATCCAGGAAGTTTCACAATTCCATGTTTTCTGGGTAGTCTTAGTTCAATAGAAGCATTAGCAGATTTAGGTGCTAGTATAAATCTAATGCCGTATTCACTATACGCTAAACTAGACCTTGGAGAATTGAAACCAACCAGAATAAGCATACAACTAGCCGATAGATCAATAAAATATCCTAGAGGGATAATGGAGAACATGCTAGTTAAAGTTGGTACTTTAGTATTTCCAGTAGATTTTGTTGTTCTGGACATGGAAGAAGATTCTCAAGTTCCTCTCATACTAGGAAGACCATTCTTAAACACGGCTAAAGCAATGATAGACGTGTTCGGTAAGAAACTGACCCTAAGTATAGAGGATGAGAGTGTTACCTTTTCAGTTGATAGAGCAATGCAACAACCACAATCTGCAGATGATACATGTTATTATATTCAAACTATAGATGCACATGCGGAATTATTAGAAGAATTTCCAGAATTACAAGGAACAGGAGAATGTTCTTTAGGAGAAGGAAATGAACCAATTGATGAAGCTGAAATGTTAGCTACACTTATAGCTAATGGATATGAACCAACAACAGAAGAAATTCAAATGCTAAAAGAAGAAGACAGATATCGATATAAATCATCGATAGAAGAACCTCCGAAATTAGAGTTAAAGCCACTTCCAAACCATTTGGAATACGCTTATTTACATGGTGAATCTGAATTACCTGTAATAATATCGTCTTCTCTTACTGAAAATGAGAAATCACAACTCATTTCTGTGTTGAAAGCTCATAAACCAGCCATTGCATGGAAGATTCATGATATTAAAGGAATAAGTCCTTCGTATTGCACACATAAAATCCTTATGGAAGAAGGTCATAAAACGTATGTGCAACGCCAACGAAGACTAAATCCTAATATGCAAGATGTAATTAAGAAAGAGATTATTAAACTGCTAGATGCAGGTTTAATATATCCAATATCTGATAGTCCATGGGTAAGCCCAGTTCAATGCGTGCCTAAGAAGGGTGGCATGACTGTCATCACAAATGAGAAAAATGAGCTTATTCCTACTAGGACTGTAACAGGATGGCGTGTATGTATTGATTATAGAAAATTAAATGACGCCACCAGAAAAGATCACTTTCCCTTACCTTTCATTGATCAAATGTTGGAAAGATTAGCCGGAAATAGTTACTATTGTTTTCTAGATGGATTTTCCGGATATTTTCAAATTCCAATAGCACCCGAAGATCAAGAGAAAACCACATTCACGTGCCCTTATGGTACTTTTGCTTACAAACGCATGCCATTTGGACTTTGTAACGCCCCTGCAACCTTTCAAAGGTGTATGATGGCGATTTTTCACGACATGATAGAAGAATGCATGGAAGTATTCATGGATGACTTTTCAGTCTTCGGGGATACATTTAAATCATGTCTAGTAAATCTGGAACGAATGCTAATTAGATGCGAAAAATCAAATCTAGTACTTAATTGGGAGAAATGCCATTTCATGGTTAAAGAAGGCATCGTTCTTGGACATAAAATTTCAAAAGAAGGAATTGAAGTGGATAGAGCTAAAGTAGATGTAATTGCTAAACTTCCACATCCCACAAATGTTAGAGGAGTTAGGAGTTTTCTAGGGCATGCCGGTTTTTACCGACGTTTCATAAAAGATTTTTCTAAAATTGCCACTCCTATGAATAAACTCCTAGAAAAGGATGCGCCATTCATCTTTTCAGATGAATGTATCAAATCTTTTAATATTCTTAAAGAAAAACTCACTAATGCGCCGATCATGATAACACCAAATTGGAATCTACCATTTGAACTAATGTGCGATGCAAGTGATTTTGCAATGGGAGCCGTTTTAGGACAAAGGATTGAAAAACGATTTCAACCTATATATTATGCTAGTAAGACGTTACAAGGAGCACAAACGAACTATACAACTACTGAAAAAGAACTCCTTGCTATTGTCTTTGCTTTTGACAAATTTCGATCATATCTCGTTCTAGCAAAAACGGTGGTCTATACCGACCATTCTGCTCTTAGATACCTATTTTCAAAACAAGATGCTAAACCAAGATTAATCCGTTGGATCTTACTCTTACAAGAGTTTGATATTGAAATCCGAGATAAAAGAGGAGCAGAAAATCTCGCCGCTGATCATCTTTCTCGTCTTGAAAATCCCGAATTAGAAGTTCTGAATGAATCGGCCATACAAGACAACTTTCCTGATGAATATCTATTGAAGATAGATTATAAAGAAATCCCATGGTTTGCAGACTATGCAAACTACTTAGTTTGTGGATTCCTTGAAAAAGGATTATCGTACCAAAGACGAAAGAAATTCTTCAGTGATATAAAACACTATTTCTGGGAAGATCCACATCTGTTTAAAAGTTGTCCCGATGGAATAATACGCCGATGTGTATTTGGAGATGAAGCTAGTAAAATTTTAAACCATTGTCACACAGGACCAACAGGAGGGCATTATGGGCCTCAACTAACAGCAAGAAAAGTTTATGAAGCTGGATTCTATTGGCCTACAATTTACAAAGACGCACACCTTCTTTGCAAATCCTGTGATGCATGTCAAAGGGCCGGAAAAATAAGTCAACGCGATGAAATGCCACAAAATGTCATCCAAGTATGTGAAGTATTTGACATTTGGGGTATTGACTTTATGGGTCCATTTCCAAAATCTCATAATAATTTATATATACTCGTAGCCATTGATTATGTATCTAAATGGGCGGAAGCACAAGCTCTCCCAACTAACGATGCACGAGTTGTAGTCAACTTTTTAAAACGTCTTTTTGCAAGGTTTGGAACACCGAAAGCTTTAATAAGTGATCGGGGTACTCATTTTTGTAATAATCAACTTGAGAAAGTTCTTAAAAGATATGGAGTAACTCATAAAATCTCCACCGCATATCATCCACAAACAAGTGGACAAGTTGAAAATACAAACCGAGCCTTAAAACGTATTCTAGAGAAAACCGTAGGATCAAATCCGAAGGAATGGTCCATTAAATTGGAGGATGCACTCTGGGCTTTTAGAACAGCCTACAAAACTCCAATTGGAACCACACCTTTTAGACTTGTTTATGGAAAAGCATGTCATCTTCCAGTAGAAATTGAACACAAAGCATTTTGGGCTTTGAAGACATGTAATCTTGATTTACATGAAGCCGGACGTCTACGATTAAGTCAACTAAACGAATTAGAAGAATTAAGACATGAAGCATACGAAAATTCGTTAATCTATAAAGAAAGAACGAAGAAATGGCATGATAAAAGAATCAGAAGTTCAAAAGAATTTAAAGAAGGAGACAGAGTTCTTCTTTTCAATTCACGATTCAAGCTATTTCCTGGAAAATTGAAATCAAGATGGTCTGGACCATTCATAGTCAAAAGAGTTTTCCCATACGGAACGATAGAATTGATGAATTCAAATGGGATTGAATTTAAAGTTAATGGTCACAGAGTTAAACATTACATACATGGTCCGATGGAAGTCGACAACGAAGTTACTCACAATTTCGACACCACAGCTAACTAAGTGTGGGGAGAATCAAGTCTTTAAAGGATAATATGTATTTCTGTTAGAGTTAGATTGTCTGTTTTCGTGTAGTTCTCGAAAATGGAACACGTATGGTCTTTCCCTAGCAGACCCTAAAGAACTAGTCTTCTCCCCCCATTCTGAATTTTTATTTTTTTAGGTTTTTACGAAATGAAGACTGCCTGTGAACTAAACCATGGTCTAATGCTACACGCTTTGATCACTAAAAGAAATAATGACATACTACCGAGTGAAATAGTATCTGTAATCAGAGAAAGAATGGACGGAGTTAGAAAAGGATCCAGATGCGAAGATAATAAGTTACAATTTGGTAAAGGAAAATCAAAATCCGCAGCGAAAAGAAGAGCACGACACCTAGAACGATGTCACAAATGCGGAAAATGGTCCCATGGAGGTAAATGTTCAAATAATCAAACTTATTCAAATACCGAATTTGTTACTTTATGCAGAGACGGACCGTTCATATGTTTAGAAGAAAAGACAATGAATGCTCGAGGTTACGCCTATGCAGCCATGGAAAATCAATTAAACCGACTATCTTATGAATATAATAGATCATATAACTAAGAAATCTATTTCACAGGTATGTCTGTACAGTTTTTATTTTTATTTTTATTTTTAACCTTTTGATAATAAACGCTAATTTGTTCGCTAAAAAGTATTAAATTGGTATTAAATAAAATTAGGTTTGGCGACCGAAATTATTGATATCGTTCAAAAATTTATTACATCACTGCGAAATTTAACGTTTATTCTTAAGGTATAAATATCTTTAATCAATCAACCCAAAATATTTTAAAAATTCGTCATGAGTTAAATTAGGTCTTGGAACCGAAATTACTTTACCGAAAAGAGGGGCGCATATTTTTGATAATATTTGAGTGATTAAAGTGGGATAAAAAGACAAAAAGATTTTTAATTTTATTTTTACCATATTTTTAAAATTAATATTTAAATCTTAAATTAATATTGTAAACTTTATATAAACAATATTTTTAAAATTGTAAATATTTGAAAAATTAATATAAGTTTGGTGTGAATTTATAATATGAATTTTTAAATTAAGTCTGGTGTGAATTTTTAAAATATGAATTTTTAATTTTATGCATTTAAAATTTTAAGTTTGGTGTGATTTTTTTTTTATTAATTTTGAATTTTATATTTAAGTTGTGTGAATTTAAAAACAAAAATTTACTTTATCTCATTAAGTTAAAAATATGATTTTTAAAATTCATCGTAAGTTGAAGACTAGGTCTTTGAACCGAAATTGCTTTACCCGAGGAAGGGACGAGAACTTTTATTATCATTATTTTTAATCTTATTGATTTAAAGTATGCCAAAAACATTAAAAAACCCAAAAATCTAAGCTTTTAAAACAATTGCTTGAAATTGACAAATTTTAAAATTTTGTCGAAAGACGGACTAGGGCATCGTCCCGAAACGACCTCGTCCTAAAAAGAAACAAAATTTTTAAAATTTTATTTATTTATGTTTTAAAAGTATAAGATTTTATAAAAAAAAAAAAAAAAAAAAAAAAAAAAAATATAACTGGAATTTAACCCCATGCGAGTCGCATGGGGATGGGCATGAAACCATGCGACTCGCATGGCTGTTAAAAACTGGACAGGATCAAATATTCAGCCGAGCTGCTCTTTTTCACAAACACACATACACAAACACGAACCATCTACAAAACCCTCTCAAAAATTCATCATTTTTCATCAAAATTCTTGCAAAACTTCACAATAATCATGCCTAGATTCAGTAGTCTCAACCCCTTCAGGAGAAAGGTAAAAATTTCACCCCTAATCTCTTTAAATTCGAATTTTTGTGTTCTTGAGCTAGAAATTTTATATTTTGATTTTGTTAATTTTAGGTGTAATTAGAGCTAAATTGTTGTTATATTATGCATGTATATCCTAGATAGAAGCTATTTAACATGAATTGAAGCTAAAAACTTCAAATTTTTAAGAATCTAGGGTTTGTGTTCTTGAGCAATTTGGGGCTTTTTGATATAAACAGGTTATGGCCGATTTTTGTCATGAATTGTTGCTAAATTAAGTAGTGTAACATGTTTAGATAGTTAATTGATCCAAACTTTGAGCCTAAACATGTTTTTGAGAATTAAAGTGGACTTTTTAAGTCTAAAAAATTCATGAACTTGGATAATTTGATATAAAGGCCATTTAAAACTTGTTTCATTGCTAGTAGTGATTATTTTGGCATGTTATTTAAGATAAATGCTTATGAACTTGATGTACATTTTTCGTATATGCTTATTTGACAAAGTGTAGACTTGACAAAAATATGAAAATGAGCACTAGTTTGATTTGAATGCCATGTAACAAGTGTTTAATTGCTATAATGATTATTGTTGACATGTTTAAGAGTTTAAATGTGATAAAACATTGTATACATTTTCGTATGTAAAAATGTAGAATTGTTATTGTTAAGAAAATGGGTATAAAATGTGTTATGAATTGAACATGTCATCATAATTGTTTCAAGTTATTATTTTGCTAACACTAATGCATATTTGGATGCACAAATTTTGTGTTTAATGTGTTTTGCAGAAAGCCGATACTGGAGGTTCAGGAGCATCATCGTCCAGGCAACCAGAGCCCGAACCGGAAATGTTTCATGAACAAGAACAACATATGCAACAAGAAGAAGAAGAACAGGAGGAGCAACATATTCCATATCACGATCAAGATCAATTATTCATGAATCAGTTTCGTCAATTCGCTCCACATCAAAGGATTCTGAGTTTAGACATTAATGAAGATCAGTTACACCCAAATCTGAGATTTGATCGATGTTGGATAGAGTATCCAGATTATCAAAAGAACATGCACATTCTCTACTTTAAGGTTGTTGAAATGCCAAGGGCAATTGACTGGGTACCTTTGGAAACAGTTGACCTTGCCGAACCGATTCGGGAATTATTGGTGCAAAGGTATGGTAATTCTCAGTTTAACGATTTGGATGCGCCTATTTTCCATTCGTAGAACCATATATAGGGAATGGTGTATAGAATTACTTAGTACTATTAAGTTAAACAGTGATGTTAGGCGGATAGATGATAGAAGCTTTATTAGATTTCTGTTAGGTGGACGCATGTACAGAATGTCCATGATAGATTTAGCTAGGGCCTTACAGATTTACACCCCTGCTGAACTTTTGAGCCTCGACTGTAATAGCCTGATTGCCCAAGGAGAAAGGGTAGATAGGGAATTTGATATTAACGCTGTCTGGAGGCGTATGTCCCACTTTAATGAATTTCACGCCAGTGGAAATCATACATACTTAGATATAGACAGAGCTGAACTCCGGGTGATTCATAGATTCTTAGCAAACACAATTACACAAAGGGGAAGAAATAAGGAGAAATTGACCGTAAACGATTTGTTCTACCTCAAGTGTATTAGAGACCCGAGGAGTTTCGTTAACATTCCCTATTGTGTTGGTTATTATCTCGCTAATGTAGTTTCGGGGATGAAATCGGGGAGTATTATAGGTGGTGGTATTTTCATTACTCTCATTGGAGAGTATTTAGGTGTAGATAAGCACCAAGGGGGTCCAATGAACGAAATAGAGGACGGAGGTGAAACTATAAGTTCAAACCTTTATCACGGTGCAAGGGTATTATTGATGAGACGTGGTCGGGTATATCGATATGAGGGACCTCAGCGACAGGTAGAAAGAGGTTCGGATGACGAGATGGAGGATGCGAACAACATTATAGGAGTTGTTCGGGAGACTGCTCTTGATTTAGGCGTTCGTATGGAGGATGAATACATGACGAACTATGATAGGCATATGCAGTACGAGGCATGGCAACGTCGGAATGACTACGAGCATTCCCGGCAACGAGAGCATGGCCGATGGGATTATCATCAGCGCCAAATTATAAGCCAGTTGCAGCCTGGCGAGATGTATTATCCGACCCGACCCGCATACTATCCCGCACATCAGCCAGAAATGAGACCACCCTATGATTCATATGATTATGACGCAGCATACCAGTTCACCTATAATCAGCCATGGAACCCGGACGCGAACATGAATTGGGATCCATATCCTAATTTTCCTCCTAACCCACCTCCTGATCAGTAGAGATAAGTTGGTAATTTTATTTTTATTTTAAACACTTAACATTTTATTACGTTTATGTAATGTTTGATATTCTTATTATTATTGTGTACTAATATTTTTCTTATAGTTTGAAAGTGGGATGCCAAAGTTCCATTTCAAATTGCATGTATGATTATATTTGTATTGTATGTATTCTATTTTATGCACAAAACAGGGTAAAACAACGCATTTTCAAAGACTGGCATTAAGTTCAGCAAAAGCAAGTAATTTTGACGACAATGATGCAAAATGTATGTGAAATAACAACAAGACGGAATGAACAAATGACGTGCACCATTTATCATTCAGCAAACAAACGCCAATATATTTGGAAACTTTGGTAAAAATTTAATCATTTTCACACAAATCACCCTCAATAATTTAAATTGTTACTGATTTCTTGCAAATGAGGGCATTGCAAGATCTTAAGTGTGGGAAGGGGTTAAATTCTTTCGGATTTTAAAAAAATTTTTTACTTTATACACTTGGTTACCATTAAAAATACTAGTAAAGCAGTAGTTGTATTAGAATCTAGTGCTCTCTGATAAAAAAGAACAGCCCTAGTCTTATATACTGACTACCCAATTCTAGTAAAATTTTTCAAAATTTTTAATTAAATGAATTCAAATCATGTTTATACATATTTATGAACGATAAAACTAGGTTTTAACACCGAAATTATTGTTACCTCGGAAAGGACATAAATTGAGAAACAAACGAAAATGTTAAAATTCATTTAAAATGGAATAGAGGACGATAAAAAGGAAAATAAAAGCCAAGTGTGGGAAAATTTACCAAGTTATTTTAAACATATGTCACATATATCTGTAACAAATAACTAAAAATACTTTTGCTTTGGACTAAACTAAACTGTTTTACCCGATGAAAGAAAAGAAGAGATGGATCTACACGATGAATCAATTCCATCATTAAAAGGAAGTAAAGTCTTCCGAAAAAGACACGCGCTTCTTGATTTAGGTCATGAAGTTGTCGTCCAGACCAGCTGTAGGTTGACGAAAAATCTAGAGAAGTCATCACTAAAATCAGCAGGAAATCCACGGACCTCAGCATTAAACAGGGTCGCCAAGTGGTCAGATTTATCCTAACCATGAGAAGGATTTATCTCGTACAATGGGGAGGTACCGTGCAAATTAGCTGGATAAGACTAATGAATCAGATCCCCAGAAAGGATAATCTCCTTAAAGTTTAAAAATCAGCTTTTAAGCCTGATATTACTCAATCCTTGAGATTGACCTTAAAGATTGAGAATTCAAACTCATGGAATTCAATGATATCTAAACTCGAGCTTGAACGAGAAAATATTTTGATCAAAAATACAAACCGATTTGTTTTCTGAAAACCCATTTTCAATGCGTTCATTACCATTGAACGTAAAATCCTAGGAATTCACCTGGAATTCATTAGGTCACCTGAACTAAATCGGGTGTCAACCGTAAGAACGGTGGTTGCATAGCATGGTCAAAGACAGGACCTTGTGCCAGACCGAAAAATTATAAGGGTGAGCTTTACTATTGCTCCTACCAAGGATAGTAATTGCGTCCGACACGTTATAGACCATAATCAAAAGCATGTCACGGGACATTGCCTTAACAGTTGCTTGTTCAACGCTTTCCTTTACAACCGGACGGTAGTTTACCGAAAGGTAATATACGGAACAAGTAAACTGGACGTGTTGCTTTCCAAATACAAGGTTAGCAAGTGGGTGACACAAAACCGCAAGTTTTGAGCTAAAGTTTTCAAATTTGAAACCCACCAAACCCACAAAAATATTTTGCAAACACCGGTAAAGGGTTATTCCGGAAAACTTATCTAGGGTAAAAACTAGATTTCAAAAGATCAAATGTTTTCATAAAGATCCAATTTCCTTAATGGATCTAAATTTTTATAGTCATGTGGGACTGTAAACCATATAGTTACTACCATTGTTTATACCGCCGTATAGAAATCACTGATGTACAAAGTGTGAAGAATAAAGAAGTGATTCTAGTATTTCAAGACAATATTGCTTGAGGACAAGCAACGCTCAAGTGTGGGAATATTTGATAATGCTAAAAACGAACATATATTTCATAGCATTATTCCTCAAGAAAGACAAGCTTTTAGTTGCAATTGTTCTATTTACAAGAGATATTCGTTTAAATAATAAAAGGTGAAGACAAAAGGCAGATTCGACAAATTGAAGACAAAAAGGTCCAAAGAGCTAAAAAGTACAAGATACAATTAAAAAGGTTCAAAATATTGATGAGGAACGTCTCAAAATGACAAAAGTACAAGTTGCGGAACGCAAAGTACGCGATTTAAAATAATACGCGAAGACGTCCGAAAATCCGGAACCGGGACCTGAGCTAAGAAGAAACGCCCGACGCAACGGACCAAAAATATCTAGTCTACTATGCACAAAAATATAATATAATATATATATAATTATATATAATTATATATTATATATATTATTATTATTATATTACGTCGGCAAGAAGAAAACAAATCCATTTGGCTGGATCCAGGGTGGCCATGCGACTCGCATGGCCAAAGGCACAAATCCATGCGAGTCGCATGGAGTGAGATTGCTGGTCAGGTCCTATATAAAGCCAGTTTTGTGCCGAGTTTAAACACATCTTTTTCCTTCCTCTTCATACGTAAATATATTTATATTTATAATTTATATTTTAATTTTAATTATAATTCTAATAATAAGGGTATGTTAGCGAATGTTGTAAGGGTGTAAGTCGAAATTCTGTCCGTGTAACGCTACGCTATTTTTAATCATTGTAAGTTATGTTCAACCTTTTTATATTAATGTCTCGTAGCTAAGTTATTATTATGCTTATTTAAAACGAAGTAATCATGATGTTGGGCTAATTACTAAAATTGGGTAATTGGGCTTTGTACCATAATTGGGGTTTGGACAAAAGAACGACACTTGTGGAAACTAGACTATGGGCTATTAATGGGCTTTATATTTGTTTAACTAAACGAAAGTTTGTTAATGTTAATATAAAGATTTACAATTGGGCGTCCCTATAAATTACCATATACACTCGATCGGACACGATGGGCGGGGTATTTATTTGTACGAATAATCGTTCATTTAACCGGACACGGGAATGGATTAATAGCCACTAGAATAATCAAAACAGGGGTGAAATTACATTCAAGGGTAATTGGTGTAATTGTTAACAAAGTAGTAAAACCTTGGTTTACACGCAGTCGATAACCTGGTGTATTCATTAAACAAAGTATTAAAACCTTGTTACAATTCGAATCCCCAATTAGTTGGAATATTTATCTTCGGGTATAATAATAATTTGACAAGGACACTTGCAATTTATATTTATGACTGATGGACTGTTATGGACAAAAACCAGACGGACATATTGAATAATCCAGGACAAAGGACAATTAACCTATGGGCATAAAACTAAAATCAACACGTCAAACATCATGATTACGGAAGTTTAAATAAGCATAATTCTTTTATTTCATATTTAATTTCCTTTATTTTATATTTAATTGCACTTCTAATTATCGCAATTTTATTTTATCGCATTTTTATTATTCGCAATTTCATTATCGTTATTTACTTTACGCTTTAATTTAAGTCTTGTATTTATTTTATATTAGGTTTTAACTGCGACTAAAGTTTTAAAATCGACAAACCGGTCATTAAACGGTAAAAACCCCCCCTTTATAATAATAATATTACCTATATATATATTTGTATTTTTATAAAAGTAAACTAATATAGCGTTGAGCTTTGTTTAAAGATTTCCCTGTGGAACGAACCGGACTTACTAAAAACTACACTACTGTACGATTAGGTACACTGCCTATAAGTGTTGTAGCAAGGTTTAAGTATATCCATTCTATAAATAAATAAATATCTTGTGTAAAATTGTATCGTATTTAATAGTTTTTCCTAGTAAAATAATAACTATTTTATATACACCTCGTTCGACATCATATATACACTCCAATGATCAGCTCTTAGCAGCCCATGTGAGTCACCTAACACATGTGGGAACCATCATTTGGCAACTAGCATGAAATATCTCATAAAATTACAAAAATATGAGTAATCATTCATGACTTATTTACATGAAAACAAAATTACATATCCTTTATATCTAATCCATACACCAACGACCAAAAACACCTACAAACACTTTCATTCTTCAATTTTCTTCATCTAATTGATCTCTCTCAAGTTCTATCTTCAAGTTCTAAGTGTTCTTCATAAATTCCAAAAGTTCTAGTTTCATAAAATCAAGAATACTTTCAAGTTTGCTAGCTCACTTCCAATCTTGTAAGGTGATCATCCAACCTCAAGAAATCTTTGTTTCTTACAGTAGGTTATCATTCTAATACAAGGTAATAATCATATTCAAACTTTGGTTCAATTTCTATAACTATAACAATCTTATTTCAAGTGATGATCTTACTTGAACTTGTTTTCGTGTCATGATTCTGCTTCAAGAACTTCGAGCCATCCAAGGATCCATTGAAGCTAGATCCATTTTTCTATTTTCCAGTAGGTTTATCCAAGGAACTTAAGGTAGTAATGATGTTCATAACATCATTCGATTCATACATATAAAGCTATCTTATTCGAAGGTTTAAACTTGTAATCACTAGAACATAGTTTAGTTAATTCTAAACTTGTTCGCAAACAAAAGTTAATCCTTCTAACTTGACTTTTAAAATCAACTAAACACATGTTCTATATCTATATGATATGCTAACTTAATGATTTAAAACCTGGAAACACGAAAAATACCGTAAAACCGGATTTACGCCGTCGTAGTAACACCGCGGGCTGTTTTGGGTTAGTTAATTAAAAACTATGATAAACTTTGATTTAAAAGTTGTTATTCTGAGAAAATGATTTTTATTATGAACATGAAACTATATCCAAAAATTATGGTTAAACTCAAAGTGGAAGTATGTTTTCTAAAATGGTCATCTAGACGTCGTTCTTTCGACTGAAATGACTACCTTTACAAAAACGACTTGTAACTTATTTTTCCGACTATAAACCTATACTTTTTTTGTTTAGATTCATAAAATAGAGTTCAATATGAAACCATAGCAATTTGATTCACTCAAAACGGATTTAAAATGAAGAAGTTATGGGTAAAACAAGATTGGATAATTTTTCTCATTTTAGCTACGTGAAAATTGGTAACAAATCTATTCCAACCATAACTTAATCAACTTATATTGTATATTATGTAATCTTGAGATACCATAGACACGTATACAATGTTTCGACCTATCATGTCGACACATCTATATATATTTCGGAACAACCATAGACACTCTATATGTGAATGTTGGAGTTAGCTATACAGGGTTGAGGTTGATTCCAAAATATATATAGTTTGAGTTGTGATCAATACTGAGATACGTATACACTGGGTCGTGGATTGATTCAAGATAATATTTATCGATTTATTTCTGTATATCTAACTGTGGACAACTAGTTGTAGGTTACTAACGAGGACAGCTGACTTAATAAACTTAAAACATCAAAATATATTAAAAGTGTTGTAAATATATTTTGAACATACTTTGATATATATGTATATATTGTTATAGGTTCGTGAATCAACCAGTGGCCAAGTCTTACTTCCCGACGAAGTAAAAATCTGTGAAAGTGAGTTATAGTCCCACTTTTAAAATCTAATATTTTTGGGATGAGAATACATGCAGGTTTTATAAATGATTTACAAAATAGACACAAGTACGTGAAACTACATTCTATGGTTGAATTATCGAAATCGAATATGCCCCTTTTTATTAAGTCTGGTAATTTAAGAATTAGGGAACAGACACCCTAATTGACGCGAATCCTAAAGATAGATCTATTGGGCCTAACAAACCCCATCCAAAGTACCGGATGCTTTAGTACTTCGAAATTTATATCATATCCGAAGGGTGTCCCGGAATGATGGGGATATTCTTATATATGCATCTTGTTATTGTCGGTTACCAGGTGTTCACCATATGAATGAATTTTATCTCTATGTATGGGATGTGTATTGAAATATGAAATCTTGTGGTCTATTGTTACGATTTGATATATATAGGTTAAACCTATAACTCACCAACATTTTTGTTGACGTTTAAAGCATGTTTATTCTCAGGTGAATACTAAGAGCTTCCGCTGTTGCATACTAAAATAAGGACAAGATTTGGAGTCCATGTTTGTATGATATTGTGTAAAAACTGCATTCAAGAAACTGATTTCGATGTAACATATTTGTATTGTAAACCATTATGTAATGGTCGTGCGTAAACAGGATATTTTAGATTATCATTATTTGATAATCTACGTAAAGCTTTTTAAACCTTTATTTATGAAATAAAGGTTATGGTTTGTTTTAAAAATGAATGCAGTCTTTGAAAAACGTCTCATATAGAGGTCAAAACCTCGCAACGAAATCAATTAATATGGAACGTTTTTAATCAATAAGAACGGGACATTTCAGTTGGTATCAGAGCGTTGGTCTTAGAGAACCAGAAAATTTGCATTAGTGTGTCTTATCGAGTTTGTTAGGATGCATTAGTGATTCTGGACTTCGACCGTGTTTTCTTTAAAAATGATTGCTTAACATTTTTGTTGGAAACTATATATTTTTAACATATGAATATTATGTGATATATTAATCTCTTAACGTGTTTGATATTATGTGATAGATGTCTACCTCTAGAACAAGTCCCATTGACTCACCTAATAATAATGAAGAGTCAAATGTAAATTGGAATGATTCGTGGACTGATTCACAAGTTCCCGAAGAGGAACCGGAAGAGGAGTCGGAACCGGAAGAAGAATCGGAACCGGAAGAAGAATCGGAACCGGAAGAAGAATCGGAACCGGTGGGGGAAATAATAAAACGGTTAAGTAAAAGAGAATCCTCAACCAACCGACCAAGGTTAATTATGGTCAATGGTGTTTCCGCCAAGGAAGCAAAATATTGGGAGGATTACCAATTCTCCGACGAATCGGATTCCGACGAGAATTCCAATGATGTTATAGAAATTACCCCAACTGAATTTAAAAAGGCAAAAGAAAATAATAAGGGAAAGGGCATAAAAATAGAGAAATCTAATTCCAACCCCGATGAACTTTATATGTATCGTCAACCCCCGAAGTCCTTAAGTTGTAACAATGACCCGAGAACCTCTAAACCACCAGGTTTTTCTAAACCAATGTGGACAACGACGGCTCGTATTAGGGGAACATCATATATCCCTAGAAACTTGGCAAAACGAACCAAAACCGAAGAAGAAGAAACGAGCGAGTCAGAATAAGATAGTTGTATTCGTGTGGTGTAATATATGTAATATAGTGTTCTTATGCTTTATGATATATGTAAAAATTGCTTGTATTAATAAGTATTTTTTTATGAATCTAACTCTTGTCTATTTTACAGTTTAAAAACACAAAATGGATAGACAACCCAATATTTTAAGAGACCTACCCGGAGACATGATTGATGAAATCTTGTCTAGAGTCGGCCAGAATTCCTCGGCACAACTATTTAAGGCGAGATCAGTTTGTAAGACATTCGAAGAACGTTCCAAGAATGTCTTGGTTTATAAGAGACTTTCGTTTGAAAGATGGGGGATATCACATTGGGAAACCCATAAGTTACGATGTGTTTACTTTGACGCATATATTGCGGGGAACCCAAATGCTATTTTACGCAACGGGTTAAGAAATTATTTTGACTCAATATATCCGAATATGGGACTTCGTGATTTAGAAAAAGCGGCTAACATGCAACATAAAGAAGCATGTTTTGCTTACGGATTAGTAATGTTCGCTTCTCACCAAAGTGAGAACAAGAACATCGGGCTACAACTATTAAACAAAACGTTTCCACAAGTGACGGAGTCGGTAATTGGGGTAAGAAATGAGGTTTTTAGATTATTACGGGACTGTTGGACATTACGTAACCCTCGTCCCTTTGATGACGTTACAACACGCTGTCTTATCAACGGCCATAACGGTTATGTTGCACAAGACCAAGGATGGGAAGTAGTCCTAGTAAAACCAGAATGCATGACTTGTTTCTGGACGTATGAATTACGTGTCTTTATTGCCTTTGCTGAACGACTTGTGTACTAGCTAGAATTATCTTCACAACTATCTTGTATCAAAGTTATTGTGTGCTATATTTCATGCTTTATGTAAAATAAGCGGTATTGTAAGTTTGTAAAATATTGTATAAAAGTTTGAACGCGAAATATTATTATAATCAGTTTTTCATATAGAATTGTAGTAGTTGAATTGTATATTAGCTACTAAGTATGAACTTAACGGGTAGGTACTACCCGAATTTAAACTTATAAAACGCTAATATGAAGAAAAAACTTTTATAAATGAGTTCATATTATGCTACGAAATACTATTAACTACTCTTAATATTCTGTATGATTAACTTGTTCCATTTGACTATTTTGAAGGAAATGGCACCGACTACTCGACACACCGTGAATATGAATGAAGAGGAATTCCGTACTTTTCTAGCTTCAAACATAGCCGCAGTACAGGCTGCGCTACATACCAACAATAACCTTGGATCTAGCAGTACAGGAAATCGTGTAGGATGCACCTACAAAGAATTCACTGCCTGCAAACCTTTGGAATTTGATGGAACCGAAGGACCGATCGGATTGAAACGGTGGACCGAGAAGGTCGAATCGGTGTTTGCCATAAGTAAGTGTACTGAAGAGGACAAAGTGAAGTACACTACGCATACCTTCACAGGTTCTGCGTTAACATGGTGGAATACCTATCTAGAGCAAGTGGGACAAGACGATGCGTACGCACTACCGTGTTCAGCATTCAAGCAATTGATGAACGAGAAGTACCATCCCAGAACCGAGGTCAATAAGCTCAAGACAGAACTTAGAGGGTTACGAACCCAAGGATTTGATATTACCACGTACGAAAGACGATTCACAGAATTGTGCCTATTGTGTCCGGGAGCATTCGAAGATGAGGAAGAGAAGATCGACGCATTTGTGAAAGGATTACCGGAAAGAATCCAAGAAGATATAAGTTCACACGAGCCCGCCTCTATACAACAGGCATGTAGAATGGCTCACAAACTAGTGAACCAGATTGAAGAAAGAATTAAAGAACAGACTGCTGAAGAGGCCAATGTGAAGCAAGTCAAAAGAAAGTGGGAGGATAACGGTGATAAGAATCACCAATACAACAACAACAGCAATTACAACAATAATCGCAACAATTATCCCAACAATCGCAACATCAATCGCAACTACAACAAACGGCCCAACAACAACAACAATAATAACAACAGCAACTACAACAATCATCCCAACAACAATAATAATCGCAACAACAACAACAATCAGAAGCAGCTATGCCAAAGGTGTGAAAAGAATCACTCGGGGTTCTGCACCAAATTTTGCAACAAGTGTAAAAGAAATGGTCATAGCGCGGCGAAGTGTGAGGTCTACGGACCAGGGGTTAATAGAACGAAAGGAACAAATGGTGTCGGAACGAGTAATGGCGGAGCAAGTAGTGTCGAAGCAAGTTATGCCAATGTAGTTTGTTATAAATGTGGAAAACCGGGCCACATTATTAGAAATTACCCGAACCAGGAGAACACGAATGGACAAGGCCGTGGAAGAGTTTTCAATATTAATGCGGCAGAGGCACAGGAAGACCCGGAGCTTGTTACGGGTACGTTTCTTATTGACAATAAACCTGCTTACGTTTTATTTGATTCGGGTGCGGATAGAAGCTATATGAGTAGAGATTTTTGTGCTAAATTAAGTTGTCCATTGACGCCTTTGGATAGTAAATTTTTACTCGAATTAGCAAATGGTAAATTAATTTCAGCAGATAATATATGTCGGAATCGAGAAATTAAACTGGTTAGCGAAACATTTAAGATTGATTTGATACCAGTAGAGTTAGGGAGTTTTGATGTGATAATCGGTATGGACTGGTTGAAAGAAGTGAAAGCAGAGATCGTCTGTTACAAAAATGCAATTCGCATTATACGAGAAAAAGGAAAACCCTTAATGGTGTACGGAGAAAAGGGCAACACGAAGCTACATCTTATTAGTAATTTGAAGGCACAAAAACTAATAAGAAAAGGTTGCTATGCTGTTCTAGCACACGTCGAGAAAGTACAAACTGAAGAAAAGAGCATCAATGATGTTCCCATTGCAAAAGAATTTCCCGATGTATTTCCGAAAGAATTACCGGGATTACCCCCACATCGATCCGTTGAATTTCAAATAGATCTTGTACCAGGAGCTGCACCAATAGCTCGTGCTCCTTACAGACTCGCACCCAGCGAAATGAAAGAACTGCAAAGCCAATTACAAGAACTTTTAGAGCGTGGTTTCATTCGACCAAGCACATCACCGTGGGGAGCTCCTGTTTTGTTTGTCAAGAAGAAAGATGGTACATTCAGGTTGTGTATCGACTACCGAGAGTTGAACAAACTTACCATCAAGAATCGCTACCCACTACCGAGAATCGACGACTTATTTGATCAACTACAAGGCTCGTCTGTTTATTCAAAGATTGACTTACGTTCCGGGTATCATCAAATGCGGGTGAAAGAAGATGATATTCCAAAGACTGCTTTCAGAACACGTTACGGTCATTACGAGTTTATGGTCATGCCGTTTGGTTTAACTAATGCACCAGCTGTGTTCATGGACCTTATGAACCGAGTGTGTGGACCATACCTTGACAAGTTTGTCATTGTTTTCATTGATGACATACTTATTTACTCAAAGAATGACCAAGAACACGGTGAACATTTGAGAAAGGTGTTAGAAGTATTGAGGAAGGAAGAATTGTACGCTAAGTTTTCAAAGTGTGCATTTTGGTTGGAAGAAGTTCAATTCCTCGGTCACATAGTGAACAAAGAAGGTATTAAGGTGGATCCGGCAAAGATAGAAACTGTTGAAAAGTGGGAAACCCCGAAAACTCCGAAACACATACGCCAGTTTTTAGGACTAGCTGGTTACTACAGAAGGTTCATCCAAGGCTTTTCTAGAATAGCAAAACCCTTGACTGTATTAACGCATAAAGGGAAGAAATTTGAATGGAATGATGAACAAGAGAAAGCGTTTCAGTTATTGAAGAAAAAGCTAACTACGACACCTATATTGTCATTGCCTGAAGGGAATGATGATTTTGTGATTTATTGTGACGCATCAAAGCAAGGTCTCGGTTGTGTATTAATGCAACGAACGAAGGTGATTGCTTATGCGTCTAGACAATTGAAAATTCACGAACAAAATTATACGACGCATGATTTGGAATTAGGGGCGGTTGTTTTTGCATTAAAGACTTGGAGGCACTACTTATATGGGGTCAAAAGTATTATATATACCGACCACAAAAGTCTTCAACACATATTTAATCAGAAACAACTGAATATGAGGCAGCGTAGGTGGATTGAATTGTTGAATGATTACGACTTTGAGATTCGTTACCACCCGGGGAAGGCAAATGTGGTAGCCGATGCCTTGAGCAGGAAGGACAGAGAACCCATTCGAGTAAAATCTATGAATATAATGATTCATAATAACCTTACTACTCAAATAAAGGAGGCGCAACAAGGAGTTTTAAAAGAGGGAAATTTAAAGGATGAAATACCCAAAGGATCGGAGAAGCATCTTAATATTCGGGAAGACGGAACCCGGTATAGGGCTGAAAGGATTTGGGTACCAAAATTTGGAGATATGAGAGAAATGGTACTTAGAGAAGCTCATAAAACCAGATACTCAATACATCCTGGAACGGGGAAGATGTACAAGGATCTCAAGAAACATTTTTGGTGGCCGGGTATGAAAGCCGATGTTGCTAAATACGTGGGAGAATGTTTGACGTGTTCTAAGGTCAAAGCTGAGCATCATAAACCATCAGGTCTACTTCAACAACCCGAAATTCCGGAATGGAAATGGGAAAACATTACCATGGATTTCATCACTAAATTGCCAAGGACTGCAAGTGGTTTTGATACTATTTGGGTAATAGTTGATCGTCTCACCAAATCAACACACTTCCTACCAATAAGAGAAGATGACAAGATGGAGAAGTTAGCACGACTGTATTTGAAGGAAGTCGTCTCCAGACATGGAATACCAATCTCTATTATCTCTGATAGGGATGGCAGATTTATTTCAAGATTCTGGCAGACATTACAGCAAGCATTAGGAACTCGTCTAGACATGAGTACTGCCTATCATCCACAAACTGATGGGCAGAGTGAAAGGACGATACAAACGCTTGAAGACATGCTACGAGCATGTGTTATTGATTTCGGAAACAGTTGGGATCGACATCTACCGTTAGCAGAATTTTCCTACAACAACAGCTACCATTCAAGCATTGAGATGGCGCCGTTTGAAGCACTTTATGGTAGAAAGTGCAGGTCTCCGATTTGTTGGAGTGAAGTGGGGGATAGACAGATTACGGGACCGGAGATTATACAAGAAACTACCGAGAAGATCATCCAAATTCAACAACGGTTGAAAACCGCCCAAAGTCGACAAAAGAGCTACGCTGACATTAAAAGAAAAGATATAGAATTTGAAATTGGAGAGATGGTCATGCTTAAAGTTGCACCTTGGAAAGGCATTGTTCGATTTGGTAAACGAGGGAAATTAAATCCAAGGTATATTGGACCATTCAAGATTATTGATCGTGTCGGACCAGTAGCTTACCGACTTGAGTTACCTCAACAACTCGCGACTGTACATAACACTTTCCACGTCTCGAATTTGAAGAAATGTTTTGCTAAAGAAGATCTCACTATTCCGTTAGATGAAATCCAAATCAACGAAAAACTCCAATTCATCGAAGAACCCGTCGATATAATGGATCGTGAGGTTAAAAGACTTAAGCAAAACAAGATACCAATTGTTAAGGTTCGATGGAATGCTCGTAGAGGACCCGAGTTCACCTGGGAGCGTGAAGATCAGATGAAGAAGAAATACCCTCATCTATTTCCAGAATATTCGTCAACACCTTCAACAGCTTAAAATTTCGGGACGAAATTTATTTAACGGGTAGGTACTGTAGTGACCCGAACTTTTCCATGTTTATATATATTAATTGAGATTGATATTTACATGATTAAATGTTTCCAACATGTTAAGCAATCAAACTTGTTAAGACTTGATTAATTGAAATATGTTTCATATAGACAATTGACCACCCAAGTTGATCGGTGATTCACGAACGTTAAAACTTGTAAAAACTATATGATGACATATATATGGATATATATATATATAGTTAACATGATACTATGATAAGAAAACATATCATAAAGTATATTAACAATGAACTACATATGTAAAAACAAGACTACTAACTTAATGATTTTTAAACGAGACATATATGTAACGATTATCGTTGTAAAGACATTTAATGTATATATATCATATTAAGAGATATTCATACATGATAATATCATGATAATATAATAATTTAAAATCTCATTTGATATTATAAACATTGGGTTAACAACATTTAACAAGATCGTTAACCTAAAGGTTTCAAAACAACACTTACATGTAACGACTAACGATGACTTAACGACTCAGTTAAAATGTATATACATGTAGTGTTTTAATATGTATTTATACACTTTTGAAAGACTTCAATACACTTATCAAAATACTTCTACTTAACAAAAATGCTTACAATTACATCCTCGTTCAGTTTCATCAACAATTCTACTCGTATGCACCCGTATTCGTACTCGTACAATACACAGCTTTTAGATGTATGTACTATTGGTATATACACTCCAATGATCAGCTCTTAGCAGCCCATGTGAGTCACCTAACACATGTGGGAACCATCATTTGGCAACTAGCATGAAATATCTCATAAAATTACAAAAATATGAGTAATCATTCATGACTTATTTACATGAAAACAAAATTACATATCCTTTATATCTAATCCATACACCAACGACCAAAAACACCTACAAACACTTTCATTCTTCAATTTTCTTCATCTAATTGATCTCTCTCAAGTTCTATCTTCAAGTTCTAAGTGTTCTTCATAAATTCCAAAAGTTCTAGTTTCATAAAATCAAGAATACTTTCAAGTTTGCTAGCTCACTTCCAATCTTGTAAGGTGATCATCCAACCTCAAGAAATCTTTGTTTCTTACAGTAGGTTATCATTCTAATACAAGGTAATAATCATATTCAAACTTTGGTTCAATTTCTATAACTATAACAATCTTATTTCAAGTGATGATCTTACTTGAACTTGTTTTCGTGTCATGATTCTGCTTCAAGAACTTCGAGCCATCCAAGGATCCATTGAAGCTAGATCCATTTTTCTATTTTCCAGTAGGTTTATCCAAGGAACTTAAGGTAGTAATGATGTTCATAACATCATTCGATTCATACATATAAAGCTATCTTATTCGAAGGTTTAAACTTGTAATCACTAGAACATAGTTTAGTTAATTCTAAACTTGTTCGCAAACAAAAGTTAATCCTTCTAACTTGACTTTTAAAATCAACTAAACACATGTTCTATATCTATATGATATGCTAACTTAATGATTTAAAACCTGGAAACACGAAAAACACCGTAAAACCGGATTTACGCCGTCGTAGTAACACCGCGGGCTGTTTTGGGTTAGTTAATTAAAAACTATGATAAACTTTGATTTAAAAGTTGTTATTCTGAGAAAATGATTTTTATTATGAACATGAAACTATATCCAAAAATTATGGTTAAACTCAAAGTGGAAGTATGTTTTCTAAAATGGTCATCTAGACGTCGTTCTTTCGACTGAAATGACTACCTTTACAAAAACGACTTGTAACTTATTTTTCCGACTATAAACCTATACTTTTTCTGTTTAGATTCATAAAATAGAGTTCAATATGAAACCATAGCAATTTGATTCACTCAAAACGGATTTAAAATGAAGAAGTTATGGGTAAAACAAGATTGGATAATTTTTCTCATTTTAGCTACGTGAAAATTGGTAACAAATCTATTCCAACCATAACTTAATCAACTTGTATTGTATATTATGTAATCTTGAGATACCATAGACACGTATACAATGTTTCGACCTATCATGTCGACACATCTATATATATTTCGGAACAACCATAGACACTCTATATGTGAATGTTGGAGTTAACTATACAGGGTTGAGGTTGATTCCAAAATATATATAGTTTGAGTTGTGATCAATACTGAGATACGTATACACTGGGTCGTGGATTGATTCAAGATAATATTTATCGATTTATTTCTGTATATCTAACTGTGGACAACTAGTTGTAGGTTACTAATGAGGACAGCTGACTTAATAAACTTAAAACATCAAAATATATTAAAAGTGTTGTAAATATATTTTGAACATACTTTGATATATATGTATATATTGTTATAGGTTCGTGAATCAACCAGTGGCCAAGTCTTACTTCCCGACGAAGTAAAAATCTGTGAAAGTGAGTTATAGTCCCACTTTTAAAATCTAATATTTTTGGGATGAGAATACATGCAGGTTTTATAAATGATTTACAAAATAGACACAAGTACGTGAAACTACATTCTATGGTTGAATTATCGAAATCGAATATGCCCCTTTTTATTAAGTCTGGTAATTTAAGAATTAGGGAACAGACACCCTAATTGACGCGAATCCTAAAGATAGATCTATTGGGCCTAACAAACCCCATCCAAAGTACCAGATGCTTTAGTACTTCGAAATTTATATCATATCCGAAGGGTGTCCCGGAATGATGGGGATATTCTTATATATGCATCTTGTTATTGTCGGTTACCAGGTGTTCACCATATGAATGAATTTTATCTCTATGTATGGGATGTGTATTGAAATATGAAATCTTGTGGTCTATTGTTACGATTTGATATATATAGGTTAAACCTATAACTCACCAACATTTTTGTTGACGTTTAAAGCATGTTTATTCTCAGGTGAATACTAAGAGCTTCCGCTGTTGCATACTAAAATAAGGACAAGATTTGGAGTCCATGTTTGTATGATATTGTGTAAAAACTGCATTCAAGAAACTGATTTTGATGTAACATATTTGTATTGTAAACCATTATGTAATGGTCGTGTGTAAACAGGATATTTTAGATTATCATTATTTGATAATCTACGTAAAGCTTTTTAAACCTTTATTTATGAAATAAAGGTTATGGTTTGTTTTAAAAATGAATGCAGTCTTTGAAAAACGTCTCATATAGAGGTCAAAACCTCGCAACGAAATCAATTAATATGGAACGTTTTTAATCAATAAGAACGGGACATTTCACACAAGACCAAGGATGGGAAGTAATCCTAGTAAAACCAGAATGCATGACTTGTTTCTGGACGTATGAATTACGTGTCTTTATTGCCTTTGCTGAACGACTTGTGTACTAGCTAGAATTATCTTCACAACTATCTTGTATCAAAGTTATTGTGTGCTATATTTCATGCTTTATGTAAAATAAGCGGTATTGTAAGTTTGTAAAATATTGTATAATAGTTTGAACGCGAAATATTATTATAATCAGTTTTTCATATAGAATTGTAGTAGTTGAATTATATATTAGCTACTAAGTATGAACTTAACGGGTAGGTACTACCCGAATTTAAACTTATAAAACGCTAATATGAAGAAAAAGCTTTTATAAATGAGTTCATATTATGCTACGAAATACTATTAACTACTCTTAATATTCTGTATGATTAACTTGTTCCATTTGACTATTTTGAAGGAAATGGCACCGACTACTCGACACACCATGAATATGAATGAAGAGGAATTCCGTACTTTTCTAGCTTCAAACATAGCCGCAGTACAGGCTGCGCTACATACCAACAATAACCTTGGATCTGGCAGTACAGGAAATCGTGTAGGATGCACCTACAAAGAATTCACTGCCTGCAAACCTTTGGAATTTGATGGAACCGAAGGACCGATCGGATTGAAACGGTGGACCGAGAAGGTCGAATCGGTGTTTGCCATAAGTAAGTGTAATGAAGAGGACAAAGTGAAGTACGCTACGCATACCTTCACAGGTTCTGCGTTAACATGGTGGAATACCTATCTAGAGCAAGTGGGACAAGACGATGCGTACGCACTACCGTGGTCAGCATTCAAGCACTTGATGAACGAGAAGTACCGTCCCAGAACCGAGGTCAATAAGCTCAAGACAGAACTTAGAGGGTTATGAACCCAAGGATTTGATATTACCACGTACGAAAGACGATTCACAGAATTGTGCCTATTGTGTCCGGGAGCATTCGAAGATGAGGAAGAGAAGATCGACGCGTTTGTGAAAGGATTACCGGAAAGAATCCAAGAAGATATAAGTTCACACGAGCCCGCCTCCATACAACAAGCATGTAGAATGGCTCACAAACTAGTGAACCAGATTGAAGAAAGAATTAAAGAACAGACTGCTGAAGAGGCCAATGTGAAGCAAGTCAAAAGAAAGTGGGAGGAAAATGGTGATAAGAATCACCAATACAACAACAACAGCAATCGCAACAATTATCCCAACAATCGCAACATCAATCGCAACTACAACAAACGGCCCAACAACAACAACAACAACAACAACAACAACAATAACATCAACTACAACAATCATCCCAACAACACTAATAACCGCAACAACAACAACAACAATCAGAAGCAGCTATGCCAAAGGTGTGAAAAGTATCACTCGGGGTTCTGCACCAAATTTTGCAACAAGTGTAAAAGAAATGGTCATAGCGCGGCGAAGTGTGAGGTCTACGGACCAGGGGTTAATAGAACCAAAGGAACAAATGGTGTCGGAACGAGTAATGGCGGAGCAAGTAGTGTCGGAGCAAGCTATGCCAATGTAGTTTGTTATAAATGTGGAAAACCGGGCCACATTATTAGAAATTTCCCGAACCAGGAGAACACGAATGGACAAGGCCGCGGAAGAGTTTTCAATATTAATGCGGCAGAGGCACAGGAAGACCCGGAGCTTGTTACGGGTACGTTTCTTATTGACAATAAATCTGCTTACGTTTTATTTGATTCGGGTGCGGATAGAAGCTATATGAGTAGAGATTTTTGTGCTAAATTAAGTTGCCCATTGACGCCTTTGGATAGTAAATTTTTACTCGAATTAGCAAATGGTAAATTAATTTCAGCAGATAATATATGTCAGAATCGAGAAATTAAACTGGTTAGCGAAACATTTAAGATTGATTTAATACCAGTAGAGTTAGGGAGTTTTGATGTGATAATCGGTATGGACTGGTTGAAAGAAGTGAAAGCAGAGATCGTTTGTTATAAAAATGCAATTCGCATTATACGAGAAAAAGGAAAACCCTTAATGGTGTACGGAGAAAAGGGCAACACGAAGCTACATCTTATTAGTAATTTGAAGGCACAAAAACTAATAAGAAAAGGTTGCTATGCTGTTCTAGCACACGTCGAGAAAGTACAAACTGAAGAAAAGAGCATCAAAGATGTTCCCATTGCAAAAGAATTTCCCGATGTATTTTCGAAAGAATTACCGGGATTACCCCCACATCGATCCGTTGAATTTCAAATAGATCTTGTACCAGGAGCTGCACCAATAGCTCGTGCTCCTTACAGACTTGCACCCAGCGAGATGAAAGAACTGCAAAGCCAATTACAAGAACTTTTAGAGCGTAGTTTCATTCGACCAAGCACATCACCGTGGGGAGCTCCTGTTTTGTTTGTCAAGAAGAAAGATAGTACATTCAGGTTGTGTATCGACTACCGAGAGTTGAACAAACTTACCATCAAGAACCGCTACCCACTACCGAGAATTGACGACTTATTTGATCAACTACAAGGCTCGTCTGTTTATTCAAAGATTGACTTACGTTCCGGGTATCATCAAATGCGGGTGAAAGAAGATGATATTCCAAAAACTGCTTTTAGGACGCGTTATGGTCATTACGAGTTTATGGTTATGCCGTTTGGATTGACTAACGCACCAGCTGTGTTCATGGACCTTATGAACCGAGTGTGTGGGCCATATCTTGACAAGTTTGTCATTGTTTTCATCGATGACATACTTATTTACTCAAAGAATGATCAAGAGCACGAAGAACATTTGAGAAAAGTGCTAGAAGTATTGAGGAAAGAAAAACTGTACGCTAAGTTTTCAAAGTGTGCATTTTGGTTGGAAGAAGTTCAATTCCTCGGTCACATAGTGAACAAAGAAGGTATCCAGGTGGACCCGACAAAGATCGAAACCGTTGAAAAGTGGGAAACCCCAAAAACTCCGAAGCATATACGTCAATTTTTAGGATTGGCTGGTTACTACAGAAGATTCATCCAAGATTTCTCCAAAATAGCAAAACCCTTGACTGCATTAACGCATAAAGGGAAGAAATTTGAATGGAAGGATGAACAAGAGAAGGCGTTTCAATTATTGAAGAAAAAGCTAACTACGGCACCTATATTGTCATTGCCTGAAGGGAATGATGATTTTGTGATTTATTGTGACGCATCAAAGCAAGGTCTCGGCTGTGTATTAATGCAACGGACGAAGGTGATTGCTTATGCGTCTAGACAATTGAAGATTCACGAGCAAAATTATACGACGCATGATTTGGAATTAGGCGCGGTTGTTTTTGCATTAAAGACTTGGAGGCTCTACTTATATGGGGTCAAAAGTATTATATATACCGACCACAAAAGTCTTCAACACATATTTAATCAGAAACAACTGAATATGAGGCAGCGTAGATGGATTGAATTGTTGAATGATTACGACTTTGAGATTCGTTACCACCCGGGGAAGGCAAATGTGGTAGCCGATGCCTTGAGCAGGAAGGACAGAGAACCCATTCGAGTAAAATCTATGAATATAATGATTCATAATAACCTTACTACTCAAATAAAGGAGGCGCAACAAAGAGTTTTAAAAGAGGGAAATTTAAAGGATGAAATACCCAAAGGATCGGAGAAGCAACTTAATATTCGGGAAGACGGAACCCGGTATAGGGCTGAAAAGATTTGGGTACCAAAATTTGGAGATATGAGAGAAATGGTACTTAGAGAAGCTCATAAAACCAGATACTCAATACATCCTGGAACGGGGAAGATGTACAAGGATCTCAAGAAACATTTTTGGTGGCCGGGTATGAAAGCCGATGTTGCTAAATATGTAGGAGAATGTTTGACGTGTTCTAAGGTCAAAGCTGAGCATCAGAAACCATCAGGTCTACTTCAACAACCCGAAATCCCGGAATGGAAATGGGAAAACATTACCATGGATTTCATCACTAAATTGCCAAGGACTGCAAGTGGTTTTGATACTATTTGGGTAATAGTTGATCATCTCACCAAATCAGCACACTTCCTGCCAATAAGAGAAGATGACAAGATGGAGAAGTTAGCACGACTGTATTTGAAGGAAGTCGTCTCCAGACATGGAATACCAATCTCTATTATCTCTGATAGGGATGGCAGATTTATTTCAAGATTCTGGCAGACATTACAGCAAGCATTAGGAACTCGTCTAGACATGAGTACTGCCTATCATCCACAAACTGATGGGCAGAGCGAAAGGACGATACAAACGCTTGAAGACATGCTACGAGCATGTGTTATTGATTTCGGAAACAGTTGGGATCGACATCTACCGTTAGCAGAATTTTCCTACAACAACAGCTACCATTCAAGCATTGAGATGGCGCCGTTTGAAGCACTTTATGGTAGAAAGTGCAGGTCTCCGATTTGTTGGAGTGAAGTGGGGGATAGACAGATTACGGGTCCGGAGATTATACAAGAAACTACCGAGAAGATCATCCAAATTCAACAACGGTTGAAAACCGCCCAAAGTCGACAAAAGAGTTACGCTGACATTAGAAGAAAAGATATAGAATTTGAAATTGGAGAGATGGTCATGCTTAAAGTTGCACCTTGGAAAGGCGTTGTTCGATTTGATAAACGAGGGAAATTAAATCCAAGGTATATTGGACCATTCAAGATTATTGATCGTGTCGGACCAGTAGCTTACCGACTTGAGTTACCTCAACAACTCGCGGCTGTACATAACACTTTCCACGTCTCGAATTTGAAGAAATGTTTTGCTAAAGAAGATCTCACTATTCCGTTAGATGAAATCCAAATCAACGAAAAACTTCAATTCATCGAAGAACCCGTCGAAATAATGGATCGTGAGGTTAAAAGACTTAAGCAAAACAAGATACCAATTGTTAAGGTTCGATGGAATGCTCGTAGAGGACCCGAGTTCACCTGGGAGCGTGAAGATCAGATGAAGAAGAAATACCCGCATCTATTTCCAGAAGATTCGTCAACACCTTCAACAGCTTAAAATTTCGGGACGAAATTTATTTAACGGGTAGGTACTGTAGTGACCCGAACTTTTCCATGTTTATATATATTAATTGAGATTGATATTTACATGATTAAATGTTTCCAACATATTAAGCAATCAAACTTGTTAAGACTTGATTAATTGAAATATGTTTCATATAGACAATTGACCACCCAAGTTGACCGGTGATTCACGAACGTTAAAACTTGTAAAAACTATATGATGACATATATATGGATATATATATAGTTAACATGATACTATGATAAGTAAACATATCATTAAGTATATTAACAATGAACTACATATGTAAAAACAAGACTACTAACTTAATGATTTTTAAACGAGACATATATGTAACGATTATCGTTGTAAAGACATTTAATGTATATATATCATATTAAGAGATATTCATACATGATAATATCATGATAATATAATAATTTAAAATCTCATTTGATATTATAAACATTGGGTTAACAACATTTAACAAGATCGTTAACCTAAAGGTTTCAAAACAACACTTACATGTAACGACTAACGATGACTTAACGACTCAGTTAAAATGTATATACATGTAGTGTTTTAATATGTATTTATACACTTTTGAAAGACTTCAATACACTTATCAAAATACTTCTACTTAACAAAAATGCTTACAATTACATCCTCGTTCAGTTTCATCAACAATTCTACTCGTATGCACCCGTATTCGTACTCGTACAATACACAGCTTTTAGATGTATGTACTATTGGTATATACACTCCAATGATCAGCTCTTAGCAGCCCATGTGAGTCACCTAACACATGTGGGAACCATCATTTGGCAACTAGCATGAAATATCTCATAAAATTACAAAAATATGAGTAATCATTCATGACTTATTTACATGAAAACAAAATTATATATCCTTTATATCTAATCCATACACCAACGACCAAAAACACCTACAAACACTTTCATTCTTCAATTTTCTTCATCTAATTGATCTCTCTCAAGTTCTATCTTCAAGTTCTAAGTGTTCTTCATAAATTCTACAAGTTCTAGTTACATAAAATCAAGAATACTTTCAAGTTTGCTAGCTCACTTCCAATCTTGTAAGGTGATCATCCAACCTCAAGAAATCTTTGTTTCTTACAGTAGGTTATCATTCTAATACAAGGTAATAATCATATTCAAACTTTGGTTCAATTTCTATAACTATAACAATCTTATTTCAAGTGATGATCTTACTTGAACTTGTTTTCGTGTCATGATTCTGCTTCAAGAACTTCGAGCCATCCAAGGATCCGTTGAAGCTAGATCCATTTTTCTATTTTCCAATAGGTTTATCCAAGGAACTTAAGGTAGTAATGATGTTCATAACATCATTCAATTCATACATATAAAGCTATCTTATTCGAAGGTTTAAACTTGTAATCACTAGAACATAGTTTAGTTAATTCTAAACTTGTTCGCAAACAAAAGTTAATCCTTCTAACTTGACTTTTAAAATCAACTAAACACATGTTCTATATCTACATGATATGCTAACTTAATGATATAAAACCTGGAAACACGAAAACACCGTAAAACCGGATTTACGCCGTCGTAGTAACACCGCGGGCTGTTTTGGGTTAGTTAATTAAAAACTATGATAAACTTTGATTTAAAAGTTGTTATTCTGAGAAAATGATTTTTATTATGAACATGAAACTATATCCAAAAATTATGGTTAAACTCAAAGTGGAAGTATGTTTTCTAAAATGGTCATCTAGACGTCGTTCTTTCGACTGAAATGACTACCTTTACAAAAACGACTTGTAACTTATTTTTCCGACTATAAACCTATACTTTTTCTGTTTATATTCATAAAATAGAGTTCAATATGAAACCATAGCAATTTGATTCACTCAAAACGGATTTAAAATGAAGAAGTTATGGGTAAAACAAGATTGGATAATTTTTCTCATTTTAGCTACGTGAAAATTGGTAACAAATCTATTCCAACCATAACTTAATCAACTTGTATTGTATATTATGTAATCTTGAGATACCATAGACACGTATACAATGTTTCGACCTATCATGTCGACACATCTATATATATTTCGGAACAACCATAGACACTCTATATGTGAATGTTGGAGTTAGCTATACAGGGTTGAGGTTGATTCCAAAATATATATAGTTTGAGTTGTGATCAATACTGAGATACGTATACACTGGGTCGTGGATTGATTCAAGATAATATTTATCGATTTATTTCTGTACATCTAACTGTGGACAACTAGTTGTAGGTTACTAACGAGGACAGCTGACTTAATAAACTTAAAACATCAAAATATATTAAAAGTGTTGTAAATATATTTTGAACATACTTTGATATATATGTATATATTGTTATAGGTTCGTGAATCAACCAGTGGCTAAGTCTTACTTCCCGACGAAGTAAAAATCTGTGAAAGTGAGTTATAGTCCCACTTTTAAAATCTAATATTTTTGGGATGAGAATACATGCAGGTTTTATAAATGATTTACAAAATAGACACAAGTACGTGAAACTACATTCTATGGTTGAATTATCGAAATCGAATATGCCCTTTTTTATTAAGTCTGGTAATCTAAGAATTAGGGAACAGACACCCTAATTGACGCGAATCCTAAAGATAGATCTATCGGGCCTAACAAGCCCCATCCAAAGTACCGGATGCTTTAGTACTTCAAAATTTATATCATATCCGAAGGGTGTCCCGGAATGATGGGGATATTCTTATATATGCATCTTGTTAATGTCGGTTACCAGGTGTTCACCATATGAATGATTTTTATCTCTATGTATGGGATGTGTATTGAAATATGAAATCTTGTGGTCTATTATTATGATTTGATATATATAGGTTAAACCTATAACTCACCAACATTTTTGTTGACGTTTTAAGCATGTTTATTCTCAGGTGATTATTAAGAGCTTCCGCTGTCGCATACTTAAATAAGGACGAGATTTGGAGTCCATGCTTGTATGATATTGTGTAAAAACTGCATTCAAGAAACTTATTTCGTTGTAACATATTTGTATTGTAAACCATTATGTAATGGTCGTGTGTAAACAGGATATTTTAGATTATCATTATTTGATAATCTACGTAAAGCTTTTTAAACCTTTATTGATGAAATAAAGGTTATGGTTTGTTTTAAAATGAATGCAGTCTTTGAAAAACGTCTCATATAGAGGTCAAAACCTCGCAACGAAATCAATTAATATGGAACGTTTTTAATCAATAAGAACGGGACATTTCAGGGGGGGGTGAGAAAAGGGTAATATAGTCTTTTTAAAGACTTTTATTCGGAATTTCGGAAATATAAGATAGATAGGAGTGCTGATATTTTTGAGAAGCACTTTTGAACTTTTCTCCTTTGAAATGATAAGCATTTGTGGTCAAGTTCTTCTTCGGCGTTTCTCTTTATAAGTTCTGCTCCTTTTCTCCGAACTTGAAAATAAATATTATTCTTTTTTTTTTGAGATTTTATCTCGAGAAACTTTCTGCCGGTAAAATTTTTCAAGACCTTTGCCATGATACTTGAGAGGCTTATAACATCAGGTTTTTGAAAGGAATCTCATTTTCTAGATTTTCGGGTGATAGTAAAGATGATGTGGATGAGGGTTTAATGTGGTAGAAGTGGTGAAGGTGTGGAAGGCTTATTTTGACAAATGGCTAGCTGATAACTCCTAAATTATACAGATTTTCGATAATATTTTAAGGAGTTATCTTAGTATTTTAAAAACATTTTAATCCTAAAACACACTAAAATGGGTAAAATGGGAAAAAAGGTAATTCTAATGATTTTATTAAAGTTATGTATCAAACAAGATTAAAAACAAAGAAAACTGTAGAAAAGGCTATGAAGCCGCCGGCCAGGGTTCAAGGAAGCCGCCGGCTTTGTAGTGAAAGTGCCAGAATATTCTAGAATTGCTCGCAGAATTGAATAAACTTGTTGACCAAGCAAAAAGCATATAAAGCCGCCGGCTTCACCCTAAAGCCGCCGGCCTAATGGACACGGTTTCTCGACCTGACGACCAAGTTCATGTAAAAATGGAAACAAAATCAGAAAGATTGCCGGATCACTGAAGCCGCCGGCCTGCCATCAAAGCCGCCGGCTTAATTATGACGGTTACGCATTTTGTGCTTGCGGATCAAGGTTTACTTGCAAAAGGAGTCACCGACCCAAGGAAGCCTCCGGCTTCCCACTAAATCCGCCGACTTGGCCACAGATTTTAAACATTATAAATAGAGGGCTCCTGTTACAGTTTTTAATGTACAACTCAATACAATTAAGTTTAGTTTCGTTTTTCTTTTAGGGTTTTCTCTAAAACTCTTAGATTAGGTTTATTTTCCATTGTAATCAAGAATCATTCAAGTTAATTTTTCAAGTTCTTTTCATCTACCTTTTTAAGGTATGATTCTATCTTTACTTTATTGTGTAATCTATTTCATTTACTTTAATCGTTTCTGTTCGTCTTCTGCTATGAACTAAACATTCATAGTGGTTACGTGGACGAAAGCTAAACTTTGTCTGGGAATCAGATGAAGCCGCCGGCTTCACCAACCAAAGCCGCCGGCTTGGCTGGAACAAAGCCACCGGCTTCATGTGCTTTATCCGTACAGTTTTGGTTCTTTTCCAGATCTGTATGGTCGAGTTTCTTTAATGATGTTTGAATTGTTTTGAACCTGTTATGCTTTAATACACTTGTTTGCCATGCTTAATGATTAAATAACATGATTTTAGGGTTGATTAGTACTTGATCCGATGATCTATTATTCGATTCATGCTACTTGTTTAGATCTAGTCCATCAAACTTGTTAAATTGAATTGCATGCAACTAGGTTAAACTGCATAATAGTGATAAACTTGTTTAATTTGAATTACGCTTATATAATAGAGTTTGATATTGTTATGATTAATCGAAGAACCTTTGTTTGGATTTGTTTAATTAATGATTGCATGAGAACTTAGTAGTAATTGACTTTTAGCTAGTAACTTGAGTTGATCTACTTGGTGTTTAATAGCTTGTATTGTGACGACCCGAAAATTTTCGACCAAATTTAAACTTAATCTTTATATGATTTCGACACAATAAGCAAAGTCTGTTAGGTTAAGTCTCAAAATTTTTGAACTGTTTCATTTATGCAATTTACTTTCGACCAATCCCGACGATTCACGAACAACTACTCGTAAAAAGATGTATATCTATTTAAATATAAAAATAAATGTATATATATATATATATATATATATATATATATATAATAAATTGAAATATAAATTGAAATAATATATAAATATGATTGATATACATATATATGAATTCTATACATTAGTAATATTATATATATATATATATATATATATATATATATATATATATATATATATATATATAAAATTAATAAATTAAATATTCAATATATTATATAATTAGTTAATATGATATAATTAATAAATGGTAATATATTAAAATATAAAATTTCAAGTTTGAATATAATTGTTATATTAATATTATTATCATTACTTTCATTATTATTATTATTATTGTTAATATTAAAATTAATATTTGTATTGTTGATATTATTATTTCTAATTTAAAATATATATAAAATGGATATGTATAAGTTATTATATTATTAATATTATTATTATCATTAATAATATTAACATTATTTTAACTAGTATTATTATCAGTATCATTAATAAGATTATTATTATCATTTTTATTATCATTATTAATTAAATCTATTAAAATTATAATATTATTAATAGTATTATTAATATTAATAGTATTAATATATTTGTAAACTACCAAAATTTATGAATCACATATATATATATATATATATATACTAATTTATATATAAAGATACATATTAGAAATCAGTATTAGGAATCGGTATTATACATAGGTACATATTATATACAAATACATATAGAAATCAGTAGTATTGTATATACGAATCCAGAATCCAAATCTGTTTCACGTTACAATCCTACTGTATGTAATTTGTCTTTCTGGCACTAATCGAGTACGAATCAAGATTTAATCACAAGAACAAAACAAGCTTGAATAGGAATCAGTAACAGAACAATGTACGAATTTGTTACGTCTGATTTATATTTTCTTGTTTTCTTCTTGTTCGAAGAACCCTGTCTTCGTTCTGTTACACGTCGACTTCACAATCGTCCTTCAAATCTTGTTACTGTATAATCCCGTCTGAATTTTGTTACACGTCGACCTCAATAAGCACTACACAATCAAATTTTTATTCAACTTGTATATATATATATTTCTTTATGTGTACCCGATTGATTCTTCTGTCGACCCAATCAAAGCTATGAAACAAATTGTAAACGAATCTTGTACTGTATACATCGTACGAATATGTTACACTTCACTTTCTGCTTTATACATTTTTGTTTGTTCTTCCTGGCTCGAATATACCAGTTGAACCCTTCACTGCTATAAAACAATTCATCACTCTGCTCTCCTGTAAAATCAACGACGAGGAACACAAACCACCTTCACACCAGGAAATCATTTTTCTCTATATATATATATAAATACATACACATACTTACTAGATATAAACATTTACATACCTTTTTGTTTTCCTTCTTGATGAACCGACATCACCACCAATCACCAACCCATCAACAACCCACAACCACGACAACCACAAGAAGACTCGGTACAACCATCACCTTTTCATCACCTAAACCAGCACGATATCCATTTCTGTTTCTTCCCTTCAATCGTAAAACAAACCTCTTTATCTACTAACCTACTGATTATGTTTACACGAGAAAATATGAAAGAACTCACCTACAAATTATTTGAGATTATGTGTTGAGCATGTAAATGAGAACACTACCTTTATATTGTTATTATAGTCGACACTTTTTACAAGAGTTATCCCACTCACCCTTTTATTTCCTGGTGGGTTACACAGGGGATATAGTCTACTAAAGAATCAAGTATTTAATTAAAAAAATTAAGGATGTATCGGCCAAAAGCAAGTTTCGGTTCACTATCAAATTCTCGCGTTAGTTTTGGTGGGTCATAAGGATTAGGATAATCCATGTTGATGAATTATTGCTGAGTGCATGCGTTACTTTTCCTTTTTGTGCCGTTTCCTTTCAAAAGTCGAACCCCACAAAGAAGCTAGTGTTACAAGTCGTGAACTTTTAGAGGTTAAAGCCAAAATGACGTATGATATCTAATTGAGGTTATAATTAGTGGATTAGTGGATGATAAAGTTTTGTCAAATTGAGGATGGGACGTACATGTGGGGGACTATGAGTAATTTTTTCGACCAAATACTCCACTCAAAAAAAGATGTGGTCATTCATATTTGAGATCAACGAAAGGGATGGTGATGATGAAAACTTTTCTATCCCACTTGCAAGATTACCCATCGGTATTTTTTTTTTTCGTTTAGGTGACCAAGACTTGAAATAAATATTATGATGGGTTTTTGCAGTAATGGGACGTAAACCACGAATTGTTGTTGGGTCGGTGTGTCCATTTGGGCCGTAGGTTTTTAAAGAAAGTGAGGTATATCATCATATTTATACAATGGTGTTAATGATGATCATAGTGAGGATGATTTGATAAGTTAAGGTGATGATGTATATATGATGATAAGAGATAGCGAGAATGATGAAGATGATAAGAAATGATATAAGTTATGAATGATGGTATTATGGTTATGATGTGAAGGAGGCATTAAGTATATTGAGTTAAAATGATTTAGGGTAGTGAATATTTCAAAAAGGTAACATGGTAGCCCAATGGTTAGTAGCGTATTCGTTAAACGAGAGGTCTCAGGTTCGAGCTAAGACTGGGGATTTTTTTTTTTTGAAAAAGGAGTAGAAGATAGACAGTATGTTGGGTTAGCGGGAGGTTGCGGGTTCAAACCCGGACTTGGGCATTTTTTTTAAGGATTACTTCTTTGAGGTAGAATTCCTATTTACTAATTATTATTATTACTTTTATTATTATTATTATTATTATTATTATTATTATTATTATTATTATTATTATTATTATTATTATTATTAATATTATTATTAATATTATTATTATTACATCATTATTATGATTAAAGCTAAATATTATTATCACCATTAATATTATTATCATTAACATTACTATTATTATTATTAATATCATTATCATGATTTATAAATATACATGATTATTATCATTATTTTGATTATTATTAATAAAATTATTATTATCATGGTTATTATTACTATAATTATTTTTATTAATAAGTATTATTACTATTATTATTATCATAAGATAATACAACTTTTATTTATTATTATTATTTTACCAAATAACAATTAGTTACATAAAACTCTAATTAACACATATAACATAATTTAACAAGTATATCATTAAAAATATATATATTCATTCGATTACGATTATATGTTTTAATATATATAAATGATATAGGTTCGTGAATCTGAGGCCAATCCTGCATTGTTCTGTTCCGTCGTATGCATATTTTTACTACAAAATATCGTATTGTGAGTTCATTTGATTCCCTTTTACTCTTTACATTTTTGGGACTGAGAATACATGCGCTGCTTTTATAACTGCTCTATTAAATGCTTTTGAAATATATTTTGAACCGAGAATACATGCGCTGCTTTTATAACTGCTCTATTAAATGCTTGTGAAATATATTTTGAACTGAGAATACGTGAATTGCTTTTATAAATGTTTGACGAGATAGACACAAGCAAAACATTCCTCAAATGAATTATGTGGACATGATAATTGCCACCATTGAATTATGTGGACATGATAATTGCCACCATTGAATTATGTGGACATGATAAATGCCACCATTGAATTATGTGAACATGATAATTGCCACCAATTGATGTGAATGATATGTATCGAGAGAATTATTTTTATACACAGGTTATATGTATTATATTTTGTACACGAGATATGTGTACGGTTACTAAGATTTATGAAAAATGGATTTCGCACACGAGAAATGTGTACTGTATTTAAAAGATATCGCATGTACATTACAGGTGGGTGTAGGATTCGGTCCATTTGTACCATGCAGCATTTAAATATTGTGGTCTATTAAAATGATGAATTTTATTGTTTTATGATAAACTCATAAACCTATGAACTCACCAACCTTTTTGGTTGACACTTGAAAGCATGTTTATTCTCAAGTATGAAAAAAATCTTCCGCTGTGCATTTACTCATTTTAGAGATATTACTTGGAGTCATTCATGACATATTTCAAAAGACGTTGCATTCGAGTCGTTGAGTTCATCAAGATCATTATAAAGTCAATTATAGTTGGATATATTATTGAAATGGTATGTATGCCGTCAACTTTCGATGTAATGAAAGTTTGTCTTTTAAAAACGAATGCAATGTTTGTAAAATGTATCATATAGAGGTCAAGTACCACGCGATGTAACCAAATGTAATGTATTCGTCCAGATGGATTAGGACGGGTCATTTCATATTTAATTTTTCCGTCTATTTGCATATTGATCCTCATCACAAGATTAATATGTATCATGTAATTGAATTAAATATGAAGAATTGAGATGTTAGTCATGCACATCACGTGTCTAGTATATGCTTTAAGTCCTACTTATTGAATGATATGCAACACTTAGCATAACCTATTAAGGGATAATAGTTGGTCTATGATTATTATCATGCTTTGTGTTAATATAAGTTATGAAACTTGCCTAATATGATTCCTGTGACGACCCGAAAATTTCAGACCAAATTTAAACTTAAATCTTTATATGATTTCAGCACAATAAGCAAAGTATGTAATGTTAAATCTCAAAAACTTTGGAACTATGTTCATATATTAAGTTAACCTTTGACTATTCCCGACGATTCCCGAACAATTATTTTTAAATAAATGTTGAGTATGTATATTTATATATATAATTCTTAGATTACCAGACTAAAAAGGGGCATATTCGGTTTAATAATCCAACCATAGAATGTAGTTTCGATCACTTGTGTCTATTTCGTAAAGCATTTATAAAAGCAGCGCATGTATTCTCAGTCCCAAAAATATATATTGCAAAAGCATTTAAAAGGGGAGTAATGAAACTCACGCATATAAATATTGTAAAACAGTCTTTAAAGCATTTGCATGTATTCTCAGCCCAAAATGTATATAAAAAGGGAATAATGAAACTCACCTAATGTATTTTGTAGTAAAAATACATATGACGACATTGTACAAGTATATGGTTGACCTCGGATTCACGAACCTATAACATTTGTATATTCATTAATACATATAGTCGTAATCGAATAAATATATATATATTATTATTAGTGATGTTATTTATATATTTAATAATTATAGGTTTCTTTATCTATTTATTTCCATTTTATATATATAATTGTTAATATAGTTAAGTTATGTGTAATTAAATACATTTATATATATAATCTTCACTTATAACCTTATTAATATCATTAAAGTCTTTATTTTTCATAATAATCATTATTTTACTAAATGACCTAGATATTAAGTGTTACAACAAATAATGTTAGTTTTAATGATAGTAAATTAATAATTTTTATAAAATACTAATAATAATAATAATAATAATAATAATAATAATAATAATAATAATAATAATAATAATAATAATAATAATAATAATAATAATAATAATAATAATAATAATAATAATAGAATATTAGTAATGATCATAATAATAACATTAATAATAATAATACTTATTACCATCTTAAGAACTTAACGGTGTTATATCTATACTTACTTATGTATAGTTATTTTCTTTACAGTATGTACGATCATAGTTATATTCTAATCAATATAAATCCTATATTTATCTAAATACTTATCTTATTCAAGATCATGAGAATGTCCATAATTTCCAATTTTAGTTTATAAAAATATAATACTTATTAATATTCATAATCATAATTGTACGATAATAATAGTAATAATAACAATTTCAATACTAATGATAATATTAACAATAATACTACTTAATAATAATGCTATTAATAATAATAAGATTAGTATTAGTAATAATAATAATAATAACAATCATAAATGAAATTATAATTTTTATAATAATAATAATAATAATAATAAAAATGATAAATTGATAAATGAACTACCTTCATTGACTCCAAAAAGAATATTAGACTGTCCAAGCCGGGACTCGAACTCGCGACCTCCTGGATACTCGTTAACACCCCACACCACTCTACTGCCTTCCACTTTTCTGATATTTTACGATACTTAATTATATTTATAATAAATATCATAATAATAATAAGATATAGATAATATATAAAAAAAATCTTCTTTATACCTAATAAAAGGGGAAAAGGGGATCTGCAGAAATGGATCGGCGATAGAAATACGCAGGAGGGAAAAAAAATTGGTGATTCGAGGTTCATCAATTCATTAGCCAAATAATCGACCAAGCAAAAATCACCAATGTCTAGTAGGTCATCGATTCATCATCTTCATCGTTCGGGCATCAATCATTTCGAATAGCAGGTACACATTATCAATCTTTATTGTATCATAATCATTAACGTATCATCTTCTTGTCCTCGTTACCATCCATTCATCATTAATTCAACATCAATTCATCTTCGTTTACTTATTAAAACATATCACTCAGAAAAGCTCAGAAAAGGGTAAATAATATAACTTACATTTGTATTATTAATAATACATATATTATTTTTACAATATATGATCGAATTAATATTGTAAAGTTAGCATATCTAATATTATAGGAATGAAATAAATATTATCTTGAATACATTAATATATTAGTAAGTTTCGTCAATTTAAGTAAGTTTAAAGGTTGTGGTGTTTAAAAAATAAGTTGTGGCATGTTTTGGTCAAAATGGGTGTTTATGACTCATTTGGGTCATACGAGCCTACTTTGACCCATATGCGAAATTTTGAGAACCAAAGGTATGTAACACATCCCGTATATTGATTTAAGTATGTTTGCAAGTTTTGGTGCTTTAAAAATGAGTTTGGGTCAAATTTGGTTTAAAGAAAGTTTTATGACTCATTCGGGTCAAACGTGCATAAATTGACCCATATGCATAATTTATATATATATATATATATATATATATATATATATATATATATATATATATATATATATATATATATATATATATATATATATATATATATATGAATTCTATACATAAATAATATTATATATAGTAATCAATAACAATTAAAGATTCAATATATTAATTACTAAACAGGATATAATTAATAAATTGTTTTACGAGGTTGAATATAAATGTTATATTAATATTATATTCATTACTTGCATTATTATTGTTGTTAATATTAATGTTAATAGTGTATCATTAATATTATATATAAATCGTTATAGTATTGTTATTACAAATATCATTATTATCATTAATAATATTAGAATTAGTACAATTAGTATTATTAAAATTAATATCAGTATTATTAAAAAAATTAATATTTGTATTTTTATTTGAAATATATAAATTTTTAGTGTTATAAGCAATGATATTACTATTATTATCAGTTTTATATTAAAACTATTATTATTTCTATTATTATGTTTATTAATACTATTATTCTTATTATTATCAATGTAAATAATATTATTATCATTAATACAATGATAATTATTAATATTAGCTAAATCTAGACAGATATATATAAATATATATACAAAATATAGTTATATATAAATATATATATATATATATATATATATATATATATATATATATATATATATATATATATATATATATATATATATATATATGTAAAGAAATAATTATAGATAAATACAATCATATATAGATAAATACATAATTACGTATTCTGTTTCCTATCACAATCAACTTTTACAAAATTCTTCATCTTCTGCTCATGAGTTGTACTATTATCATCTTCTGCTTTTATATTCTTGTGTTTTCTTCTTCCTGGATTGATTCTATCTGTCGACATCTTCTTGAATATAAAACAATTGATCGTACCTCGAGTTCTATTTCAATCAATCAATTGCACAATAATATTCGCTACAGCAATTGTTAAAAAAAATGAGAATATTAAGATATTAAGATATACATATATGTATTACTTACACAAGCGCTTGCAGAGGGATATTTAGGATTCATAAAAACACATAAATCACCATCGAGAAACCAAGAGCAAAACTCACCATTATAATAAACAATCACCACCACTCTTTGCGATCAAACCATCACCAAGAAACTAATACTTTTAATTACCCACATTACCACCATCACATGTAACCGTTTCTATCATATTCAAACCGAAACCCACTTGTAATTACTGCTGCAACTTCTACTAATCACCACTCCACCACCTTAAACCATCGGCTATTGTTAACCTAAAACAAACACCATATTACTTTTCTATTTCGTTTCTCTTTGTTGTATTCAAATCACCCAATCTGCTGCTACTTTAATTCCAACTTTAATCACCATTAACCGTCACCCTACTACTATTATCTAATACCACCATCGATCTCTTCTGTTTGCTGGATACACAAAACATCACTTCATCACCAATCTAGCTTATGATTCTATCTCACAAACCAAAACTTACTACCTAGAAACAAGTTTTTGTTACTTGTTTTCTGTTTTGAAAACCATATTCATCATCCCACAAATATATATATATATATATATATATATATATATATATATATATATATATATATATATATATATATATATATGTAAACGAACGATACTGTTGTCAGTAATGAATCAAACACCTGCATCTCTTTTCACTTCAGTTCGAATCTGCTTCCTGTCAAATTGAATAATCGATCAGCGAGTTAGCACTTGCTATCGTTTTAAGGGTAAATTGAAGCATGCAATCGAAGTAATTATATATATATATATATATATCTGTATATGGCCGACAATATTTAATCATGGATCAATCACTTACAATTATTCTTTTGCTAGTGGGTTATAGTAGAACAGTATAAAGGTACATACAAATAACTAAATCAAAGGGAAAAACCATCGGTTCCATTGACTTGACACCCTTGCATACGTGATATATTTTTCTCCCACTTGGTGGACCACGATGAAAAGATTGATAGTAGATGTAAGAGTATAATAATGATGATGAGCTGTTAGTGGTGATAATGAAGGATACATATATTATGATAACTGGGGACCTGCTGTATATTTTACTTCCCATCGCTATTTTTTTACGATTAGGTTAATAGAAGTGTAAAAGTCATCAGTTGGTCCGTATCCAAGTGGGGTTATCTATTTGGGTTGTGACCCAACCCAGACTTTCGGTTGGGCCGTATATATTTCTTCTTTGGACTTGCAACTTGGGCCATGGTCACTGCAGTCTTCTCCTTCTATTTCTACTCGATCATGATCACCAAAATCAACCTATAACTTATCCGTGTGCTACTTCTTTCGTTGAAACAACTCTTTCGTTGCTGCATCTGCCTCCTATTCCATTCTATTATTCTGTTTATATGCTCATGAAGATGATGATGGCCAATGAAGATAAAATGAGAAGCTTTATGATGAAGTGGACGATCGGAAGGATGATAATGATAACGATGGTATTGGGATGATGATGATTATGATTATGAAGAGGATTAGATGAATATTGTGACATTAGTTTAAGATGATGATGATTAGGGTTTAATGTTAAAGAAGATGATAACAGAAAATCGGTTTAATTAGAATTAGTGTAATAATAATCTAAGAAAAACTGAATTGGTGGAGTGGTTTGGTGTTATGACGGGTGATCGAGGAGTCGTGGGTTCGAGCCCGGACAGTGGCGTTTCTTTTTAAAGCTTGTTCCTTTTAAGGTAGTTTTATATTATTATTATTATTATTATTATTATTATTATTATTATTATTATTATTATTATTATTATTATTATTATTATTATTATTATTATTATTATTATTATTATTATTATTATTAGTATTAGTATTATTATTATTATTATTATTATTATTATTATTATTATTATTATTATTATTATTATTATTGTTGTTGTTGTTGTTGTTGTTTTTATTATTATTATTATTATTATTATTATTATTATTATTATTATTATTATTATTATTATTATTATTATTATTATTGTTATTATTATTATTATTATTAGTATTATTATTAGTATTATTATTATTAGTATGAGTATTATTAATATTATCAATATAAGTATCATTATTAGAAAAATCATTATTTTCATTATTATTATTATTAGTATTCATTGTTATTAGAATTAACATTTTTTTATATTAAAAGTATCATTCTTATTAAAGTTATCATTTTATCACTAATATTAAAAGTATCATTCTTATTAAAGTTATCATTTTATCACTAATATTAAAAGTATCATTTTTTAACTCTATTATCATTTTTATCAGTTCTAATATTATTTTAGTATTAAAATAATTTTAACAAACAAACGATATATATATGTATACAAAAATATATTAAATACATATAACATAATAAAAATTAATATTTTTATATATAAAATAAATATATGAAACATATAGGTTATTAATATAAAAATGATATAACTAATAATTTATATATATATAAACTTGTTCGGTTACAATTATATGTGTTAATATATATATTACTGGAATAGATTCGTGAATCCGAGACCAATCCTAAACTTGTTCAATGACGTCATATGTATTTTTACTACAAAATACAGTATGGTGAGTTTCATTTGCCTTTTTACCCTTTATATTTTTGGGCTGAGAATACATGCGCAATTTTTATAAATGTTTTACGAAATAGACACAAGTAATTGAAACTACATTATATGGGTGAATGATCGAAGCCGAATATGCCCCTTTTGCTTGGTAACCTAAGAATTAGTAAACCGATCTACTAATTGACGCGAATCCTAAAGATAGATCTATTGGGCCTAACGAACCCAATCCAAAGTACCGGATACTTTAGTACTTCGATGTTGTTTTATAATGTTCGAAGGATTTCTCGGAATGATAGGGGATATTCTTATATGCATCTTGTTAATGTCGGTTACCAGGTGTTCACCATATGAATGATTTTTGTCTCTATGCATGGGACGTATATTTATGAGAACTGGAAATGAAATTCTTGTGGTCTATTATTATGATGGAAATGATTATTTACGTTAAGCTAATGAACTCACCAACCTTTTGGTTGACACTTTAAAGCATATTTATTCTCAGGTATTAAAGAAATCTTCCGCTGTGCATTTGCTCATTTTAGAGATACTACTTAGAGTCATTCATGACATATTTCAAAAGACGTTGCATTCGAGTCATTGAGTTCATCAAGATTATTATTAAGTCAATTATAGTTGGATATATTATGAAATTGTAGTGACCCGAACTTTTCCATGTTTATATATATTAATTGAGATTGATATTTACATGACTAAATGTTTCCAACGTGTTAAACATACAAACTTGTTAAGACTTGATTAAATGAAATAAGTTTCATATAGACAATTGATCACCCAAGTTGACCGGCGATTCACGAACGTTACAAAATTGTAAAAACTACATGTTGTGGTATATATAAACATATATATATGGTTGACATAAGATTATGATGAGTAAGTATCTCACTAAATATATTAACAATGTGTGATATACATAAAAAATGAGATTACTAAGTTAAGAAACTCGAAATGATATATATAACGATTATCGTTATGATAACGTCTACTACATACATATGTATCATATTAAGATATTTATACACTATATTTAACATGATAAAATGATATTTAAATATATCATTAAGTGTGTTAATAATGAACTACATATGTAAAAACAAGACTACTAACTCAAGAATTACGAAACGAGACTTATATGTAACGATTATCGTTGTAATGATATTTTAATGTATATATCATATTAAAAGATATTCATACATCATAATATCATGGTAATATAATAATTTAACATCTCATTTGATATAATAAACATTGGGTTAACAGCATTAATTGAGATCGTTAACTTAAAGGTTTCAAAACAACACTTACATGTAACGACTAACGAAGAATTAACGACTCCATTAGAATGTATATACATGTTGTGTTTTGATATGTATTCTTACACTTTTGAAAGACTTCAAGACAAATATCAAAGTACTTCTACTTAACAAAAATGCTTACAATTACATCCTCGTTCAGTTTCATCAACAATTCTACTCGTATGCACCCGTATTCGTACTCGTACAATACACAGCTTTTAGATGTATGTACTATTGGTATATACACTCCAATGATCAGCTCTTAGCAGCCCATGTGAGTCACCTAACATATGTGGGAACCATCATTTGGCAACTAGCATGAAGTATCTCATAAAATTACAAAAATATTAGTAATCATTCATGACTTATTTACATGAAAACAAAATTACATATCCTTTACATCTAATCCATATACCAATGACCAAAAACGCCTACAAACACTTTCATTCTTCAATTTTCTTCATCTAATTGATCTCTATCAAGTTCCATCTTCAAGTTCTAAGTGTTCTTCATAAATTCCATAAGTATAGTTTCATAAAAATCAAGAATACTACCAAGTTTGCAAGTTTACTTCCAAGCTTTCTAATCCATTCCAAGTAATCATCTAAGATCAAGAAACCTTTGTTATTTACAGTAGGTTATCTTTCTAATTCAAGGTAATATTCATATTCAAACTTTGATTCAATTTCTACAACTATAACAATCTTATTTCGAGTGAAAATCTTACTTGAACTGTTTTCGTGTCATGATTCTGCTTCAAGAACTTTCAAGCCATCCAAGGATCCTTTGAAGCTAGATCTATTTTTCTCATTTCCAGTAGTTTTATCCAGAAAACTTGAGGTAGTAATGATGTTCATAACATCATTCGATTCATACATATAAAGTTATCTTATTCGAAGGTTTAAACTTGTAATCACTAGAACATAGTTTAGTTAATTCTAAACTTGTTCGAAAACAAAATCAACTAAACACATGTTCTATATCTATATGATATGCTAACTTAATGATTTAAAACCTGGAAACACGATGAACACCATAAAATCGGATATACGCCGTCGTAGTGAAACCTGGGACTGTTTTGGTTTGGATAATTAAAAACTATGATAAACTTTGATTTAAAAGTTGTTCTTCTGGGAAAATGATTTTTCATATGAACATGAAACTATATCCAAAAATCAAGGTTAAACTCAAAGTGGAAGTATGTTTTCTAAAATGGTCATCTAGACGTCGTTCTTTCGACTGAAATGACTACCTTTACAAAAATGACTTGTAACTTATATTTCTGACTATAAACCTATACTTTTTATGTTTAGATTCATAAAATAGAGTTCAATATGAAACCATAGCAATTTGATTCACTCAAAACGGATTTAAAATGAAGAAGTTATGGGTAAAACAAGATTGGATATTTTTGATCTTTTTAGCTACGGGAAATGTTTAACAAATCTATACAAATCATATCCTAGCTAACTTATATTGTATTATACATGTATTCTAATATATTATGTAATCTTGGGATACCATAGACACGTATGCAAATGTTTTGACATATCATATCGACCCATGTATATATATTATTTGGAACAACCATAGACACTCTATATGCAGTAATGTTGGAGTTAGCTATACAGGGTTGAGGTTGATTCCAAAAATTTATATACTTTGAGTTGTGATCTAGCCTGAGACGTGTATACACTGGGTCGTCGATTGATTCAAGATAATATATATCGATTTATTTCTGTACATCTAACTGTGGACAACTAGTTGTAGGTTACTAACGAGGACAGCTGACTTAATACACTCAAATCTTTAAAACATAATAAAAATAGTTGTAATTATATTTTGATCACACTTTGATATATATGTACATGTTTGTATAGGTTCGTGAATCGATCCGTGGCCAAGTCTTATTTTCGAGGAAGGAAATATCTGTGAAAGTGAGTTATAGTCCCACTTTTAAAATCTAATATTTTTGGGATGAGAATACATGCAGATTTTATAAATGATTTACAAAATAGACACAAGTACGTGAAACTACATTCTATGGTTGAATTATCGAAATCGAATATGCCCCTTTTTATTAAGTCTGGTAATCTAAGAATTAGGGAACAGACACCCTAATTGACGCGAATCCTAAAGATAGATCTATTGGGCCTAACAAACCTCATCCAAAGTACCAGATGCTTTAGTACTTTGAAATTTATATCATATCCGAAGGGTGTCCCGGAATGATGGGTATATTCTTATATATGCATCTTGTTAATGTCGGTTACCAGGTGTTCACCATATGAATGATTTTTATCTCTATGTATGGGATGTGTATTGAAATATGAAATCTTGTGGTCTATTGTTTTGATTTGATATATATATATATAGGTCAAAACCTCGCAACGAAATCAATTAATATGGAACGTTTATAATCAATATGAACGGGACATTTCAGTTGGTATCCGAGCGTTGGTCTTAGAGAACCAGAAAATTTGCATTAGTGTGTCTTATCGAGTTTGTTAGGATGCATTAGTAAGTCTGGACTTCGACCGTGTTTTCTTTAAAAATGATTGCTTAACATTTTTGTTGGAAACTATATATTATTAACATGTAAATATTATGTGATATATTAATCTCTTAACATGTTTGATATTGTGTGATAGATGTCTACCTCTTGCACAAATCCCATTGACTCACCTAATAATAACGAAGAGTCGAATATATATTGGCAAGATTCATGTAGCGACCCGACCAAATCTGAAGGTTTTTCGTATGCCCAAGAGACATATTGAATTAATGTGGCTAATATGTTATGATCCAAGTCGGGTCATACCCAATAACAAGCTTGCCGACACCTTAATCGTATTTAATCTTAATGAATGGATCATTAAATAAATACGCGACACTTGGATTTTAGAAAATCGGTTTTTCAAAATGTTATCACTTGAGATAAATTATTTGGATAATTTATATATAATTGTTTATAAGTTTAAATGATTATATTGTGTTATATTTTATAAAAGGGTTTATAAAATATAAAAGTAACATAAAAATATATACATGTTTTATATATATATCTAGTTTATATATATGTATAAATACATTGTTATATAATATTGTTGGTGCAGAATTTTTGGACTCCAAGGCTCACTAGCATGCCTTGTTAATGTTACTTTTAATAACACACAAGTGCCAAGGTACATGCTTATGAATTAACCAAGGCCTTGACTCAAGAGAGAGGTAATAACACACATAAAATAGGCTTCAAAATTCTGGTTCTGCTGTCCAAAATTGCCGAACTGTTTTGGAAGGAAAAGGGGTTCCTTTGCTTGCTATTTTATCACATTCAAGTGTTCTAAATCCTAACTAAATACAAAGGGTGTGTTGGTTATCAAAGCTTGTGGGTATTACAAACTTGAGGCTTCAAGTTAGAGGCTCTAAGTTCATCAACATCTTCATCTTCATCTTCATCCATCAAGAACCACAACCCTCAAACTTTTGAGGAGGTAAAACTCTAAACCCACTTGTTGTATGTAAGCATATTATTCAAGACTTGATATATTTATGGAATTTGTCTTTTAAAATGGTTGATATATAACATGAACTTTATTTGCTTCCGCTCACTTTAATCTTCATAAAATGGTTTTATGAACTTGTTAATATTGTGAACATGTTTGTTTAAAAGATTGTCAAATTCCATCAATGGTATCTAGAGCCAAGGTCTTTGAAATATGCTTCTTGTTTATGACTTTTAAATCTACTAATCTTACAATCTAGTAACATGCATGAAACTAGAATGTAAAAATTTTTGGATTTTGGGTGGGGTTTAATTTTGGCCGAATTTTAGGGGTTCCAAAATGGGTTTGGAACTTCAAGTTTGGTCAAGTTTTGTTGTTAGTTGTTGTTCACAATCAAGCCTTGGCCTTGTGGTTGCATGTGTGTATGATGTGGTTGTTTTATTCATTCTTATGGTTTGTAATATTAATTCATTCATTTGGTTTGTAATAATTTGTAATATTTATTCATTTGTAATTTATTTTATATTTGGTATGTAAAATAGATTAGGTTGCAATTTCATTTTCTAGAAAAATGTATTAGGATATATTTTTTGTAAAGAGAATGAAGAATGAAGATTCGAGATGAATGAAGAACACAAGATGGATGCAAGAGCTAGTGGGAGATTTGTAAATCTCCTACTTTGTCATAACCCTTAGAAGGTGACATTTGTTTTGGCTAAACAAATGTCTACCAAATTGGCTTGATTGTGAACTTGGTTGTTTTGCATGTTTATTATGTTTGTATGTTTGGTTGCTACAATTTATCACATATTTACAACTTGCAAAATGACATTATAATTGGTTATAATTAAAACAACAAAAGACACTAATAAATGGTTATTAGGTACTAGATGCAAAATGTATATAAAATAGTTTATATCAAGTAAAATTTGGTTATTTTACTAATGACATGAAATGGGTTTTTCATTATATACCATACATCAAATGCATGTTGGTGTATGGCACAATGTTGGCTTAAACTAGAATTTAAGAAAGACTTAAAATCCCTTTAAAACTAAAACAAGGAAAACAAGTTAAACGCCATCATATTGTAGGACACTTGAACATAGTAGTGAACTCATAATGGGATAAAGGTCACCTAACCGTTATGAGCAAACTAATATGGTTAAGGTAAAATTCACATGCTTGTGGGATAAAGGTCACCTAACCACTTGCATGTTAATTTTACATGTTTACACAAGTAGGACGACTTGATTTGGGAATCATGAACTTAGGGTCACCGAAGCATGAGGAACAAATAGGCGTTGATGGGATAAATATGCCATGTAAAAGGATTGCATGATCCCATAATTTAGAAGTTGCAAAAGGATTGCAATTGTCATATAAATGACTACCTAGCTAAATCAAATAACGGGATAAAGGTCACCTAACCGAAATTTGATTTACCGTTGGATTCTAATATTTAATAAGACAATTATAATATAAAAGGGTATTGTTTATTAAATTTGAAATCAATACTTAAATGAACTTTGTTAATTTTGTAGATGGCCGCTAATAACAACAACAACATGCAAAATGCACCGCTTAACCTAAACAACCTATCGTTAAGGTCTCTCCTCGAGAAAGACAAACTCAACCATACGAACTTTATGGATTGGTTCCGTAATCTTAGGATTGTCCTCAAACTTGAGGATAAAGCGTATGTGTTGGAGGACCCTATTCCCGACCAACCGGATGAGGAAGATCTAGAGGGCATGGCTTTTTATGACAAGTATTGCGCCGATTCGGTGCAAGTCTCTTGCCTAATGCTTGGCACTATGATACCCGAACTCCAAAAGGATTTCGAACATCATAGTGCATATGACATGATTACGCAATTGAAGGAGATGTTCCTTCAACAAGCACGTGTCGAGCGCTTCGAAACGGTTCGAGCACTGCATGCATGTCGTATGGATGACACCCAATCCGTATCCTCTTATGTCCTCAAAATGAAAAGCCTCATTGATCGCGCAAACCGTCTTAACCTCAACATATCTAATGAGCTAGCCACCGATCTTATCCTAAACTCCTTGTCAAAGAGGTTTGACCAATTTGTAATTAATTACAATATGAATGGGATGGATAAGACCATTGGCGAACTTCATGGCATGCTCAGGACGGCGGAAACTAGCATGGGTAAGAGGGCTTCACCCGTGCTAATGATCAATGATGGTGGGTCCAAAGGTAACAACACCTCTAAGCTAAAGGCGGCTAAGAGGAAAGGACCCGCCCATCAAGGCAAGGGAAAGGGGAGGATGGTTACCCCAACCAAAAACAAGAACAAGAAGCAAAAGGTTGCCGGACAAGCAAACCCCAAGGAAGACCCGTGCTTCGGTTGCGGTGAAATGGGTCACTGGAAACGCAATTGCCCGGTCTACCTTAAGGAGTTGAAGGAAAAGAGGGATGCGGGGCAATCCTCAGGTAACATATATATGGTATATATAGAGCTTAGTATTACTTCTTCTAATACATGGGTATTAGACACTGGATGTGGAACTCACATTTGCAATTCTTTACAGGGGTTCAAAAGAAGTAGCAAGCAAACGGGAACATCAAGTCTCTTTATGGGTAATGGAGCCAAAGTGCAAGTGAAGGCTCAAGGAGACTTTGTATTAAAGCTTCCAAGTGGTTTGGAACTTATTTTGAACAATGTTTTGTATGCACCGGATTTATGTCAAAACATTATTTCAGTTTCCCGTTTAAAACAATGTGGTTTTTATCTTAATTTTGTTAATAATGATATCCATGTTTATTTAGATAATGTATTCTATTTTAAGGCTTCGCCTTCAAATGGAATTTATGAATTGGTTCATGATGATACATCATCTAGTAGCTCAATATACCATACTAGCACCAAGAAACTCAAAAGGGATTTGAGTGATTCCTACTTATGGCATTGTCGCCTTGGTCACATAAACAAGAACCGAATGCATACACTTCAAAAGAATGGACTCTTGAAATCAAATGAGATGGACTCGTTTGATGTGTGTGAATCTTGTTTACAAGGCAAAATGACTAAAACACCTTTCAAAGGGACCTATGAAAGGGCTAAGGACTTATTGGTATTAATACATTCGGATGTATGTGGACCCTTTAAGCCCATAGCTAGGAATGGTGAAAGATACTTCGTTACTTTCATTGATGACTTCAGTCGTTTTGGATATGTCTACTTGTTAAGACATAAGGACGAAACTTTTGAAGCATTCAAAGAATATCAAAGCGAAGTACAAAATCAACTCAATAAGACAATCAAGGTACTTCATACCGATAGAGGAGGTAAATACCTGAGCGATGCTTTCCAAGATCATCTTAGAAGTTGTGGGATTATCTCGCAACTTACTCCACCCGGGACACCACAACTAAATGGAGTTTCCGAAAGGAGGAACCGAACCCTAATGGATATGGTTCGATCTATGATGGCTAGAAGCACGTTACCTCTATCATTTTGGGGTTATTGTCTATGCTCCGCGGCTCGTATTTTAAATATAGCCCCAACCAAGAAAGTGGAACGAACTCCTCATGAGATGTGGTTTGGAAAACCTCCATCTCTATCATACTTAAAGGTATGGAGATGTGAAGCTTATCCTAAGCGTTATGTCCCTAATAAGTTGAATGCTCGATCCACGAAGTGTATCTTCATAGGATATCCCAAGGATGATATGGGATACTATTTCTATGATCCAACCGAGCAAAATGTATTTGTTGCTCGAAAGGCTGAATTCCTTGAAACTAAATTCCTAATGGAAGGAAATAGTGAAAGGAAGATAGATCTTGAAGAGGTTCAAGATCAAGTAGATGATACACAATTGGTTGACACTAGCACTCAACATGAAAATGTTGGGAATGATCTAATGGATGATCAAAATACACAAGACGTTCGCAAATCTGGTAGGATTAGTAATCCTCCTGAGAGATATGGGTTTCTCATGGATGGTTGCTATGTGGTTGATTTGGACGAACCAACAAACTACCAAGATGCTTTATCAAGGATTGATAAAGATAAATAGCAGGAAGCCATGAACGCTGAGATGCAATCCATGTATGACAACCAAGTTTGGGAACTAGTTGTACAACCTGCTAACTCCAAGTTAGTTGATTGTAAATGGATTTTCAAGATGAAAACCGACATGCATGGAAACTTAAATACATATAAAGCTAGACTTGTAGCAAAAGGTTTCACTCAAACTCAAGGGGTTGACTATGATGAAACCTTTTCGCCTGTGGCAATGCTAAAGTCCATTAGGATATTATTTGCCATTGCTGCTCATTATGATTATGAAATATGGCAAATGGATGTCAAGACCGCCTTCCTAAATGGATATCTTGAGGAAGATGTCTATATGGTTCAGCCTGAAGGTTTTTTCGATCCGAAACATCCTAACAAAGTATGTAAGTTAAAGAAGTCAATCTACGGATTGAAACAAGCATCTAGAATGTGGAATCATCGTTTTAATGAGGAAGCCAAGAAGTTTGGCTTCATTAAAAATGGTGATGAAGCTTGTGTATACAAGAAAGCTAGTGGGAGCACTATCATGTTCCTTGTATTGTATGTGGATGATATATTGTTATTTGGAAACGATGTTCCGACAATGCAAGGTGTTAAGACTTGGCTAAAAAGCTGCTTCTCCATTAAGGATCTTGAAGAAGCACAATACATTTTGGGGATTAGGATCTACAGGGATAGATCCAAGAAATTGATAGGTTTGAATCAAAGTGCATACATTGAAAAGATCTTGAAAAGGTTCAAGATGGAAAACTCTAAGAAAGGTTTGGTACCTATTCAAAGAGGAACGCTCCTTAGTTCATCTCAGTGCCCCACCACGAAAGATGAACAAGAGAAAATGAAGAAAGTCCCATATGCGTCTGCCATTGGGTCAATCATGTATGCAATGATATGCACTAGACCGGATGTGTCATGCGCTCTTAGCCTGACAAGCAGATACCAGAATAACCCAGGAAACAGTCATTGGATTGCTGTTAAAAGTATATTGAAATACCTTAGGAGGACTAAGGATATGTTTCTGATATATGGGTCTGGTGAGGAGGAACTCACTGTAAAAGGTTACGTGGATGCGAGTTTCCAAACTGTCGTGATGATTCTCGATCACAATCCGGTTATGTCTTCACATTAAATGGAGGTGCGGTCTCTTAGAAGAGTTCAAAATAGGATGTTGTTGCTCTATCCACTACAGAGTCGGAGTACATCGCCGCATCATTAGCAGCTCAGGAAGCTGCATGGATGAAGAAATTCATCGACGACTTAGGAGTAGTCCCTTCCATTCAGGACCCTCTTGAGATCTTTTGTGACAACGAGGGTGCGATTGCACAAATCAAGGAACCTCGTGCTCATCAAAAGACCCATCACATTGAGCGGAGATTCAACTACATAAGGGATGAAGTTGAAAAGGGAAAGATATGTATTCGCAAAGTTCACACAGATCTTAATATAGCGGATCCTCTCACGAAGCTCTTACATGGATCAAAACATGCAGGACATGTTTGTGCATTAGGGCTTCGATATTCTAGTGATTGGTCATGATCTGTTTTAAGTATTGTAACGGAACGAAATTGTTCAAACTCATTAATATAATTATGGTTTAATTTATTTTGAGTTAAGTTCCTATTTTGCATATTTTATCCATGAATAAGCAATTATTCTAAATTCCGTAGTTGATCACATTTGTGGGAACAAGTGTGAGGTTTAGACTATTATGAACTTGGATTGGTATACATTCACGGACTGAATGTGGGGCAAGGTTGCAACCAAGGTTCATAGATATTTGTGGGATACAAATATTGGAAGACCCGCCCTCAAGATTTACTAAATGGAGCCTTTGTGGTTGATCACATGTAGTCTTGAGTAAAGGCGAATATCATTGTATCCTCTGACTTGAGATACATATTGGGTTCGGATATTTACCAAGTATTGTGCCTTGATTCATTCCTTCGCTATTCTGAAATATGGTAGTTCATAAGGAAGAGCTCAGGTATAATACAAGGTATATATTTAGGACGTATGTAGTCAATATGGAATTTGTCCCTCTTATTCGTTGAGAGTCAGATGTCTAAGGCCTGATAAAGTTAAATCTAGAAGAGAGTGATCACTCCGTGTCTCTTGGATTTAACATGACATCTAGGACGAAAGGATATAATGAAAAGATTCACCTATTCATATTCGAGATGGGAACTCGAAAGGGATGATGTTATTGAATGGCACAAAGTCATAACATATTGGGGGTGACGGACGGTCGTTAGGTGGTATCCATCACTTGCATTAATTCTTATGTTTCTCGTGCAAGTGGGAGATTGAAGGTTTTTCGTATGCCCAAGAGACATATTGAATTAATGTGGCTAATATGTTATGATCCAAGTCGGGTCATACCCAATAACAAGCTTGCCGACACCTTAATCGTATTTAATCTTAATGAATGGATCATTAAATAAATACGCGACACTTGGATTTTAGAAAATCGGTTTTTCAAAATGTTATCACTTGAGATAAATTATTTGGGTAATTTATATATAATTGTTTATAAGTTTAAGTGATTATATTGTGTTATATTTTATAAAAGGGTTTATAAAATATAAAAGTAACATAAAAATATATACATGTTTTATATATATATCTAGTTTATATATATGTATAAATACATTGTTATATAATATTGTTGGTGCAGAATTTTTGGACTCCAAGGCTCACTAGCATGCCTTGTTAATGTTACTTTTAATAACACACAAGTGCCAAGGTACATGCTTATGAATTAACCAAGGCCTTGACTCAAGAGAGAGGTAATAACACACATAAAATAGGCTTCAAAATTCTGGTTCTGCTGTCCAAAATTGCCGAACTATTTTGGAAGGAAAAGGGGTTCCTTTGCTTGCTATTTTATCACATTCAAGTGTTCTAAATCCTAACTAAATACAAAGGGTGTGTTGGTGATCAAAGCTTGTGGGTATTACAAACTTGAGGCTTCAAGTTAGAGGCTCTAAGTTCATCAGCATCTTCATCTTCATCTTCATCCATCAAGAACCACAACCCTCAAACTTTTGAGGAGGTAAAACTCTAAACCCACTTGTTGTATGTAAGCATATTATTCAAGACTTGATATATTTATGGAATTTGTCTTTTAAAATGGTTGATATATAACATGAACTTTACTTGCTTCCGCTCACTTTAATCTTCATAAAATGGTTTTATGAACTTGTTAATATTGTGAACATGTTTGTTTAAAAGATTGTCAAATTCCATCAAAATCATGTTTGACGGCGCCGTCTACGTAGGTCCCATTACATGGTCATAAGTCCTTAAGACAAAGTTTGACCGAAAATATGTCGCATTCATTTCATAATTTTGGATGTTTCAAAGTTTACAAAAGTAGTTTCCATAACTAGTACATAACAATGTTTAAAGTACAAATGAAACACGTACGACACAGTTTAAAGTAGTCAAAAGACGCTCTAACTATGCAAGTATACTCGACATCCAAAGAAAGTATCAAAAAGAATGTGCGGAAGCATGTATCACCTAATGTTCAAGGACCTGAGAAAAACATAGAAATCTGTCAACGAAAATGTTGGTGAAATCATAGGTTTAAGTAAGTAAGTATGTAAAAGTAAGTCGAACCACAAGATTTGCATCATTGATAAATAGTAATACATTCTAAAAGTTAATATTCACGAGCACCCAATTATCAAGGCTTAACGTTTCCTTCCATAGAACCCCATCACAATAGTGTTAGAACATACACTGTTTCTCGAAAATATATTTCACCCGTAGACGGTAGCGAACCGTCCGAAGTGAGGGTTTGTCAAACCCATATGGCCATACAACATAAGTTCACGCCTACACTTATACCCTGCAAGTGTAACTAATGATAATCGAATTGAGGATTTTGTTCTGAACTCGTATGTAGAATGTTTGTTTTCATGTATTTGTGTTCACTTAGTTAAAAGAATTGTTTATGTTTTCTCATCCCAAAAGTAAGTTCAAAAGAGTAAGAGTGGGACTATGATCTCACCTTGAGCGAAAGAGTAAATAAGTACTTCGACAAGTAACGTGTGCAAAGAACAATGCTAGCCTTGACCTAAACAAATAGGTCGTATCAACAACGGTAAACACAAAAGGTCAAAGATGTTCAATTAGTCCTATGGCTCGTTACGACTCGATTACGTAGCATGTGAATCAATTTGTCAAGTTTCATGCAAGATACAAGTATAGAAACAAGTTAGGAATGTTGCATAATCATTTGGTTAAGTTTGACAAAAAGTCAAACTTTGGTCGGTCAAAGTCAACGAAAAAGTCAACACGTCCGGGTCGGGTCCCGAACTATTTTTATGAGGTTTTTAATCATATATGAGCATGTTAGAACAAGTTACATGTGAATCGGAGGTGCGTAGCATAGCAAACATTTTCCAAAAATGGACAAAGTTAGACAGCCTACTTTGGCGCGTCGCGCGGGTATATGGCGCGCCGCGCCATTACCTGTGCAGAGAAAACTGGCAGTTTTTAAGTTTTATGCACGAACCTAACTTCAAACAATCACCATTTATGACCCGCAAACAACCAAAGCATGTATCTTATATCATCGGAAAGGTATTTTGACAAGAAAAACAACTAAACACATTTCATCAATCACTTTTACATTTACAACAACCAAAATCACATTCAAAGCTCCTCATTAAATGCATTCAAGTTCATAATTGAAATTCGATGATTCGGCAACCAATTTACATGAATGATATGCCGTTTCGAAGGTGATCAAGCATACAATACAACCTAACACTTACAAATAACATTTTATGTCATTCAAAGCATCAAAAGTCCATTTCAAGTTCATCAAACCCTAACCCAAATCCACCAAAACCAATAATCGAGTTTATGGAGTTTTCTCAAGCAACCTACACATCAAATTGAAGCTAGTGATACTAGGAACACATTTAATACATGCATTTTTAACATTTAACAACATTCAAGCAACCAAATCACCAAATCAAACACACCAAAGTTCATACTCAAGCTAATTACTTCAAATAACGAAATCGAGCATATAAATCATATATTCATGTTAGACTTGAGCCATAGACACTAATTAACAACTTTATAACTTAAAAACATCAAGAACACAAAATCTAGTGATTTTAGAAAGTTACCCAAATGAGATGTAATCGGTATGGAATCGAAGAGGAAGTTGCAAGGATTCTAAATATGTAATTAGTTTAGATTGAAGCTTGTTAGATTTTGATTAGATGATGAATCTTTGAAATGGTGTTTGAGAGAATTTGTGAAAGTATTAGAGAAAAATGGAAAAGAAAAGAAATAATGAATGGAGGAGGAAGAGTGTTGACTCTTTGACCTAGTCACCTCTTTGCTCCTTTGTCAAACTTAGTCCCTCAACTTTGGAAACGGGTGCGTGAATTACCTAAACGAGATAATTTAAAACGCGTATTAACGGGAGATGTTATAAACATATAACGGAGTTTAAAATAGTATAACAGAAAAGTAAACGGAAAAAGGCGGGATGTTACATTACCTTCTCCTTAAAATAAATTTCGTCCCGAAATTTAAGTAGGCGTAGTAGTCGTTGTTGCTTCCTCGGAATCTTGCGTTTCCGGAACCGGGAACAAGTGAGGGTATTTCTTTTGCATTTGATCTTGCCTTTCCCAAGTAAACTCGGGTCCTCTTTTGGCATTCCAACGAACCTTGACAATCGGAATTCGGCTTTGTTTCAACGTCTTGACGGAGGTGTCCACAATTTCAACCGGTTCTTCCACAAAATGGAGTTTGTCATCAATAGTAAGTTCCTCGAGAGGGATGACGATATCGGGTTCCGCAAGACACTTTTTCAAGTTAGATACATGGAAGGTAGGATGAACGGAGTTCAATTGAGGCGGAAGATCTAAACGATAAGTAACGGTTCCAATACGCTCCAAGATTTCGAAAGGACCAATATACCGCGGATTTAGCTTCCCGCGTTTCCCAAAATGGATTACACCTTTCCAAGGTGCGACTTTTAACATTACTCGGTCACCGACTTGAAATTCAAGGTCGTTGCGTCGTTTGACGGTATAGCTCTTTTGACGACTCCGGGCCGTCCGAAGCCTATCTCGGATTTGTACGATCTTCTCGGTGGTTTCGTAAATGAGTTCGGGTCCGGTGATTTGCACGTCGCCTACCTCGGCCCAACAAAGAGGTGAACGACATTTTCGGCCATATAGTGCTTCAAAAGGTGCGGCTTTAATACTCGCGTGATAACTATTGTTGTAAGAGAACTCGGCGAGAGGTAAGTGCTTGTCCCAAGCTTTTCCAAAATCAACCACGCAAGCTCGTAACATGTCCTCTAAAGTTTGAATTGTGCGTTCGCTTTGCCCATCGGTTTGAGGATGATATGCGGTGCTCATGTCTAAACGCGTTCCCAATGCTTCTTGTAAAGTACGCCAAAATCTGGAAACAAAACGGCCATCTCGGTCGGAGATAATCGATAAAGGTACACCGTGTCGGGCTACGATCTCCTTGATGTAAAGTTGTGCAAGTTTCTCCATTTTGTCGGTCTCCTTCATGGCTAGAAAGTGTGCGGATTTGGTGAGACGGTCAACAATAACCCAAATGGTATCATAACCGCTCGTCGTTTTTGGTAGTTTGGTGATAAAATCCATCGTTATCCTTTCCCACTTCCATTGTGGGATCTCGGGTTGTTGAAGTAGTCCGGACGGTCTTTGGTGTTCGGCTTTGACTTTGGAACATGTCAAACACTTGGAAACATAAGTAGCTACGTCCCTTTTGATGTTCGGCCACCAATATTATTGTTTAAGGTCGTGGTACATCTTATTGGCACCGGGGTGAATCGAGTATCGTGACTTATGGGCTTCATCTAAAATAAGACTTCGTAGGTCCCCATAACTAGGCACCCAAATCCTTCCGTCGAAATATCGGAGTCCGGTTTCCTTAGTTTCAAATCGAGAGACGAGAATGTTCAAGAGCTCGTGTGAAACATTTTCATCCTTGAGAGCTTCATCTTGGGCTACCCGAATATGGCTATTAAGGTTTGTGTGGATGGGGATGTTTAAGGCTCGGACACGAAGAGGCACCGCTCTTTCTTTTCGACTTAAGGCATCAGCTACTACATTTGCCTTTCCGGGATGGTAACGAAGCTCGCAATCGTAATCGTTTAAGGTTTCAATCCACCTTCGTTGTCTCATGTTTAGTTGCTTTTGATCGAAGATGTGTTGGAGACTTTTGTGATCGGTAAAGATAGTACTCTTGGTTCCATAAAGATAGTGTCTCCACATTTTAAGTGCAAAGACAACGGCTCCAAGTTCGAGATCATGCGTCGTGTAGTTTCGTTCATGAATTTTGAGTTGTCGAGAAGCATAAGCAATGACTTTCATTCGTTGCATCAATACACACCCAAAACCATGTTTTGAGGCATCGCAATATACAACAAAGTCATCATTGCCTTCGGGAAGTGACAAGATAGGAGCGGTGGTTAGCTTCGTTTTCAAGATTTGGAATGCGGGTTCATGTTCGGTTGCCCAAACGAATTTTCTTCCCTTATAAGTTAACGTGGTTAGAGGACGAGCGACCAAAGAGAAATCTTTGATGAATCTACGATATTATCCGACGAGACCCAAGAATTGACGAATGTGAGTAGGAGTAGTAGGAGTCTCCCATTTACTAATGGCTTCGATTTTTGATGGATCGACTTTAATACCTTGATCACTTACCACATGACCAAGAAATTGAACTTCCTTCAACCAAAATTCGCACTTGGAGAATTTGGCATAGAGTCGTTCTTGTCTTAAAAGTTCAAGCACAAGTCGGAGGTGTTCCTCGTGTTCTTCTTCGCTTTTAGAATAAACCAAAATATCATCGATGAACACGATAATGAATTTGTCAAGATACGGTTTGCACACGCGGTTCATAAGATCCATGAACACCGCCGGTGCGTTAGTGAGACCAAATGGCATGACAAGGAATTCATAACTACCCTAACGAGTTCGGAAAGCGGTTTTGGAGACATCTTCCCCCTTAACCCTTAATTGATGATAACCCGAGCGGAGATCGATTTTTGAATATACACAAGACCCTTGTAGTTGATCAAAGAGGTCGTCGATGCGAGGAAGAGGATATCGGTTCTTAACCGTCAGTTTGTTTAGTTCACGATAATCATTCCACATTCGTAGGGATCCATCTTTCTTTTTAATAAACAAAATCGGAGCACCCCAAGGTGAATGGCTAGGTTGGATAAAACCACGATCAAGTAGTTCTTGGATTTGACTTTGCAATTCTTGCATTTCGGATGGAGCGAGTCTATATGGTGCACGTGCTACGGGTGTGGCTCCCGAAATAAGATCGATTTGGAATTCAACTGGTCGATGAGGTGGAAGACCCGGCAATTCATCGGGAAATACATCGGAATAGTCACTAACAATTGGCACATCATCGATGTGCTTCTCATTGGACTCGACTTTCTTAACGTGAGCAAGGATCGCAAAACAACCCTTACGGAGTAGTTTTCTAACTTTAATGCATGAAACGAGGTTGAGTCCGGTGCAACTCTTATCGCCATAGACGATCAAAGGTTCACCATTTTCGATAGGAATTCGGATTGCATTAAGATCACAAAGGATGTGAGATTTCATTTTGGCTAGCCAATTCATACCGATTATTACATCGAAGCTTCCTAGTTCCATGGGTATCAAGTCAATTTCAAACTCATTACCCAAAATGTTTAACGTACACCCCCGGTAATATGTGTCGACACTCAATAGTTTCCCGTTGGCCACTTCAATGGTATAAGTGGTATCTAGTGGAAGTGGTGGAGTGTTTACAGAATGAGTCAAAGTCTTGGATACAAAACTCTTATCGGCGCCCGAATCGAATAAACAAGTAACATAAGTGTTGTTGAGAAGAAACGTACCCGTGACTAATTCATTGTCATCTCAGGCTTCCTCGGTGTTGATGTTGAAAGCTCGGCCGCGCGTATTGGGGTTATCTTTTCTCTTCGGGCATGCATTTCTATAGTGGCCCTTTTGGCCACATTCATAACAAGTGCCCCGTTTTTGGTGCATTGGGCCCCTTTCGAGCGATGGGGGCAACACTTTTATACTCATTGGCCTTATGACCAACTCCTTGGCACCGGTGGCAAATTAACTTGCCACATTCACCAAAGTGATGCTTGTTGCATTTGTTGCAAAGAGGTAGGTTCCCGGCATAACCCTTCTTGCCGTCGGAGGTGTAAGGCTTCTTAGCAAAGTTGTTGTTGCTTGATTGGGAGGGTTCCCACTTTCTTTTGTTGCCGCCCGATTTATCCTCGGCCTTAGGTGCCGGAACTACGATTTCGTCAATCGTTTCGATCAATTGGCGGGCCATGTTCAAAGCTTATTGTAGGTTAGCGGGTTTGGATGACATCACCCCTTGTTTGATGCTCTTTGGAAGACCATACATATAAAGTTCGACCCTTTGAGATTCGGGGTTCACGAGGTTTTGACACATCAAGGATAGTTCGGTGAATCGTTGATTATAGGCCTTGAGATCGTTTCCGACCGCCTCTAAGGTTCTTAGCTCTTGTTCGAGCTTTCGGGTTTCTTCGCGAGGGAAATATTCGATGACCATCTTTTCCCTTAAATTGGCCCAAGAGAGGGCGTGAGCTTCATCGGTACCCACCGATTGTACATAAGTATTCCACCATGTAAGAGCGACACCGGCGAAGGTGTGAGTGGAGTATTTCGGAATATTATGTAATCTTGTATTGTATATTATGTAATCTTGAGATACCATAGACACGTATACAATGTTTCGACCTATCATGTCGACACATCTATATATATTTCGGAACAACCATAGACACTCTATATGTGAATGTTGGAGTTAGCTATACAGGGTTGAGGTTGATTCCAAAATATATATAGTTTGAGTTGTGATCAATACTGAGATACGTATACACTGGGTCGTGGATTGATTCAAGATAATATTTATCGATTTATTTCTGTACATCTAACTGTGGACAACTAGTTGTAGGTTACTAACGAGGACAGCTGACTTAATAAACTTAAAACATCAAAATATATTAAAAGTGTTGTAAATATATTTTGAACATACTTTGATATATATGTATATATTGTTATAGGTTCGTGAATCAACCAGTGGCTAAGTCTTACTTCCCGACGAAGTAAAAATCTGTGAAAGTGAGTTATAGTCCCACTTTTAAAATCTAATATTTTTGGGATGAGAATACATGCAGGTTTTATAAATGATTTACAAAATAGACACAAGTACGTGAAACTACATTCTATGGTTGAATTATCGAAATCGAATATGCCCTTTTTTATTAAGTCTGGTAATCTAAGAATTAGGGAACAGACACCCTAATTGACGCGAATCCTAAAGATAGATCTATCGGGCCTAACAAGCCCCATCCAAAGTACCGGATGCTTTAGTACTTCGAAATTTATATCATATCCGAAGGGTGTCCCGGAATGATGGGGATATTCTTATATATGCATCTTGTTAATGTCGGTTACCAGGTGTTCACCATATGAATGATTTTTATCTCTATGTATGGGATGTGTATTGAAATATGAAATCTTGTGGTCTATTATTATGATTTGATATATATAGGTTAAACCTATAACTCACCAACATTTTTGTTGACGTTTTAAGCATGTTTATTCTCAGGTGATTATTAAGAGCTTCCGCTGTCGCATACTTAAATAAGGACGAGATTTGGAGTCCATGCTTGTATGATATTGTGTAAAAACTGCATTCAAGAAACTTATTTCGTTGTAACATATTTGTATTGTAAACCATTATGTAATGGTCGTGTGTAAACAGGATATTTTAGATTATCATTATTTGATAATCTACGTAAAGCTTTTTAAACCTTTATTGATGAAATAAAGGTTATGGTTTGTTTTAAAATGAATGCAGTCTTTGAAAAACGTCTCATATAGAGGTCAAAACCTCGCAACGAAATCAATTAATATGGAACGTTTTTAATCAATAAGAACGGGACATTTCAGGGGGGGTGAGAAAAGGGTAATATAGTCTTTTTAAAGACTTTTATTCGGAATTTCGGAAATATAAGATAGATAGGAGTGCTGATATTTTTGAGAAGCACTTTTGAACTTTTCTCCTTTGAAATGATAAGCATTTGTGGTCAAGTTCTTCTTCGGCGTTTCTCTTTATAAGTTCTGCTCCTTTTCTCCGAACTTGAAAATAAATATTATTCTTTTTTTTTTTAGATTTTATCTCGAGAAACTTTCTGCCGGTAAAATTTTTCAAGACCTTTGCCATGATACTTGAGAGGCTTATAACATCAGGTTTTTGAAAGGAATCTCATTTTCTAGATTTTCGGGTGATAGTAAAGATGATGTGGATGAGGGTTTAATGTGGTAGAAGTGGTGAAGGTGTGGAAGGCTTATTTTGACAAATGGCTAGCTGATAACTCCTAAATTATACAGATTTTCGATAATATTTTAAGGAGTTATCTTAGTATTTTAAAAACATTTTAATCCTAAAACACACTAAAATGGGTAAAATGGGAAAAAAGGTAATTCTAATGATTTTATTAAAGTTATGTATCAAACAAGATTAAAAACAAAGAAAACTGTAGAAAAGGCTATGAAGCCGCCGGCCAGGGTTCAAGGAAGCCGCCGGCTTTGTAGTGAAAGTGCCAGAATATTCTAGAATTGCTCGCAGAATTGAATAAACTTGTTGACCAAGCAAAAAGCATATAAAGCCGCCGGCTTCACCCTAAAGCCGCCGGCCTAATGGACACGGTTTCTCGACCTGACGACCAAGTTCATGTAAAAATGGAAACAAAATCAGAAAGATTGCCGGATCACTGAAGCCGCCGGCCTGCCATCAAAGCCGCCGGCTTAATTATGACGGTTACGCATTTTGTGCTTGCGGATCAAGGTTTACTTGCAAAAGGAGTCACCGACCCAAGGAAGCCTCCGGCTTCCCACTAAATCCGCCGACTTGGCCACAGATTTTAAACATTATAAATAGAGGGCTCCTGTTACAGTTTTTAATGTACAACTCAATACAATTAAGTTTAGTTTCGTTTTTCTTTTAGGGTTTTCTCTAAAACTCTTAGATTAGGTTTATTTTCCATTGTAATCAAGAATCATTCAAGTTAATTTTTCAAGTTCTTTTCATCTACCTTTTTAAGGTATGATTCTATCTTTACTTTATTGTGTAATCTATTTCATTTACTTTAATCGTTTCTGTTCGTCTTCTGCTATGAACTAAACATTCATAGTGGTTACGTGGACGAAAGCTAAACTTTGTCTGGGAATCAGATGAAGCCGCCGGCTTCACCAACCAAAGCCGCCGGCTTGGCTGGAACAAAGCCACCGGCTTCATGTGCTTTATCCGTACAGTTTTGGTTCTTTTCCAGATCTGTATGGTCGAGTTTCTTTAATGATGTTTGAATTGTTTTGAACCTGTTATGCTTTAATACACTTGTTTGCCATGCTTAATGATTAAATAACATGATTTTAGGGTTGATTAGTACTTGATCCGATGATCTATTATTCGATTCATGCTACTTGTTTAGATCTAGTCCATCAAACTTGTTAAATTGAATTGCATGCAACTAGGTTAAACAGCATAATAGTGATAAACTTGTTTAATTTGAATTACGCTTATATAATAGAGTTTGATATTGTTAGGATTAATCGAAGAACCTTTGTTTGGATTTGTTTAATTAATGATTGCATGAGAACTTAGTAGTAATTGACTTTTAGCTAGTAACTTGAGTTGATCTACTTGGTGTTTAATAGCTTGTATTGTGACGACCCGAAAATTTTCGACCAAATTTTTATATGATTTCGACACAATAAGCAAAGTCTGTTAGGTTAAGTCTCAAAAATTTTGAACTGTTTCATTTATGCAATTGACTTTCGACCAATCCCGACTATTCACGAACAACTACTCGTAAAAAGATGTATATCTATTTAAATATAAAAATAAATGTATATATATATATATATATATATATATATATATATATATATATATATATATATATATATATATATATATATATATATATATATAATAAATTGAAATATAAATTGAAATAATATATAAATATGATTGATATACATATATATGAATTCTATACATTAGTAATATTATATATATATATATATATATATATATATATATATATATATATATATATATATATATATATATATATATATAATTAATAAATTAAATATTCAATATATTATATAATTAGTTAATATGATATAATTAATAAATGGTAATATATTAAAATATAAAATTTCAAGTTTGAATATAATTGTTATATTAATATTATTATCATTACTTTCATTATTATTATTATTATTATTGTTAATATTAAAATTAATATTTGTATTGTTGATATTATTATTTCTAATTTAAAATATATATAAAATGGATATGTATAAGTTATTATATTATTAATATTATTATTATCATTAATAATATTAACATTATTTTAACTAGTATTATTATCAGTATCATTAATAAGATTATTATTATCATTTTTATTATCATTATTAATTAAATCTATTAAAATTATAATATTATTAATAGTATTATTAATATTAATAGTATTAATATATTTGTAAACTACCAAAATTTATGAATCACATATATATATATATATATACTAATTTATATATAAAGATACATATTAGAAATCAGTATTAGGAATCGGTATTATACATAGGTACATATTATATACAAATACATATAGAAATCAGTAGTATTGTATATACGAATCCAGAATCCAAATCTGTTTCACGTTACAATCCTACTGTATGTAATTTGTCTTTCTGGCTCTAATCGAGTACGAATCAAGATTTAATCACAAGAACAAAACAAGCTTGAATAGGAATCAGTAACAGAACAATGTACGAATTAGTTACGTCTGATTTATATTTTCTTGTTTTCTTCTTGTTCGAAGAACCCTGTCTTCGTTCTGTTACACGTCGACTTCACAATCGTCCTTCAAATCTTGTTACTGTATAATCCCGTCTGAATTTTGTTACACGTCGACCTCAATAAGCACTGCACAATCAAATTTTTATTCAACTTGTATATATATATATATTTCTTTATGTGTACCCGATTGATTCTTCTGTCGACCCAATCAAAGCTATGAAACAAATTGTAAACGAATCTTGTACTGTATACATCGTACGAATATGTTACACTTCACTTTCTGCTTTATACATTTTTGTTTGTTCTTCCTGGCTCGAATATACCAGTTGAACCCTTCACTGCTATAAAACAATTCATCACTCTGCTCTCCTGTAAAATCAAAGACGAGAAACACAAACCACCTTCACACCAGGAAATCATTTTTCTCTATATATATATAAATACATACACATACTTACTAGATATAAACATTTACATACCTTTTTGTTTTCCTTCTTGATGAACCGACATCACCACCAATCACCAACCCATCAACAACCCACAACCACGACAACCACAAGAAGACTCGGTACAACCATCACCTTTTCATCACCTAAACCAGCACGATATCCATTTCTGTTTCTTCCCTTCAATCGTAAAACAAACCTCTTTATCTACTAACCTACTGATTATGTTTACACGAGAAAATATGAAAGAACTCACCTACAAATTATTTGAGATTATGTGTTGAGCATGTAAATGAGAACACTACCTTTATATTGTTATTATAGTCGACACTTTTTACAAGAGTTATCCCACTCACCCTTTTATTTCCTGGTGGGTTACACAGGGGATATAGTCTACTAAAGAATCAAGTATTTAATTAAAATAATTAAGGATGTATCGGCCAAAAGCAAGTTTCGGTTCACTATCAAATTCTCGCGTTAGTTTTGGTGGGTCATAAGGATTAGGATAATCCATGTTGATGAATTATTGCTGAGTGCATGCGTTACTTTTCCTTTTTGTGCCGTTTCCTTTCAAAAGTCGAACCCCACAAAGAAGCTAGTGTTACAAGTCGTGAACTTTTAGAGGTTAAAGCCAAAATGACGTATGATATCTAATTGAGGTTATAATTAGTGGATTAGTGGATGATAAAGTTTTGTCAAATTGAGGATGGGACGTACATGTGGGGGACTATGAGTAATTTTTTCGACCAAATACTCCACTCAAAAAAAGATGTGGTCATTCATATTTGAGATCAACGAAAGGGATGGTGATGATGAAAACTTTTCTATCCCACTTGCAAGATTACCCATCGGTATTTTTTTTTTTCGTTTAGGTGACCAAGACTTGAAATAAATATTATGATGGGTTTTTGCAGTAATGGGACGTAAACCACGAATTGTTGTTGGGTCGGTGTGTCCATTTGGGCCGTAGGTTTTTAAAGAAAGTGAGGTATATCATCATATTTATACAATGGTGTTAATGATGATCATAGTGAGGATGATTTGATAAGTTAAGGTGATGATGTATATGATGATAAGAGATAGCGAGAATGATGAAGATGATAAGAAATGATATAAGTTATGAATGATGGTATTATGGTTATGATGTGAAGGAGGCATTAAGTATATTGAGTTAAAATGATTTAGGGTAGTGAATATTTCAAAAAGGTAACATGGTAGCCCAATGGTTAGTAGCGTATTCGTTAAACGAGAGGTCTCAGGTTCGAGCTAAGACTGGGGATTTTTTTTTTTGAAAAAGGAGTAGAAGATAGACAGTATGTTGGGTTAGCGGGAGGTTGCGGGTTCAAACCCGGACTTGGGCATTTTTTTTAAGGATTACTTCTTTGAGGTAGAATTCCTATTTACTAATTATTATTATTATTATTATTATTATTATTATTATTATTATTATTATTATTATTATTATTATTATTATTATTATTATTATTATTATTATTATTATTATTATTATTATTAATATTATTATTATTACATCATTATTATGATTAAAGCTAAATATTATTATCACCATTAATATTATTATCATTAACATTACTATTATTATTATTAATATCATTATCATGATTTATAAATATACATGATTATTATCATTATTTTGATTATTATTAATAAAATTATTATTATCATGGTTATTATTACTATAATTATTTTTATTAATAAGTATTATTACTATTATTATTATCATAAGATAATACAACTTTTATTTATTATTATTATTTTACCAAATAACAATTAGTTACATAAAACTATAATTAACACATATAACATAATTTAACAAGTATATCATTAAAAATATATATATTCGTTCGATTACGATTATATGTTTTAATATATATAAATGATATAGGTTCGTGAATCTGAGGCCAATCCTGCATTGTTCTGTTCCGTCGTATGCATATTTTTACTACAAAATATCGTATTGTGAGTTCATTTGATTCCCTTTTACTCTTTACATTTTTGGGACTGAGAATACATGCGCTGCTTTTATAACTGCTCTATTAAATGCTTTTGAAATATATTTTGAACCGAGAATACATGCGCTGCTTTTATAACTGCTCTATTAAATGCTTGTGAAATATATTTTGAACTGAGAATACGTGAATTGCTTTTATAAATGTTTGACGAGATAGACACAAGCAAAACATTCCTCAAATGAATTATGTGGACATGATAATTGCCACCATTGAATTATGTGGACATGATAATTGCCACCATTGAATTATGTGGACATGATAAATGCCACCATTGAATTATGTGAACATGATAATTGCCACCAATTGATGTGAATGATATGTATCGAGAGAATTATTTTTATACACAGGTTATATGTATTATATTTTGTGCACGAGATATGTGTACGGTTACTAAGATTTATGAAAAATGGATTTCGCACACGAGAAATGTGTACTGTATTTAAAAGATATCGCATGTACATTACAGGTGGGTGTAGGATTCGGTCCATTTGTACCATGCAGCATTTAAATATTGTGGTCTATTAAAATGATGAATTTTATTGTTTTATGATAAACTCATAAACCTATGAACTCACCAACCTTTTTGGTTGACACTTGAAAGCATGTTTATTCTCAAGTATGAAAAAAATCTTCCGCTGTGCATTTACTCATTTTAGAGATATTACTTGGAGTCATTCATGACATATTTCAAAAGACGTTGCATTCGAGTCGTTGAGTTCATCAAGATCATTATAAAGTCAATTATAGTTGGATATATTATTGAAATGGTATGCATGCCGTCAACTTTCGATGTAATGAAAGTTTGTCTTTTAAAAACGAATGCAATGTTTGTAAAATGTATCATATAGAGGTCAAGTACCACGCGATGTAACCAAATGTAATGTATTCGTCCAGATGGATTAGGACGGGTCATTTCATATTTAATTTTTCCGTCTATTTGCATATTGATCCTCATCACAAGATTAATATGTATCATGTAATTGAATTAAATATGAAGAATTGAGATGTTAGTCATGCACATCACGTGTCTAGTATATGCTTTAAGTCCTACTTATTGAATGATATGCAACACTTAGCATAACCTATTAAGGGATAATAGTTGGTCTATGATTATTATCATGCTTTGTGTTAATATAAGTTATGAAACTTGCCTAATATGATTCCTGTGACGACCCGAAAATTTCAGACCAAATTTAAACTTAAATCTTTATATGATTTCAGCACGATAAGCAAAGTATGTAATGTTAAATCTCAAAAACTTTGGAACTATGTTCATATATTAAGTTAACCTTTGACTATTCCCGACGATTCCCGAACAATTATTTTTAAATAAATGTTGAGTATGTATATTTATATATATAATTCTTAGATTACCAGACTAAAAAGGGGCATATTCGGTTTAATAATCCAACCATAGAATGTAGTTTCGATCACTTGTGTCTATTTCGTAAAGCATTTATAAAAGCAGCGCATGTATTCTCAGTCCCAAAAATATATATTGCAAAAGCATTTAAAAGGGGAGTAATGAAACTCACGCATATAAATATTGTAAAACAGTCTTTAAAGCATTTGCATGTATTCTCAGCCCAAAATGTATATAAAAAGGGAATAATGAAACTCACCTAATGTATTTTGTAGTAAAAATACATATGACGACATTGTACAAGTATATGGTTGACCTCGGATTCACGAACCTATAACATTTGTATATTCATTAATACATATAGTCGTAATCGAATAAATATATATATATTATTATTAGTGATGTTATTTATATATTTAATAATTATAGGTTTCTTTATCTATTTATTTCCATTTTATATATATAATTGTTAATATAGTTAAGTTATGTGTAATTAAATACATTTATATATATAATCTTCACTTATAACCTTATTAATATCATTAAAGTCTTTATTTTTCATAATAATCATTATTTTACTAAATGACCTAGATATTAAGTGTTACAACAAATAATGTTAGTTTTAATGATAGTAAATTAATAATTTTTATAAAATACTAATAATAATAATAATAATAATAATAATAATAATAATAATAATAATAATAATAATAATAATAATATTAATAGAATATTAGTAATGATCATAATAATAACATTAATAATAATAATACTTATTACCATCTTAAGAACTTAACGGTGTTATATCTATACTTACTTATGTATAGTTATTTTCTTTACAGTATGTACGATCATAGTTATATTCTAATCAATATAAATCCTATATTTATCTAAATACTTATCTTATTCAAGATCATGAGAATGTCCATAATTTCCAATTTTAGTTTATAAAAATATAATACTTATTAATATTCATAATCATAATTGTACGATAATAATAGTAATAATAACAATTTCAATACTAATGATAATATTAACAATAATACTACTTAATAATAATGCTATTAATAATAATAAGATTAGTATTAGTAATAATAATAATAATAATAACAATCATAAATGAAATTATAATTTTTATAATAATAATAATAATAATAATAAAAATGATAAATTGATAAATGAACTACCTTCATTGACTCCAAAAATAATATTAGACTGTCCAAGCCGGGACTCGAACCCGCGACCTCCTGGATACTCGTTAACACCCCACACCACTCTACTGCCTTCCACTTTTCTGATATTTTACGATACTTAATTATATTTATAATAAATATCATAATAATAATAAGATATAGATAATATATAAAAAAAAAATCTTCTTTATACCTAATAAAAGGGGAAAAGGGGATCTGCAGAAATGGATCGGCGATAGAAATACGCAGGAGGGAAAAAAATTGGTGATTCGAGGTTCATCAATTCATTAGCCAAACAATCGACCAAGCAAAAATCACCAATGTCTAGTAGGTCATCGATTCATCATCTTCATCGTTCGGGCATCAATCATTTCGAATAGCAGGTACACATTATCAATCTTTATTGTATCATAATCATTAACGTATCATCTTCTTGTCCTCGTTACCATCCATTCATCATTAATTCAACATCAATTCATCTTCGTTTACTTATTAAAACATATCACTCAGAAAAGCTCAGAAAAGGGTAAATAATATAACTTACATTTGTATTATTAATAATACATATATTATTTTTACAATATATGATCGAATTAATATTGTAAAGTTAGCATATCTAATATTATAGGAATGAAATAAATATTATCTTGAATACATTAATATATTAGTAAGTTTCGTCGATTTAAGTAAGTTTAAAGGTTGTGGTGTTTAAAAAATAAGTTGTGGCATGTTTTGGTCAAAATGGGTGTTTATGACTCATTTGGGTCATACGAGCCTACTTTGACCCATATGCGAAATTTTGAGAACCAAAGGTATGTAACACATCCCGTATATTGATTTAAGTATGTTTGCAAGTTTTGGTGCTTTAAAAATGAGTTTGGGTCAAATTTGGTTTAAAGAAAGTTTTATGACTCATTCGGGTCAAACGTGCATAAATTGACCCATATGCATAATTTATATATATATATATATATATATATATATATATATATATATATATATATATATATATATATATATATATATATATGAATTCTATACATAAATAATATTATATATAGTAATCAATAACAATTAAAGATTCAATATATTAATTACTAAACATGATATAATTAATAAATTGTTTTACGAGGTTGAATATAAATGTTATATTAATATTATATTCATTACTTGCATTATTATTGTTGTTAATATTAATGTTAATAGTGTATCATTAATATTATATATAAATCGTTATAGTATTGTTATTACAAATATCATTATTATCATTAATAATATTAGAATTAGTACAATTAATATTATTAAAATTAATATCAGTATTATTAAAAAATTATTATTTGTATTTTTATTTGAAATATATAAATTTTTAGTGTTATAAGCAATGATATTACTATTATTATCAGTTTTATATTAAAACTATTATTATTTCTATTATTATGTTTATTAATACTATTATTCTTATTATTATCAATGTAAATAATATTATTATCATTAATACAATGATAATTATTAATATTAGCTAAATCTAGACAGATATATATAAATATATATACAAAATATAGTTATATATAAATATATAAATATATATATATATATATATATATATATATATATATATATATATATATATATATATATATATATATATATATATATATATATATATATATATATATATATATATATATATGTAAAGAAATAATTATAGATAAATACAATCATATATAGATAAATACATAATTACGTATTCTGTTTCCTATCACAATCAACTTTTACAAAATTCTTCATCTTCTGCTCATGAGTTGTACTATTATCATCTTCTGCTTTTATATTCTTGTGTTTTCTTCTTCCTGGATTGATTCTATCTGTCGACATCTTCTTGAATATAAAACAATTGATCGTACCTCGAGTTCTATTTCAATCAATCAATTGCACAATAATATTCGCTACAGCAATTGTTAAAAAAAATGAGAATATTAAGATATTAAGATATACATATATGTATTACTTACACAAGCGCTTGCAGAGGGATATTTAGGATTCATAAAAACACATAAATCACCATCGAGAAACCAAGAGCAAAACTCACCATTATAATAAACAATCACCACCACTCTTTGCGATCAAACCATCACCAAGAAACTAATACTTTTAATTACCCACATTACCACCATCACATGTAACCGTTTCTGTCATATTCAAACCGAAACCCACTTGTAATTACTGCTGCAACTTCTACTAATCACCACTCCACCACCTTAAACCATCGGCTATTGTTAACCTAAAACAAACACCATATTACTTTTCTATTTCGTTTCTCTTTGTTGTATTCAAATCACCCAATCTGCTGCTACTTTAATTCCAACTTTAATCACCATTAACCGTCACCCTACTACTATTATCTAATACCACCATCGATCTCTTCTGTTTGCTGGATACACAAAACATCACTTCATCACCAATCTAGCTTATGATTCTATCTCACAAACCAAAACTTACTACCTAGAAACAAGTTTTTGTTACTTGTTTTCTGTTTTGAAAACCATATTCATCATCCCACAAATATATATATATATATATATATATATATATATATATATATATATATATATATATATATATATATATATATATATATATATATATATATATATATATATATATATATATATATATGTAAACGAACGATACTGTTGTCAGTAATGAATCAAACACCTGCATCTCTTTTCACTTCAGTTCGAATCTGCTTCCTGTCAAATTGAATAATCGATCAGCGAGTTAGCACTTGCTATCGTTTTAAGGGTAAATTGAAGCATGCAATCGAAGTAATTATATATATATATATATCTGTATATGGCCGACAATATTTAATCATGGATCAATCACTTACAATTATTCTTTTGCTAGTGGGTTATAGTAGAACAGTATAAAGGTACATACAAATAACTAAATCAAAGGGAAAAACCATCGGTTCCATTGACTTGACACCCTTGCATACGTGATATATTTTTCTCCCACTTGGTGGACCACGATGAAAAGATTGATAGTAGATGTAAGAGTATAATAATGATGATGAGCTGTTAGTGGTGATAATGAAGGATACATATATTATGATAACTGGGGACCTGCTGTATATTTTACTTCCCATCGCTATTTTTTTACGATTAGGTTAATAGAAGTGTAAAAGTCATCAGTTGGTCCGTATCCAAGTGGGGTTATCTATTTTGGTTGTGACCCAACCCAGACTTTCGGTTGGGCCGTATATATTTCTTCTTTGGACTTGCAACTTGGGCCATGGTCGCTGCAGTCTTCTCCTTCTATTTCTACTCGATCATGATCACCAAAATCAACCTATAACTTATCCGTGTGCTACTTCTTTCGTTGAAACAACTCTTTCGTTGCTGCATCTGCCTCCTATTCCATTCTATTATTCTGTTTATATGCTCATGAAGATGATGATGGCCAATGAAGATAAAATGAGAAGCTTTATGATGAAGTGGACGATCGGAAGGATGATAATGATAACGATGGTATTGGGATGATGATGATTATGATTATGAAGAGGATTAGATGAATATTGTGACATTAGTTTAAGATGATGATGATTAGGGTTTAATGTTAAAGAAGATGATAACAGAAAATCGGTTTAATTAGAATTAGTGTAATAATAATCTAAGAAAAACTGAATTGGTGGAGTGGTTTGGTGTTATGACGGGTGATCGAGGAGTCGTGGGTTCGAGCCCGGACAGTGGCGTTTCTTTTTAAAGCTTGTTCCTTTTAAGGTAGTTTTATATTATTATTATTATTATTATTATTATTATTATTATTATTATTATTATTATTATTATTATTATTATTATTATTATTATTATTATTATTATTATTATTATTATTATTATTATTATTATTATTATTATTATTATTATTATTATTATTAGTATTAGTATTATTATTATTATTATTATTATTATTATTATTATTATTATTATTATTGTTGTTGTTGTTGTTGTTGTTGTTGTTGTTTTTATTATTATTATTATTATTATTATTATTATTATTATTATTATTATTATTATTATTGTTATTATTATTATTATTATTATTAGTATTATTATTAGTATTATTATTATTAGTATGAGTATTATTAATATTATCAATATAAGTATCATTATTAGAAAAATCATTATTTTCATTATTATTATTATTATTAGTATTCATTGTTATTAGAATTAACATTTTTTTATATTAAAAGTATCATTCTTATTAAAGTTATCATTTTATCACTAATATTAAAAGTATCATTCTTATTAAAGTTATCATTTTATCACTAATATTAAAAGTATCATTTTTAACTCTATTATCATTTTTATCAGTTCTAATATTATTTTAGTATTAAAATAATTTTAACAAACAAACGATATATATATGTATACAAAAATATATTAAATACATATAACATAATAAAAATTAATATTTTTATATATAAAATAAATATATGAAACATATAGGTTATTAATATAAAAATGATATAACTAATAATTTATATATATATAAACTTGTTCGGTTACAATTATATGTGTTAATATATATATTACTGAAATAGATTCGTGAATCCGAGACCAATCCTAAACTTGTTCAATGACGTCATATGTATTTTTACTACAAAATACAGTATGGTGAGTTTCATTTGCCTTTTTACCCTTTATATTTTTGGGCTGAGAATACATGCGCAATTTTTATAAATGTTTTACGAAATAGACACAAGTAATTGAAACTACATTATATGGGTGAATGATCGAAGCCGAATATGCCCCTTTTGCTTGGTAACCTAAGAATTAGTAAACCGATCTACTAATTGACGCGAATCCTAAAGATAGATCTATTGGGCCTAACGAACCCAATCCAAAGTACCGGATACTTTAGTACTTCGATGTTGTTTTATAATGTTCGAAGGATTTCTCGGAATGATAGGGGATATTCTTATATGCATCTTGTTAATGTCGGTTACCAGGTGTTCACCATATGAATGATTTTTGTCTCTATGCATGGGACGTATATTTATGAGAACTGGAAATGAAATTCTTGTGGTCTATTATTATGATGGAAATGATTATTTACGTTAAGCTAATGAACTCACCAACCTTTTGGTTGACACTTTAAAGCATATTTATTCTCAGGTATTAAAGAAATCTTCCGCTGTGCATTTGCTCATTTTAGAGATACTACTTAGAGTCATTCATGACATATTTCAAAAGACGTTGCATTCGAGTCATTGAGTTCATCAAGATTATTATTAAGTCAATTATAGTTGGATATATTATGAAATTGTAGTGACCCGAACTTTTCCATGTTTATATTTATTAATTGAGATTGATATTTACATGACTAAATGTTTCCAACGTGTTAAACAATCAAACTTGTTAAGACTTGATTAAATGAAATAAGTTTCATATAGACAATTGATCACCCAAGTTGACCGGCGATTCACGAACGTTACAAAATTGTAAAAACTATATGTTGTGGTATATATAGACATATATATATGGTTGACATAAGATTATGATGAGTAAGTATCTCACTAAATATATTAACAATGTGTGATATACATAAAAAATGAGATTACTAAGTTAAGAAACTCGAAATGATATATATAACGATTATCGTTATGATAACGTCTACTACATACATATGTATCATATTAAGATATTTATACACTATATTTAACATGATAAAATGATATTTAAATATATCATTAAGTGTGTTAATAATGAACTACATATGTAAAAACAAGACTACTAACTCAAGAATTACGAAACGAGACTTATATGTAACGATTATCGTTGTAATGATATTTTAATGTATATATCATATTAAAAGATATTCATACATCATAATATCATGGTAATATAATAATTTAACATCTCATTTGATATAATAAACATTGGGTTAACAGCATTAATTGAGATCGTTAACTTAAAGGTTTCAAAACAACACTTACATGTAACGACTAACGAAGAATTAACGACTCCATTAGAATGTATATACATGTTGTGTTTTGATATGTATTCTTACACTTTTGAAAGACTTCAAGACAAATATCAAAGTACTTCTACTTAACAAAAATGCTTACAATTACATCCTCGTTCAGTTTCATCAACAATTCTACTCGTATGCACCCGTATTCGTACTCGTACAATACACAGCTTTTAGATGTATGTACTATTGGTATATACACTCCAATGATCAGCTCTTAGCAGCCCATGTGAGTCACCTAACATATGTGGGAACCATCATTTGGCAACTAGCATGAAGTATCTCATAAAATTACAAAAATATTAGTAATCATTCATGACTTATTTACATGAAAACAAAATTACATATCCTTTACATCTAATCCATATACCAATGACCAAAAACGCCTACAAACACTTTCATTCTTCAATTTTCTTCATCTAATTGATCTCTCTCAAGTTCCATCTTCAAGTTCTAAGTGTTCTTCATAAATTCCATAAGTATAGTTTCATAAAAATCAAGAATACTACCAAGTTTGCAAGTTTACTTCCAAGCTTTCTAATCCATTCCAAGTAATCATCTAAGATCAAGAAACCTTTGTTATTTACAGTAGGTTATATTTCTAATTCAAGGTAATATTCATATTCAAACTTTGATTCAATTTCTACAACTATAACAATCTTATTTCGAGTGAAAATCTTACTTGAACTGTTTTCGTGTCATGATTCTGCTTCAAGAACTTTCAAGCCATCCAAGGATCCTTTGAAGCTAGATCTATTTTTCTCATTTCCAGTAGTTTTATCCAGAAAACTTGAGGTAGTAATGATGTTCATAACATCATTCGATTCATATATATAAAGTTATCTTATTCGAAGGTTTAAACTTGTAATCACTAGAACATAGTTTAGTTAATTCTAAACTTGTTCGAAAACAAAATCAACTAAACACATGTTCTATATCTATATGATATGCTAACTTAATGATTTAAAACCTGGAAACACGATGAACACCATAAAATCGGATATACGCCGTCGTAGTGAAACCTGGGACTGTTTTGGTTTGGATAATTAAAAACTATGATAAACTTTGATTTAAAAGTTGTTCTTCTGGGAAAATGATTTTTCATATGAACATGAAACTATATCCAAAAATCAAGGTTAAACTCAAAGTGGAAGTATGTTTTCTAAAATGGTCATCTAGACGTCGTTCTTTCGACTGAAATGACTACCTTTACAAAAATGACTTGTAACTTATATTTCTGACTATAAACCTATACTTTTTATGTTTAGATTCATAAAATAGAGTTCAATATGAAACCATAGCAATTTGATTCACTCAAAACGGATTTAAAATGAAGAAGTTATGGGTAAAACAAGATTGGATATTTTTGATCTTTTTAGCTACGGGAAATGTTTAACAAATCTATACAAATCATATCCTAGCTAACTTATATTGTATTATACATGTATTCTAATATATTATGTAATCTTGGGATACCATAGACACGTATGCAAATGTTTTGACATATCATATCGACCCATGTATATATATTATTTGGAACAACCATAGACACTCTATATGCAGTAATGTTGGAGTTAGCTATACAGGGTTGAGGTTGATTCCAAAAATTTATATACTTTGAGTTGTGATCTAGCCTGAGACGTGTATACACTGGGTCGTGGATTGATTCAAGATAATATATATCGATTTATTTCTGTACATCTAACTGTGGACAACTAGTTGTAGGTTACTAACGAGGACAGCTGACTTAATACACTCAAATCTTTAAAACATAATAAAAATAGTTGTAATTATATTTTGATCATACTTTGATATATATGTACATGTTTGTATAGGTTCGTGAATCGATCCGTGGCCAAGTCTTATTTTCGAGGAAGGAAATATCTGTGAAAGTAAGTTATAGTCCCACTTTTAAAATCTAATATTTTTGGGATGAGAATACATGCAGATTTTATAAATGATTTACAAAATAGACACAAGTACGTGAGACTACATTCTATGGTTGAATTATCGAAATCGAATATGCCCCTTTTTATTAAGTCTGGTAATCTAAGAATTAGGGAACAGACACCCTAATTGACGCGAATCCTAAAGATAGATCTATTGGGCCTAACAAACCTCATCCAAAGTACCGGATGCTTTAGTACTTTGAAATTTATATCATATCCGAAGGGTGTCCCGGAATGATGGGGATATTCTTATATATGCATCTTGTTAATGTCGGTTACCAGGTGTTCACCATATGAATGATTTTTATCTCTATGTATGGGATGTGTATTGAAATATGAAATCTTGTGGTCTATTGTTTTGATTTGATATATATATATATATAGGTCAAAACCTCGCAACGAAATCAATTAATATGGAACGTTTATAATCAATATGAACGGGACATTTCAGTTGGTATCCGAGCGTTGGTCTTAGAGAACCAGAAAATTTGCATTAGTGTGTCTTATCGAGTTTGTTAGGATGCATTAGTAAGTCTGGACTTCGACCGTGTTTTCTTTAAAAATGATTGCTTAACATTTTTGTTGGAAACTATATATTATTAACATGTAAATATTATGTGATATATTAATCTCTTAACATGTTTGATATTGTGTGATAGATGTCTACCTCTAGCACAAATCCCATTGACTCACCTAATAATAACGAAGAGTCGAATATATATTGGCAAGATTCATGTAGCGACCCGACCAAATCTGAAGGTTTTTCGTATGCCCAAGAGACATATTGAATTAATGTGGCTAATATGTTATGATCCAAGTCGGGTCATACCCAATAACAAGCTTGCCGACACCTTAATCGTATTTAATCTTAATGAATGGATCATTAAATAAATACGCGACACTTGGATTTTAGAAAATCGGTTTTTCAAAATGTTATCACTTGAGATAAATTATTTGGATAATTTATATATAATTGTTTATAAGTTTAAATGATTATATTGTGTTATATTTTATAAAAGGGTTTATAAAATATAAAAGTAACATAAAAATATATACATGTTTTATATATATATCTAGTTTATATATATGTATAAATACATTGTTATATAATATTGTTGGTGCAGAATTTTTGGACTCCAAGGCTCACTAGCATGCCTTGTTAATGTTACTTTTAATAACACACAAGTGCCAAGGTACATGCTTATGAATTAACCAAGGCCTTGACTCAAGAGAGAGGTAATAACACACATAAAATAGGCTTCAAAATTCTGGTTCTGCTGTCCAAAATTGCCGAACTGTTTTGGAAGGAAAAGGGGTTCCTTTGCTTGCTATTTTATCACATTCAAGTGTTCTAAATCCTAACTAAATACAAAGGGTGTGTTGGTGATCAAAGCTTGTGGGTATTACAAACTTGAGGCTTCAAGTTAGAGGCTCTAAGTTCATCAACATCTTCATCTTCATCTTCATCCATCAAGAACCACAACCCTCAAACTTTTGAGGAGGTAAAACTCTAAACCCACTTGTTGTATGTAAGCATATTATTCAAGACTTGATATATTTATGGAATTTGTCTTTTAAAATGGTTGATATATAACATGAACTTTACTTGCTTCCGCTCACTTTAATCTTCATAAAATGGTTTTATGAACTTCTTAATATTGTGAACATGTTTGTTTAAAAGATTGTCAAATTCCATCAATGGTATCTAGAGCCAAGGTCTTTGAAATATGCTTCTTGTTTATGACTTTTAAATCTACTAATCTTACAATCTAGTAACATGCATGAAACTAGAATGTAAAAATTTTTGGATTTTGGGTGGGGTTTAATTTTGGCTGAATTTTAGGGGTTCCAAAATGGGTTTGGAACTTCAAGTTTGGTCAAGTTTTGTTGTTAGTTGTTGTTCACAATCAAGCCTTGGCCTTGTGGTTGCATGTGTGTATGATGTGGTTGTTTTATTCATTCTTATGGTTTGTAATATTAATTCATTCATTTGGTTTGTAATAATTTGTAATATTTATTCATTTGTAATTTATTTTATATTTGGTATGTAAAATAGATTAGGTTGCAATTTCATTTTCTAGAAAAATGTATTAGGATATATTTTTTGTAAAGAGAATGAAGATTCAAGATGAATGAAGAACACAAGATGGATGCAAGAGCTAGTGGGAGATTTGTAAATCTCCTACTTTGTCATAACCCTTAGAAGGTGACATTTGTTTTGGCTAAACAAATGTCTACCAAATTGGCTTGATTGTGAACTTGGTTGTTTTGCATGTTTATTATGTTTGTATGTTTGGTTGCTACAATTTATCACATATTTACAACTTGCAAAATGACATTATAATTGGTTATAATTAAAACAACAAAAGACACTAATAAATGGTTATTAGGTACTAGATGCAAAATGTATATAAAATAGTTTATATCAAGTAAAATTTGGTTATTTTACTAATGACATGAAATGGGTTTTTCATTATATACCATACATCAAATGCATGTTGGTGTATGGCACAATGTTGGCTTAAACTAGAATTTAAGAAAGACTTAAAATCCCTTTAAAACTAAAACAAGGAAAACAAGTTAAACGCCATCCTATTGTGGGACACTTGAACATAGTAGTGAACTCATAATGGAATAAAGGTCACCTAACCGTTATGAGCAAACTAATATGGTTAAGGTAAAATTCACATGCTTGTGGGATAAAGGTCACCTAACCACTTGCATGTTAATTTTACATGTTTACACAAGTAGGACGACTTGATTTGGGAATCATGAACTTAGGGTCACCGAAGCATGAGGAACAAATAGGCGTTGATGGGATAAATATGCCATGTAAAAGGATTGCATGATCCCATAATTTAGAAGTTGCAAAAGGATTGCAATTGTCATATAAATGACTACCTAGCTAAATCAAATAACGGGATAAAGGTCACCTAACCGAAATTTGATTTACCGTTGGATTCTAATATTTAATAAGACAATTATAATATAAAAGGGTATTGTTTATTAAATTTGAAATCAATACTTAAATGAACTTTGTTAATTTTGTAGATGGCCGCTAATAACAACAACAACATGCAAAATGCACCGCTTAACCTAAACAACCTATCGTTAAGGTCTCTCCTCGAGAAAGACAAACTCAACCATACGAACTTTATGGATTGGTTCCGTAATCTTAGGATTGTCCTCAAACTTGAGGATAAAGCGTATGTGTTGGAGGACCCTATTCCCGACCAACCGGATGAGGAAGATCTAGAGGGCATGGCTTTTTATGACAAGTATTGCGCCGATTCGGTGCAAGTCTCTTGCCTAATGCTTGGCACTATGATACCCGAACTCCAAAAGGATTTCGAACATCATAGTGCATATGACATGATTACGCAATTGAAGGAGATGTTCCTTCAACAAGCACGTGTCGAGTGCTTCGAAACGGTTCGAGCACTGCATGCATGTCGTATGGATGACACCCAATCCGTATCCTCTTATGTCCTCAAAATAAAAAGCCTCATTGATCGCGCAAACCGTCTTAACCTCAACATATCTAATGAGCTAGCCACCGATCTTATCCTAAACTCCTTGTCAAAGAGGTTTGACCAATTTGTAATTAATTACAATATGAATGGGATGGATAAGACCATTGGCGAACTTCATGGCATGCTCAGGACGGCGGAAACTAGCATGGGTAAGAGGGCTTCACCCGTGCTAATGATCAATGATGGTGGGTCCAAAGGTAACAACACCTCTAAGCCAAAGGCGGCTAAGAGGAAAGGACCCGCCCATCAAGGCAAGGGAAAGGGGAGGATGGTTACCCCAACCAAAAACAAGAACAAGAAGCAAAAGGTTGCCGGACAAGCAAACCCCAAGGAAGACCCGTGCTTCGGTTGCGGTGAAATGGGTCACTGGAAACGCAATTGCCCGGTCTACCTTAAGGAGTTGAAGGAAAAGAGGGATGCGGGGCAATCCTCAGGTAACATATATATGGTATATATAGAGCTTAGTATTACTTCTTCTAATACATGGGTATTAGACACTGGATGTGGAACTCACATTTGCAATTCTTTACAGGGGTTCAAAAGAAGTAGCAAGCAAACGGGAACATCAAGTCTCTTTATGGGTAATGGAGCCAAAGTGCAAGTGAAGGCTCAAGGAGACTTTGTATTAAAGCTTCCAAGTGGTTTGGAACTTATTTTGAACAATGTTTTGTATGCACCGGATTTATGTCAAAACATTATTTCAGTTTCCCGTTTAAAACAATGTGGTTTTTATCTTAATTTTGTTAATAATGATATCCATGTTTATTTAGATAATGTATTCTATTTTAAGGCTTCGCCTTCAAATGGAATTTATGAATTGGTTCATGATGATACATCATCTAGTAGCTCAATATACCATACTAGCACCAAGAAACTCAAAAGGGATTTGAGTGATTCCTACTTATGGCATTGTCGCCTTGGTCACATAAACAAGAACCGAATGCATACACTTCAAAAGAATGGACTCTTGAAATCAAATGAGATGGACTCGTTTGATGTGTGTGAATCTTGTTTACAAGGCAAAATGACTAAAACACCTTTCAAAGGGACCTATGAAAGGGCTAAGGACTTATTGGTATTAATACATTCGGATGTATGTGGACCCTTTAAGCCCATAGCTAGGAATGGTGAAAGATACTTCGTTACTTTCATTGATGACTTCAGTCGTTTTGGATATGTCTACTTGTTAAGACATAAGGACGAAACTTTTGAAGCATTCAAAGAATATCAAAGCGAAGTACAAAATCAACTCAATAAGACAATCAAGGTACTTCGTACCGATAGAGGAGGTGAATACCTGAGCGATGCTTTCCAAGATCATCTTAGAAGTTGTGGGATTATCTCGCAACTTACTCCACCCGGGACACCACAACTAAATGGAGTTTCCGAAAGGAGGAACCGAACCCTAATGGATATGGTTCGATCTATGATGGCTAGAAGCACGTTACCTCTATCATTTTGGGGTTATTGTCTATGCTCCGCGGCTCGTATTTTAAATATGGCCCCAACCAAGAAAGTGGAACGAACTCCTCATGAGATGTGGTTTGGAAAACCTCCATCTCTATCATACTTAAAGGTATGGGGATGTGAAGCTTATCCTAAGCGTTATGTCCCTAATAAGTTGAATGCTCGATCCACGAAGTGTATCTTCATAGGATATCCCAAGGATGATATGGGATACTATTTCTATGATCCAACCGAGCAAAATGTATTTGTTGCTCGAAAGGCTGAATTCCTTGAAACTAAATTCCTAATGGAAGGAAATAGTGAAAGGAAGATAGATCTTGAAGAGGTTCAAGATCAAGTAGATGATACACAATTGGTTGACACTAGCACTCAACATGAAAATGTTGGGAATGATCAAATGGATGATCAAAATACACAAGACGTTCGCAAATCTGGTAGGATTAGTAATCCTCCTGAGAGATATGGGTTTCTCATGGATGGTTGCTATGTGGTTGATTTGGACGAACCAACAAACTACCAAGATGCTTTATCAAAGATTGATAAAGATAAATAGCAGGAAGCCATGAACGCTGAGATGCAATCCATGTATGACAACCAAGTTTGGGAACTAGTTGTACAACCTGCTAACTCCAAGTTAGTTGATTGTAAATGGATTTTCAAGATGAAAACCGACATGCATGGAAACTTAAATACATATAAAGCTAGACTTGTAGCAAAAGGTTTCACTCAAACTCAAGGGGTTGACTATGATGAAACCTTTTCGCCTGTGGCAATGCTAAAGTCCATTAGGATATTATTTGCCATTGCTGCTCATTATGATTATGAAATATGGCAAATGGATGTCAAGACGGCCTTCCTAAATGGATATCTTGAGGAAGATGTCTATATGGTTCAGCCTGAAGGTTTTGTCGATCCGAAACATCCTAACAAAGTATGTAAGTTAAAGAAGTCAATCTACGGATTGAAACAAGCATCTAGAATGTGGAATCATCGTTTTAATGAGGAAGCCAAGAAGTTTGGCTTCATTAAAAATGGTGATGAAGCTTGTGTATACAAGAAAGCTAGTGGGAGCACTATCATGTTCCTTGTATTGTATGTGGATGATATATTGTTATTTGGAAACGATGTTCCGACAATGCAAGGTGTTAAGACTTGGCTAAAAAGCTGCTTCTCCATTAAGGATCTTGAAGAAGCACAATACATTTTGGGGATTAGGATCTACAGGGATAGATCCAAGAAATTGATAGGTTTGAATCAAAGTGCATACATTGAAAAGATCTTGAAAAGGTTCAAGATGGAAAACTCTAAGAAAGGTTTGGTACCTATTCAAAGAGGAACGCTCCTTAGTTCATCTCAGTGCCCCACCACGAAAGATGAACAAGAGAAAATGAAGAAAGTCCCATATGCATCTGCCATTGGGTCAATCATGTATGCAATGATATGCACTAGACCGGATGTGTCATGCGCTCTTAGCCTGACAAGCAGATACCAGAATAACCCAGGAAACAGTCATTAGATTGCTGTTAAAAGTATATTGAAATACCTTAGGAGGACTAAGGATATGTTTCTGATATATGGGTCTGGTGAGGAGGAACTCACTGTAAAAGGTTACGTGGATGCGAGTTTCCAAACTGATCGTGATGATTCTCGATCACAATCCGGTTATGTCTTCACATTAAATGGAGGTGCGGTCTCTTAGAAGAGTTCAAAACAGGATGTTGTTGCTCTATCCACTACAGAGTCGGAGTACATCGCCACATCATTAGCAGCTCAGGAAGCTGCATGGATGAAGAAATTCATCGACGACTTAGGAGTAGTCCCTTCCATTCAGGACCCTCTTGAGATCTTTTGTGACAACGAGGGTGCGATTGCACAAATCAAGGAACCTCGTGCTCATCAAAAGACCCGTCACATTGAGCGGAGATTCAACTACATAAGGGATGAAGTTGAAAAGGGAAAGATATGTATTCGCAAAGTTCACACAGATCTTAATATAGCGGATCCTCTCACGAAGCTCTTACATGCATCAAAACATGCAGGACATGTTTGTGCATTAGGGCTTCGATATTCTAGTGATTGGTCATGATCTGTTTTAAGTATTGTAACGGAACGAAATTGTTCAAACTCATTAATATAATTATGGTTTAATTTATTTTGAGTTAAGTTCCTATTTTGCATATTTTATCCATGAATAAGCAATTATTCTAAATTCCGTAGTTGATCACTGATAGTGCTCCAAATGAACATATATTTAGTAGCAATATCCTCCCAATATGTAAATTATTTAGTTGTAATTGTCCTATTTTAAGTTGTAATCGTTTATATTAAATAAGTGCGAAGACAAAAGGCGAAAACGACGATTTGAAGACGCAAATGACCAAAAAGCTCAAATGTACAAGATACAATCCAAGTGGTTCAAATTATTGATGAAGAACGTCTAAAAAAGATAAGAGTACAAGTTACAAAACGCAAAGTACAAGATATTAAATTGTACGCAAGGACGTTCGAAAATCCGGAACCAGGACATGAGTCAACTATCAACGCCCGACGCAACGGACTAAAAATTACAAGTCTACTATGCACAAGAATATAATATAATATATAAATAATTATATTAATTATTTATATTTTATATTTATATATATAAAACGTCGGCAAAGAAGATCCAAAGGGGTGTGAGCTGTATTCCATATCCCCGCGACTCGCGGAGTTCTCAGGCACAAAATGCCGCGACTCACGGAGCACAGAAATTTCAGAATCCCTATAAAAGGTCGCGAATTCTGCCGAGTATAATAAAAATAATAATAATAATACTCCCTAGTATAATATAAATAAATATATATATGTATATATAGTATAGATTAGTGTTATATTAGATTAGTTTGGGTTATGTAAAAGTTATTTTTACGGGTTTTTAAAGTCGGAGCTCTGTCCGTGTAACACTACGCGATAAATAATCAATGTAAGCTATGTTCTCCTTTTAAAATTAATGTCTCGTACTTAAGTTATTATTATGCTTATTTGAGCCAAAGTAATCATGATGTTGGACTAAATATTAAAGACGGGGTAATTGGGTTTTGTACCATAATTGGGGTTTGGACAAAAGAACGACACTTGTGGAAATTAGACTATGGGCTATTAATGGGCTTTATATTAAATTAACGATACCTCGTTAATTTAATATAAAGGTTATGATTTGAAGTATCTATATATAACCACATACGCTTAATCGGACACGATGGGCGGGATATTTATAAGTACGAATTATTGTTCATTTGACCGGACACGGGAATGGATTAATAGTCTATGGAATTATTAAAACAGGGGTGAAATTATGTACAAGGACACTTGGCGTAATTGTTAACAAAGTATTAAACCTTGGATTACACGCAGTCGATAACCTGGTGTAATTATTAAACAAAGTATTAAAACCTTGTTACAGTTTAAGTCCCCAATTAGTTGGAATATTTGACTTCGGACATAAGGATAATTTGACGAGGACACTCGCACTTTATATTTATGACTGATGGACCGTTATGGACAAAAACCAGATGGACTTATCAAATAATCCAGGACAAAGGACAATTAACCCATGGGAATAAACTAAAAATCAACACGTCAAACATCATGATTACGGAAGTTTAAATAAGCATAATATATTTTATTTCATTTTTCCTCGTACTTTTATTTATTGTCATTTCAATTATTGTTATTTATTTTATATTGTTATTTAAATATCGTCATTTACTATACGCTTCGCTTAAAATATAAATCGACAAACCGGTCATTAAACGGTAAACCCCCTTTTATATATTATTATATATAATTATATATATTTTGTACAAATATAGTTGTTTAAAAATATAGTGTGCAATAAGCCCGCTCCCTGTGGAACGAACCGGACTTACTAAAAACTATACTACTCTACGATTAGGTACACTGCCTATAGTGTTGTAGCAAGGTTTAGGTATATCCCATTTGTAAATAAATAATTAAAACTTGTCTAAAATTGTAGCATATTTAATAGTATTTCCTTGTAAAATTTAATAGTATTTTATACCCCTTAGCTTTAACATCAAGTTTTTGGCGCCGCTGCCGGGGACTTGGCGAAACGCTATATTTGTAATATATATTTGTATAAATATATTTTTAGAAAAACAATATCAAATTTAAAAAAAAAAATAAAAAATAAAAAATAAAAAAAAAACCGAAAAAAAAATAAAAAAATAAAAAAAATATATAAATCTAGTTTTACGATTTTTATTTATAAAATTATAAAGTAGTTCTATTTTTATTTTAGTTTTTAAAATATAAGTTTTTATTATATAAATATTTAGATTTTAAAATATAAAAACAGAAAAAAAAAAAAAATAAAATAAAATAAAAACGTCAAATTTTGAACTGCACCCGAGTTGAAATTTGGAACCCCGCGACTCGCGGGGTTTGCTGCCTTGAATACCGCGACTCGCGGAGATACTCTGACACGGGTACACAGAACCCTAATCTGCATTAATTACGGAGTATTATTAATTATTATTAATTAATTTGTATTAGGGTTAAATATTTAATTAATTTAGTATTTAATTTAAGTTTTAATTAATTTGTATATTTAGTTTATTAAGTTTAATTAAATTGTAAAATTAATAGTTTTAATAAATAAATAATATAAAAATAATATTTTTATAAAAATTGTACTTTTTACAACTTTTTGTATATTTTTATATTTTGTCCCTTTTTAATCGTTTTAGCGTAATATTTGTATTTTTTGCTCATATTTAGTTTTAAACTTAGTTTTTGCCATAGTTATTTTTACTTCTAGATTTTTAGGCTTTGCCGTAAAATCCCTTAAGTGCTATTTCTTTAGACTAAGATTTAGGTGCTTTAGAATTTTGCGACGATTTTAAAATTTTAGTGCCTTTTAAGTCACGACGCTCTATTTTCTTATTTTTATTTTTCGACGTCTTTCGACGCGCATTCTTTTTCTTTATTATTTCTCGACGCTATAGTTTTTAGGACTTAGAAATTTTCTCTATTTCTTATCTAATATCTCAAACGGAAAGAAAAATTATTTAAGTGGTTAAATTAATGGACGTTGACAATTTTCTGCTTCGTAGTAATAGTTGGATTTGTTAGTGGCTGAGTTGTGAGCTTCCGATTTAAAGGGTTCTGGCTCCCTGCTGCATCTTTTGACTATTCGAAACGTGGGCAAAAGCAGAAAAGTCTATTAATTGGACAACTTATATAAGTTTTTCTATTTTTATAACTAATAGGATAATTAGTAAATGCACCACATTGTAGCTAAAATTTGGCCATCGCAATAAAATGGAAAATTTTGAAAACAAGGCTATGGAAACTCTTTTTGATATCCAAAATCAATTAAATCAATACTCTCAAACGAGTGTTGATGACAATTCGTTCGGTCAATCTTGGATCACGAATGACGAAACAATAACTGGTTGCGAAATCTGTGGAGATTATCACTCAACATGGGAATGTTATTATTACGTTCCTATGGAAAATTACGCACCCACGGAACCTGAATGGAATGATTATGAAGAATACAATTCAAATTGGGATTATTCCCAAGAATATTTCCAAACTCAACAACCAGTAGACGAGGAAAATTACGTGTCTAAAAATTTATTAGACAATATGAAAATCAAACTCAAAGAACTCAATGCTCAAAATGAACAAATGAGAGAGTTTGTAAACCGGCAAGCTGAAACTCTATCAGACTACACACCTGTTGATCTGAGGAGTATTGTGCAAGAAAATCTCATATCATCGAATTTTGATGAATTCGAGAGCTCCGAAATCACCAATTATCCCGATGATACTTTTTATTCAGTCTTACCAATTTCACAACATATCGACACATTAGCCTCTACCGACGAAATCATCGATCCATCAATGGATAAAGAAGAAGTAAGGGTGACAAATTGGTACTCTTGGGAATACGATAACGTTGAAAATTTTACCCCCGAGGCCAAACCTAACTTCACCATTCCACAACTTTCCAACCCAATATTCTCAATAGACGAGTCATCTACCAAAGATGAACTACAAGCTGTAATAGATAATGACACCTCGGATTTCACCCAATCGGGTAATAGAGGTGAAAACTTTGATCTCGAGAATAAAAGGAAGGAAATGTTAGGAATTGTCCGCCCTATAATATGTATGTCGATGTATATCGATCCATTTGACCAAGAACCAGAAAAGAGACATATCTATTTACTAAAAGCTACACTTAAAAAAGAATTAAGTAGTGATATTCGGGTGGGTCTAAACTTTAAACCCATTGATATAATATATACCACCCGAGATGTAAATAACTGGCTCACTATTTTAATTCGTGGAACTTATTCTACTGACTTCACATGTCGTCAGCTAAGTGTGGGGAAGTCTAACCCCACTTAACGTTAAATTAGGGGTTCGGGTTAGAGCATAACTCGTTAACAAAAATGCATGATAAGTTAGGGTAAAAGACGCATTTTCAAAGATTAGCAAACAGTTCATAAAAGCAGCCATTTTTGAAGAAAAACATGTGTGATAAAACAAGAAAGAATAAACGATGAGACGCACCATCTATCATTCGACGAACTTTGTAATTACAAACTGGGTATTTTCAATCACTTTTCTACACTAATCACCCTCATAAATTTATAATTAGAGTCTGATTTCATGCAAATGAGGGCATTGCATGATCTTAAGTGTGGGGAAGGGTTATAAATTCTTTCGGGTTTACACTTGGTTTTATTTGCCAAATTTTGTGAAAATTTGAAAAATTTTCAACTAAATGAATTCAAAATCATGTTTATACATATTTATGAACGGTGAAAACTAGGTGTTAATACCGAAATTATCGTTACCTCGGAAAGGACATAAATTGAGAAACAACTAAAACGCTTGAATTTATTTATTAGGATATAAAAAGACGCATGAAAAAAACCAAGTGTGGGGAGAATATACCAAGTTATTCAATAAAAAATTATCTATCACATGTTTCTGTAAAGTTTATTGCAGGTGCTTTTGTTTTGGACTAAATTAACTATTTTACCCGATTTACTGTAATGAAAGATGGATCTCCATCATTAAAAGGAAGTAAAGTCTTCCGAAAAAGACACGCGCTTCTTGATTTAGGTCAAGAAGTTGTCGTCCAGACCAGTTGTAGGTTGACGAAAAATCTAGAAAAGTCATCACTAAAATCAGCAGGAAATCCACGGACCTCAGCATCAAACAGGGTCGCCATGTGGTCAGACTTATCCTAACCATGAGAGGATCTGTCTCGTAAAATGGGGAGGGCGCCGTGCAAATTAGCTTGATAAGACTAATGAATCAGATCCCCAGAAAGGATAATCTCCTTAAAGATTAAAAATCAGCTTTTAAGAATGATATAACTCAATCCTTGAGATTGACCTTAAAGATTGAGAATTCAAACTCATGGAATTCAATGATATCTAAACTCGAGCTTGAACGAGAAAATATTTTGATCAAATTATAAACCGATTTGTTTTCTGAAAACCCATTTTCAATGCGTTCATTACCATTGAACGTAAAATCCTAGGAATTCACCTGGAATTCATTAGGTCACCTGAACCAAATCGGGTGTCAACCGTAAGAACGGTGGTTGCATAGCATGGTCGAAGACAGGACCTTGTGCCAGACCGAAAAATTATAAGGGTAAGCTTTACTATTGCTCCTACAAAGGATAGTAATTGCGTCCAACACGTTATAGACCATAATTAAAAGCATGTCAGGGGACATTGCCTTAACAGTTGCTTGTTCAACGCTTTCCTTTACAACCGGACGGTAGTTTACCGAAAGGTAATATACGGAGCAAGTAAACTGGACGTGTTGCTTTCCTAATACAAGGTTAGCAAGTGGGTGACACAAAACCATAAGTTTTGAGCTAAAATTTTCAAATCTGAAACCCACAAAACCCACAAAAATATTTTGCAAACACCGGTGAAGGGTTATTCCGGAAAACTTTTCTAGGGTAAAAGCTAGATTGAATTTTCAAAAGATCAAATGTTTTCATAAAGATCCAATTTCCTTAAGGATCTACATTTTCATAGTCATGTGGGACTGTAAACCGCCTTTCAAATGTGCACTTTGCTTTGGAAACCGAAAGTAAATCGGCTATTTGATTGCAAGTGTCGTTGACCTAAACCCGAGGCAACTGTGGATGACACACCCACCTTTAACCATGGTTCTATCGTTACTATCATTGTTTATACCACCATATCAAAATCACTAATGTACAAAGTGTGATGAATAAAAAAGTAATTCATGTATGTTTTTATTTCAAGTTCTGTATTGCTTGAGGACAAGCAACGTTCAAGTGTGGGGATATTTGATAGTGCTCCAAATGAACATATATTTAGTAGCAATATCCTCCCAATATGTAAATTATTTAGTTGTAATTGTCCTATTTTAAGTTGTAATCGTTTATATTAAATAAGTGCGAAGACAAAAGGCGAAAACGACGATTTGAAGACGCAAATGACCAAAAAGCTCAAATGTACAAGATACAATCCAAGTGGTTCAAATTATTGATGAAGAACGTCTAAAAAAGATAAGAGTACAAGTTACAAAACGCAAAGTACAAGATATTAAATTGTACGCAAGGACGTTCGAAAATCCGGAACCAGGACATGAGTCAACTATCAACGCCCGACGCAACGGACTAAAAATTACAAGTCTACTATGCACAAGAATATAATATAATATATAAATAATTATATTAATTATTTATATTTTATATTTATATATATAAAACGTCGGCAAAGAAGATCCAAAGGGGTGTGAGCTGTATTCCATATCCCCGCGACTCGCGGAGTTCTCAGGCACAAAATGCCGCGACTCGCGGAGCACAGAAATTTCAGAATCCCTATAAAAGGTCGCAAATTCTGCCGAGTATAATAAAAATAATAATAATAATACTCCCTAGTATAATATAAATAAATAAATATATATATATATATAGTATAGATTAGTGTTATATTAGATTAGTTTGGGTTATGTAAAAGTTATTTTTACGGGTTTTTAAAGTCGGAGCTCTGTCCGTGTAACACTACGCGATAAATAATCAATGTAAGCTATGTTCTCCTTTTTAAATTAATGTCTCGTACTTAAGTTATTATTATGCTTATTTGAGCCAAAGTAATCATGATGTTGGACTAAATATTAAAGACGGGGTAATTGGGTTTTGTACCATAATTGGGGTTTGGACAAAAGAACGACACTTGTGGAAATTAGACTATGGGCTATTAATGGGCTTTATATTAAATTAACGATACCTCGTTAATTTAATATAAAGGTTATGATTTGAAGTATCTATATATAACCACATACGCTTAATCGGACACGATGGGCGGGATATCTATAAGTACGAATTATTGTTCATTTGACCGGACACGGGAATGGATTAATAGTCTATGGAATTATTAAAACAGGGGTGAAATTATGTACAAGGACACTTGGCGTAATTGTTAACAAAGTATTAAACCTTGGATTACACGCAGTCGATAACCTGGTGTAATTATTAAACAAAGTATTAAAACCTTGTTACAGTTTAAGTCCCTAATTAGTTGGAATACTTGACTTCGGACATAAGGATAATTTGACGAGGACACTCGCACTTTATATTTATGACTGATGGACCGTTATGGACAAAAACCAGATGGACTTATCAAATAATCCAGGACAAAGGACAATTAACCCATGAGAATAAACTAAAAATCAACACGTCAAATATCATGATTACGGAAGTTTAAATAAGCATAATATATTTTATTTCATTTTTCCTCGTACTTTTATTTATTGTCATTTCAATTATTGTTATTTATTTTATATTGTTATTTAAATATCGTCATTTACTATACGCTTCGCTTAAAATATAAATCGACAAACCGGTCATTAAACGGTAAACCCCCTTTTATATATTATTATATATAATTATATATATTTTGTACAAATATAGTTGTTTAAAAATATAGTGTGCAATAAGCCCGCTCCCTGTGGAACGAACCGGACTTACTAAAAACTATACTACTCTACGATTAGGTACACTGCCTATAGTGTTGTAGCAAGGTTTAGGTATATCCCATTTGTAAATAAATAATTAAAACTTGTCTAAAATTGTAGCATATTTAATAGTATTTCCTTGTAAAATTTAATAGTATTTTATACCCCTTAGCTTTAACATCAATCACATTTGTGGGAACAAGTGTGAGGTTTAGACTATTATGAACTTGGATTGGTATACATTCACGGACTGAATGTGGGGCAAGGTTGCAACCAAGGTTCATAGATATTTGTGGGATACAAATATTGGAAGACCCGCCCTCAAGATTTACTAAATGGAGCCTTTGTGGTTGATCACATGTAGTCTTGAGTAAAGGCGAATATCATTGTATCCTTTGACTTGAGATACATATTGGGTTCGGATATTTACCAAGTATTGTGCCTTGATTCATTCCTTCGCTATTCTGAAATATGGTAGTTCATAAGGAAGAGCTCAGGTATAATACAAGGTATATATTTAGGACGTATGTAGTCAATATGGAATTTGTCCCTCTTATTCGTTGAGAGTCAGATGTCTAAGGCCTGATAAAGTTAAATCTAGAAGAGAGTGATCACTCCGTGTCTCTTGGATTTAACATGACATCTAGGACGAAAGGATATAATGAAAAGATTCACCTATTCATATTCGAGATGGGAACTCGAAAGGGATGATGTTATTGAATGGCACAAAGTCATAACATATTGGGGGTGACGGACGGTCGTTAGGTGGTATCCATCACTTGCATTAATTCTTATGTTTCTCGTGCAAGTGGGAGATTGAAGGTTTTTCGTATGCCCAAGAGACATATTGAATTAATGTGGCTAATATGTTATGATCCAAGTCGGGTCATACCCAATAACAAGCTTGCCGACACCTTAATCGTATTTAATCTTAATGAATGGATCATTAAATAAATACGCGACACTTGGATTTTAGAAAATCGGTTTTTCAAAATGTTATCACTTGAGATAAATTATTTGGATAATTTATATATAATTGTTTATAAGTTTAAATGATTATATTGTGTTATATTTTATAAAAGGGTTTATAAAATATAAAAGTAACATAAAAATATATACATGTTTTATATATATATCTAGTTTATATATATGTATAAATACATTGTTATATAATATTGTTGGTGCAGAATTTTTGGACTCCAAGGCTCACTAGCATGCCTTGTTAATGTTACTTTTAATAACACACAAGTGCCAAGGTACATGCTTATGAATTAACCAAGGCCTTGACTCAAGAGAGAGGTAATAACACACATAAAATAGGCTTCAAAATTCTGGTTCTGCTGTCCAAAATTGCCGAACTGTTTTGGAAGGAAAAGGGGTTCCTTTGCTTGCTATTTTATCACATTCAAGTGTTCTAAATCCTAACTAAATACAAAGGGTGTGTTGGTGATCAAAGCTTGTGGGTATCACAAACTTGAGGCTTCAAGTTAGAGGCTCTAAGTTCATCAGCATCTTCATCTTCATCTTCATCCATCAAGAACCACAACCCTCAAACTTTTGAGGAGGTAAAACTCTAAACCCACTTGTTGTATGTAAGCATATTATTCAAGACTTGATATATTTATGGAATTTGTCTTTTAAAATGGTTGATATATAACATGAACTTTACTTGCTTCCGCTCACTTTAATCTTCATAAAATGGTTTTATGAACTTGTTAATATTGTGAACATGTTTGTTTAAAAGATTGTCAAATTCCATCAAAATCATGTTTGACGGCGCCGTCTACGTAGGTCCCATTACATATGTCGCATTCATTTCATAATTTTGGATGTTTCAAAGTTTACAAAAGTAGTTTCCATAACTAGTACATAACAATGTTTAAAGTACAAATGAAACACGTACGACACAGTTTAAAGTAGTCAAAAGACGCTCTAACTATGCAAGTATACTCGACATCCAAAGAAAGTATCAAAAAGAATGTGCGGAAGCATGTATCACCTAATGTTCAAGGACCTGTGAAAAACATAGAAATCTGTCAACGAAAACGTTGGTGAAATCATAGGTTTAAGTAAGTAAGTATGTAAAAGTAAGTCGAACCACAAGATTTGCATCATTGATAAATAGCAATACATTCTAAAAGTTAATATTCACGAGCACCCAATTATCAAGGCTTAACGTTTCCTTCCATAGAACCCCATCACAATAGTGTTAGAACATACACTGTTTCTCGAAAATATATTTCACCCGTAGACGGTAGCGAACCGTCCGAAGTGAGGGTTTGTCAAACCCATATGGCCATACAACATAAGTTCACGCCTACACTTATACCCTGCAAGTGTAACTAATGATAATCGAATTGAGGATTTTGTTCTGAACTCGTATGTAGAATGTTTGTTTTCATGTATTTGTGTTCACTTAGTTAAAATAATTGTTTATGTTTTCTCATCCCAAAAGTAAGTTCAAAAGAGTAAGAGTGGGACTATGATCTCACCTTGAGCGAAAGAGTAAATAAGTACTTCGACAAGTAACGTGTGCAAAGAACAATGCTAGCCTTGACCTAAACAAATAGGTCGTATCAACAACGGTAAACACAAAAGGTCAAAGATGTTCAATTAGTCCTATGGCTCGTTACGACTCGATTACGTAGCATGTGAATCAATTTGTCAAGTTTCATGCAAGATACAAGTATAGAAACAAGTTAGGAATGTTGCATAATCATTTGGTTAAGTTTGACAAAAAGTCAAACTTTGGTCGGTCAAAGTCAATGAAAAAGTCAACACGTCCGGGTCGGGTCCCGAACTATTTTTATGAGGTTTTTAATCATATATGAGCATGTTAGAACAAGTTACATGTGAATCGGAGGTGCGTAGCATAGCAAACATTTTCCAAAAATGGACAAAGTTAGACAGCCTACTTTGGCACGCCGCGCGGGTATATGGCGCGCCGCGCCATTACCTGTGCAGAGAAAACTGGCAGTTTTTAAGTTTTATGCACGAACCTAACTTCAAACAATCACCATTTATGACCCGCAAACAACCAAAGCATGTATCTTATATCATCGGAAAGGTATTTTGACAAGGAAAACAACTAAACACATTTCATCAATCACTTTTACATTTACAACAACCAAAATCACATTCAAAGCTCCTCATTAAATGCATTCAAGTTCATAATTGAAATTCGATGATTCGGCAACCAATTTACATGAATGATATGCCGTTTCGAAGGTGATCAAGAATACAATACAACCTAACACTTACAAATAACATTTTATGTCATTCAAAGCATCAAAAGTCCATTTCAAGTTCATCAAACCCTAACCCAAATCCACCAAAACCAATAATCGAGTTTATGGAGTTTTCTCAAGCAACCTACACATCAAATTGAAGCTAGTGATACTAGGAACACATTTAATACATGCATTTTTAACATTTAACAACATTCAAGCAACCAAATCACCAAATCAAACACACCAAAGTTCATACTCAAGCTAATTACTTCAAATAATGAAATCGAGCATATAAATCATATATTCATGTTAGACTTGAGCCATAGACACTAATTAACAACTTTATAACTTAAAAACATCAAGAACACAAAATCTAGTGATTTTAGAAAGTTACCCAAATGAGATGTAATCGGTATGGAATCGAAGAGGAAGTTGCAAGGATTCTAAATATGTAATTAGTTTAGATTGAAGCTTGTTAGATTTTGATTAGATGATGAATCTTTGAAATGGTGTTTGAGAGAATTTGTGAAAGTGTTAGAGAAAAATGGAAAAGAAAAGAAATAATGAATGGAGGAGGAAGAGTGTTGACTCTTTGACCTAGTCACCTCTTTGCTCCTTTGTCAAACTTAGTCCCTCAACTTTGGAAACGGGTGCGTGAATTACCTAAACGAGATAATTTAAAACGCGTATTAACGGGAGATGTTATAAACATATAACGGAGTTTAAAATAGTATAACAGAAAAGTAAACGGAAAAAGGCGGGATGTTACATTACCTTCTCCTTAAAATAAATTTCGTCCCGAAATTTAAGTAGGCGTAGTAGTCGTTGTTGCTTCCTCGGAATCTTGCGTTTCCGGAACCGGGAACAAGTGAGGGTATTTCTTTTGCATTTGATCTTGCCTTTCCCAAGTAAACTCGGGTCCTCTTTTGGCATTCCAACGAACCTTGACAATCGGAATTCGGCTTTGTTTCAACGTCTTGACGGAGGTGTCCACAATTTCAACCGGTTCTTCCACAAAATGGAGTTTGTCATCAATAGTAAGTTCCTCGAGAGGGATGACGATATCGGGTTCCGCAAGACACTTTTTCAAGTTAGATACATGGAAGGTAGGATGAACGGAGTTCAATTGAGGCGGAAGATCTAAACGATAAGTAACGGTTCCAATACGCTCCAAGATTTCGAAAGGACCAATATACCGCGGATTTAGCTTCCCGCGTTTCCCAAAATGGATTACACCTTTCCAAGGTGCGACTTTTAACATTACTCGGTCACCGACTTGAAATTCAAGGTCGTTGCGTCGTTTGACGGTATAGCTCTTTTGACGACTCCGGGCCGTCCGAAGCCTATCTCGGATTTGTACGATCTTCTCGGTGGTTTCGTAAATGAGTTCGGGTCCGGTGATTTGCACGTCGCCTACCTCGGCCCAACAAAGAGGTGAACGACATTTTCGGCCATATAGTGCTTCAAAAGGTGCGGCTTTAATACTCGCGTGATAACTATTGTTGTAAGAGAACTCGGCGAGAGGTAAGTGCTTGTCCCAAGCTTTTCCAAAATCAACCACGCAAGCTCGTAACATGTCCTCTAAAGTTTGAATTGTGCGTTCGCTTTGCCCATCGATTTGAGGATGATATGCGGTGCTCATGTCTAAACGCGTTCCCAATGCTTCTTGTAAAGTACGCCAAAATCTGGAAACAAAACGGCCATCTCGGTCGGAGATAATCGATAAAGGTACACCGTGTCGGGCTACGATCTCCTTGATGTAAAGTTGTGCAAGTTTCTCCATTTTGTCGGTCTCCTTCATGGCTAGAAAGTGTGCGGATTTAGTGAGACGGTCAACAATAACCCAAATGGTATCATAACCGCTCGTCGTTTTTGGTAGTTTGGTGATAAAATCCATCGTTATCCTTTCCCACTTCCATTGTGGGATCTCGGGTTGTTGAAGTAGTCCGGACGGTCTTTGGTGTTCGGCTTTAACTTTGGAACATGTCAAACACTTGGAAACATAAGTAGCTACGTCCCTTTTGATGTTCGGCCACCAATATTATTGTTTAAGGTCGTGGTACATCTTATTGGCACCGGGGTGAATCGAGTATCGTGACTTATGGGCTTCATCTAAAATAAGACTTCGTAGGTCCCCATAACTAGGCACCCAAATCCTTCCGGCGAAATATCGGAGTCCGGTTTCCTTAGTTTCAAATCGAGAGACGAGAATGTTCAAGAGCTCGTGTGAAACATTTTCATCCTTGAGAGCTTCATCTTGGGCTACCCGAATATGGCTATTAAGGTTTGTGTGGATGGGGATGTTTAAGGCTCGGACACGAAGAGGCACCGCTCTTTCTTTTCGACTTAAGGCATCAGCTACTACATTTGCCTTTCCGGGATGGTAACGAAGCTCGCAATCGTAATCGTTTAAGGTTTCAATCCACCTTCGTTGTCTCATGTTTAGTTGCTTTTGATCGAAGATGTGTTGGAGACTTTTGTGATCGGTAAAGATAGTACTCTTGGTTCCATAAAGATAGTGTCTCCACATTTTAAGTGCAAAGACAACGGCTCCAAGTTCGAGATCATGCGTCGTGTAGTTTTGTTCATGAATTTTGAGTTGTCGAGAAGCATAAGCAATGACTTTCATTCGTTGCATCAATACACACCCAAAACCATGTTTTGAGGCATCGCAATATACAACAAAGTCATCATTGCCTTCGGGAAGTGACAAGATAGGAGCGGTGGTTAGCTTCGTTTTCAAGATTTGGAATGCGGGTTCATGTTCGGTTGCCCAAACGAATTTTCTTCCCTTATAAGTTAACGTGGTTAGAGGACGAGCGACCAAAGAGAAATCTTTGATGAATCTACGATATTATCCGGCGAGACCCAAGAATTGACGAATGTGAGTAGGAGTAGTAGGAGTCTCCCATTTACTAATGGCTTCGATTTTTGATGGATCGACTTTAATACCTTGATCACTTACCACATGACCAAGAAATTGAACTTCCTTCAACCAAAATTCGCACTTGGAGAATTTGGTATAGAGTCGTTCTTGTCTTAAAAGTTCAAGCACAAGTCGGAGGTGTTCCTCGTGTTCTTCTTCGCTTTTAGAATAAACCAAAATATCATCGATGAACACGATAACGAATTTGTCAATATACGGTTTGCACACGCGGTTCATAAGATCCATGAACACCGCCGGTGCGTTAGTGAGACCAAATGGCATGACAAGGAATTCATAACTACCCTAACGAGTTCGGAAAGCGGTTTTGGAGACATCTTCCCCCTTAACCCTTAATTGATGATAACCCGAGCGGAGATCGATTTTTGAATATACACAAGACCCTTGTAGTTGATCAAAGAGGTCGTCGATGCGAGGAAGAGGATATCGGTTCTTAACCGTCAGTTTGTTTAGTTCACGATAATCAATGCACATTCGTAGGGATCCATCTTTGATAGTGCTCCAAATGAACATATATTTAGTATCAATATCCCTCCGATATGTAAAGATTTCAGTTGCAATTGTTCCATTTTCATGTAATATTCATTTATATTAAATAAGTGCGAAGACAAAAGGCGAAAACAACGAATTGAAGACGCAAAGGTCCAAAAAGCTCAAAAGTACAAGATACAATTAAAAAGGTTCAATTTATTGATAAGGAACGTCTAAAAATGACAAGAGTACAAGTTACGAAACGCAAAGTACAAAATATCTCAGCGTACGCAAGGACGTTCGAAAATCCGGAACCGGTACATGAACCAACTCTCAACGCTCGACGCAACGAAAAAATTACGAGTCTACTATGTATATAAATATAATATAATATATAAATAATTATAAAAATTATTTATATATTATATATATTTAAATAAAAACCGTCGGCAGCCTTGGATCTTGAACTTGTGGGCTGGTTTTGGAACCTCCGCGAGTTGCGGAGCTGGAAGGCCAAAATGGCCGCGACTCGCGGAGCAGTGAATTTCAGTTCTGGCTATAAAAGCTCTCGAGTTCTGCATGTAAAATATATAAAAAATAAATAATAATAATAATAATAATAATACTCCATAAGATAATAAATAAATAAATATATATATATAGTATAGATTAGTGTTATATTAGATTAGTTTGGGTTATGTAAAAGTTATTTTTACGGGTTTTTAAAGTCGAAGCTCTGTCCGTGTAACACTACGCGATAAATAATCAATGTAAGCTATGTTCTCCTTTTTAAATTAATGTCTCGTAGCTAAGTTATTATTATGCTTATTTAAAATGAAGTAATCATGATGTTGGGCTAATTACTAAAATTGGGCAATTGGGCTTTGTACCATAATTGGGGTTTGGACAAAAGAACGACACTTGTGGAAATTAGACTATGGGCTATTAATGGGCTTTATATTTGTTTAACTAAATGATAGTTTGTTAATGTTAATATAAAGATCTACAATTGGGCATCCCTATAAATTACCATATACACTCAATCGGACACGATGGGCGGGGTATTTATATGTACGAATAATCGTTCATTTAACCGGACACGGGAATGGATTAATAGCCACTAGAATAATTAAAACAGGGGTGAAATTACATTCAAGGGTAATTGGTGTAATTGTTAACAAAGTAGTAAAACCTTGGTTTACACGCAGTCGATAACCTGGTGTATTCATTAAACAAAGTATTAAAACCTTGTTACAATTCGAATCCCCAATTAGTTGGAATATTTAACTTCGGGTATAATAATAATTTGACGAGGACACTCGCACTTTATATTTATGACTGATGGACTGTTATGGACGAAAACCAGACGGACATATTAAATAATCCAGGACAAAGGACAATTAACCCATGGGCATAAAACTAAAATCAACACGTCAACCATCATGGTTACGGAAGTTTAAATAAGCATAATATATTTTATTTCATATTTCCTCGTACTTTTATTTATTGTCATTTTAATTATGGTTATTTATTTTATTGTTATTTAAATATCATCATTTACTATACGCTTCGCTTAAAATATAAATCGACAAACCGGTCATTAAACGGTAAACCCCCTTTTATATATTATTATATATAATTATATATATTTTGTACAAATATAGTTGTTTAAAAATATAGTGTGCAATAAGCCCGCTCCCTGTGGAACGAACCGGACTTACTAAAAACTATACTACTCTACGATTAGGTACACTGCCTATAGTGTTGTAGCAAGGTTTAGGTATATCCCATCCGTAAATTAATAAAACTTGTGTCATATTTTGTAGTATTTTGTATTAAAAATACTACTATTTCGTACCCTCACGCTACATCATCAAGTTTTTGGCGCCGCTGCCGGGGAATCGGTGAAACGCTATATTTTTAATATATATTTGTATAAATATATTTTTAGAAAAACAATATAAAATTTATTAAAAAAAAAAAAAAAAAAAAAAAAAACGTTTTACATCCTCCGCGACTTGCGGAGTTGTAAGGCAAGTGGAACCGCGACTCGCGGAGCCGCCCTGACGAGCTGACAGAAACCCTAAAATCGCATTAATTACGGATTATTATTTATTATTATTTAAACCTAATTAGTTTATTATTAATATAATTTAGTTTTAAGTTTTAATTAATTAGTTATAATTAATTATATTTAATTTTAATATATAAAAAAATTAATACTTTTATAAAATATAAAAATAAAAATATAAAAATAATATTTTTATAAAAATTGTACTTTTTACAACTTTAAGTTTATTTTTATTTGTATAAAAAATAATATTTTTGTGTAATATTTGTATCGTTATTGTTCGTAGCTAGTTTTAAGTTCTAGTATTTTGCCGTAGCTTATTTTTATTTTTAGATTTTTAGGCTTTGCCGTAAAATCCCTTAAGTGCTTTTTCTTTAGACTAAGATTTAGGTGCTTTAGAATTTTGCGACGCAGTTTTTAGATTTTAGTGCCTAATTAAGTTATTGCCGTTTTGGATATAGAATTCCTGTAAGCTTTAATACATTTAAGCGCAACTTTTTAGATTTAATTTTTAGAGTTTTAAGTTTCGACGCGCTCTTTTCTTATTTTTATTTTTCGACGTTTTTTTTTCGACGCGCATTCTTTTTCTTTCTTATTTCTCAACGCTTTAGTTTTTAGGACTTAGAAATTTTCTCTATTTCTTATCTCAAACGGAAAGAAAAATTATTTAAGTGGTTAAATTAATGGACGTTGACAATTTTCTGCTTCGTAGTAATAGTTGGATTTGTTAGTGGCTGAGTTGTGAGCTTCCGATTTAAAGGGTTCTGGCTCCCTGCTGCATCTTTTGGCTATTCGAAACGTGGGCAAAAGCAGAAAAGTCTATTAATTGGACAACTTATATAAGTTTTTCTATTTTTATAACTAATAGGATAATTAGTAAATGCACCACATTGTAGCTAAAATCTGGCCATCGCAATAAAATGGAAAATTTTGAAAACAAGGCTATGGAAACTCTTTTTGATATCCGAAATCAATTAAATCAATACTCTCAAATGAGTGTTGATAAAAATTCATTCGGTCAATCTTGGATCACGAACGACGAAACAATAACTGGTTGTGAAATTTGTGGAGATTATCACTCAACATGGGAATGTTACTATTACGTTCCTATGGAAAATTACGCACCCACGGAACCTGAATGGAACGATTACGAAGAATACAATTCAAATTGGGATTATTCCCAAGAATATATCCAAACTCAACAACCAGAAGACGAGGAAAATTATGTGCCTGAAAATTCTTTAGATTATATGAAAATCAAACTCGAAGAACTCAATGCTCAAAATGAACAAATGAGAGAGTTTGTAAACCGGCAAGCTGAAACTCTATCAGACTACACACCTGTTGATCTGAGGAGTCGTGTGCAAGAAAATCTCATATCATCGAATTTTGATGAATTCGAGAGCTCCGAAATCACCAACTATCCCGATGATACTTTTTATGCAGTCTTACCAATTTCACAACATATCGACCCATTAGCCTCTACCGACGAAATCATCGATCCATCAATGGATAAAGAAGAAGTAAGGGTGACAAATTGGTACTCTTGGGAATACGATAACGTTGAAAATTTTACCCCCGAGGCCAAACCGAACTTCACCATTCCACAACCTTCCAACACAATATTCTCAATAGACGAGTCATCCACCGGAAATGAACTACGAGCTGTAATAGATAATGACACCTCGAATTTCACCCAATTGGGTAATAGAGGTGAAAACTTTGATCCTGAGAATAAAAGGAAGGAAATGTTAGGAATTGTCCACCCTATAGAAATATGTATGTCGGTGTATATCGATCCATTTGACCAAGAACCAGAAAAGAGACATATCCATTTACTAAAAGCTACACTTAAAAAAGAATTAAGTAGTGACAATCGGGTGGGTCTAAACTTTAAACCCATTGATATAATATATACCACCCAAGATGTAAATAACTGGCTCACTATTTTAATTCTTGGAACTTATTCTACTGACTTCACATATCGTCAGCTAAGTGTGGGGAAGTTTAACCCTACTTAACGTTAAATTAGGGGTTCGGGTTAGTGCATAACTCGTTAATAAACATGCATAATAAATTAGGGCAAAAGACGTATTTTTAAAGATTAGCAAACAGTTCAGAAAAGCAACCGTTTTTGAAGAAAAATATGTGTGATAAAACATAAAGGAATGAACGATGAGACGCGCCATCTATCATTCGACGAGCTTTGTAATTACAAACTGGGTATTTTTAATTACTTTTCTACACTAATCACCCTCATGAATTTATAATTATAGTCTGATTTCATGTAAATGAGGGCATTGCATGATCTCAAGTGTGGGGAAGGGTTATAAATTCTCTCGGGTTTGCACTTAGTTTATTTGCCAAATTTTGTGAAAATTTGAAAAATTTTCAACTAAATGAAGTCAAAATCATGTTTATACATATTTATGAACGATGAAAACTAGGTGTTAATACCGAAATTATCGTTACCTCGGAAAGGACATAAATTGAGAAACACCCTAAAACGATTGAATTCATTTAAAATAGAATAAAGGAGAATAAAAAGGCAAAGAAAGAAACTAAGTGTGGGGAGAATGTACCAAGTTATTCAATTAAAAACTATCTATCACATGTTTCTGTAAAGTTTATTGCAAGTGTTTTTGTTTTGGACTAAATTAACTGTTTTACCCGATTTATTAAAGAAAGATGGATCTACACGATGCATCAATTCCATCATTAAAAGGAAGTAAAGTCTTCCGAAAAGGACACGCGCTTCTTGATTTAGGTCAAGAAGTTGTCGTCCAGACCAGCTGTAGGTTGACGAAAAATCTAGAAAAGTCATCACTAAAATCAGCATGAAATCCACGGACCTCAGCATAAAACAGGGTCGCCAAGTGGTCAGATTTATCCTAACCATGAGAAGGATTTATCTCGTACAATGGGGAGGCACCGTGCAAATTAGCTTGATAAGACTAATGAATCAGATCCCCAGAAAGGATAATCTCCTTAAAAGATTAAAAATCAGCTTTTAAGCCTGATATTACTCAATCCTTGAGATTGACCTTAAAGATTGAGAATTACAAACTCATGGAATTCAATGATATCTAAACTCGAGCTTGAACGAGAAAATATTTTGATCAAATTATAAACCGATTTGTTTTCTGAAAACCCATTTTCAATGCGTTCATTACCATTGAACGTAAAATCCTAGGAATTCACCTAGAATTCATTAGGTCACCTGAACCAAATCGGGTGTCAACCGTAAGAACGGTGGTTTCATATTGGTCGAAGACAGGACCTTTTGCCAAGACCGAAAAACTATAGGGTGATCTTTACTATTGCTCCTACAAAGGATAGTATTGCATCCGACACGTTAAAGACCATAATCAAAAGCATGTCACGGGACATTGCCTTAACAGTTGCTTGTTCATCGCTTTCCTTTACAACCGGACGGTAGTTTACCGAAAGGTAATATACGGGACAAGTAAACTGGACGTGTTGCTTTCCTAATACAAGGTTAGCAAGTGGGTGAAACAAAACCATAAGTTTTGAGCTAAAATTTTCAAATCTGAAACCCACCAACCCACAAAAATATTTTGCAAACACCGGTGAAGGGTTATTCCGGAAAACCTGTCTAGGGTAAAATCTAGCATGAATTTTCAAAAGATCAAATGTTTTTATAAAGATCCAATTTCCTAACGGATCTAAATTTTCATAGTCATGTGGGACTGTAAACCACAAATGCTACTATCATTGTTTATACCGCCGTATCAAAATCACTGATGTACAAAGTGTGAAGAATAAAGAAGTGATTCTAGTGTGTTTTATTTCAAGACTGTATTGCTTGAGGACAAGCAACGTTCAAGTGTGGGGATATTTGATAGTGCTCCAAATGAACATATATTTAGTATCAATATCCCTCCGATATGTAAAGATTTCAGTTGCAATTGTTCCATTTTCATGTAATATTCATTTATATTAAATAAGTGCGAAGACAAAAGGCGAAAACAACGAATTGAAGACGCAAAGGTCCAAAAAGCTCAAAAGTACAAGATACAATTAAAAAGGTTCAATTTATTGATAAGGAACGTCTAAAAATGACAAGAGTACAAGTTACGAAACGCAAAGTACAAAATATCTCAGCGTACGCAAGGACGTTCGAAAATCCGGAACCGGTACATGAACCAACTCTCAACGCTCGACGCAACGAAAAAATTACGAGTCTACTATGTATATAAATATAATATAATATATAAATAATTATAAAAATTATTTATATATTATATATATTTAAATAAAAACCGTCGGCAGCCTTGGATCTTGAACTTGTGGGCTGGTTTTGGAACCTCCGCGAGTTGCGGAGCTGGAAGGCCAAAATGGCCGCGACTCGCGGAGCAGTGAATTTCAGTTCTGGCTATAAAAGCTCTCGAGTTCTGCATGTAAAATGTATAAAAAATAAATAATAATAATAATAATAATAATACTCCATAAGATAATAAATAAATAAATATATATATATAGTATAGATTAGTGTTATATTAGATTAGTTTGGGTTATGTAAAAGTTATTTTTACGGGTTTTTAAAGTCGAAGCTCTGTCCGTGTAACACTACGCGATAAATAATCAATGTAAGCTATGTTCTCCTTTTTAAATTAATGTCTCGTAGCTAAGTTATTATTATGCTTATTTAAAATGAAGTAATCATGATGTTGGGCTAATTACTAAAATTGGGCAATTGGGCTTTGTACCATAATTGGGGTTTGGACAAAAGAACGACACTTGTGAAAATTAGACTATGGGCTATTAATGGGCTTTATATTTGTTTAACTAAATGATAGTTTGTTAATGTTAATATAAAGATCTACAATTGGGCGTCCCTATAAATTACCATATACACTCAATCGGACACGATGGGCGGGGTATTTATATGTACGAATAATCGTTCATTTAACCGGACACGGGAATGGATTAATAGCCACTAGAATAATTAAAACAGGGGTGAAATTACATTCAAGGGTAATTGGTGTAATTGTTAACAAAGTAGTAAAACCTTGGTTTACACGCAGTCGATAACCTGGTGTATTCATTAAACAAAGTATTAAAACCTTGTTACAATTCGAATCCCCAATTAGTTGGAATATTTAACTTCGGGTATAATAATAATTTGACGAGGACACTCGCACTTTATATTTATGACTGATGGACTGTTATGGACGAAAACCAGACGGACATATTAAATAATCCAGGACAAAGGACAATTAACCCATGGGCATAAAACTAAAATCAACACGTCAACCATCATGGTTACGGAAGTTTAAATAAGCATAATATATTTTATTTCATATTTCCTCGTACTTTTATTTATTGTCATTTTAATTATGGTTATTTATTTTATTGTTATTTAAATATCATCATTTACTATACGCTTCGCTTAAAATATAAATCGACAAACCGGTCATTAAACGGTAAACCCCCTTTTATATATTATTATATATAATTATATATATTTTGTACAAATATAGTTGTTTAAAAATATAGTGTGCAATAAGCCCGCTCCCTGTGGAACGAACCGGACTTACTAAAAACTATACTACTCTACGATTAGGTACACTGCCTATAGTGTTGTAGCAAGGTTTAGGTATATCCCATCCGTAAATTAATAAAACTTGTGTCATATTTTGTAGTATTTTGTATTAAAAATACTACTATTTCGTACCCTCACGCTACATCATCAATCTTTCTTTTTAATAAACAAAATCGGAGCACCCCAAGGTGAATGGCTAGGTTGGATAAAACCACGATCAAGTAGTTCTTGGATTTGACTTTGCAATTCTTGCACTTCGGATGGAGCGAGTCTATATGGTGCACGTGCTACGGGTGTGGCTCCCGAAATAAGATCGATTTGGAATTCAACTGGTCGATGAGGTGGAAGACCCGGCAATTCATCGGGAAATACATCGGAATAGTCACTAACAATTGGCACATCATCGATGTGCTTCTCATTGGACTCGACTTTCTTAACGTGAGCAAGGATCGCAAAACAACCCTTACGGAGTAGTTTTCTAACTTTAATGCATGAAACGAGGTTGAGTCCGGTGCAACTCTTATCGCCATAGACGATCAAAGGTTCACCATTTTCGATAGGAATTCGGATTGCATTAAGATCACAAAGGATGTGAGATTTCATTTTGGCTAGCCAATTCATACCGATTATTACATCGAAGCTTCCTAGTTCCATGGGTATCAAGTCAATTTCAAACTCATTACCCAAAATGTTTAACGTACACCCCCGGTAATATGTGTCGACACTCAATAGTTTCCCGTTGGCCACTTCAATGGTATAAGTGGTATCTAGTGGAAGTGGTGGAGTGTTTACAGAATGAGTCAAAGTCTTGGATACAAAACTCTTATCGGCGCCCGAATCGAATAAACAAGTAACATAAGTGTTGTTGAGAAGAAACGTACCCGTGACTAATTCATTGTCATCTCAGGCTTCCTCGGTGTTGATGTTGAAAGCTCGGCCGCGCGTATTGGGGTTATCTTTTCTCTTCGGGCATGCATTTCTATAGTGGCCCTTTTGGCCACATTCATAACAAGTGCCCCGTTTTTGGTGCATTGTGAAATGTCCCGTTCTTATTGATTAAAAACGTTCCATATTAGTTGATTTCGTTGCGAGGTTTTGACCTCTATATGAGACTTTTTTCAAAGACTGCATTCATTTTTAAACAAACCATAACCTTCATTTCATCAATAAAGGTTTAAAAAGCTTTACGTAGATTATCAAATAATGATAATCTAAAATATCCTGTTTACACGCGACCATTACATAATGGTTTACAATACAAATATGTTACAACAAAATAAGTTTCTTGAATGCAGTTTTTACACAATATCATACAAGCATGGACTCCAAATCTTGTCCTTATTTAAGTATGCGACAGCGGAAGCTCTTAATAATCACCTGAGAATAAACATGCTTAAAACGTCAACAAAAATGTTGGTGAGTTATAGGTTTAACCTATATATATCAAATCGTAACAATAGACCACAAGATTTCATATTTCAATACACATCCCATACATAGAGATAAAAATCATTCATATGGTGAACACCTGGTAACCGACAATAACAAGATGCATATATAAGAATATCCCCATCATTCCGGGACACCCTTCGGATATGATATAAATTTCGAAGTACTAAAGCATCCGGTACTTTGGATGGGGTTTGTTAGGCCCAATAGATCTATCTTTAGGATTCGCGTCAATTAGGGTGTCTGTTCCCTAATTCTTAGATTACCAGACTTAATAAAAAGGGGCATATTCGATTTCGATAATTCAACCATAGAATGTAGTTTCACGTACTTGTGTCTATTTTGTAAATCATTTATAAAACCTGCATGTATTCTCATCCCAAAAATATTAGATTTTAAAAGTGGGACTATAACTCACTTTCACAGATTTTTACTTCGTCGGGAAGTAAGACTTGGCCACTGGTTGATTCACGAACCTATAACAATATATACATATATATCAAAGTATGTTCAAAATATATTTACAACACTTTTAATATATTTTGATGTTTTAAGTTTATTAAGTCAGCTGTCCTCGTTAGTAACCTACAACTAGTTGTCCACAGTTAGATGTACAGAAATAAATCGATAAATATTATCTTGAATCAATCCACGACCCAGTGTATACGTATCTCAGTATTGATCACAACTCAAACTATATATATTTTGGAATCAACCTCAACCCTGTATAGCTAACTCCAACATTCACATATAGAGTGTCTATGGTTGTTCCGAAATATATATAGATGTGTCGACATGATAGGTCGAAACATTGTATACGTGTCTATGGTATCTCAAGATTACATAATATATAATACAAGTTGATTAAGTTATGGTTGGAATAGATTTGTTACCAATTTTCACGTAGCTAAAATGAGAAAAATTATCCAATCTTGTTTTACCCATAACTTCTTCATTTTAAATCCGTTTTGAGTGAATCAAATTGCTATGGTTTCATATTGAACTCTATTTTATGAATCTAAACAAAAAAAGTATAGGTTTCTAGTCGGAAAAATAAGTTACAAGTCGTTTTTGTAAAGGTAGTCATTTCAGTCGAAAGAACGACGTCTAGATGACCATTTTAGAAAACATACTTCCACTTTGAGTTTAACCATAATTTTTGGATATAGTTTCATGTTCATAATAAAAATCATTTTCTCAGAATAACAACTTTTAAATCAAAGTTTATCATAGTTTTTAATTAACTAACCCAAAACAGTCCGCGGTGTTACTACGACGGCGTAAATCCGGTTTTACGGTGTTTTTCGTGTTTCCAGGTTTTAAATCATTAAGTTAGCATATCATATAGATATAGAACATGTGTTTAGTTGATTTTAAAAGTCAAGTTAGAAGGATTAACTTTTGTTTGCGAACAAGTTTAGAATTAACTAAACTATGTTCTAGTGATTACAAGTTTAAACCTTCGAATAAGATAGCTTTATATGTATGAATCGAATGATGTTATGAACATCATTACTACCTTAAGTTCCTTGGATGAACCTACTGGAAAAGAGAAAAATGGATCTAGCTTCAATGGATCCTTAGATGGCTCAAAGTTCTTGAAGCAAAATCATGACACGAAAACAAGTTCAAGTAAGATCATCACTTGAAATAAGATTGTTATAGTTATAGAAATTGAACCAAAGTTTGAATATGATTATTACCTTGTATTAGAATGATAACCTACTGTAAGAAACAAAGATTTCTTGAGGTTGGATGATCACCTTACAAGATTGGAAGTGAGCTAGCAAACTTGAAAGTATTCTTGATTTTATGAAACTAGAACTTTTGGAATTTATGAAGAACACTTAGAACTTGAAGATAGAACTTGAGAGAGTTCAATTAGATGAAGAAAATTGAAGAATGAAAGTGTTTGTAGGTGTTTTTGGTCGTTGGTGTATGGATTAGATATAAAGGATATGTAATTTTGTTTTCATGTAAATAAGTCATGAATGATTACTCATATTTTTGTAATCTTATGAGATATTTCATGCTAGTTGCCAAATGATGGTTCCCACATGTGTTAGGTGACTCACATGGGCTGCTAAGATCTGATCATTGGAGTGTATATACCAATAGTACATACATCTAAAAGCTGTGTATTGTACGAGTACGAATACGGGTGCATACGAGTAGAATTGTTGATGAAACTGAACGAGAATGTAATTGTAAGCATTTTTGTTAAGTAGAAGTATTTTGATAAGTGTATTGAAGTCTTTCAAAAGTGTATAAATACATATTAAAACACTACATGTATATACATTTTAACTGAGTCGTTAAGTCATCGTTAGTCGTTACATGTAAGTGTTGTTTTGAAACCTTTAGGTTAACGATCTTGTTAAATGTTGTTAACCCAATGTTTATAATAACAAAAGAGATTTTAAATTATTATATTATCATGATATTATGATGTACGAATATCTCTTAATATGATATATATATACATTAAATGTCGTTACAACGATAAACGTTACATATATGTCTCGTTTCAAAATCATTAAGTTAGTAGTCTTGTTTTTACATATGTAGTTCATTGTTAATATAATTAATGATATGTTTACTTATCATAATATCATGTTAACTATATATATAACCATATATATGTCATCATATAGTTTTTTACAAGTTTTAACGTTCGTGAATCACCGGTCAACTTGGGTGGTCAATTGTCTATATGAAACCTATTTCAATTAATCAAGTCTTAACAAGTTTGATTGCTTAACATGTTGGAAACATTTAATCATGTAAACATCAATCTCAATTAATATATATAAACATGGAAAAGTTCGGGTCACTACAGTACCTACCCGTTAAATAAATTTCGTCCCGAAATTTTAAGCTGTTGAAGGTGTTGACGAATCTTCTGGAAATAGATGCGGGTATTTCTTCTTCATCTGATCTTCACGCTCCCAGGTGAACTCGGGTCCTCTACGAGCATTCCATCGAACCTTAACAATTGGTATCTTGTTTTGCTTAAGTCTTTTAACCTCACGATCCATTATTTCGACGGGTTCTTCGATGAATTGGAGTTTTTCGTTGATTTGGATTTCATCTAACAGAATAGTGAGATCTTCTTTAGCAAAACATTTCTTCAAATTCGAGACGTGGAATGTGTTATGTACAGCCGTGAGTTGTTGAGGTAACTCAAGTCGGTAAGCTACTGGTCCGACACGATCAATAATCTTGAATGGTCCAATATACCTTGGATTTAATTTCCCTCGTTTACCAAATCGAACAACGCCTTTCCAAGGTGAAACTTTAAGCATGACCATCTCTCCAATTTCAAATTCTATATCTTTTCTTTTAATGTCAGCGTAGCTCTTTTGTCGACTTTGGGCGGTTTTCAACCGTTGTTGAATTTGGATGATCTTCTCGGTAGTTTCTTGTATAATCTCCGGACCCGTAATCTGTCTATCCCCCACCTCACTCCAACAAATCGGAGACCTGCACTTTCTACCATAAAGTGCTTCAAACGGCGCCATCTCAATGCTTGAATGGTAGCTGTTGTTGTAGGAAAATTCTGCTAACGGTAGATGTCGATCCCAACTGTTTCCGAAATCAATAACACATGCTCGTAGCATGTCTTCAAGTGTTTGTATCGTCCTTTCGCTCTGCCCATCAGTTTGTGGATGATAGGCAGTACTCATGTCTAGACGAGTTCCTAATGCTTGCTGTAATGTCTGCCAGAATCTTGAAATAAATCTGCCATCCCTATCAGAGATAATAGAGATTGGTATTCCATGTCTGGAGACGACTTCCTTCAAATACAGTCGTGCTAACTTCTCCATCTTGTCATCTTCTCTTATTGGTAGGAAGTGTGCTGATTTGGTGAGACGATCAACTATTACCCAAATAGTATCAAAACCACTTGCAGTCCTTGGCAATTTAGTGATGAAATCCATGGTAATGTTTTCCCATTTCCATTCCGGGATTTCGGGTTGTTGAAGTAGACCTGATGGTTTCTGATGCTCAGCTTTGACCTTAGAACACGTCAAACATTCTCCTACGTATTTAGCAACATCGGCTTTCATACCCGGCCACCAAAAATGTTTCTTGAGATCCTTGTACATCTTCCCCGTTCCAGGATGTATTGAGTATCTGGTTTTATGAGCTTCTCTAAGTACCATTTCTCTCATATCTCCAAATTTTGGTACCCAAATCCTTTCAGCCCTATACCGGGTTCCGTCTTCCCGAATATTAAGATGCTTCTCCGATCCTTTGGGTATTTCATCCTTTAAATTTCCCTCTTTTAAAACTCCTTGTTGTGCCTCCTTTATTTGAGTAGTAATGTTATTATGAATCATTATATTCATAGATTTTACTCGAATGGGTTCTCTATCCTTCCTGCTCAAGGCATCGGCTACCACATTTGCCTTCCCCGGGTGGTAACGAATCTCAAAATCGTAATCATTCAATAATTCAATCCACCTACGCTGCCTCATATTCAGTTGTTTCTGATTAAATATGTGTTGAAGACTTTTGTGGTCGGTATATATAATACTTTTGACCCCATATAAGTAGTGCCTCCAAGTCTTTAATGCAAAAACAACCGCGCCTAATTCCAAATCATGCGTCGTATAATTTTGTTCGTGAATCTTCAATTGTCTAGACGCATAAGCAATCACCTTCGTTCGTTGCATTAATACACAACCGAGACCTTGCTTTGATGCGTCACAATAAATCACAAAATCATCATTCCCTTCAGGCAATGACAATATAGGTGCCGTAGTTAGCTTTTTCTTCAATAACTGAAACGCTTTCTCTTGTTCATCATTCCATTCAAATTTCTTCCCTTTATGCGTTAATGCAGTCAAGGGTTTTGCTATTCTGGAAAAGTCTTGGATGAACCTTCTGTAGTAACCAGCTAGTCCTAAAAACTGGCGTATGTGTTTCGGAGTTTTCGGGGTTTCCCACTTTTCAACAGTTTCTATCTTTGCCGGATCCACCTTAATACCTTCTTTGTTCACTATGTGACCGAGGAATTGAACTTCTTCCAACCAAAATGCACACTTTGAAAACTTAGCGTACAATTCTTCCTTCCTCAATACTTCTAACACCTTTCTCAAATGTTCACCGTGTTCTTGGTCATTCTTTGAGTAAATAAGTATGTCATCAATGAAAACAATGACAAACTTGTCAAGGTATGGTCCACACACTCGGTTCATAAGGTCCATGAACACAGCTGGTGCATTAGTTAAACCAAACGGCATGACCATAAACTCGTAATGACCGTAACGTGTTCTGAAAGCAGTCTTTGGAATATCATCTTCTTTCACCCGCATTTGATGATACCCGGAACGTAAGTCAATCTTTGAATAAACAGACGAGCCTTGTAGTTGATCAAATAAGTCGTCGATTCTCGGTAGTGGGTAGCGGTTCTTGATGGTAAGTTTGTTCAACTCTCGGTAGTCGATACACAACCTGAATGTACCATCTTTCTTCTTGACAAACAAAACAGGAGCTCCCCACGGTGATGTGCTTGGTCGAATGAAACCACGCTCTAAAAGTTCTTGTAATTGGCTTTGCAGTTCTTTCATCTCGCTGGGTGCGAGTCTGTAAGGAGCACGAGCTATTGGTGCAGCTCCTGGTACAAGATCTATTTGAAATTCAACGGATCGATGTGTGGGTAATCCCGGTAATTCTTTCGGAAATACATCGGGAAATTCTTTTGCAATGGGAACATCATTGATGCTCTTTTCTTCAGTTTGTACTTTCTCGACGTGTGCTAGAACAGCATAGCAACCTTTTCTTATTAGTTTTTGTGCCTTCAAATTACTAATAAGATGTAGCTTCGTGTTGCCCTTTTCTCCGTACACCATTAAGGGTTTTCCTTTTTCTCGTATAATGCGAATTGCATTTTTGTAACAAACGATCTCCGCTTTCACTTCTTTCAACCAGTCCATACCGATTATCACATCAAAACTCCCTAACTCTACTGGTATCAAATCAATCTTAAATGTTTCACTAACCAGTTTAATTTCTCGATTCCGACATATATTATCTGCTGAAATTAATTTACCATTTGCTAATTCGAGTAAAAATTTACTATCCAAAGGCGTCAATGGACAACTTAATTTAGCACAAAAATCTCTACTCATATAGCTTCTATCCGCACCCGAATCAAATAAAACGTAAGCAGATTTATTGTCAATAAGAAACGTACCCGTAACAAGCTCCGGGTCTTCCTGTGCCTCTACCGCATTAATATTGAAAACTCTTCCACGGCCTTGTCCATTCGTGTTCTCCTGGTTCGGGAAATTTCTAATAATGTGGCCTGGTTTTCCACATTTATAACAAACTACATTGGCATAACTTGCTCCGACACTACTTGCTCCTCCATTACTCGTTCCGACACCATTTGTTCCTTTCGTTCTATTAACCCCTGGTCCGTAGACCTCACACTTCGCCGCGCTATGACCATTTCTTTTACACTTGTTGCAAAATTTGGTGCAGAACCCCGAGTGATTCTTTTCACACCTTTGGCATAGTTGCTTCTGATTGTTGTTGTTGTTGCGGTTATTATTGTTGTTGGGATGATTGTTGTAGTTGCTGCTGTTGTTGTTGTTGTTGTTGTTGTTGTTGTTGTTGTTGGGCCGTTTGTTGTAGTTGCGATTGATGTTGCGATTGTTGGGATAATTGTTGCGATTATTGTTGTAATTGCTGTTGTTGTTGTATTGGTGATTCTTATCACCGTTTTCCTCCCACTTTCTTTTGACTTGCTTCACATTGGCCTCTTCAGCAGTCTGTTCTTTAATTCTTTCTTCAATCTGGTTCACTAGTTTGTGAGCCATTCTACATGCCTGTTGTATTGAGGCGGGCTCGTGTGAACTTATATCTTCTTGGATTCTTTCCGGTAATCCTTTCACAAACGCGTCGATCTTCTCTTCCTCATCTTCGAATGCTCCCGGACACAATAGGCACAATTCTGTGAATCGTCTTTCGTACGTGGTAATATCAAATCCTTGGGTTCGTAACCCTCTAAGTTCTGTCTTGAGCTTATTGACCTCGGTTCTGGGACGGTACTTCTCGTTCATCAAGTGCTTGAATGCTGACCACGGTAGTGCGTACGCATCATCTTGTCCCACTTGCTCTAGATAGGTATTCCACCATGTTAACGCAGAACCTGTGAAGGTATGCGTAGCGTACTTCACTTTGTCCTCTTCAGTACACTTACTTATGGCAAACACCGATTCAACCTTCTCGGTCCACCGTTTCAATCCGATCGGTCCTTCGGTTCCATCAAATTCCAAAGGTTTGCAGGCAGTGAATTCTTTGTAGGTGCATCCTACACGATTTCCTGTACTGCTAGATCCAAGGTTATTGTTGGTATGTAGCGCAGCCTGTACTGCGGCTATGTTTGAAGCTAGAAAAGTACGGAATTCCTCTTCATTCATATTCACGGTGTGTCGAGTAGTCGGTGCCATTTCCTTCAAAATAGTTAAATGGAACAAGTTAATCATACAGAATATTAAGAGTAGTTAATAGTATTTCGTAGCATAATATGAACTCATTTATAAAAGCTTTTTCTTCATATTAGCGTTTTATAAGTTTAAATTCGGGTAGTACCTACCCGTTAAGTTCATACTTAGTAGCTAATATACAATTCAACTACTACAATTCTATATGAAAAACTGATTATAATAATATTTCGCGTTCAAACTTTTATACAATATTTTACAAACTTACAATACCGCTTATTTTACATAAAGCATGAAATATAGCACACAATAACTTTGATACAAGATAGTTGTGAAGACAATTCTAGCTAGTACACAAGTCGTTCAGCAAAGGCAATAAAGACACGTAATTCATACGTCCAGAAACAAGTCATGCATTCTGGTTTTACTAGGACTACTTCCCATCCTTGGTCTTGTGCAACATAACCGTTATGGCCGTTGATAAGACAGCGTGTTGTAACGTCATCAAAGGGACGAGGGTTACGTAATGTCCAACAGTCCCGTAATAATCTAAAAACCTCATTTCTTACCCCAATTACCGACTCCGTCACTTGTGGAAACGTTTTGTTTAATAGTTGTAGCCCGATGTTCTTGTTCTCACTTTGGTGAGAAGCGAACATTACTAATCCGTAAGCATAACATGCTTCTTTATGTTGCATGTTAGCCGCTTTTTCTAAATCACGAAGTCCAATATTCGGATATATTGAGTCAAAATAATTTCTTAACCCGTTGCGTAAAATAGCATTTGGGTTCCCCGCAATATATGCGTCAAAGTAAACACATCGTAACTTATGGGTTTCCCAATGTGATATCCCCCATCTTTCAAACGAAAGTCTCTTATAAACCAAGACATTCTTGGAACGTTCTTCGAATGTCTTACAAACTGATCTCGCCTTAAATAGTTGTGCCGAAGAATTCTGGCCGACTCTAGACAAGATTTCATCAATCATGTCTCCGGGTAGGTCTCTTAAAATATTGGGTTGTCTATCCATTTTGTGTTTTTAAACTGTAAAATAGACAAGAGTTAGATTCAAAAAAAAAAATACTTATTAATACAAGCAATTTTTACATATATCATAAAGCATAAGAACACTATATTCCATATATTACACCACACGAATACAACTATCTTATTTCGACTCGCTCGTTTCTTCTTCTTCGGTTTTGGTTCGTTTTGCCAAGTTTCTAGGGATATATGATGTTCCCCTAATACGAGCCGTCGTTGTCCACATTGGTTTAGAAAAACCTGGTGGTTTAGAGGTTCCCGGGTCATTGTTACAACTTAAGGACTTCGGGGGTTGACGATACATATAAAGTTCATCGGGGTTGGAATTAGATTTCTCTATTTTTATGCCCTTTCCCTTATTATTTTCTTTTGCCTTTTTAAATTCAGTTGGGGTAATTTCTATAACATCATCGGAATTCTCGTCGAAATCCGATTCATCGGAGAATTGGTAATCCTCCCAATATTTTGCTTCCTTGGCGGAAACACCATTGACCATAATTAACTTTGGTCGGTTGGTTGAGGATTTTCTTTTACTTAACCGTTTTATTATTTCCCCCACCGGTTCTATTTCTTCATCCGGTTCCGATTCTTCTTCCGGTTCCGACTCTTCTTCCGGTTCCGACTCTTCTTCCGGTTCCTCTTCGGGAACTTGTGAATCAGTCCACAAATCATTCCAATTTACATTTGACTCTTCATTATTATTAGGTGAGTCAATGGGACTTGTTCTAGAGGTAGACATCTATCACATAATATCAAACACGTTAAGAGATTAATATATCACATAATATTCATATGTTAAAAATATATAGTTTCCAACAAAAATGTTAAGCAATCATTTTTAAAGAAAACACGGTCGAAGTCCAGACTCACTAATGCATCCTAACAAACTCGATAAGACACACTAATGCAAATTTTCTGGTTCTCTAAGACCAACGCTCGGATACCAACTGAAATGTCCCGTTCTTATTGATTAAAAACGTTCCATATTAGTTGATTTCGTTGCGAGGTTTTGACCTCTATATGAGACTTTTTTCAAAGACTGCATTCATTTTTAAACAAACCATAACCTTCATTTCATCAATAAAGGTTTAAAAAGCTTTACGTAGATTATCAAATAATGATAATCTAAAATATCCTGTTTACACGCGACCATTACATAATGGTTTACAATACAAATATGTTACAACAAAATAAGTTTCTTGAATGCAGTTTTTACACAATATCATACAAGCATGGACTCCAAATCTTGTCCTTATTTAAGTATGCGACAGCGGAAGCTCTTAATAATCACCTGAGAATAAACATGCTTAAAACGTCAACAAAAATGTTGGTGAGTTATAGGTTTAACCTATATATATCAAATCGTAACAATAGACCACAAGATTTCATATTTCAATACACATCCCATACATAGAGATAAAAATCATTCATATGGTGAACACCTGGTAACCGACAATAACAAGATGCATATATAAGAATATCCCCATCATTCCGGGACACCCTTCGGATATGATATAAATTTCGAAGTACTAAAGCATCCGGTACTTTGGATGGGGTTTGTTAGGCCCAATAGATCTATCTTTAGGATTCGCGTCAATTAGGGTGTCTGTTCCCTAATTCTTAGATTACCAGACTTAATAAAAAGGGGCATATTCGATTTCGATAATTCAACCATAGAATGTAGTTTCACGTACTTGTGTCTATTTTGTAAATCATTTATAAAACCTGCATGTATTCTCATCCCAAAAATATTAGATTTTAAAAGTGGGACTATAACTCACTTTCACAGATTTTTACTTCGTCGGGAAGTAAGACTTGGCCACTGGTTGATTCACGAACCTATAACAATATATACATATATATCAAAGTATGTTCAAAATATATTTACAACACTTTTAATATATTTTGATGTTTTAAGTTTATTAAGTCAGCTGTCCTCGTTAGTAACCTACAACTAGTTGTCCACAGTTAGATGTACAGAAATAAATCGATAAATATTATCTTGAATCAATCCACGACCCAGTGTATACGTATCTCAGTATTGATCACAACTCAAACTATATATATTTTGGAATCAACCTCAACCCTGTATAGCTAACTCCAACATTCACATATAGAGTGTCTATGGTTGTTCCGAAATATATATAGATGTGTCGACATGATAGGTCGAAACATTGTATACGTGTCTATGGTATCTCAAGATTACATAATATATAATACAAGTTGATTAAGTTATGGTTGGAATAGATTTGTTACCAATTTTCACGTAGCTAAAATGAGAAAAATTATCCAATCTTGTTTTACCCATAACTTCTTCATTTTAAATCCGTTTTGAGTGAATCAAATTGCTATGGTTTCATATTGAACTCTATTTTATGAATCTAAACAAAAAAAGTATAGGTTTCTAGTCGGAAAAATAAGTTACAAGTCGTTTTTGTAAAGGTAGTCATTTCAGTCGAAAGAACGACGTCTAGATGACCATTTTAGAAAACATACTTCCACTTTGAGTTTAACCATAATTTTTGGATATAGTTTCATGTTCATAATAAAAATCATTTTCTCAGAATAACAACTTTTAAATCAAAGTTTATCATAGTTTTTAATTAACTAACCCAAAACAGTCCGCGGTGTTACTACGACGGCGTAAATCCGGTTTTACGGTGTTTTTCGTGTTTCCAGGTTTTAAATCATTAAGTTAGCATATCATATAGATATAGAACATGTGTTTAGTTGATTTTAAAAGTCAAGTTAGAAGGATTAACTTTTGTTTGCGAACAAGTTTAGAATTAACTAAACTATGTTCTAGTGATTACAAGTTTAAACCTTCGAATAAGATAGCTTTATATGTATGAATCGAATGATGTTATGAACATCATTACTACCTTAAGTTCCTTGGATGAACCTACTGGAAAAGAGAAAAATGGATCTAGCTTCAATGGATCCTTAGATGGCTCAAAGTTCTTGAAGCAAAATCATGACACGAAAACAAGTTCAAGTAAGATCATCACTTGAAATAAGATTGTTATAGTTATAGAAATTGAACCAAAGTTTGAATATGATTATTACCTTGTATTAGAATGATAACCTACTGTAAGAAACAAAGATTTCTTGAGGTTGGATGATCACCTTACAAGATTGGAAGTGAGCTAGCAAACTTGAAAGTATTCTTGATTTTATGAAACTAGAACTTTTGGAATTTATGAAGAACACTTAGAACTTGAAGATAGAACTTGAGAGAGTTCAATTAGATGAAGAAAATTGAAGAATGAAAGTGTTTGTAGGTGTTTTTGGTCGTTGGTGTATGGATTAGATATAAAGGATATGTAATTTTGTTTTCATGTAAATAAGTCATGAATGATTACTCATATTTTTGTAATCTTATGAGATATTTCATGCTAGTTGCCAAATGATGGTTCCCACATGTGTTAGGTGACTCACATGGGCTGCTAAGAGCTGATCATTGGAGTGTATATACCAATAGTACATACATCTAAAAGCTGTGTATTGTACGAGTACGAATACGGGTGCATACGAGTAGAATTGTTGATGAAACTGAACGAGAATGTAATTGTAAGCATTTTTGTTAAGTAGAAGTATTTTGATAAGTGTATTGAAGTCTTTAAAAAGTGTATAAATACATATTAAAACACTACATGTATATACATTTTAACTGAGTCGTTAAGTCATCGTTAGTCGTTACATGTAAGTGTTGTTTTGAAACCTTTAGGTTAACGATCTTGTTAAATGTTGTTAACCCAATGTTTATAATAACAAAAGAGATTTTAAATTATTATATTATCATGATATTATGATGTACGAATATCTCTTAATATGATATATATACATTAAATGTCGTTACAACGATAAACGTTACATATATGTCTCGTTTCAAAATCATTAAGTTAGTAGTCTTGTTTTTACATATGTAGTTCATTGTTAATATAATTAATGATATGTTTACTTATCATAATATCATGTTAACTATATATATAACCATATATATGTCATCATATAGTTTTTTACAAGTTTTAACGTTCGTGAATCACCGGTCAACTTGGGTGGTCAATTGTCTATATGAAACCTATTTTAATTAATCAAGTCTTAACAAGTTTGATTGCTTAACATGTTGGAAACATTTAATCATGTAAACATCAATCTCAATTAATATATATAAACATGGAAAAGTTCGGGTCACTACACATTGGGCCCCTTTCGAGCGATGGGGGCAACACTTTTATACTCATTGGCCTTATGACCAACTCCTTGGCACCGGTGGCAAATTAACTTGCCACATTCACCAAAGTGATGCTTGTTGCATTTGTTGCAAAGAGGTAGGTTCCCGGCATAACCCTTCTTGCCGTCGGAGGTGTAAGGCTTCTTAGCAAAGTTGTTGTTGCTTGATTGGGAGGGTTCCCACTTTCTTTTGTTGCCGCCCGATTTATCCTCAGCCTTAGGTGCCGGAACTACGATTTCGTCAATCGTTTCGATCAATTGGCGGGCCATGTTCAAAGCTTGTTGTAGGTTAGCGGGTTTGGATGACATCACCCCTTGTTTGATGCTCTTTGGAAGACCATACATATAAAGTTCGACCCTTTGAGATTCGGGGTTCACGAGGTTTTGACACATCAAGGATAGTTCGGTGAATCGTTGATTATAGGCCTTGAGATCGTTTCCGACCGCCTCTAAGGTTCTTAGCTCTTGTTCGAGCTTTCGGGTTTCTTCGCGAGGGAAATATTCGATGACCATCTTTTCCCTTAAATTGGCCCAAGAGAGGGCGTGAGCTTCATCGGTACCCACCGATTGTACATAAGTATTCCACCATGTAAGAGCGACACCGGCGAAGGTGTGAGTGGAGTATTTGACCTTGTCTTGGTCCCAACAACCGCTTATGCTAAAGACGGCTTCCGTTTGCTCAAACCATCGGGTGAGCACAACCGGTCCCCCGGTTCCATCAAAAGTGTGAGGTTTGCACCCCATGAAGGATTTGTAGGAGCACCCTTCGTTTGAGTTACCGGCTCCATTGTTGTTGTTGTTGTGGTTGTTGTTATTGTTGTTATTGGATGAGTGACCGGCCATGGCCGCATCCATGGCGGTGGCTATCATGCGTTGTAAGGCTTGTTCGGGAGTTTCATTGCGTCGTACACGGCGAGGGGCCATTGTTCCTTCAAAACACATGAATATCGTTGATTAGTATCCTTAATAAATCTAACCGTGATATGGAATAAGGATAGAGAGAAATTTTCCTTGACTCGCCTTAAATTCTTTATGTCGAAATGTCGGAACGTCCATGTGAATCACCGTAATATAATCTCGGAAATTATACTACCCTGGTTCACATGTGCATTTAATATTACTTCATAAGGTCAAGGTGGCGCGTCAATAAAATTTATCAGCGTAAGATCAAGATCGAACAAGAGTTAGATATGATAGGAGAATTCGAGTATGATGCACAAGTAGTCAAATAATTCCTACTTCAAGTCTATATGCCGGTTGTAGTCTAGATTCACTAATGTACCCTATGACGCGGGGTATACACAAATGAACTCTAAATCCCTACAACCAAAGCTCTGATACCATCTGTAGCGACCCGACCAAATCATGTTTGACGGTGCCGTCTACGTAGGTCCCATTACATGGTCATAAGTCCTTAAGACAAAGTTTGACCGAAAATATGTCGCATTCATTTCATAATTTTAGATGTTTCAAAGTTTACAAAAGTAGTTTCCATAACTAGTACATAACAATGTTTAAAGTACAAATGAAACACGTGCGACATAGTTTAAAGTAGTCAAAAGACGCTCCAACTATGCAAGTACACTCGACATCCAAAGCAAGTATCAAAAAGAATGTGCGGAAGCATGTATCACCTAATGTTCAAGTACCTGAGAAAAACATAGAAATCTGTCAACGAAAACGTTGGTGAAATCATAGGTTTAAGTAAGTAAGTATGTAAAAGTAAGTCGAACCACAAGATTTGCATCATTGATAAATAGTAATACATTCTAAAAGTTAATATTCACGAGCACCCAATTATCAAGGCTTAACGTTTCCTTCCATAGAACCCCATCACAATAGTGTTAGAACATACACTGTTTCTCGAAAATATATTTCACCCGTAGACGGTAGCGAACCGTCTGAAGTGAGGGTTTGTCAAACCCATATGGCCATACAACATAAGTTCACGCCTACACTTACACCCTGCAAGTGTAACTAATGATAATCGAATTGAGGATTTTGTTCTGAACTCGTATGTAGAATGTTTGTTTTCATGTACTTGTGTTCACTTAGTTAAAAGAATTGTTTATGTTTTCTCATCCCAAAAGTAAGTTCAAAAGAGTAAGAGTGGGACTATGATCTCACCTTGAGCGAAAGAGTAAATAAGTACTTCGACAAGTAACGTGTGCAAAGAACAATGCTAGCCTTGACCTAAACAAATAGGTCGTATCAACAACGGTAAACACAAAAGGTCAAAGATGTTCAATTAGTCCTATGGCTCGTTACGACTCGATTACGTAGCATGTGAATCAATTTGTCAAGTTTCATGCATGATACAAGTATAGAAACAAGTTAGGAATGTTGCATAATCATTTGGTTAAGTTTGACAAAAAGTCAAACTTTGGTCGATCAAAGTCAACGAAAAAGTCAACACGTTCGGGTCGGGTCCCGAACTATTTTTCTGAGGTTTTTAATCATATATGAGCATGTTAGAACAAGTTACATGTGAATCGGAGGTGCGTAGCATAGCAAACATTTTCCAAAAATGGACAAAGTTAGACAGCCTACTTTGGCGCGCCGCGCGGGTATATGGCGCGCCGCGCCATTACCTGTGCAGAGAAAACTGGCAGTTTTTAAGTTTTATGCACGAACCTAACTTCAAACAATCACCATTTATGACCCGCAAACAACCAAAGCATATATCTTATATCATCGGAAAGGTATTTTGACAAGGAAAACAACTAAACACATTTCATCAATCAGTTTTACATTTACAACAACCAAAATCACATTCAAAGCTCCTCATTAAATGCATTCAAGTTCATAAATGAAATTCGATGATTCGGCAACCAATTTACATGAATGATATGCCGTTTCGAAGGTGATCAAGCATACAATACAACCTAACACTTACAAATAACATTTTATGTCATTCAAAGCATCAAAAGTCCATTTCAAGTTCATCAAACCCTAACCCAAATCCACCAAAACCAATAATCGAGTTTATGGAGTTTTCTCAAGCAACCTACACATCAAATTGAAGCTAGTGATACTAAGAACACATTTAATACATGCATTTTTAACATTTAACAACATTCAAGCAACCAAATCACCAAATCAAACACACCAAAGTTCATACTCAAGCTAATTACTTCAAATAATGAAATCGAGCATATAAATCATATATTCATGTTAGACTTGAGCCATAGACACTAATTAACAACTTTATAACTTAAAAACATCAAGAACACAAAATCTAGTGATTTTAGAAAGTTACCCAAATGAGATGTAATGGGTATGGAATCGAAGAGGAAGTTGCAAGGATTCCAAATATGTAATTAGTTTAGATTGAAGCTTGCTAGATTTTGATTAGATGATGAATCTTTGAAATGGTGTTTGAGAGAATTTGTGAAAGTATTAGAGAAAAAAGGAAAAGAAAAGAAATAATGAATGGAGGAGGAAGAGTGTTGACTCTTTGACCTAGTCACCTCTTTGCTCCTTTGTCAAACTTAGTCCCTCAACTTTGGAAACGGGTGCGTGAATTACCTACACGAGATAATTTAAAACGCGTATTAACGGGAGATGTTATAAACATATAATGGAGTTTAAAATAGTATAATGGAAAAGTAAACGGAAAAAGGCGGGATGTTACAATTCACAAGTTCCCGAAGAACCAGAAGAAGAGGAAACGGAACCGGAAGAAGAGGAACCAGAAGAAGAGGAACCGGAAGAAGAAGAGGTTCCGGAGGGGGGAATAGTAGGAACCATAGAAAACCGGTCAAATAAAAGAAAATCCTCAACCAATGGACCAAAGTTAATAATGGTCAATGGTGTTTCCGCTAAGGAAGCAAAATATTGGGAAAATTACCAATTTTCTGATGAATCGGATCCTGACGAGGATTCCGATGATGTTATAGAAATTACCCCGACCCAATTTAATGAGGCAAAAGAAAATAATAAGGGAAAAGGCATCAAAATAGAGAAATCTGATTTCGACCCCGATGAACTTTATATGTACCGTCAACACCCGTATTTTCAATATCGTGACAATAACCCGGGAACCTCTAAACCACCAGGTTTTTCTAAACCAATGTGGAAAACGACGACTCGTATTAGAGGAACATCATATATCCCTAGAAGATTAGGAAAAAAAACAAAGTCTGAAGAAGAAGAAACCAGTGATTCAGATTAGAGGGGTGTGAGCATGTTGTGTAATAAATGTATTGTAGTGTGCTTGTACTTTTATGTTCTATGTAAAAATTGCTTGAATTGTTTGTTTTTACGAATATAATCTTTTTCTATTTTACAGTATAAAAACAAAATGGACGTTAAGGGTAGACAACCGAATATTTTAGAAGACCTACCAGAGGAAATGATTGAGGAAATCTTGTCTAGAGTCGGTCAGAATTCATCAGCACATTTAGTTATGGTGAAATTAACTTGTCAAACATTTGAAAGACTTTCCAGAAATGCCTTAGTTTATAAAAGGCTTTCCTTTGATAGGTGGGGTATATCACATCGGGGAGACTTTAAGTTACGCCGTGTTTTCTTTAAAGCGTTAAATGCGGGGAACCCAAATGCAATTTTACGCTACGGCTTAAGAACCTATTTTGATTCAACATATCCCAACATAGGATTTCGTGAATTAGAAAGAGCTTCTAACATGCAACATAAAGAAGCATGTTATGCTTACGGGTTAGTGATGTTCGCTTCTTACCAAAGTGAGAAAAAGAACATCGGATTGCAGCTTTTAAATAAAACTTTTCCACAAGTGACGGATTTAGTAGTTGGGGTGAGAAACAAGGTTTTTAGATTATTACGGGGCTGTTGGACATCACAAAACCCTTGTCCTTTTGACGACATTACAACATGCTGCCTTGCTAATGGTCATAACGGTTATTTTCCACAAGACCAAGGATGGGAATTCGTCTTAGTAAAACCAGAATGCATGACTTGTTTATGGACTTATGAATTACGTGTCTTTATTTTCTTTGCTGAACAACATGTGTATTAACTAGATTTATCTTCAAAACTGTCCTGTATCATAGTGTACTATATTTCATGTTATATGTAATATAGCGAAGTTGTAAGTTTGAAGAATATTTGTATGTGATATATTATTATAATCAGTTTTTCATATGGAATTGTAGTAGTTGAATTGTATATTAGCTACTAAGTATGAACTTAACGGGTAGGTAGTACCTGAATTTAAACTTATAAAACGCTAATATGAAGAAAAAGCTTTTATAAATGAGTTCATATTATGCTACGAGATACTATTGACTACTCTTAATATTCTGTATGATTAAATTGTTTCATTTGACTATTTTGAAGGAAATGGCACTGACTACTCGACACACCTTGAATATGAGCGAAGAGGAATTTCGTGCCTTTCTTGCTTCAAACATAGCCGCAGTACAGGCCGCGCTACATACCAACAATAACTCTGAATCTAGCAATATAGCTAACGGCGCAAGAAATCGTGTAGGATGCTCCTACAAGAAATTCAATACCTGCAAACCTTCAGAATTTGATGGGACCGAAGGACCAATCGGATTGAAACGGTGGACCGAGAAAGTTAAATCGGTGTTTGCCATAAGTAAGTGTGCTGAAGGAGACAAAGTAAAGTACGCTACGCATACCTTCACAGGTATTGCATTAACATGGTGGAATACCTATCTAGAGCAAGTGGGACAAGATACTGCTTACGCGCTACCGTGGTCAGCATTCAAGCACTTGATGAACGAGAAGTACTGTCCCAGAACCGAGGTCAATAAGCTCAAGTCAGAACTTAGAGGGTTACGAACACAGGGATTCGATATTACTTCGTACGAAAGACGATTCACAGAATTGTGCCTATTGTGTCCGAGAGCGTTCGAAGATGAGGAAGAGAAGATCGACGCATTTGTGAAAGGGTTACCGGAGAGAATCCAAGAAGATATAAGTTCACACGAGCTTGCCTCCATACAAAAGGCATGTAGAATGGCTCACAAACTAGTGAACCAGATTGAGGGAAGAATTAAAGAACAGGCAGCCGAAGAGGCCAATGTGAAGTTAGTTAAAAGAAAGTGGGAGGAAAACGGTGATAAGAGTCACCAAAACAACAACAACTATCCCAAAAATCGCAACATCAATCGCAACTACAACAAACGGCACAACAACAACAACAACTACAACAATCATCCCAACAACAATAACAACCACAACAACAACAACAATCAGAAGCAGCTATGCCAAAGGTGTGAAAATTATCACTCGGGGTTCTGCATCAAATTTTGCAACAAGTGTAAAAGAAATGGTCATAGCGCGGCGAAGTGTGAGGTCTACGGACCAGGGGTTAACAGAACGAAAGGAACAAATGGTGTCGGAACGAGTAATGGCGGAGCAAGTAGTGTCAGAGCAAGTTATGCCAATGTAGTTTGTTATAAATGTGGAAAACCGGGCCACATTATTAGAAATTGCCCGAACCAGGAGAACACGAATGGACAAGGCCGCAGAAGAGTTTTCAATAGTAATGCGGCAGAGGCACAGGAAGACCCGAAGCTTGTTACGAGTACGTTTCTTATTGACACTAAATCTGCTTACGTTTTATTTGATTCGGGTGCAGATAGAAGCTATATGAGTAGAGATTTTGGTGCTAAATTAAGTTGTCCATTGATGCCGTTGGATAGTAAATTTTAACTCGAATTAGCAAACGGTAAATTAATTTCAGCAGATTATATATGCCGGAATCGAGAAATTAAACTGGGTAGCGAAATATTTAAGATTGATTTGATACCAGTAGAGTTAGGGAGTTTTGATATAATAGTTGGCATGGACTGGCTGAAGGAGATGAAAGCAGAGATCGTATGTTACAAAAATGCAATTCGCATTGTACGAGAAGAAGGAGAACCCTTAATGGTGTATGGAGAAAAGGGCAACACGAAGCTATATCTTATTAGTAATTTGAAGGCACAAAAACTAATAAGAAAAGGTTGCTATGCTGTTCTAGCACACGTCGAGAAAGTACAAACTGAAGAAAAGAGCATCAATGATGTTCCCGTCGCAAAAGAATTTCCCGATGTATTTCCGAAAGAATTACCGGGACTACCTCCACATCAATCTGTTGAATTTCAAATAGATCTTGTACCAGGAGCTGCACCAATAGCTCGTGCTCCTTACAGACTCGCACCCAGCGAGATGAAAGAACTACAAAGCCAACTGCAAGAACTATTAGAACATGGTTTCATTTGACCAAGCACATCACCATGGGGAGCACTTGTTTTGTTTGTCAAGAAGAAGGATGGTACATTTAGGTTATGTATTGACTACAGAGAGTTGAATAAACTTACCATCAAAAACCGTTATCCACTACCGAGAATTGACGACTTATTTGATCAACTACAAGGCTCGTCGGTTTATTCGAAAATCGATTTACGTTCTGGATATCATCAAATGCGAGTAAAGGAGGATGATATTCCAAAAACTACTTTTAGGACACGTTATGGTCATTACGAGTTTATGGTTATGCCGTTTGGATTGACTAACGCACCACCTGTGTTCATGGACCTTATAAACCGAGTGTGTGGGCCATATCTTGACAAGTTTGTCATTGTATTCATCGATGACATACTTATTTACTCAAAGAATGATCAAGAGCACGAAGAACATTTGAGAAAAGTGCTAGAAGTATTGAGGAAAGAAAAATTGTACGCTAAGTTTTCAAAGTGTGCATTTTGGTTGGAAGAAGTTCAATTCCTCGGTCACATAGTGAACAAAGAAGGTATCCAGGTGGACCCGGCAAAGATCGAAACCGTTGAAAAGTAGGAAACCCCAAAAACTCCGAAGCATATACATCAATTTTTAGGATTGGCTGGTTACTACAGAAGATTCATCCAAGATTTCTCCAAAATAGCAAAACCTTGACTGCATTTGTAGTGACCCGAACTTTTCCATGTTTATATATATTAATTGAGATTGATATTTACATGATTAAATGTTTCCAATATGTTAAGCAATCAAACTTGTTAAGACTTGATTAATTGAAATATGTTTCATATAGACAATTGACCACCCAAGCTGACCGGTGATTCACGAACGTTAAAACTTGTAAAAACTATATGATGACATATATATGGATATATATATAGTTAACATGATACTATGATAAGTAAACATATCATTAAGTATATTAACAATGAACTACATATGTAAAAACAAGACTACTAACTTAATGATTTTTAAACGAGACATATATGTAACGATTATCGTTGTAAAGACATTTAATGTATATATATCATATTAAGAGATATTCATACATGATAATATCATGATAATATAATAATTTAAAATCTCATTTGATATTATAAACATTGGGTTAACAACATTTAACAAGATCGTTAACCTAAAGGTTTCAAAACAACACTTACATGTAACGACTAACGATGACTTAACGACTCAGTTAAAATGTATATACATGTAGTGTTTTAATATGTATTTATACACTTTTGAAAGACTTCAATACACTTATCAAAATACTTCTACTTAACAAAAATGCTTACAATTACATCCTCATTCAGTTTCATCAACAATTCTACTCGTATGCACCCGTATTCGTACTCGTACAATACACAGCTTTTAGATGTATGTACTATTGGTATATACACTCCAATGATCAGCTCTTAGCAGCCCATGTGAGTCACCTAACACATGTGGGAACCATCATTTGGCAACTAGCATGAAATATCTCATAAAATTACAAAAATATGAGTAATCATTCATGACTTATTTACATGAAAACAAAATTACATATCCTTTATATCTAATCCATACACCAACGACCAAAAACACCTACAAACACTTTCATTCTTCAATTTTCTTCATCTAATTGATCTATCTCAAGTTCTATCTTCAAGTTCTAAGTGTTCTTCATAAATTCCAAAAGTTCTAGTTTCATAAAATCAAGAATACTTTCAAGTTTGCTAGCTCACTTCCAATCTTGTAAGGTGATCATCCAACCTCAAGAAATCTTTGTTTCTTACAGTAGGTTATCATTCTAATACAAGTTAATAATCATATTCAAACTTTGGTTCAATTTCTATAACTATAACAATCTTATTTCAAGTGATGATCTTACTTGAACTTGTTTTCGTGTCATGATTCTACTTCAAGAACTTCGAGCCATCCAAGGATCCATTGAAGCTAGATCCATTTTTCTCTTTTCCAGTAGGTTTATCCAAGGAACTTAAGGTAGTAATGATGTTCATAACATCATTCGATTCATACATATAAAGCTATCTTATTCGAAGGTTTAAACTTGTAATCACTAGAACATAGTTTAGTTAATTCTAAACTTGTTCGCAAACAAAAGTTAATCCTTCTAACTTGACTTTTAAAATCAACTAAACACATGTTCTATATCTATATGATATGCTAACTTAATGATTTAAAACCTGGAAACACGAAAAATACCGTAAAACCGGATTTACGCCGCCGTAGTAACACCGCGGGCTGTTTTGGGTTAGTTAATTAAAAACTATGATAAACTTTGATTTAAAAGTTGTTATTCTGAGAAAATGATTTTTATTATGAACATGAAACTATATCCAAAAATTATGGTTAAACTCAAAGTGGAAGTATGTTTTCTAAAATGGTCATCTAGACGTCGTTCTTTCGACTGAAATGACTAACTTTACAAAAATGACTTGTAACTTATTTTTCCGACTATAAACCTATAATTTTTCTGTTTAGATTCATAAAATAGAGTTCAATATGAAACCATAGCAATTTGATTCACTCAAAACGGATTTAAAATGAAGAAGTTATGGGTAAAACAAGATTGGATAATTTTTCTCATTTTAGCTACGTGAAAATTGGTAACAAATCTATTCCAACCATAACTTAATCAACTTGTATTGTATATTATGTAATCTTGAGATACCATAGACACGTATACAATGTTTCGACCTATCATGTCGACACATCTATATATATTTCGGAACAACCATAGACACTCTATATGTGAATGTTGGAGTTAGCTATACAGGGTTGAGGTTGATTCCAAAATATATATAGTTTGAGTTGTGATCAATACTGAGATACGTATACACTGGGTCGTGGATTGATTCAAGATAATATTTATCGATTTATTTCTGTACATCTAACTGTGGACAACTAGTTGTAGGTTACTAACGAGGACAGCTGACTTAATAAACTTAAAACATCAAAATATATTAAAAGTGTTGTAAATATATTATGAACATACTTTGATATACATGTATATATTGTTATAGGTTCGTGAATCAACCAGTGGCCAAGTCTTACTTCCCGACGAAGTAAAAATCTGTGAAAGTGAGTTATAGTCCCACTTTTAAAATCTAATATTTTTGGGATGAGAATACATGCAGGTTTTATAAATGATTTACAAAATAGACACAAGTACGTGAAACTACATTCTATGGTTGAATTATCGAAATCGAATATGCACCTTTTTATTAAGTCTGGTAATCTAAGAATTAGGGAACAGACACCCTAATTGACGCGAATCCTAAAGATAGATCTATTGGGCCTAACAAACCCCATCCAAAGTACCGGATGCTTTAGTACTTCGAAATTTATATCATATCCGAAGGGTGTCCCGGAATGATGGGGATATTCTTATATATGCATCTTGTTATTGTCGGTTACCAGGTGTTCACCATATGAATGATTTTTATCTCTATGTATGGGATGTGTATTGAAATATGAAATCTTGTGGTCTATTGTTACGATTTGATATATATAGGTTAAACCTATAACTCACCAACATTTTTGTTGACGTTTAAAGCATGTTTATTCTCAGGTGAATACTAAGAGCTTCCGCTGTTGCATACTAAAATAAGGACAAGATTTGGAGTCCATGTTTGTATCATATTGTGTAAAAACTGCATTCAAGAAACTGATTTCGATGTAACATATTTGTATTGTAAACCATTATGTAATGGTCATGTGTAAACAGGATATTTTAGATTATCATTATTTGATAATCTACGTAAAGCTTTTTAAACCTTTATTTATGAAATAAACGTTATGGTTTGTTTTAAAAATGAATGCAGTCTTTGAAAAACGTCTCATATAGAGGTCAAAACCTCGCAACGAAATCAATTAATATGGAACGTTTTTAATCAATAAGAACGGGACATTTCAGTTGGTATCCGAGCGTTGGTCTTAGAGAACTAGAATTTTACATTAGTGTGTCTTATCGAGTTTGTTAGGATGCATTAGTGAGTCTGGACTTCGACCGTGTTTACTTGAAAAATGATTGCTTAACAAATTTTGTTGGAAACTATATATTTTTAACATGTGAATATTATGTGATATATTAATCTCTTAACGCGTTTGATATTATGTGATAGATGTCTACCTCTAGAACAAGTCCCATTGACTCACCTAATAATAATGAAGAGTCAAATGTAAATTGGAATGATTTGTGGACTGATTCACAAGTTCCCGAAGAGGAACCGGAAGAAGAGTCGGAACCGGAAGAAGAATCGGAACCGGAAGAAGAATCGGAACCAGATGAAGAAATAGAACCGGTGGGGGAAATAATAAAACGGTTAAGTAAAAGAAAATCCTCAACCAACCGACCAAGGTTAATTATGGTCAATGGTGTTTCCGCCAAGGAAGCAAAATATTGGGAGGATTACCAATTCTCCGATGAATCGGATTCCGACGAGAATTCCGATGATGTTATAGAAATTACCCCAACTGAATTTAAAAAGGCAAAAGAAAATAATAAGGGAAAGGGCATAAAAATAGAGAAATCTAATTCCAACCCCGATGAACTTTATATGTATCGTCAACCCCCGAAGTCCTTAAGTTGTAACAATGACCCGGGAACCTCTAAACCACCAGGTTTTTCTAAACCAATGTGGATCACGATGGCTCGTATTAGGGGAACATCATATATCCCTAGAAACTTGGCAAAACGAACCAAAACCGAAGAAGAAGAAACGAGCGAGTCGGAATAAGATAGTTGTATTCGTGTGGTGTAATATATGTAATATAGTGTTCGTATGCTTTATGATATATGTAAAAATTGCTTGTATTAATAAGTATTTTTTTTATGAATCTAACTCTTGTCTATTTTACAGTTTAAAAACACAAAATGGATAGACAACCCAATATTTTAAGAGACCTACCCGGAGACATGATTGATGAAATCTTGTCTAGAGTCGGCCAGAATTCCTCGGCACAACTATTTAAGGCGAGATCAGTTTGTAAGACATTCAAAGAACGTTCCAAGAATGTCTTGGTTTATAAGAGACTTTCGTTTGAAAGATGGGGGATATCACATTGGGAAACCCATAAGTTACGATGTGTTTACTTTGACGCATATATTGCGGGGAACCCAAATGCTATTTTACGCAACGGGTTAAGAAATTATTTTGACTCAATATATCCGAATATTGGACTTCGTGATTTAGAAAAAGCGGCTAACATGCAACATAAAGAAGCATGTTATGCTTACGGATTAGTAATGTTCGCTTCTCACCAAAGTGAGAACAAGAACATCGGGCTACAACTATTAAACAAAACGTTTCCACAAGTGACGGAGTCGGTAATTGGGGTAAGAAATGAGGTTTTTAGATTATTACGGGACTGTTGGACATTACGTAACCCTCGTCCCTTTGACGACGTTACAACACGCTGTCTTATCAACGACCATAACGGTTATGTTGCACAAGACCAAGGATGGGAAGTAGTCCTAGTAAAACCAGAATGCATGACTTGTTTCTGGACGTATGAATTACGTGTCTTTATTGCCTTTGCTGAACGACTTGTGTACTAGCTAGAATTATCTTCACAACTATCTTGTATCAAAGTTATTGTGTGCTATATTTCATGCTTTATGTAAAATAAGCGGTATTGTAAGTTTGTAAAATATTGTATAAAAGTTTGAACGCGAAATATTATTATAATCAGTTTTTCATATAGAATTGTAGTAGTTGAATTGTATATTAGCTACTAAGTATGAACTTAACGGGTAGGTACTACCCGAATTTAAACTTATAAAACGCTAATATGAAGAAAAAGCTTTTATAAATGAGTTCATATTATGCTACGAAATACTATTAACTACTCTTAATATTCTGTATGATTAACTTGTTCCATTTGACTATTTTGAAGGAAATGGCACCGACTACTCGACACACCGTGAATATGAATGAAGAGGAATTCCGTACTTTTCTAGCTTCAAACATAGCCGCAGTACAGGCTGCGCTACATACCAACAATAACCTTGGATCTGGCAGTACAGGAAATCGTGTAGGATGCACCTACAAAGAATTCACTGCCTGCAAACCTTTGGAATTTGATGGAACCGAAGGACCGATCGGATTGAAACGGTGGACCGAGAAGGTCGAATCGGTGTTTGCCATAAGTAAGTGTACTGAAGAGGACAAAGTAAAGTACGCTACGCATACCTTCACAGGTTCTGCGTTAACATGGTGGAATACCTATCTAGAGCAAGTGGGACAAGACGATGCGTACGCACTACCGTGGTCAGCATTCAAGCACTTGATGAACGAGAAGTACCGTCCCAGAACCGAGGTCAATAAGCTCAAGACAGAACTTAGAGGGTTACGAACCCAAGGATTTGATATTACCACGTACGAAAGACGATTCACAGAATTGTGCCTATTGTGTCCGGGAGCATTCGAAGATGAGGAAGAGAAGATCGACGCGTTTGTGAAAGGATTACCGGAAAGAATCCAAGAAGATATAAGTTCACACGAGCCCACCTCCATACAACAGGCATGTAGAATGGCTCACAAACTCGTGAACCAAATTGAAGAAAGAATTAAAGAACAGACTGCTGAAGAGGCCAATGTGAAGCAAGTCAAAAGAAAGTGGGAGGAAAACGGTGATAAGAATCACCAATACAACAACAACAGCAATTACAACAATAATCGCAACAATTATCCCAACAATCGCAACATCAATCGCAACTACAACAAACGGCCCAACAACAACAACAACAACAACAACAACAACAACAGTAACTACAACAATCATCCCAACAACAATAATAACCGCAACAACAACAACAATCAGAAGCAGCTATGCCAAAGGTGTGAAAAGTATCACTCGGGGTTCTGCACCAAATTTTGCAACAAGTGTAAAAGAAATGGTCATAGCGCGGCAAAGTGTGATGTCTACGGACCAGGGGTTAACAGAACGAAAGGAACAAATGGTGTCGGAACGAGTAATGGCGGAGCAAGTAGTGTCGGAGCAAGTTATGCCAATGTAGTTTGTTATAAATGTGGAAAACCGGGCCACATTATTAGAAATTGCCCGAACCAGGAGAACACGAATGGACAAGGCCGCGGAAGAGTTTTCAATATTAATGTGGCAGAGGCACAGGAAGACCCGGAGCTTGTTACGGGTACGTTTCTTATTGACAATAAATCTGCTTACGTTTTATTTGATTCGGGTGCGGATAGAAGCTATATGAGTAGAGATTTTTGTGCTAAATTAAGTTGTCCATTGACGCCTTTGGATAGTAAATTTTTACTCGAATTAGCAAATGGTAAATTAATTTCAGCAGATAATATATGTCGGAATTGAGAAATTAAACTGGTTAGCGAAACATTTAAGATTGATTTGATACCAGTAGAGTTAGGGAGTTTTGATGTGATAATCGGTATGGACTGGTTGAAAGAAGTGAAAGCGGAGATCGTTTGTTACAAAAATGCAATTCGCATTATACGAGAAAAAGGAAAACCCTTAATGGTGTACGGAGAAAAGGGCAACACGAAGCTACATCTTATTAGTAATTTGAAAGCACAAAAACTAATAAGAAAAGGTTGCTATGCTGTTCTAGCACATGTCGAGAAAGTACAAACTGAAGAAAAGAGCATCAATGATGTTCCCGTCGTAAAAGAATTTCCTGATGTATTTCCGAAAGAATTACCGGGATTACCCCCACATCGATCCGTTGAATTTCAAATAGATCTTGTACCAGGAGCTGCACCAATAGCTCGTGCTCCTTACAGACTCGCACCCAGCGAGATGAAAGAACTACAAAGCCAATTACAAGAACTTTTAGAGCGTGGTTTCATTCGACCAAGCACATCACCGTGGGGAGCTCCTGTTTTGTTTGTCAAGAAGAAAGATGGTACATTCAGGTTGTGTATCGACTACCGAGAGTTGAACAAACTTACCATCAAGAACCGCTACCCACTACCGAGAATCGACGACTTATTTGATCAACTACAAGGCTCGTCTGTTTATTCAAAGATTGACTTACGTTCCGGGTATCATCAAATGCGGGTGAAAGAAGATGATATTCCAAAGACTGCTTTCAGAACACGTTACGGTCATTACGAGTTTATGGTCATGCCGTTTGGTTTAACTAATGCACCAGCTGTGTTCATGGACCTTATGAACCGAGTGTGTGGACCATACCTTGACAAGTTTGTCATCGTTTTCATTGATGACATACTTATTTACTCAAAGAATGACCAAGAACACGGTGAACATTTGAGAAAGGTGTTAGAAGTATTGAGGAAGGAAGAATTGTACGCTAAGTTTTCAAAGTGTGCATTTTGGTTGGAAGAAGTTCAATTCCTCGGTCACATAGTGAACAAAGAAGGTATTAAGGTGGATCCGGCAAAGATAGAAACTGTTGAAAAGTGGGAAACCCCGAAAACTCCGAAACACATACGCCAGTTTTTAGGACTAGCTGGTTACTATAGAAGGTTCATCCAAGACTTTTCCAGAATAGCAAAACCCTTGACTGCATTAACGCATAAAGGGAAGAAATTTGAATGGAATGATGAACAAGAGAAAGCGTTTCAGTTATTGAAGAAAAAGCTAACTACGGTACCTATATTGTCATTACCTGAAGGGAATGATGATTTTGTGATTTATTGTGATGCATCAAAGCAAGGTCTCGGTTGTGTATTAATGCAACGAACGAAGGTGATTGCTTATGCGTCTAGACAATTGAAGATTCACGAACAAAATTATACGACGCATGATTTGGGTTGTTTTTGCATTAAAGACTTGGAGGCACTACTTATATGGGGTCAAAAGTATTATATATACCGACCACAAAAGTCTTCAACACATATTTAATCAGAAACAACTGAATATGAGGCAGCGTAGGTGGATTGAATTATTGAATGATTACGACTTTGAGATTCGTTACCACCCGGGGAAGGCAAATGTGGTAGCCGATGCCTTGAGCAGGAAGGACAGAGAACCCATTCGAGTAAAATCTATGAATATAATGATTCATAATAACCTTACTACTCAAATAAAGGAGGCGCAACAAGGAGTTTTAAAAGAGGGAAATTTAAAGGATGAAATACCCAAAGGATCGGAGAAGCATCTTAATATTCGAGAAGACGGAACCCGGTATAGGGCTGAAAGGATTTGGGTACCAAAATTTGGAGATATGAGAGAAATGGTACTTAGAGAAGCTCATAAAACCAGATACTCAATACATCCTGGAACGGGGAAGATGTACAAGGATCTCAAGAAACATTTTTGGTGGCCGGGTATGAAAGCTGATGTTGCTAAATACGTGGGAGAATGTTTGACGTGTTCTAAGGTCAAAGCTGAGCATCAGAAACCATCAGGTCTACTTCAACAACCCGAAATCCCGGAATGGAAATGGGAAAACATTACCATGGATTTCATCACTAAATTGCCAAGGACTGCAAGTGGTTTTGATACTATTTGGGTAATAGTTGATCGTCTCACCAAATCAGCACACTTCCTGCCAATAAGAGAAGATGACAAGATGGAGAAGTTAGCACGACTGTATTTGAAGGAAGTCGTCTCCAGACATGGAATACCAATCTCTATTATCTCTGATAGGGATGGCAGATTTATTTCAAGATTCTGGCAGACATTACAGCAAGCATTAGGAACTCGTCTAGACATGAGTACTGCCTATCATCCACAAACTGATGGGCAGAGCGAAAGGACGATACAAACGCTTGAAGACATGCTACGAGCATGTGTTATTGATTTTGGAAACAGTTGGGATCGACATCTACCGTTAGCAGAATTTTCCTACAACAACAGCTACCATTCAAGCATTGAGATGGCGCCGTTTGAAGCACTTTATGGTAGAAAGTGCAGGTCTCCGATTTTTTGGAGTGAAGTGGGGGATAGACAGATTACGGGTCCGGAGATTATACAAGAAACTACCGAGAAGATCATCCAAATTCAACAACGGTTGAAAACCGCACAAAGTCGACAAAAGAGCTACGCTGACATTAAAAGAAAAGATATAGAATTTGAAATTGGAGAGATGGTCATGCTTAAAGTTGCACCTTGGAAAGGCGTTGTTCGATTTGGTAAACGAGGGAAATTAAATCCAAGGTATATTGGACCATTCAAGATTATTGATCGTGTCGGACCAGTAGCTTACCGACTTGAGTTACCTCAACAACTCGCGGCTGTACATAATACTTTCCACGTCTCGAATTTGAAGGAATTTTTTTTGCTAAAGAAGATCTCACTATTCCGTTAGATGAAATCCAAATCAACGAAAAACTTCAATTCATCGAAGAACCCGTCGAAATAATGGATCGTGAGGTTAAAAGACTTAAGCAAAACAAGATACCAATTGTTAAGGTTCGATGGAATGCTCGTAGAGGACCCGAGTTCACCTGGGAGCGTGAAGATCAGATGAAGAAGAAATACCCGCATCTATTTCCAGAAGATTCGTCAACACCTTCAACAGCTTAAAATTTCGGGACGAAATTTATTTAACGGGTAGGTACTGTAGTGACCCGAACTTTTCCATGTTTATATATATTAATTGAGATTGATATTTACATGATTAAATGTTTCCAACATGTTAAGCAATCAAACTTGTTAAGACTTGATTAATTGAAATATGTTTCATATAGACAATTGACCACCCAAGCTGACCGGTGATTCACGAACGTTAAAACTTGTAAAAACTATATGATGACATATATATGGATATATATATAGTTAACATGATACTATGATAAGTAAACATATCATTAAGTATATTAACAATGAACTACATATGTAAAAACAAGACTACTAACTTAATGATTTTTAAACGAGACATATATGTAACGATTATCGTTGTAAAGACATTTAATATATATATATCATATTAAGAGATATTCATACATGATAATATCATGATAATATAATAATTTAAAATCTCATTTGATATTATAAACATTGGGTTAACAACATTTAACAAGATCGTTAACCTAAAGGTTTCAAAACAACACTTACATGTAACGACTAACGATGACTTAACGACTCAGTTAAAATGTATATACATGTAGTGTTTTAATATGTATTTATACACTTTTGAAAGACTTCAATACACTTATCAAAATACTTCTACTTAACAAAAATGCTTACAATTACATCCCCATTCAGTTTCATCAACAATTCTACTCGTATGCACCCGTATTCGTACTCGTACAATACACAGCTTTTAGATGTATGTACTATTGGTATATACACTCCAATGATCAGCTCTTAGCAGCCCATGTGAGTCACCTAACACATGTGGGAACCATCATTTGGCAACTAGCATGAAATATCTCATAAAATTACAAAAATATGAGTAATCATTCATGACTTATTTACATGAAAACAAAATTACATATCCTTTATATCTAATCCATACACCAACGACCAAAAACACCTACAAACACTTTCATTCTTCAATTTTCTTCATCTAATTGATCTATCTCAAGTTCTATCTTCAAGTTCTAAGTGTTCTTCATAAATTCCAAAAGTTCTAGTTTCATAAAATCAAGAATACTTTCAAGTTTGCTAGCTCACTTCCAATCTTGTAAGGTGATCATCCAACCTCAAGAAATCTTTGTTTCTTACAGTAGGTTATCATTCTAATACAAGTTAATAATCATATTCAAACTTTGGTTCAATTTCTATAACTATAACAATCTTATTTCAAGTGATGATCTTACTTGAACTTGTTTTCGTGTCATGATTCTACTTCAAGAACTTCGAGCCATCCAAGGATCCATTGAAGCTAGATCCATTTTTCTCTTTTCCAGTAGGTTTATCCAAGGAACTTAAGGTAGTAATGATGTTCATAACATCATTCGATTCATACATATAAAGCTATCTTATTCGAAGGTTTAAACTTGTAATCACTAGAACATAGTTTAGTTAATTCTAAACTTGTTCGCAAACAAAAGTTAATCCTTCTAACTTGACTTTTAAAATCAACTAAACACATGTTCTATATCTATATGATATGCTAACTTAATGATTTAAAACCTGGAAACACGAAAAATACCGTAAAACCGGATTTACGACGCCGTAGTAACACCGCGGGCTGTTTTGGGTTAGTTAATTAAAAACTATGATAAACTTTGATTTAAAAGTTGTTATTCTGAGAAAATGATTTTTATTATGAACATGAAACTATATCCAAAAATTATGGTTAAACTCAAAGTGGAAGTATGTTTTCTAAAATGGTCATCTAGACGTCGTTCTTTAGACTGAAATGACTAACTTTACAAAAACGACTTGTAACTTATTTTTCCGACTATAAACCTATACTTTATCTGTTTAGATTCATAAAATATAGTTTAATATGAAACCATAGCAATTTGATTCACTCAAAACGGATTTAAAATGAAGAAGTTATGGGTAAAACAAGATTGGATAATTTTTCTCATTTTAGCTACGTGAAAATTGGTAACAAATCTATTCCAACCATAACTTAATCAACTTGTATTGTATATTATGTAATCTTGAGATACCATAGACACGTATACAATGTTTCGACCTATCATGTCGACACATCTATATATATTTCGGAACAACCATAGACACTCTATATGTGAATGTTGGAGTTAGCTATACAGGGTTGAGGTTGATTCCAAAATATATATAGTTTGAGTTGTGATCAATACTGAGATACGTATACACTGGGTCGTGGATTGATTCAAGATAATATTTATCGATTTATTTCTGTACATCTAACTGTGGACAACTAGTTGTAGGTTACTAACGAGGACAGCTGACTTAATAAACTTAAAACATCAAAATATATTAAAAGTGTTGTAAATATATTATGAACATACTTTGATATACATGTATATATTGTTATAGGTTCGTGAATCAACCAGTGGCCAAGTCTTACTTCCCGACGAAGTAAAAATCTGTAAAAGTGAGTTATAGTCCCACTTTTAAAATCTAATATTTTTGGGATGAGAATACATGCAGGTTTTATAAATCATTTACAAAATAGACACAAGTACGTGAAACTACATTCTATGGTTGAATTATCGAAATCGAATATGCCCCTTTTTATTAAGTCTGGTAATCTAAGAATTAGGGAACAGACACCCTAATTGACGCGAATCCTAAAGATAGATCTATTGGGCCTAACAAACCCCATCCAAAGTACCGGATGCTTTAGTACTTCGAAATTTATATCATATCCGAAGGGTGTCCCGGAATGATGGGGATATTCTTATATATGCATCTTGTTATTGTCGGTTACCAGGTGTTCACCATATGAATGATTTTTATCTCTATGTATGGGATGTGTATTGAAATATGAAATCTTGTGGTCTATTGTTACGATTTGATATATATAGGTTAAACCTATAACTCACCAACATTTTTGTTGACGTTTAAAGCATGTTTATTCTCAGGTGAATACTAAGAGCTTCCGCTGTTGCATACTAAAATAAGGACAAGATTTGGAGTCCATGTTTGTATCATATTGTGTAAAAACTGCATTCAAGAAACTGATTTCGATGTAACATATTTGTATTGTAAACCATTATGTAATGGTCATGTGTAAACAGGATATTTTAGATTATCATTATTTGATAATCTACGTAAAGCTTTTTAAACCTTTATTTATGAAATAAAGGTTATGTTTTGTTTTAAAAATGAATGCAGTCTTTGAAAAACGTCTCATATAGAGGTCAAAACCTCGCAACGAAATCAATTAATATGGAACGTTTTTAATCAATAAGAACGGGACATTTCAGCATTAACGTATAAAGCGAAGAAATTTGAATGGAAGGATGAACAAGAGAAGGCATTTCAATTATTGAAGAAAAAGCTAACTACGGCACCTATATTGTCATTGCCTGAAGGGAATGATGATTTTGTGATTTATTGTGACGCATCAAAGCAAGGTTTCGGTTGTGTATTAATGCAATGAATGAAGGTGATTGCTTATGCATCTAGACAATTGAAGATTCACGACCAAAATTATACAACTCACGATTTGGAATTGGGTGCTGTTGTTTTTGCATTAAAGACTTGGAGGCATTATTTATATGGGGTCAAAAGTATTATATATACCAACCACAAAAGTCTCCAACATATATTTAATCAGAAGCAACTGAATATGAGACAACGCAGGTGGATTGAACTGTTGAATGATTATGATTTTGAGATTCGATACCACCTAGGGAAGGCGAATGTGGTAGCCGACGCTTTGAGTAGAAAGGACAGAGAACCTATACGGGTAAAAGCTATGAATATAATTATTCGTACTAACCTTACTACTCAAATAAAGGAGGCGCAACAGGGGGTTGTAAAAAAAAGGAAAGTTGAAGAATGAGATACCCAAAGGATCAGAGAAACATATTAATATTCGGGAAGACGGAACCCGATATAGGGCTGATAGAATTTGGGTACCAAGGTTTGGAGATGTGAGAGAAATGGTACTTAAAGAAGCACATAAAACCAGATATTCAATACATTCCGGAGCGGGGAAGATGTATAAAGATCTCAAGAAACACTTTTGGTGGCCGGGTATGAAAGCCGATATTGCTAAATATGTAGGAGAATGTTTGACGTGTTCTAAGGTTAAAGCTGAACATCAGAAACCATCAGGTCTACTACAACAACCTGAAATCCCGAAATGGAAATGGGAAAACATTACCATGGATTTCATTACTAAATTGCCAAGGACTGCAAGTGGTTATGATACTATTTAGGTAATAGTTGATCATCTCACCAAGTCAGCACACTTCCTGCCAATGAGAGAAGATGACAAAATGGAGAAGTTGGCGCGATTGTATTTGAAGGAGGTTGTCTCCAGACATGGAATACCCGTCTCTATTATCTCTGATAGGGATGGTAGATTTGTTTCAAGGTTCTGGCAGACATTGCAACAAGCATTGGGGACTCGTCTAGACATAAGTATTGCCTATCATCCACAAACTGATGGGCAGAGCGAAAGGATAATACAAACGCTTGAAGACATGCTACGAGCATGTGTTATTGATTTCGAAAACAGTTGGGATCGACACCTACCGTTAGTAGAATTTTCCTACAACAACGGTTATCATTCTAGTATTGAGATGACACCGTTTGAGGCACTTTATGGTAGAAAGTGCAGGTCTCTGATTTGTTGGAATGAAGTGGGGGATAGACAGATTACGGGTCCGGAGATAATACAAGAAACTACCGAGAAAATCATCCAAATTCAATAACGATTGAAAACCGCCCAGAGTCGACAAAAGAGCTACGCGGACAGTAAAAGAAAAGATATAGAGTTTGAAATTGGAGAAATTATCATGCTTAAGATTTCACCTTGGAAAGGTGTTGTTCGATTTGGTAAACGGGGGAAACTAAATCCAAGGTACATTGGACCATTCAAGATTATAGATCGTGTCGGATCAGTAGCTTACCAACTGGAGCTACCTCAACAACTCGCGGCTGTACATAACACTTTCCACTTCTCGAATTTGAAGAAATGTTTTGCTAAAGAAGATCTCACTATTCCGTTGGACGAAATCCAAATCAATGAAAAACTTCAATTCATTGAAGAACCCGTCGAAATAATGGATCATGAGGTTAAGAGACTTAAGCAAAACAAGATACCGATTGTTAAGGTTCGATGGAATGCTCGTAGAGGACCCGAGTTCACCTGGGAGTGTGAAGATCAGATGAAGAAGAAATACCCACATCTATTTCCAGAAGATTCGTCAACACCTTCAACAGCTTAAAATTTCAGGATGAAATTTATTTAACGGGTAGGTACTGTAGTGACCCGAACTTTTCCATGTTTATATATATTAATTGTGATTGATATTTACATGACTAAATGTTTCCAACGTGTTAAGCAATCAAACTAGTTAAGACTTGATTAAATGAAATAAGTTTCATATAGACAATTGATCACCCAAGTTGACCGGCGATTCACGAACGTTACAAAATTTTAAAAACTACATGTTGTGGTATATATAGACATATATATATATGGTTGACATAAGATTATGATGAGTAAGTATCTCACTAAATATATTAATAACTAGTTTGGAGGTCCGTGCTTCGCTACGAAGACCAAATCCACATACACATATAATTTCAATACTTTTCTTAATGAATAATAAATAAACGGGTTATAAAATAAGGTAAATTATAAGTCGACTTCCAAAAATAGATAAAAATAATCAATACCTTTTGTGTATAAGATAAAAATATAGGTAAAAAGTAAGTGGTTAAATGGTAAAGTAATTAAAAAGCATAATATAATGAATGTAATGTTTTAAACTGTGTATTTTTACCTAAAGACTATTAGTATTGGACCGAGGAGTAACATATAACAATATTTTATAATACTTAAAAAAGTAAACAATTTTTCTATTTTGTATGTAATATTTGTATATGTTCGATTTCATATTGGCCGGTGGTCTCCTTGGAAGCAATCTCTCAACCCGTCAAAGAGAGAGATGACTTTCTCTGCTTTTGTGAGTGTTTCACTTGGGGTTGAGAAACGACTTTTTTTATTGAAGGATAAATGAAGGATTATCAACGTCTCACCTCTCCTATAACCCATACATGTGAGATTGAGTTTTGTTGTAGTGTTGTTGTGTACACCAAATTTTATATTTTAAAGAAAAATCAAAGAAATCATTTGTTCAATTACTCAACCAACGTTTTAACCTCCAAAACCCACCAATGGGCCTCTGGGCTGACCCGTCTACTAAAAACCCTAATCAGACTATATATTATACAAACAAAATCACTTTTCCATTAATTAACTTATTTCTCCAGTGTTATTTCCCCCTTCTTTCATCCCATATACCACATTCTCCTTCTCATTCTTTTCTTGTTATTCTTTTACTTATCATCTACTAAATGTATAATATCTAATATTAAAATTAGTTCGTTATGAATACTTGAAATATTGAAGGTTTCTAGATCTGTTGTATAATCCTTTTAGCCACACGACTTCATTTTAGTTAATCTAGTTCGTTTAAAAATTATGCTATGGTGTGTGTGTGTGTGTGTGTATATATATATATATATATATATATATATATATATATATTTAGTTTTTCGACTCAAATTTTTGTTTATATATCGATATACATAATATGTATATTTATAGTTGCTAAATACAGAGCAATTGTGTTTATCTATGAATTTATATTTTATACTCCATTGTGGTAAGAAAAAAAAAATTCAGAGCAACTGCGTTTATCTATGGATTTATATTTTATACTCCATTGTGGTAAGGGAAAACCCTAAAGATTTATATTTTATACTCCATTGTGGTAAGCGGAAAAAAAAAATTCAAAGCAAATTTGTTTATCTATGAATTTATATTTTTATACTCTATTGTGGTAAGGGAAAATCCAAAAAAAAAAAAAAAAAAAAAAAATGCTACAGTAGCTACAGTGATATCGGGCGAGGTGGCGTGGTATGGTTGGTGGGTTATGTCCATATTTAGTATATAGTATAATGTGTGATATACATAAGAAATGAGATTACTAAGTTAAGAAACTCGAAATGATATATATAACGTTTATCGTTATGATAACGTCTACTAAATACATATGTATCATATTAAGATGTTTATACACTATATTTAACATGATAAAATGATATTTAAATATATCATTAAGTGTGTTAACAATGAACTACGTATGTAAAAACAAGACTACTAACTCAAGAATTACGAAACGAGACTTATATGTAACGATTATCGTTGTAACGATATTTTAATATATATATCATATTAAAAGATATTCATACATCATAATATCATGGTAATATAATAATTTAACATCTCATTTGATATAATAAACATTGGGTTAACAGCATTAATTGAGATTGTTAACTTAAAGGTTTCAAAACAACACATACATGTAACGACTAACGAAGAATTAACGACTCCATTAGAATGTATATACATGTTGTGTTTTGATATGTATTGTTACACTTTTGAAAGACTTCAAGACAAATATCAAAGTACTTCTACTTAACAAAAATGCTTACAATTACATCCTCGTTCAGTTTCATCAACAATTCTACTCGTATGCACCCGTATTCGTACTCGTACAATACACAGCTTTTAGATGTATGTACTATTGGTATATACACTCCAATGATCAGCTCTTAGCAGCCCATGTGAGTCACCTAACACATGTGGGAACCATCATTTGGAAACTAGCATGAAATATCTCATAAAATTACAAAAATATTAGAAATCAGTCATGACTTATTTACATGAAAACAAAATTACATATCCTTTATATCTAATCCATATACCAACGACCAAAAACACCTACAAACACTTTCATTCTTCAATTTTCTTCATCTAATTGATCTCTCTCAAGTTCCATCTTCAAGTTCTAAGTGTTCTTCATAAATTCCATAAGTATAGTTTCATAAAAATCAAGAATACTACCAAGTTTGCAAGTATACTTCCAAGCTTTCTAATTCATTCCAAGTAATCATCTAAGATCAAGGAACCTTTGTTATTTACAGTAGGTTATCTTTCTAATTCAAGGTAATATTCATATTCAAATTTTAATTCAATTTCTACAACTATAACAATCTTATTTCGAGTGAAAATCTTACGTGAACTGTTTTCGTGTCATGATTCTGCTTCAAGAACTTTCAAGCCATCCAAGGATCCTTTGAAGCTAGATCCATTTTTCTCATTTCCAGTAGTTTTATCGAGAAAACTTGAGGTAGTAATGATGTTCATAACATCATTCGATTCATACATATAAATCTATCTTATTCAAAGGTTTAAACTTGTAATCACTAGAACATAGTTTAGTTAATTCTAAACTTGTTCGCAAACAAAAGTTAATCCTTCTAACTTAACTTTTAAAATCAACTAAACACATGTTCTATATCTATATGATATGCTAACTTAATGATTAAAAACCTGGAAACGCGATGAACACCATAAAATCGGATATACGCCGTCGTAGTGAAACCTGGGACTGTTTTGGTTTGGATAATTAAAAACTATGATAAACTTTGATTTAAAAGTTGTTCTTCTGGGAAAATAATTTTTCATATGAACATGAAACTATATCCAAAAATCAAGGTTAAACTCAAAGTGGAAGTATGTTTTCTAAAATGGTCATCTAGACGTCGTTCTTTCGACTGAAATGACTACCTTTACAAAAATGACTTGTAACTTATATTTTGACTATAAACCTATATTTTTTCTGTTTAGATTCATAAAATATAGTTCATTATGAAACCATAGCAATTTGATTCACTCAAAACGGATTTAAAATGAAGACGTTATGGGTAAAACAAGATTGGATATTTTTGATCTTTTTAGCTACGGGAAATGTTTAACAAATCTATACAAATCATATCCTAGCTAACTTATATTGTATTATACATGTATTCTAATATATTATGTAATCTTGGGATACCATAGACACGTATGCAAATGTTTTGACATATCATATCGACCCATGTATATATATTATTTGGAACAACCATAGACACTCTATATGCAGTAATTTTGGAGTTAGCTATACAGGGTTGAGGTTGATTCTAAAAATATATATAATTTGAGTTGTGATCTAGCCTGAGACGTGTATACACTGGGTCATGGATTGATTCAAGATAATATATATCGATTTATTTCTGTACATCTAACTGTGGATATCTAGTTGTAGGTTACTAATGAGGACAGCTGACTTAATACACTCAAATCTTTAAAACATAATAAAAATGGTTGTAATTATATTTTGATCATACTTTGATATATATGTACATATTTGTATAGGTTCGTGAATCGATCCGTGGCCAAGCCTTATTTCCGAGGAAGGAAATATCTGTGAAAGTGAGTTATAGTCCCACTTTTAAAATCTAATATTTTTGGGATGAGAATACATGCAGATCTTATAAATGATTTACAAAATAGGCACAAGTACGTGAAACTACATTCTATGGTTGAATTATCGAAATCGAATATGCCCCTTTTTATTAAGTCTGGTAATCTAAGAATTAGGGAACATACACCCTAATTGACGCGAATCCTAAAGATAGATCTATTGGGCCTAACAAACCCCATCCAAAGTACTGGATGCTTTAGTACTTCGAAATTTATATCATATCCGAAGGGTTTCCCGGAATGATGGGGATATTCTTATATATGCATCTTGTTAATGTCGGTTACCAGGTGTTCACCATATGAATGATTTTTATCTCTATGTATGGGATGTGTATTGAAATATGAAATCTTGTGGTCTATTGTTATGATTTGATATATATATAGGTTAAACCTATAACTCACCAACATTTTTGTTGACGTTTAAAGCATGTTTATTCTCAGGTGAATACTAAGAGCTTCCGCTGTTGCATACTAAAATAAGGACAAGATTTGGAGTCCATGTTTGTATGATATTGTGTAAAAACTGCATTCAAGAAACATATGTCGATGTAATATATTTCTATTATAAACCATTATGTAATGGTCGTGTGTAAACAGTATATTTTAGATTATCATTATTTGATAATCTAAGTAATGTTTTTAAAACCTTTATTGATAAAATAAAGGTTATGGTTGTTTTAAAAATGAATGCAGTCTTTGAAAAACATCTCATATAGAGGTCAAAACCTCGCAACGAAATCAATTAATATGGAACGTTTATAATCAATATGAACGGGACATTTCAGAAATGGTATGCATGCCTGTCAACTTTTGATGTGAAGAAAGTTTGTCTTTTAAAAATGAATGTAATGTTTGTAAAATGTATCATATAGAGGTCAAGTATCTCATGATGAAATCAACTATTGTGAATCGTTTATAATGTATATGAACAGGTCCTTTCAGTTAGTTTCAGAGCTGGTATAACGCCGTCCATGTGTGGCGGGTTACTCGTAAAGGAGGTTCTCACAGTGTTACCTGTGATGAAGCATTGGCTCTTACTCCTTGCGATCCCTTACGAGGGTTGGCAGTAGCCGAGAGGCAGGCCCTAAAATCAGTATCTGAGGTACACTCAGTGGTCACCAGGCGGTTAGCTGAGAAGGCACTGGGTGGGATGGTGGTTGTCCCCACTGTACTTTCAGTTGGCATCTGAGCGGTGGTCTTAGCGAACCATGTCTTGCATTAGTGTGTCTAACTGATAGTTGTTTAGATGCATTAGTGGGTCTGGACTTCGACTGTGTCTGCATGTTAAAAGTTTTGCTTATCATTTAGTGTCGAAAAATTATTTGCTTATCATCCTTAAAGTCTAGACACATCTTACTACATTGATTGCATGAATAGTGTATAGACAAAATTCATATCTTATCGTATCTGTTACTGTAACTTTGTCTGACATATTCTGTAAATTCCTCTGTAATCTACGAAATCTTTTGTTCTATATATATAGATATTCTATGGAATTAGAATACCATCCGATAGCCAAAAATCATTTCATATCGAAAGACCCTTTACTCAATCTTACGAAATGGAACTCGCCACTAGTTCAAGTTCCTCGGATTCCGACAGCTATTCCGATATGGATTTCCACTCGATCTCTGAAAGCAGTGTAACTGGAATGGGTCAACCAATTAGACATCATAAAATCAGGATGAATTGAGAATGGGTACGAAGTAAACTTAATCAATGGAGATGCGAAGAAGTAATTCCCCCCATCAACTATATTACCCTATTGGCAAAGAACCTGAAGCACTTACCGGCGAACCTGTTCATAGTACCATTTTCTCTCTCATTTCCCGAATATCTCGCCATGATTATATACTATCTCAAAACATTATTCACTCGCTCATTCCTACCGACATTCATCCCGGAGTAATAAGTCAACGAGCTTCGCGCCCGAGTTGTAGCTTTGGAAAAATATGGTGCAAAACGTACCAGCTTCAGCAACATCACTGGCACCAACAGTACCACCATCAGCAACATTAACAGTACCATCACCACCACCAACAACAACATCCGTATCCTACACCTCAACATCAAAAACTATACCTTGAACATCAACATCATACGAACCATAGATACCAAGGAGTACCAACAACAATTAACGATGAAGTATTGATCCATAACTTCATTAATATTCTGCGAAGAATATGTGGTTCCTAATAGTTTTAGAGATTACTTATTCTAGCTCAAACAAAAAATCATATGAGTTTAATATCATATTAACTCATTAAATCCATGATTACTTCTGAAGAAAATATATATGTATATGTATTTTCATAAAGATTATAATTAAAAAGTCTTTTGTACAAACTGTTAATGGTGAAAATATTTTAACGGGTAGGTAATACCCGAGGAATATTTAGATTTCACATTAATAAGTTACACTGTACATTCTTTCAAATATTATTCAACGATCATTTACTATCCTACTTACAACCACAGATATACGTATCCGTTCACCAAAGAATAACCATTTTCATTCAAATTTAATTTCATATTCGGATTTTGACCAATCAAAATCCAAGTCAATATTTAACAGAAGACATCACTTTTAGATTCCTACATCTTTCAAAGCCACACTTTGAATTCAAAACTGTGCCAGATCTATTGGTGTGTTGTTACCGAAAATAACTTTACAACACCTTTCCAAAATTAGCCAATTTTGTCATAGCCCTAACAAATCAACTTCGACTTTCATTCGGATTAGCCTTATTATAACTTTGATATATAAGTTTGCCACTTGATTTCATCCTAAACAATCATTCGTATCTTGACGATTACCATCAGCGTTTAATCATGTAAAAACACAAATAAATACTTTTTCTAAAGCCTCAATTCTATTTATAAATTCATTATTTAAGTTGTTATATTTCTCTTTAGTGGTATAAAGCCACCTCGGATTGATAACCGATGATTCAAATATGGTAGCTTTAAATGCAGAGGAAACAACAAAAGTGTAGATGGTCTAAATGGCCAAGAGTTTGATGATAAAGAATGGAGTGTTAGGAATGCTCGATAGAAAATTTGGTACTGAATAACGAATTGAGCTAACCTTGAAGGAGACCAAGGTAAAATACAAGGACCATACCATATATACAAAGAATCCAGGTAATTTCGGATCTGATGAAACCTTCAACGAATACCTTGCTCCGAAGTCATGTTAAAAATCTTGCGGCAAATTTTCCTTATCAACCCTCGAATTTTGAAATTCCAAAATATCATCATAAATATCTTCGATATTTCTGAGGATATTTTCATAAATATTCTTGTCCGAAATTATCTACCTCTTCGTGTTTTCTGTATTCCATTATATTGGAAACTTTTATAAAATCTAAATATAAATTATGAATGAATTCTGGAGAAGTGTGGGAATTGAAGCATGAGTTAGTATAATATAATGGCGCTTGGCCAACGTGATTATATTACAGTAAGTCATGCTGAGTTTCTAATGAAACATGATGATTCACAGATCATACCATCATCATGTGCTGTAGTGACCCGAACTATTCCATGTTTATATATATTAATTGAGATTGAGATTGATATTTACATGACTAAATGTTTCTAACGTGTTAAGCAATCAAACTTGTTAAGACTTGATTAATTGAAATAGGTTTCATATAGATAATTGACCACCCAAGTTGACCGGTGATTCACGAACGTTAAAACTTGTAAAAATTATAAGATGACATATATATGGTTATATATATAGTTACCATGATTTTATTATAAGTAAGTATCTCATTAGGTATTTTAACAATGAGTTATATACATAAAAATGAGACTATTAAATTAAGAAACTCGAAAACGATATATATAACGATTATCGTTATAACAACGTCTTACTAGGTACATATGAATCATATTAAGATATTGATACACTTGGTTAATTATGTTAAATGATAAGTAAATATATCACTAAGTGTATTAACAATGAACTACATATGTAAAAATAAGACTACTAACTTAATGATTTCGAAACGAGACATATATGTAACGATTATCGTTGTAACGACATTTAACTATATATATATCATACTAAGATATATTATATATCATAATATCATGATAATGTAACAATTTAACATCTCATTTGATATAATAAACAATGGGTTAACAACATTTAACAAGATCGTTAACCTAAAGGTTTCAAAACAACATTTACATGTAACGACTAACGATGACTTAACGACTCAGTTAAAATGTATATACATGTAGTGTTTTAATATGTATTCATACACTTTTGAAAGACTTCAAGACACTTATCAAAATACTTCTACTTAACAAAAATGCTTATAATTACATCCTCATTCAGTTTCATCAACAATTCTACTCGTATGCACCCGTATTCGTACTCGTACAATACACAGCTTTTAGATGTATGTACTATTGGCATATACACCCTAATAATCAGATCTTAGCAGCCCATGTGAGTCACCTAACACATGTGGGAACCATCATTTGGCAACTAGCATGAAATATCTCATAAAATTACAAAAATATGAGTAATCATTCATGACTTATTTACATGAAAACAAAATTACATATCCTTTATATCTAATCCATATACCAACGACCAAAAACACCTTAAATTTTCTTCATCTAATTGATCTCTCTCAAGTTCCATCTTCAATTTCTAAGTGTTCTTCATAAATTCCATAAGTATAGTTTCATAAAAATCAAGAATACTTCCAAGTTTGCAAGTCTACTTCCAAGCTTTCTAATCCATTCCAAGTAATCATCTAAGATCAAGGAACCTTTGTTATTTATAGTAGGTTATCTTTCTAATTCAAGGTAATATTCATATTCAAACTTTGATTTAATTTCTACAACTATAACAATCTTATTTCGAGTGAAAATCTTACTTGAACTGTTTTCGTATCATGATTCTGCTTCAAGAACTTTCAAGCCATCCAAGGATCCTTTGAAGCTAGATCCATTTTCTCATTTCTAGTAGTTTTATCCAGAAAACTTGAGGTAGTAATGATGTTCATACCATCATTCGATTCATACATATAAAGCTATCTTTTTCGAAGGTTTAAACTTGTAATCACTAGAGCATAGTTTAGTTAATTCTAAACTTGTTCGCAAACAAAAGTTAATCCTTCTAACTTGACTTTTAAAATCAACTAAACACATGTTCTATATCTATATGATATGCTAACTTAATAATTTAAAACCTAGAAACACGATGAACACCATAAAATCGGATATACGCCGTCGTAGTGAAACCGAGGGCTGTTTTGGTTTGGATAATTAAAAACTATGATAAAATTTGATTTAAAAGTTGTTCTTATGGGAAAATGATTTTTCATATGAACATGAAACTATATCCAAAAATCTTGGTTAAACTCATAGTGAAAGTATGTTTTTCAAAATGGTCATCAAGATGTCGTTCTTTCGACGGAAATGACTACCTGTTTAGTAATTGACATGTAACTTAAATTTCTGACTATAAACCTATACTTTTTCTGTTTGGATTCTTAAATTAAAGTTCAATATGAAACTATAGCAATTTGATTCACTCAAAACAGATTTAAAATGAAGAAGTTATGGGTAAAACAAGATTGGATATTTTTGATCTTTTTAGCTACGGAAAATGTTTAACAAATCTATACAAATCATATCCTAGCTAACTTATATTGTATTATACATATATTCTAATATATTATGTAATCTTGGGATACCATATACATGTATGCAAATGTTTTGACATATCATATCGACCCATGTATATATATTATTTGGAACAACCATAGACACTCTATATGCAGTAATGTTGGAGTTAGCTATACAGGGTTGAGGTTGATTCCAAAAATATATATACTTTGAGTTGTGATCTAGCCTGAGACGTGTATACACTGGGTCGTGGATTGATTCAAGATAATATATATCGATTTATTTCTGTACATCTAACTTTGGACAACTAGTTGTAGGTTACTAACGAGGACAGCTGACTTAATACACTCAAATCTTTAAAACATAATAAAAATGGTTGTAATTATATTTTGATCATACTTTGATATATATGTACATATTTGTATAGGTTCGTGAATCGATCCGTGGCCAAGTCTTATTTCCGAGGAAGGAAATATCTGTGAAAGTGAGTTAGAGTCCCACTTTTAAAATCTAATATTTTTGGGATGAGAATACATGCAGGTTTTATAAATGATTTACAAAATAGACACAAGTATGTGAAACTACATTCTATGGTTGAATTATCGAAATCAAATATGCCCCTTTTTATTAAGTCTGGTAATTTAAGAATTAGGGAACAGACATCCTAATTGACGCGAATCCTAAAGATAGATCTATTGGGCCTAACAAACCCCATCCAAAGTACCGGATGCTTTAGTACTTCGAAATTTATATCATATCCGAAGGGTGTCCCGGAATGATGGGGATATTCTTATATATGCATCTTGTTAATGTTGGTTACCAGGTGTTCACCATATGAATGATTTTTATCTCTATGTATGGGATGTGTATTGAAATATGAAATCTTGTGGTCTATTGTTACGATTTGATATATATAGGTTAAACCTATAACTCACTAACATTTTTGTTGACGTTTAAAGCATGTTTATTCTCAGGTGAATACTAAGAGCTTCTGTTGTTGCATACTAAAATAAGGACAAGATTTGGAGTCCATGTTTGTATGATATTGTGTAAAAACTGCATTCAAGAAACATATGTCGATGTAATATATTTCTATTGTAAACCATTATGTAATCGTCGTGTGTAAACAGTATATTTTAGATTATCATTATTCGATAATCTACGTAATATTTTTAAAACCTTTATTGATAAAATAAAGGTTATGGTTGTTTTAAAAATGAATGCAGTCTTTGAAAAACGTCTCATATAGAGGTCAAAACCTCGCAACGAAATCAATTAATATGGAACGTTTATAATCAATATGAACGGGACATTTCAGTTGGTATCCGAGCGTTGGTCTTAGAGAACTAGAAAATTTGCATTAGTGTGTCTTATCGAGTTTGTTAGGATGCATTAGTGAGTTTGGACTTCGACCGTGTTTTCTTTAAAAATGATTGCTTAACATTTTTGTTGGAAACTATATATTATTAACATGTAAATATTATGTGATGTATTAATCTCTTAACATGTTTGATATTGTGTGATAGATGTCTACCTCTAGCACATATACCATTGACTCACCTAATAATAACGAAGAGTCGAATATATATTGGCAAGATTCACAAATTCCCGAAGAACCGAAAGAAGAGGAAACGGAACTGGAAGAAGAGGAACTGGAAGAAGAGGAACCAGAAGAAGAGGAACCGGAAGAAGAAGAGGTTCCGGAGGGGGGAATAGTAGGAACCACAGAAAACCGGTCAAATAAAAGAAAATCCTCAACCAATGGACCAAAGTTAATAATGGTCAATGGTGTTTCCACAAAAGAAGCAAAATATTGAGAAAATTACCAATTTTCCGATGAATCGGATCCTGATGAGGATTCCGATGATGTTATAAAAATTACCCCAACCCAATTTAATGAGGCAAAAGAAAATAATAAGGGAAAAGGCATCAAAATAGAGAAATCTGATTCCGACCCCGATGAACTTTATATGTACCGTCAACACCCGTATTTTCAATATCGTGACAATAACCCGAGAACCTCTAAACCACCAGGTTTTTCTAAAACAATGTGGAAAACGATGACTCGTATTAGAGGAACATCATATATCCCTAGAAGATTAGGAAAAAGAACCAAGTTCAAAGGAGAAGAAACCAGTGATTCAGATTAGAGGGGTGTGAGCATGTTGTGTAATAAATGTATTGTAGTGTGCTTGTACTTTTATGTTCTATTGAAAAATTGCTTGTATTATTTGTTATTACGAATCTAATCCTTGTCTATTTTACAGTATAAAAACAAAATGGATGTTAAGGGTAGACAACCGAATATTTTATAAGACCTACCAGAGGATATGATTGAGGAAATCTTGTCTAGAGTCGGTCAGAATTCATCAGCAAATTTAGTTATGGCGAAATTAACTTGTCAAACATTTGAAAGACTTTCCAGAAATGCCTTAGTTTATAAAAGGCTTTCCTTTGATAGGTGGGGTATATCACATTGGGGAGACCGTAAGTTACGCCGTGTTTTCTTTAAAGCATTAAATGCGGGGAACCCAAATGCAATTTTACGCTACGGGTTAAGAACCTATTTTGACTCAACATATCCCAACATAGGATTTCGTGAATTAGAAAGAGCTTCTAACATGCAACATAAAGAAGCATGTTATGCTTACGGGTTAGTGATGTTCGCTTCTTACCAAAGTGAGAAAAAGAACATCGGATTGCAGCTTTTAAATAAAACTTTCCCACAAGTGATGGATTCAGTAGTTGGGGTGAGAAACAAGGTTTTTAGATTATTACGGGGCTGTTGGACATTACGAAACCCTCATCCTTTTGATGACATTACAACATGCTACCTAGCCAATGGTCATAACGGTTATTTTCCACAAGACCAAGGATGGGAAGTCGTCTTAGTAAAACCAGAATGCATGACTTGTTTCTGGACTTATGAATTACGTGTCTTTATTTCCTTTGCTGAACAACTTGCGTATTAACTAGATTTATCTTCAAAACTGTCCTGTATCATAGTGTACTATATTTCATGTTATATGTAATATAGCGAAGTTGTAAGTTTGAAGAATATTTGTATGTGATATATTATTATAATCAATTTTTCATATGGAATTGTAGTAGTTGAATTGTATATTAGCTACTAAGTATGAACTTAACGGGTAGGTAGTACCCGAATTTAAAATTATAAAACGCTAATATGAAGAAAAAGCTTTTATAAATGAGTTCATATTATGCTACGAGATACTATTGACTACTCTTAATATTCTGTATGATTAAATTGTTTCATTTGACTATTTTGAAGGAAATGGCACCGACTACTCGACACACCTTGAATATGAGCGAAGAGGAATTTCGTGCATTTCTTGCTTCAAATATAGCCGCAGTACAGGCCGCGCTACATACCAACAATAACTCTGAATCTAGCATTACAGCTAACGCGCAAGAAATCGTGTAGGATGCTCCTACAAGGAATTCACTGCCTGCAAACCTTCAGAATTTGATGGGACCGAAGGACCAATCGGATTACAACGGTGGACCGAGAAAGTTGAATCGGTGTTTTCCATAAGTAAGTGTGTGGAAGGAGACAAAGTGAAGTACGCTACGCATACTTTCACAGGTATTGCGTTAACATGGTGGAATACCTATCTAGAGCAAGTGGGACAAGATGCTGCTTACGCGCTACCGTGGTCAGCATTCAAGCACTTGATAAACGAGAAGTACCGTCCCAGAACCGAGGTCAATAAGCTCAAGTCAGAACTTAGAGGGTTATGAACACAGGGATTCGATATTACTTCGTACGAAAGACGATTCACAGAATTGTGCCCATTGTGTCCGAGAGCATTCGAAGATGAGGAAGAGAAGATCGACGCGTTTGTGAAAGGGTTACCGGAGAGAATCCAAAAAGATATAAGTTCACACGAGCCTACCTCCATACAAAAGGCATGTAGAATGGCTCACAAACTAGTGAACCAGATTGAGGGAAGAGTTAAAGAACAGGCGGCCGAAGAGGCCAACGTGAAGCTAGTCAAAAGAAAGTGGGAGTAAAACGGTGATAAGAGTCACCAAAAAAACAACAACTATCCCAACAATCGCAACATCAATCGCAACTACAACAAACGACAAAACAACAACAACAACAACAACAACAACAACTACAACAATCATCCCAACAACAATAACAACTGCAGCAACAACAACAATCAGAAGCAGCTATGCCAAAGGTGTGAAAAGTATCACTCGGGGTTCTGCACCAAATTTTGCAACAAGTGTAAAAGAAATGGTCATAGCGCGGTGAAATGTGAGGTCTACGGACCAGGGGTTAACAGAATGAAAGGAACAAATGGTGTCGGAACGAGTAATGGCGGAGCAAGTAGTGTCGGAGCAAGTTATGCCAATGTAGTTTGTTATAAATGTGGAAAACCGGGCCACATTATTAGAAATTTCCCGAACCAGGAGAACACGAATGGACAAGACCGCGAAAGAGTTTTCAATATTAATGCGGCAGAGACACAGGAAGAACCGGAGCTTGTTACGGGTACGTTTCTTATTGACAATAAATCTGCTTACGTTTTATTTGATTCGGGTGCGGATAGAAGCTATTTGAGTAGAGATTTTTGTGCTAAATTAAGTTGTCCATTGACACTGTTGGATAGTAAATTTTTACTCTAATTAGTAAACGGTAAATTAATTTCAGCAGATTATATATGCCGGAATCGAGAAATTAAACTGGGTAGCGAAATATTTAAGATTGATTTGATACCAGTAGAGTTAGGGAGTTTTGATGTAATAGTTGGCATGGACTGGCTGAAGGAGATGAAAGCAGAGATCGTATGTTACAAAAATGCAATTCGCATTGTACGAGAAGAAGGAGAACCCTTAATGGTGTACGGAGAAAAGGGCAACACGAAGCTACATCTTATTAGTAATTTGAAGGCACAAAAACTAATAAGAAAAGGTTGCTATGCTGTTCTAGCACACGTCGAGAAAGTACAAACTGAAGAAAAGAACATCAATGATGTTCCCGTTGCAAAAGAATTTCTCGATGTATTTCCGAAAGAATTACCGGGACTACCTCCACATCGATCTGTTGAATTTCAAATAGATCTTGTACCAGGAGCTGCACCAATAGCTCGTACTCCTTACAGACTCGCACCCAGCGAGATGAAAGAACTGCAAAGCCAACTTCAAGAACTATTAGAACGTGGTTTCATTCGACCAAGCACATCACCATGGGGAGCTCCTGTTTTGTTTGTCAAGAAGAAGGATGGTACATTTAGGTTGTGTATTGACTACAGAGAATTGAATAAACTTACCATCAAAAACCGTTATCCACTGCCGAGAATTGATGACTTATTTGATCAACTACAAGGCTCGTCAGTTTATTCAAAAATCGATTTACGTTATGGATATCATCAAATGCGAGTAAAGGAGGATGATATTCCAAAAACTGCTTTTAGGACGCGTTATGGTCATTACGAGTTTATAGTTATGCCGTTTAGATTGACTAACGCACCAGCTATGTTCATGGACCTTATGAACCGAGTGTGTGGGCCATATCTTGACAAGTTTGTCATTGTTTTCATCGATGACATACTTATTTACTCAAAGAATGATCAAGAGCACGAAGAACATTTGAGAAAAGTGCTAGAAGTATTGAGGAAAGAAAAACTGTACGCTAAGTTTTCAAAGTGTGCATTTTGGTTGGAAGAAGTTCAATTCCTCGGTCAAATAGTGAACAAAGAAGGTATCCAGGTGGACCCGGCAAAGATCAAAACCGTTGAAAAGTGGGAAACCCCAAAAACTACGAAGCATATACGTCAATTTTTAGGATTGGCTGGTTAATACAGAAGATTCATCAAAGATTTCTCCAAAATAGCAAAACCCTTGACTGCATTAACGCATAAAGGGAAGAAATTTGAATGGAAGGATGAACAAGAGATGGCGTTTCAGTTATTGAAGAAAAAGCTAACTACGACACCTATATTGTCATTGCCTGAAGGGAATGATGATTTTGTGATTTATTGTGACGCATCAAAGCAAGGTCTCGGTTGTGTATTAATGCAACGAACAAAGGTGATTGCTTATGCGTCTAGACAATTGAAGATTCACGAGCAAAATTATACAACTCATGATTTGGAATTGGGTGCTGTTTTTTTGCATTAAAGACGTGGAGGCATTATTTATATGGGGTCAAAAGTATTATATATACCGACCACAAAAGTCTCCAACATATATTTAATCAGAAGCAACTGAATATGAGACAACACAGGTGGATTGAACTGTTGAATGATTATGATTTTGAGATTCGATACCACCCGGGGAAGGCGAATGTGGTAGTCGACGCTTTGAGTAGAAAGGACAGAGAACCTATACGGGTAAAAGCTATGAATATAATTATTCGTACTAACCTTACTACTCAAATAAAGGAAGCGCAACAGGGGGTTGTAAAAGAAGGAAAGTTGAAGAATGAGATACCCAAAGGATCAGTGAAACATCTTAATATTCGGGAAGACGTAACCCGATATAGGGCTGATAGAATTTGGGTACCAAGGTTTGGAGATGTGAGAGAAATGGTACTTAAAGAAGCACATAAAACTAGATATTCAATACATCCCGGAGCGGGGAAGATGTATAAAGATCTCAAGAAACACTTTTGGTGGCCGGGTATGAAAGCCGATATTGCTAAATATGTAGGAGAATGTTTGACGTGTTCTAAGGTCAAAGCCGAACATCAGAAACCATCAGGTCTACTACAACAACCTGAAATCCCGGAATGGTAATGGGAAAACATTACCATGGATTTAATTACTAAATTTCCAAGGACTGCAAGTGGTTATGTTACTATTTGGGTAATAGTTGATCGTCTCACCAAGTCAGCACACTTCCTGCCAATGAGAGAAGATGACAAAATGGAGAAGTTGGCGCGATTGTATTTGAAGGAGGTTGTCTCCAGACATAGAATACTCGTCTCTATTATCTCTGATAGGGATGGTAGATTTGTTTCAAGGTTCTGGCAGATGTTGCAACAAGCATTGGGGACTCGTCTAGACATAAGTACTACCTATCATCCACAAACCGATGGGCAGAGCGAAAGGACGATACAAACGCTTGAAGACATGCTACGAGCATGTGTTATTGATTTTGGAAACAGTTGGGATCGACACCTACCGTTAGCAGAATTTTCCTACAACAACAGTTATCATTCTAGTATTGAGATGGCGCCATTTGAGGCACTTTATGGTAGAAAGTGCAGGTCTCCGATTTGTTGGAATGAACGACATCTTGATGACTGTTTTGAAAAACATACTTTCACTTTGAGTTTAACCATGATTTTTGGATATGGTTTCATGTTTATAAGAAAAATCATTTTCCCAGAAGTATAGCTTTTAAATCAAAGTTTTTCATAGTTTTAATTATCCAAACCAAAACACCCCCGGTTGTAACTACGACGGCGTAAATCCGGTTTTATGGTGTTTATCGTGTTTTCAGGTTTTAAATCATTAAGTTAGCATATCATATAGATATAGATCATGTGTATAGTTGATTTTAAAAGTGTATTTAGAAGGATTAACTTTATTTATGAACAAGTTTAGAATTAACTAAACTATGTTCTAGTGATTACTAGTTTACCACTTCGAATATGATAGCTTTTTATGTATGAATTGAATGATGTTATGAACATCATTACTACCTTTAGTTCCTTGGATAAACCTACTGGAAAAGAGAAAAATGGATCTAGCTTCAACGGATCCTTGAATGGCTCGAAGTTCTTGAAGCAGAATCATGACACGAAAACAAGTTCAAGTAAGATCATCACTTGAAATAAGATTGTTATCGTTATAAAAATTGAACCAAAGTTTGAATATGATTATTACCTTGTATTAGAATGATAACCTACTGTAAGAAAAAAAGATTTCTTGAGGTTGGATGATCACCTTACAAGATTGGAAGTGAGCTAGCAAACTTGGAAGTATTCTTGATATGAAACTAGAACTTGTAGAATTTATGAAGAACACTTAGAACTTGAAGATAGAACTTGAGAGAGATCAATTAGATGAAGAAAATTGAAGAATGAAAGTGTTTGTAGGTGTTTTTGGTCGTTGGTGTATGGATTAGATATAAAGGATATGTAATTTTGTTTTCATGTAAATAAGTCATGAATGATTACTCATATTTTTGTAATTTTATGAGATATTTCATGCTAGTTGCCAAATGATGGTTCCCACATGTGTTAGGTGACTCACATGGGCTGCTAAGAGCTGATCATTGGAGTGTATATACCAATAGTACATACATCTAAAAGCTGTGTATTGTACGACTACGAATACGGGTGCATACGAGTAGAATTGTTGATGAAACTGAACGAGGATGTAATTGTAAGCATTTTTGTTAAGTAGAAGTATTTTGATAAGTGTCTTGAAGTCTTTCAAAAGTGTATGAATACATATTAAAACACTACATGTATATACATTTTAACTGAGTCGTTAAGTCATCGTTAGTCGTTACATGTAAGTGTTGTTTTGAAACCTTTAGGTTAACGATCTTGTTAAATGTTGTTAACCCAATGTTTATAATATCAAATGAGATTTTAAATTATTATATTATCATGATATTATGATATATTAATATATCTTAATATGATATATACATTTAAATGTCATTACAACGATAATCGTTACATATATGTCTCGTTTCGAAATCCTTAAGTTAGTAGTCTTGTTTTTACTTATGTAGTTCATTGTTTTTACTTACGGGTAGGTACTGTAGTGATCCGAACTTTTCCATGTTTATATATATATTAAATGAAATTGTTATTTACATGATTAAGTGTTTCCAACATGTTAAGCAATCAAACTTGTTAAGACTTGATTAATTGAAATAGGTTTCATATAGACAATTGACCACCCAAGTTGACCGGTGATTCACGAACGTTAAAAGTTGTAAAAACTATACGATGATATATATATGGTTATATATATAGTTAACATGATTTTATTATAAGTATGTATCTCATTAGGTATTTTAACAATGAGTTATATACATAAAAATGAGACTATTAATTTAAGAAACTCGAAAACGATATATATAACGATTATCGTTATAACAACGTCTTACTAGGTACATATGAATCATATTAAGATATTGATACATTTGGTTAATTATGTTAAATGATAAGTAAATATATTATTAAGTGTATTAACAATGAAATACATATGTAAAAATAAGACTACTAACTTAATGATTTCAAAACGAGACATATATGTAACGATTATCGTTGTAACGACATTTAACTGTATATATATCATACTAAGATACATTATATATCATAATATCATGATAATATAACAATTTAACATCTCATTTGTTATAATAAACAATGGGTTAACAACATTCAACAAGATCGTTAACCTAAAGGTTTCAAAACAACATTTACATGTAACGACTAACGATGACTTAACGACTCAGTTAAAATGTATATACATATAGTGTTTTAATATGTATTCATACACTTTTGAAAGACTTCAAGACACTTATCAAAATACTTCTACTTAACAAAAATGCTTACAATTACATCCTCGTTCAGTTTCATCAACAATTCTACTCGTATGCACCCGTATTCGTACTCGTACAATACACAGCTTTTAGATGTATGTACTATTGGTATATACACTTCAATGATCAGCTCTTAGCAGCCCATGTGAGTCACCTAACACATGTGGGAACCATCATTTGGCAACTAGCATGAAATATCTCATAAAATTACAAAAATATGAGTAATCATTCATGACTTATTTACATGAAAACAAAATTACATATCCTTTATATCTAATCCATACACCAACGACCAAAAACACCTACAAACACTTTCATTCTTCAATTTTCTTCATCTAATTGATCTCTCTCAAGTTCTATCTTCAAGTTCTAAGTGTTCTTCATAAATTCCAAAAGTTCTAGTTTCATAAAATCAAGAATACTTCCAAGATTGCAAGTTTACTTCCAAGTTTTCTAAATCCATTCCAAGTAATCATCCAAGATCAAGAAACCTTTGTTAATTACAGTAGGTTATCTTTCTAATACAAGGTAATAATCATATTCAAACTTTAATTCAATTTCTATAACTATAACAATCTTATTTCGAGTGGAAATCTTACTTGAAATTGTTTTCGTGTCATGATTCTGCTTCAAGAACTTTCAAGCCATCCAAGGATCCTTTGAAGCTAGATCTATTTTTCTCATTTCCAATAGGTTTATCCAAGGAACTTGAGGTAGTAATGATGTTCATAACATCATTCGATTCATACATATAAAGCTATCTTATTCGAAGGTTTAAACTTGTAATCACTAGAACATAGTTTAGTTAATTCTAAACTTGTTCGCAAATAAAAGTTAATCCTTCTAACTTGACTTTTAAAATCAACTAAACACATGTTCTATATCTATATGATATGCTAACTTAATGATTTAAAGCCTGGAAACATGAAAAACACCGTAAAACCTGATTTACGCCGTCGTAGTAACACCGCGGGCTGTTTTGGGTTAGTTAATTAAAAACTATGATAAACTTTGATTTAAAAGTTGTTATTCTGGGAAAATGATTTTTATTATGAACATGAAACTATATCCAAAAATTATGGTTAAACTCAAAGTGAAAGTATGTTTTCTAAAATGGTCATCTAGACGTCGTTCTTTCGACTGAAGTGACTACCTTTACAAAAATGACTTGTAACTTATTTTTGCGACTATAAACCTATACTTTTTCTGTTTAGATTCATAAAATAGAGTTCAATATGAAACCATAGCAATTTGATTCACTCAAAACGGATTTAAAATGAAGAAGTTATGGGTAAAACAAGATTGGATAATTTTTCTCATTTTAGCTACGTGAAAATTGGTAACAAATCTATTCCAACCATAACTTAATCAACTTGTATTGTATATTATGTAATCTTGAGATACCATAGACACGTATACAATGTTTCGACCTATCATGTCGACACATCTATATATATTTCGGAACAACCATAGACACTCTATATGTGAATGTTGGAGTTAGCTATACAGGGTTGAGGTTGATTCCAAAATACAGACACCCTAATTGACGCGAATCCTAAAGATAGATCTATTGGGCCTAACAAACCCCATCCAAAGTACTGGATACTTTAGTACTTCGAAATTTATATCATATCCGAAGGGTGTCCCGGAATGATGGGGATATTCTTATATATATGCATCTTGTTAATGTCGGTTACCAGGTGTTCACCATATGAATGATTTTTATCTCTATGTATGGGATGTGTATTGAAATATGAAATCTTGTGGTCTATTGTTACGATTTGATATATATAGGTTAAACCTATAACTCACCAACATTTTTGTTGATGTTTAAAGCATGTTTATTCTCAGGTGAATACTAAGAGCTTCCACTGTTGCATACTAAAATAAGGACAAGATTTGGAGTCCATGTTTGTATGATATTGTGTAAAAACTGCATTCAAGAAACTGATTTCGATGTAACATATTTGTATTGTAAACCATTATGTAATGGTCGTGTGTAAACAGGATATTTTAGATTATCATTATTTGATAATCTACGTAAAGCTTTTTAAACCTTTATTTATGAAATAAAGGTTATGGTTTGTTTTAAAAATGAATGCAGTCTTTGAAAAACGTCTCATATAGAGGTCAAAACCTCGCAACGAAATCAACTAATATGGAACGTTTTTAATCAATAAGAACGGGACATTTCACCCAACACCCAAGATCACCACTTTAGTGCAACCACAATTCATCAAGGTCACCCCATTGAACAACAACCAATGACGGTTGCTATGTTTGTCTTCTGTTACCACCACCTTGACAGCCATATTGAATCAACATCACCACACCTCCATCATGATCACCATCTACCATCACAAACCTAAAACCTTTTTCATACTACGACCCTTCTATTTTTATTTTTATTGCTACCCATCAAACCATAGCTCACATGTTACCACGAGACCAACCTGCAACAACGATTGTGCCTGCCAATGTTGATCTCCCTACTGCACTTGTCTTCTGTTTCCTGTCTTATTCAAAAACTCACAACCCGCCACCACTTATGTGTAACCCACATACTAATGATATAGATTCTCTATTATTATTATTATTTTTTCTTTCTTTTGACATCAACAAGACCCAACTATTGCAGTTTATATTTCTTTACTCCTTGAACAATGAAAATGCAAGAATTATAAAAAGGTGATGCGTGAATGGGTGACACCATGAATGATGAAAAAGAGGATGTTTTAAGTGGAATAAATTTTAAGAATCGGAGGACCCCTCCATTAATTCATGTCGACCAATTCATTTTGCAAGATGGAAATTAAAGCATTGTGGACCTGAGCAAATGGTTTGAGCTAGCTACTTTTGGACCGTGGCCAAATCCATTCGTTTTATTATTATTATTATTATTTTTTATTTTCCTTTCGAAGCCCAACTATATACTGCTGCTACGCTTATAAATTCTTCTTTTTGAACGCTGTACGATGATGATAAAAGGTGAAGACGATGAACCATCGCCGTCTGTTGTTTTTCTCATTCCTTAAACAACCCAACTTTTTGAACACCCATTTGAGCTTGTTTCTGCTTCAATTCTTTCACAGATCACTTCCACTGCAGCCGCGTATTTTTACTTCGTAATGATTCGAGTGTTAATGAGACGAGGTTAGTAATGAAAAGGAGAACCGTTGTTGCTACTTCTTTTGTAAACTTCCTGTTTTATGAATGATAACAAAGATGAGAGATGGTATTATATATAAGATGAAGATGATGAGTTGTAAAGATGAAAAGAAGATCGATAATAATATGGGTGATGATACAGTGATATGAACCGAAACCCTTTAAGTTTACTTGGACTAATTGATAGTTGGGCTTAGATAATTCAACTTGGGCCGTTCTTATTGGTATTGTTGGACCGAAAACTTGTTTTATTAGTTGGGCCAAGAATTTACTTTGTTATTGGGCCAAAAATCCGGTATATGTTTGTTGATGGGCCATGCTCAAAACCACTTAGTTTTAATTGAGTTCTAAAAAGGCAGTCAAGCTTATAAGAGATATAGTCATTTAATGAGCTAAATAATTCAGAAAGCATCAAATAGCACATTGGTTTGCTGGGTTGTTGTTTAGCGAGAGGTCTTGGGTTCGAGTCCGGGCAGTGGTGTATTTTTTTAAAAAAAGCTTGTTTCTTCAAAGGTTGTACCCTTTTATTATTATTATTATTATTATTATTATTATTATTATTATTATTATTATTATTATTATTATTATTATTATTATTATTATTATTATCACTATTTAGTATTATAAATATTATTTTAATAAACAAATGACATTTATATAAAAATATGTTTTTACATCTATATTAATATTAGATACTATTTTATTTAATAAAATGTTATTATAATTAAGTTACAAATAATATATAAATATATTTTAAAGTAAAGCATGTATATAAATATTAATTCTAATACATTATATAATATTTTCAAGCATTAATATATGATATTTATAAAAACTAACATATATTATACCCTAATTAAAATGCTTTAATAAGAATCTATTATATAAATATTAAGCATCTAAAATATAAAATAAATATAATTAATTTATTTATTAAAATAACATACAAATTATTAATATAAGAAGTATACTAATAATATTAATATATAAACTTGATAATTGTTATTATGTGTTTTAATATATATAAAACTGATATAGGTTCGTGAATCCGAGGCCAACCCTACTTTTGTACAATGTCGTCATATGTATTTTTACTACAAAATATATTAGGTGAGTTTCATTTGCTCCCTTTTTAAATGCTTTTGTAATATATATTTTTGGGACTGAGAATACATGCGCTGATTTTATAACTGTTTTATGAAATAGACACAAGTACTTATAACTACATTCTATGGCTGGATTATTAAACCGAATATGCCCCTTTATAGTCTGGTAATCTAAGAATTAGGGAATAGACACCCTAATTGACGCGAATCCTAAAGATAGATCTATCGGGCCCAACAAGCCCCATCTAAAGTATCGGATGCTTTAGTACTTCAAAATTAATATCATGTCCGAAGGAGGATCCCGGAATGATCGGGATATTCTTATATGCATCTTGTTAATGTCGGTTACCAGGTGTTCAATCCATATGAATGATATTTTTGTCTCTATGTATGGGACGTATGTTTATGAGAAATGAAAATCTTGTGGTCTATTAAAATGATGGAAATGATTATTTATGTTAAGCTAATGAACTCACCAACCTTTTGGTTGACACTTTAAAGCATGTTTATTCTCAGGTATGAAAGAAATCTTTCGCTGTGCATTTGCTCACTTTAAAGATATTACTTGGAGTCATTCATGACATATTTCAAAAGATGTTGCATTCGAGTCGTCGAGTTCATCAAGATTATTATTAAGATAATTATAATTAGATATATGATAGTGCTCCAAATGAACATATATTTAGTAGCAATATCGTTCCAATATGTAAAGTTTTTAAATGTAATTTCCTTATTTTTAGTTGTAATAGTTAAATAAATAAGTGCGAAGACGAAAGACGCAAATCGCTCGAAAATGAAGATTTAAAGACAAAAACAAAGATTTGAAAGACCAAAACGTCCAAAAAGCTCAAATGTACAAGATACAATTCAAAAGGTTCAATTTATTGATGAGAAACGTCTAAAAATGACAATAGTACAAGTTACAAATTGCAAAGTACAAGATATTAAATTATACGAAAGGACGTTCGAAAATCCGGAACCGGTACCCGAGCCAACTATCAACGCTCGACGTAACGGAGCTGAAAGTACAAGTCAACTATGCACAAGAATATAATATAATATTTAAATAATTCATAATAAGAATAATAATAAATAATAAAAAGTTGTTAATTGAGCATAGTTAAGGGGTCATAAGTGAAAATTTCAAATCAACATTTGCCTATAAAATGGAATTCACGTAGTAATGAAAAAGAACACCTTCACTTCATTTTTCTTTCTTTCCCTCTGTAAGAATATATATATTTATATTTATAATATTAAGTTTAATAATAATTGGGTTATTGTAAGAAATATTTTACGGGTTTTAAAGTCGAAACTCTGCCCGTGTAACGCTACGCGATTAATCACCACTGTAAGCTATGTTCTTCCTTTTTAAATTAATGTATCGTAACTAAGTTATTATTATGCTTATTTGAGCCGAAGTAATCGTGATGTTGGGCTAAAATATTAAGAAGGGGTTATTGAACTTTGGACCATAATTAAGATTTGGGCAAAAGACCGACACTTGTGGAAATTGAACTATTGACTATTAATAGATGGGGGGTATTGTCTAATTGAGTGACAACTCATTGGAGTCTGTTGAACCTATCTTCAAATTAATTAACCTAATAATTAATAATGATTATGGTTGTCCTATTTAGTGACGTTCATATGGAATCTGTTATAATCATTTAATTAATCAATTGGGTTGGGTAATTGATTATTCATTCTGATCAAGTGGATGAATTAATATTCATAAACTAATTAAAACAGGGGTGGATTACATACAGTGATAACTGGTGTAATTGTTGACAGAAGTGATAGCTGCGTCACAGTTTAAATCCTTAATCAGTTGGAATATTTGACTTCGGGTATAAGGGTAATTTGACGAGGATACTCGCACTTTATATTTATGACCGATGGACTATTATGGACAAAAACCAGATAGACGTATCAAATAAACCAGGACAAAGGACAATTAACCCATGGTAATAAATTAAAATCAACACGTTAAACATCATGATTACGGAAGTTTAAATAAGCATAATTCTTTTATTATATTTCTCATCGTATCTTTATTTACTGTCATTTTATTACTCGCAATTTTATTTACTGTCATTTTATTTATTGTCATTATTTTACGCACTTTAATTATCGTCATTTATCTTTACGCTTAAAATATAGAATCGACAAACCGGTCATTAAACGGTAAAACCCCCCTTTTATAATAATATTACTACTTATATAATTATATATATTTTGTATAAATATAGTTAAAAATATAGTAAGTATCACCAGCTCCCTGTGGAACGAACCGGACTTACTAAAAACTACACTACTCTACGATTAGGTACACTGCCTATAGTGTTGTAGCAAGGTTTAGGTATATCCCATCCGTAAATTAATAAAACTTGTGTCATATTTTGTAGTATTTTGTATTAAAAATAATAGTAATTTCGTAACCCCACGCTACCACATCAATATATTATGAAATGGTATGCATATCGTCAATTTTCGATGTAAGGAAGTTTGTCTTTTCAAAACGGATGTAATGTTTGTAAAATGTATCATATAGAGGTCAAGTACCTCGCGATGTAACCAACTATTGTGAATCGTTTGTAATCGATGTGGACTTTGTTTGGATGGATTAGGACGGGTCCTTTCAGTTGGTATCAGAGCGGTGGTCTTAGCAAACCAGGTCTTGAATTAGTGTGTCTAACTAATAGTTGTTTAGATGCATTAGTGAGTCTGGACTTCGACCGTGTCAGCATGTCAAAAGTTTTGCTTATCTTTTCGTGTCGAAAATTACTTGCTTATCATCCTTAAAATCTAGACACATCTTACTGCCTCTATTGCATAGATAGTGTATAGATAAATTCGTATCTTAGCGTATTTGTTACTGTAAACCTTGCCTGACATATTCTGTAGATTCCTCCGTAACTTATGGGATTTTAGTATTTTATATGCATATGTAAATTATGTATTGCAGGGTATTAATCTACATCCTATAATCTATTTCTTATCGAAAATCTTTCTTCTGATCGTACGAGATGAATCCCTCAATCAGTTCGAATTTCTCGGATTCTGACAGCTATTCCGACATGGATGTTCACCTAAGCTCCGAAAGCAGCGTCACCAGAATGAATCAATCAATCAGACATCCCCAATTCATTTAATGAGTTCTTAGTCGACTTAACCAATGGAGACGCGAAGAAGGCGATCCTTTCCACCAACCAAATTGCCCTCTTGGCGAAGAACCTGAAGCACTTACCGGTGAACCTGTCCGAAACACCAATTTCAGCCTCATTTCCAGGGTATCTCGACACGATTATATTCTATCCACAATTCTAAACCTTATTCATCCACTTGTTCCGACCGATAATCATCTCGGAGTAATAGCAGAAGTCAACGAACTTCACGTCCGAGTTGTAGTCTTGGAAAATATGGTGCAAAACGTACCAGCTTCAGCAACATCACCGACACCAACAGCACCATCAGCAGCATAACCAGTACCACCAACAACGTAAGTATCAACAACCCATGCCTCCACATCTCATTCTGTACCTCGAGTATAATCATCGTTCTACGTATCGTTCTACAGCAATTACCTTCGTTCCTCATGGCGATTATGTAATCTCTAATGTTTTAGAGATTATGTACTCTAGATCTAACGATAAATCAAATGAGATTAATATCATATTGACTCATTAAATCCATGATTGCATCTGAAGAAAATATATATGTAAGTATATTTTCATAAAGATTGTAATTAAAAATTCTTCGTTCAAACTGTTAATGGTAAAAATATTTTAACGGGTAGGTAATACCCGAGGAATATTTAGATTTCACCTTAATAAGTTACACTGTACACTCGTCGAAGCTGATTCAACAGTCATTTACTATCCTACTTACAATCACCGATATACGTATTCGTTCACCGCAGAATAACCATTTTCATTCAATTTCATATTTGGATTTTGACCTATCAGAATCCAACAAGTGGCATAATGAAGAAAATATCTGACAAAATAAAATTTGTTAGAAACAGACAAATTAACTATAAGAAATTTTGTTAAGAATCCACGCTAACTCTTCCTAGCTAACTGATTACATTTTATTTATCGCAATTTATTTATCGCAATTTATGTTCTCGCAATTTTATTTATCGTCATTTAATTTCTGTTATTTAATTTACGCACTTTAATTATCGGGACACATATACAAGGTTTTGACATATCATATCGACACATATATATATATTATTTGGAATAACCATAGACACTCTATATGCAGTAATGCAGGAGTTAGATATACAGGGTTGAGGTTGATTCAACAATAATATATATACTTTGAGTTGTGATCGAGTCTGAGACATGTACACGGGTCATAATAGGTATTAATTAATTCGAATATTATATATTAAATTATATATGAATTATTGGACTGTTACTGTGGACTAAAAAAAACATTGGACAATTAAAATGAATTAAAATACTGATTATAACATATGAAACTAAACAATTCTTCAAGTTGCCACTTGATTTCATCTTAAACCTCATTTGTATCTTAACGATTACAATCTGCGTTCAAACCTTTCATAATTCTCGAAAACACCTAAATCGAGAGGATGAACCAACCGCACTATATCTACGGAAGAAAAGATTGATGCACATAGTTATGCACCTGAAAACTCTCGGAAACTGAGTAAACGTTTAACACATAGCTGTGCTAATTCCTTTAGTGTTATTATTACCCAAAATAACTTGGTAATTCCTTGCGAAGTAGCAAATTTTGTCACAGCTCCAGCAAGACAACTCCGACTTTACATTCAAAACAACCTTATTATAACCTTGATATATATGCGTGCTCATTTATTGTTACCAGAGAATCTTTTATATTTCACCATACTACCATCAGCATTTAATCAATCTCAAAACACAGTTCTCTTGAAACCACCTCGGAATGATAACCGACGATTCAGATATGGCTGCATTAAATGCAGAGGAAACAGTAAAATTGTAGATGGCCTAATTGGCCAAGAGTTTAATGATAAAGAATGGAGTGTTGGGAACGCTCGATAGAAGATTTGGTACTGAAAAACGGATTGAGCTAACCAAGAAGGAGACCAAGGACAAATACAAGGACCAAACCCTATATTCAAAGAATCCAGGTAATTCTGGATCCGATGAAATTTTTAGAGAACATCTTGTTCCAAAGTCATGTTAAAATCTTACGGAAAATTTTTCTTCATCAACCTTCGAAATTAGAAATTCCGAAATATCATCATAAATATCTTCGATATTTCTGAGGATATTTTCATAAATATTCTTGTCCGAATTTATCTACCTCTTCGTGTTTTATGTATTCCATTATATTGGAAACTTCTGTAAAATCTAAGTATAAATTATGAATGAATTGTGGAGAAGTGTTGGGAATTAAAGCATGGGTTAGTATAATATAATGATGCTTGGCCAACGTGATTATATTACAGTAAGTCATGCTGAGTTTCTAATGAAACGTGATGATGGTTCACAGTAGATCATACCATTATCATGTGTCATGTTACATAACTCTTTCATTCTACTTAATTTCTGAACATATCAAGAAAATGTATTCTTGATGGTTCTATCTTCCGTGATGTTGATAAATTTGAAAATTAAATCGTGCTATCACGTTCCTTCCTGCTTAGAACATTATAATAATTCGAAACTCCATACCTACGAATTCTGGACCATTACTTGAGAAAAGAAAACAAAAGCATGAAGCTCTGAAATAGAAAGGGAGTATAAATTGCAGCAAATAAGAGAGAGCATTAACTGTGGATGACAATGATTATAGAAGACGGAAGCAGGGACTCCGAAATATAAGGGAGAATATAAAGTCCGATAATAACACATAAGTTACAAACCGTGGATATTAATACGAATAGCAATATAAAGACACGATAGAATTAAGAATAGTATCACCCCAAGGTAATAGTAAAAGTAAACAGATTTTTCTGGTGGAAGATTGAAAAGAAGGATGACAGAAATGATAATTGGGAAAATATCAAGGATTAGAACGGGATTAAGCATTTTCACAATCTTTTGGATGTACGAACTAAGAAAGAAAGTATAGGAATGGTGAGAATAGTGGAACGGAAGAAGTTTAATTTATAATGGAAGTATCAGACAGAGTAATCGAGGCAGATCACCGTATTTAATTATAGAGATCTTAATTTTCTTATTCGCCGAAAAATCAAATCTTTTAGATTTCGAAGATTTTCTTTAAATCCATTGAATTCCTGAATTTAAATGTGACTATGTCAAAAGTTAAGGCGAATCTCTATTCTTTATTTCACTCTTTTGTGATAGCTTCACTCGTACTCTTCACAAAAATCAAATTGTTTTGTCTATATTATTCGATGATGATAAAATTCTAATTTTCAACTCATATTCGTCATGAAAACATATTTATTGTCAGCCATGACCATCCTAATCAAATTTCGGGACGAAATTTCTTTAACGGGTAGGTACTGTGACGACCTGGAAATTTCCGACCAAATTTAAACTTAATCTTTATATGAATTCGACACGATAAGCAAAGTCTGTAATGTGGAATCTTGAAAATTTTGAAATGATGTTCATATATTCAATTGACCTTTGACCATTCCCGACGATTCACGAACAACTATTTGTAAATAGATATGTGTGTATATATATATAAATAATAATTTGAAATATAGTTTGAAATATTTAATATTCTTGTTATGAAATATGATATTATAATAATTATTATTATTATTTAAAACATATCTATATATACATAAAAGTATATTAAAAATAAATATTTAATGATTGTAATACTAATTTAATGTGCCGATTGATATGAAGCAAGTTTAATTTGAACTTATATGATTTTAAAATAAACGGTGATCCGAAAATGTGTTATCTATAGGCTTATTAAATATATATTTAGGAGCTATTTCTTAAATTTTTACACTTAGTATATTTTACTTGGGATTGAGCGCCAATAATCAACTAACTTTTTATTGATTGATTTTACACCCTAAAAGACCGAAATAATTAAAAAAGTTAATTTAAAATTTTGGGATATTTCTGAAGACTTTTATTCACCACTGATTAACAACAGAGTATGAAATTCAGTCCGTGAAAGGCGACGGCTAACTATCTACACATTTATATTTCTTTGATTATTATTATATTATTAATATTATTATTATATTATAGATTATAGCTATTTTTGTTCTCAACTGCATGATTTATTCTATATCCGTGATATGTGTTTTGTGATTGATTGAAAACTACTGTATCACTTTATGAATTCTTCACAAAATGAGATTTACATATGTACATTATATATTTAACTGCATACATATACCGTTACACTATATCTATATATGAACAACTCAACCATCTAGTAAACATCATCACCTCACTTCTATATCTTCTTCTTCTCTTTTTTCACAATATCACTCTTGAGCCACCTCTATACTCCATCCACATCACGGCCACCTTCCATTATCTTTCGTCATGTAACCACCAGCAAAAATCACACACACCCGATCACTTCAATATTGATACAACCATCAACTTGTTATTTTCTTATTACCTTGTGAACTATCATCTTCACCTATCAAGAACCCAACACCCAAGATCACCACTTTAGTGCAACCTCAATCCATCAAGGTCACCCCATTGAACAACAACCAATGACGGTTGCTATGTTTGTCTTCTGTTACCACCACCTTGACACCCATATTGAATCGACATCACCACACCTCCATCATGATCACCATCTACCATCACAAACCTAAAACCTTTTTCATACTACGACCCTTCTATTTTTATTTTTATTGCTACCCATCAAACCATAGCTCACATGTTACCACGAGACCAACCTGCAACAACGATTGTGCCTGCCAATGTTGATCTCCCTACTGCACTTGTCTTCTGTTTCCTGTCTTATTCAAAAACTCACAACCCGCCACCACTTATGTGTAACCCACATACTAATGATATAGATTCTCTATTATTATTATTTTTTTTTCTTTCTTTTGACTTCAACAAGACCCAACTGTTGCAGTTTATATTTCTTTACTCCTTGAACAATGAAAATGCAAGAATTATAAAAAGGTGATGCGTGAATGGGTGACACCATGAATGATGAAAAAGAGGATGTTTTAAGTGGAATAAATTTTAAGAATTGGAGGACCCCTCCATTAATTCATGTCGACCAATTCATTTTGCAAGATGGAAATTAAAGCATTGTGGACCTGAGCAAATGGTTTGAGCTAGCTACTTTTGGACCGTGGCCAAATCCATTAGTTTTATTATTATTATTATTATTTTTTTATTTTCCTTTCGAAGCCCAACTATATACTGCTGCTACGCTTATAAATTCTTCTGTTTGAACGCGGTACGATGATGATAAAAGGTGAAGACGATGAACCATCACCGTCTGTTGTTTTCTCATTCCTTAAACAACCCAACTTTTTGAACACCCATTTGAGCTTGTTTCTGCTTCAATTCTTTCACAGATCACTTCCACTGCTGTCGCGAATTTTTACTTCGTGATGATTCGAGTGTTAATGAGACGAGGTTAGTAATGAAAAGGAGAACCGTTGTTGCTACTTCTTTTGTAAACTTCCTGTTTTATGAATGATAACAAAGATGAGAGATGGTATTATATATAAGATGAAGATGATGAGTTGTAAAGATGAAAAGAAGATCGATAATAATATGGGTGATGATACAGTGATATGAACCGAAACCCTTTAAGTTTACTTGGACTAATTGATAGTTGTGCTCAGATAATTCAACTTGGGCCGTTCTTATTGGTATTGTTGGACCGAAAACTTGTTTTATTAGTTGGGCCAAGAATTTACTTTGTTATTGGACCAAAAATCCGGTATATGTTTGCTGATGAGCCATGCTCAAAACCACTTAGTTTTAATTGAGTTCTAAAAAGGCAGTCAAGCTTATAAGAGATATAGTCATTTAATGAGCTAAATAATTTAGAAAGCATCAAATAGCACATTGGTTTGCTGGGTTGTTGTTTAGCGAGAGGTCTTGGGTTCGAGTCCGGGCAGTGGTGTATTTTTTTAAAAAAAGCTTGTTTCTTCAAAGGTTTCACCCTTTTATTATTATTATTATTATTATTATTATTATTATTATTATTATTATTATTATTATTATTATCACTATTTTAGTATTATAAATATTATTTTAATGAACAAATGACATTTATATAAAAATATGTTTTTACATCTATATTAATATTAGATACTATTTTATTTAATAAAATGTTATTATAATTAAGTTACAAATAATATATAAATATACTTTAAAGTAAAGCATGTATATAAATATTAATTCTAATACATTATATAATATTTTCAAGCATTAATATATGATATTTATAAAAACTAACATATATTATACCCTAATTAAAATGCTTTAATAAGAATCTATTATATAAATATTAAGCATCTAAAATATAAAATAAATATAATTAATTTATTTATTAAAATAACATACAAATTATTAATATAAGAAGTATACTAATAATATTAATATATAAACTTGATAATTGTTATTATGTGTTTTAATATATATAAACCTGATATAGGATCGTGAATCCGAGGCCAACCCTACTTTTGTTCAATGTCGTCATATGTATTTTTACTACAAAATATATTAGGTGAGTTTCATTTGCTCCCTTTTTAAATGCTTTTGCAATATATATTTTTGGGACTGAGAATACATGCGCTGATTTTATAACTGTTTTATGAAATAGACACAAGTACTTAAAACTACATTCTATGGCTGGATTATTAAACTGAATATGCCCCTTTATAGTCTGGTAATCTAAGAATTAGGGAATAGACACCCTAATTGACGCGAATCCTAAAGATAGATCTATCGGGCCCAACAAGCCCCATCTAAAGTATCGGATGCTTTAGTACTTCGAAATTAATATCATGTCCGAAGGAGGATCCCGGAATGATGGGGATATTCTTATATGCATCTTGTTAATGTCGGTTACCAGGTGTTCAATCCATATGAATGATATTTTTGTCTCTATGTATGGTACGTATGTTTATGAGAAATGAAAATCTTCATGTCATAACCCGTCCTTAACCATAAGAACGCGTTAGATAACGTATGATTTCATTGCGAGGTATTGACCTCTATATGAGACATTTTTGAAAGAAAACTGCATATATTATACATTACAAACCATAACCATTATTTTTGTTACAAGCTTAAGACAATAAAAAGAAGATTAACGTTTAGCGATAATCTTCGACTTACAAACTTTACAAATGATGACAACAACACGGTTTCTAGCATATTTTACAACACAACATCTCGGATATGCAGTTTTATTTTTGACACAAACATGCGTACGCAAGATCCTGGTTAGATCCAACATGATGCAGCGGAAGCTTTAGAAATCACCTGAGAATAGACATGTTTAAAAAGGTCAACATAAAGTTGGTGAGATATAGGTTTAATGCCGGCAGCAATATATATATATAGACCACAAGATTTCGTATATAAACAGTTTAATAAAAGTATTCTAAGTGGTTGAGCACTTGGTAACCATACTTAACATTTTCACGTCGCATATTCCCTTTAATATGAAATCTTACTACACCGTACCAAGTGTAGTCACAAAACGAAGTACTGTGCAACCGTTGAATACTGGTCGTCCAGTCCGGTTGGGGTTGTCAGGCCCGATAGATCTATCAACAGGATTCGCGTTTACAATACCGCTGTAAATATTAGTTACCAAGCTACAGGGAAGTATGCCAGTGGTACAACTCAACGTAGAACATATTTTTCAGTTACTTGTGTCCATATCGTAAAACATAAAATACATGTATTCTCATCCCGAAATATTTAGAGTTTAAAAGTGGGACTATATACTCACTCTTGTCTTGATGATATATATATTTTGACTCGGTCTTCCGGTTGATATCACGAACCTATCCATATATAATATATCAATATGTTTTCATTTTAAATCAAACGTTATATATATATATACTTGTTATACTTTTAATATTTTGAATATTTCCTTAGTCCGTAGTTAGCATTCCGATGTTAGTAATTCAATTTTTTTTAATGGTTCATTTTTAGATGTTTAATATACCCGCAATAAACAAAACCCCCAACGAAATAAATAAAACCCCATCGTATATGTATTGGTCGAGATTAATCTTGACCCATGGTACCGGTGTTGTCAAATGACGTGTTGCGTACATAAAGTACCGGTGTTGTCAAATGACGTGTTGCGTACAATCATGGGATCTTATGATTAATCTTCTCGTGTTGTTTACGGGTGATCCTGAACCATATAAAATTGAATTGTAAGTACATATATATAAAATATCATGTTATCTTAGAAATATGTGATTTATATCATTTTTTTCCAATTGATCCCGTAGTTGAAATGATCTAGGATAACCAATTTTGTTTCGGTCATAGTTTCTTCGTTACAAGTCCGTTTTCGTTGATTCAAATTGCCATCTTCTTGGATCGAGTTCTTCTTTAAGACTATGAACTGTAAATACCTTGGTTTGTATTCAAAATCATACGGCATAAGTGAAAGTTTAGTGAAACATATGAAGTTAAACATTTTTGTTACAACAAAATCATTTAATGACCATTTTTCCAAAAATACTTATACTTTGAAAAACCAAGTTTTATCTTGTTAAATTAACATATAAATAAGTTATATTACATGTCTTGAAGTATTTTAAAAATTAAGTTAGAAGGATCTATTTAGTTTGCAAACAAGTTTGAAAACATTCAAACTATGTTCTTGTTGTTAAACTTGTATACCACAAAATATGATAGCTATATATATATGAATCGAATAAGGTTATGAACATAGATTCTACCTCAAGTTCCTTGGATGAAGTTGCTGTAAAAGAGAAGTAAGAAGCTAGAATCAAAAGGGTGCTAGAGGTGGATGAAAGATTGGAAGTAAGTTGGTGTTCTTGGAAGGATTTCTTGAAGTGTTTTTGTATGGTTTTCTTATGGTGTTTTAGTATGGTTTTTGAAGCTAGATCTTCTTGGTAAGTTGCTGAAGTGTTATGGAGTTTAGAGTTCTTGAAAGAGTGTGTGTTTTTGCTAAGATAATTGAAGTGAAAGTGAATCAAAAATGGGAAATGAATGGAAGTATTTAAGGTGGTGATGGTGGCGTTTTTGATGGTGTACAAGGACAAAAGTTTTAGTTGTTTTCTTGTATAATTAGTCAAGCAATCATACAAAAGTAATTACCTAGCTCTAAGGGCATGAATAATGGCTGGTTAGGTGGTGATTTTGATGTGTATTTACTATTAGTAAATACGTATAGGAGCTAGGTATGATACGAGTACAAATACTCTAGGTATACGTATAGAAATTTTGTGAAAAATGAAATGAGGATTCAAATATAGCTATCTTTTGTGAACACACTTATATGGTTTTATGTATTTAAGTTCTTTAAAAGTAATTAAATACATTACTTATACAATATATGTATAACATTATAAGTCTTAAGTATATATGTCAAATAACGTTACGTATTGTTATCGTTTTGAAAACTTAAGTTAGTAGTTTCAAAATACACATATAACTTGTTGTTATTAATATAAAATGAGGTATTAAAACATTCTTTAATCATGTTAAATATGTATATATACATATATATACACAAACGTATAATTATCATATATTGTATAGTTCGTGATATCATCGGTCAAACTAGACGGTCAAACGTTGTGTAAAACTCTTTTCGGAAATATAAGTCTCAACAATTTGGATTGCTTATCATGTTGGTAAGGTTTAATTTATGTAAATATCAATCTTATAAGTATAGAACGATCGAAAAAGTGCGGGTCGTTACATTACCTCCCCGTTAAATAAATTTCGTCCCGAAATTTTAAAATTGTACCTATTTTGCGTTATCGAGAACAAGTGCGGATACTTTCGTTTCATCTGATCCTCTCGTTCCCAAGTAAACTCGGGACCTCTTCGAGCATTCCAACGAACCTTAACAATCGGTATATTGCTCTGTTTGAGCTGTTTAACTTCACGGTCCATGATTTCGATTGGTTCTTCGACGAATTGTAGTTTCTCGTCGACATGGATTTCTTCGAGAGGAATGGTAAGGTCTTCCTTTGCAAGACACTTCTTAAGGTTCGAGATGTGAAAGGTATTATGTACTCCGGCGAGTTGTTGCGGTAACTCGAGTCGATAAGCTACCGGTCCAATGCGTTCGATAATCTTGAACGGGCCTACGTACCTTGGGTTCAGTTTACCCCTTTTTCCGAAACGTATTACACCTTTCCATGGTGACACCTTTAGCATAACCATGTCCCCGACCTAAAACTCTAATGGTTTCCTTCGAACATCGGCGTAGCTCTTTTGGCGACTACGGGCTGTTTTCAATCTCTCCTTGATTTGCACTATCTTCTCAGTCGTTTCATGTATGATCTCAGGACCAGTTAATTGTCGATCTCCTACTTCATTCCAACAGATAGGAGATCTACACTTCCTTCCATACAATGCTTCGAATGGCGCAGCTCCAATGCTCGCATGATAACTATTATTATACGAGAATTCTGCTAACGGTAGATATTTATCCCATCCGTTTCCAAAATCAATCACACATGCCCTGAGCATGTCTTCAAGAGTCTGAATTGTTCTTTCACTCTGCCCGTCGGTCTGCGGATGATATGCGGTACTCATATTCAAACGAGTTCCTAGTGCCTCCTGTAGTGATTGCCAAAACTTTGAGGTAAATCTACTATCACGATCGGATATAATGGAAATAGGTATTCCATGCCTTGAAACAACTTCCTTTATATACAATCGTAATAGTTTCTCCATTCTATCTGTTTCCTTTATAGGCAAGAAATGTGCAGACTTGGTGAGACGATCAACAATCACCCAAATGGTGTCGTATCCCCAGGCAGTCTTTGGTAACTTCGTGATGAAATCCATGGTAATACCATCCCATTTCCATTCTGGGATTTCTGGTTGTTGAAGTAACCCTGACGGCTTTTGATGTTCTGCTTTGACTTTGGAACAAGTCAAACATTCCCCAACATATGTTGCAACGTCGGTCTTTAAGTTAGGCCACCAATAACATGTCTTAAGATCTTGATACATCTTTCCAACTCCAGGATGTATCGAGTATCTTGTCTTATGTGCCTCGTTCAATATCAACTTCCTTAATCCACCCAACTTCGGTACCCAAATACGATTTGCAAAATATCTAATTCCGTCTTCCCGTATAACGAGTTGCTTCTCATACTTCTTCATTATTTCCTTCTTTATGTTTTCTTTATTGAGTGCTTCTTGTTGAACTTCTTTGATTTGTGAGTTGAGATTCATGCGAATTTTTATATTCATTGCTCGAACTCGAATTGGTTCTCGTTCCTTTCTGCTTAAAGCATCGGCCACCACGTTCGCCTTTCCGGGATGATAACGAATTTCACAATCATAGTCGTTTATTAACTCGACCCACCTACGTTGCCTCATGTTCAATTGTTTCTGATCAAAAATATGTTGAAGGCTTTTATGATCAGTAAACACAGTGAATTTAACCCCATACAAGTAGTGTCTCCACATCTTCAATGCAAACACGACTGCTCCCAATTCTAGATCATGCGTCGTATAATTTCGCTCGTGAATCTTCAATTGTCGGGATGCAAATGCAATAACTTTCTTCCGTTGCATAAGAACACAACCAAAACCTTGTCGCGAAGCGTCACAATATATTTCAAAATCATCGTTCCCTTCTGGTAACGATAAAATAGGCGCCGTAGTCAACTTCTTTTTCAGTAATTGAAATGCACTCTCCTGCTCAGAAGTCCATTCATATTTCTTCCCTTTTTGCGTTAACGCTGTCAACGGCTTAGCTATTCGGGAAAAATCTTGAATAAACCTTCTATAATAACCGGCTAAACCCAAAAATTGGCGTATCTGTGTTGGTGTCTTAGGAGTCTCCCATTTTTCAATAGCTTCAGTTTTTGCTGGATCAACCTGAATTCCTTCGCTATTAACAACGTGACCAAGAAATTGCACTTCTTTCAACCAGAAAGCACACTTAGAAAATTTAGCATAAAGTTGTTCTTTTCTCAACAACTCCAGTATCAACCTTAAATGCTCTTCATGCTCTTGCTCACTCTTGGAATAGATAAGAATATCATCAATGAAAACGATAACAAACTTATCTAAATACGGACTACAAACTCGATTCATGAGGTCCATGAATACAGCTGGCGCATTTGTCAACCCAAACGGCATGACCAAAAATTCGTAATGACCATAACGTGTCCGAAAAGCAGTTTTCGGAATGTCCTCTTCTTTAACGCGTAGTTGATGATAGCCCGATCTTAAGTCGATTTTCGAATAAACACATGATCCTTGCAATTGATCAAATAAGTCATCAATTCTCGGTAGTGGATATCGATTCTTGATAGTTAACTTATTTAATTCACGATAGTCTATACACATCCTAAAAGATCCATCTTTCTTCTTAACAAACAAAATTGGAGCTCCCCACGGTGAAGTACTCGGTCGTATGAATCCACGGTCCAATAATTCTTTTAACTGACTTTGAAGTTCTTTTAATTCGGACGGTGCAAGTCTATATGGCGCACGAGCCACTGGTGCAGCTCCTGGTACTAAATCTATTTGAAATTCTACCGATCTAAATGGAGGTAATCCCGGCAATTCTTCCGGAAAAACTTCAGGAAAATCTCTTGCCACAGGCACGTCATTGATGCACTTCTCTTCCTTTTCGACTTTATTAACATGTGCTAAAATAGCGTAACATCCCTTTTCTAAACACTTTTTGGCTTTCAAACAGCTAATGAGTTTTAGCTTTGAATTACCCTTCTCTCCATAAATCATCACCGGTATTTTATCCTTACCAGGAATACGAATTGCCTTCTTGGCACAAACAACTTCCGCTCCTATTTTGGACATCCAGTCCATGCCGACTATTACATCAAAACCTCCTAATTCTACGGGTATTAAGTCGATTTTAAACGTTTCTCCGGCTAGATTTATTTCACAACCACGACAAATTTTATCGGCTTCAATTAGTTTACCATTAGCTAACTCAATCAAGTACTTAGCATCTAGAGGTAATGATGAACAATTCAATTTAGTGTAAAAATTTATACACACGTAACTTCTATCGGCGCCAGTATCAAATAAAATAGATGCTGATAAGTTATTAATGGTAAACGTACCCGTAACAAGTTCCGGGTCTTCTCGTGCCTCTCTAGCATTAATAACAAACGCTCTTCCACGTGCAGGTCCGTCATTCTGATTCGGGCACTGGCTCTTATAGTGACCTTGTTTTCCACACCCAAAACAAGTAATGTTAGCCAAAGCAGTTCTATTTGCGTTGGTGGCAGGAGTCTTGTTACCATTTGCATTTGTAACGAGAGCCTTACAATCTTCAGCAAGATGTCCCTGTCGATTGCATTTGGTGCACAACACACTACAGTAACCAAAGTGATGTTTGTGACAACGGTTGCATAAAGGACTTTGTCCTTTGTAACCAAAGCCTGAACCGCTACCCGCACCTTTCGGGGTTTCTGGTTTCTTAAAAGATTGCTGTTGGTAACCTCGATCATAATTTCCGTTCCACTTCCTTTTGTTGCTCGATACCTTCACCTCAGTAGTGAATGCTTTCTTATCCAGAATGACCTGATCCATTAACTCGTTCGCCATGGTTATAGCTTCATGAATTGTCTTAGGTTTCGATGCTGTAACGTTTGCCTTGACCTTTTTGGGCAAACCACCTTTGTACATTTCAATCTTCCGTGTTTCGGTTGGAACCAATTCAGGACATAGTAAAACCAATTCCATGAATCGCTGATTGTAGTTGGTGATTTCAGTACCAACCACCTTCAAACTTCGTAACTCATCTTCTAACTTAATAACCTCATTCCTTGGACAATACTCGGTGATTATCATTGCTTTGAATTCTTCCCATGGAGTATCATAAGCTACATCTCCTCCTACCGCCTTCACATAATTCTTCCACCATGTAAGTGCACTATCTTGTAAAGTGCACGATGCAAACTTGGTCATGTCTTTTTCATCACAACCACTGATTTTAAACACCGTCTCCATCTTTTCTATCCATCGGGTTAAACCGATCGGTCCTTCCGTTCCACTGAATGATGAAGGTTTGCAAGCTTGGAAAGTTTTGTAAGTACATCCTACACGAGGATTTGGATTAACTGCAGCAGCTCTTGCAGCCTCAACCCATAGCATTCTATCGTTCACTCGCTGGTTGATGAGTTCCTCGAGTTCTTGTTCCGTCATTCGATTCAATCGCGCCATTTCCTAATGAAAGAAAATAATTATTCACATGGAATATTATAGATGTAGTGTGTATTTATAGTACATTTATAGCTTGTTAATAATATGAACCAGGTATTATTATAAAAGCCTTTTCTTCTTATTAGCGTTTTATAATTATATCTTGGGTAGTACCTACCCGTTAATGTTCATACTTAATAGCTTAGTACAGAATCAATTACTACAATCTAAATAATACTTAACCATGGAAAATTATTGCATTTCATACTTCGCTATTTTACATATGCTTACATCAAACTTTAAACAAACCACACTAATAATATTATACAAAACATTATGTGATTCCATGGTTTAATACGGCAGCGCATCATTTGGTCTATTTCCCAAAACATTTATGTCCAGGGAATCCCCCAACGCGAATCCTAGCTGTCTCCCTACGTTTTGGCTGAGGAGCCGAAGAACTAGATGCGGGGATAGCACTAATAGGAATAGCGGGAATAGGGGTGGTAGTGTTGAGTGGAATTGGTGCCACTTCATTCTCATTAAACTCGGGATTTGGATTTTCTAATTCACTAGCTTTTCGTTTCTTTCCTAGTTCGAACTCGTCTTTTGTAATTTCCCGTATTTCTTCCTCGGGTTCACTTTCCTCCTCGGGTTCACTTTCCTCCTCGGGTTCACTTTCCTCCTCGGGTTCACTTTCCTCCTCGGGTTCACTTTCCGATATTTCTATAGTTGGTTCATCCGGAAATTGTGAGTCTTCTCCAAAAATACCACTTTCGTCATCGGATATGTTAATGACTGAAACACAATCTGAAGGTTCTGATTCGGAGTCGCTGAATGTGATAATAAGTTTCGAGCCCGACATCTATCACATAACAACTAACCCATTAGTACTTACATAATATTTACATATAAATTTTTAACCAACAGTGATAAGCAATGGTTTTTAAAATCAGACCCGGTCAAAGTCCAGACTTTACTAATGTATCCTAACGACTTCTTGGTTAGACACACTAATGCAAACCTGGTTCGCTAAGACCAACGCTCTGATACCACATGTCATAACCCGTCCTTAACCATAAGAACGCGTTAGATAACGTATGATTTCATTGCGAGGTATTGACCTCTATATGAGACATTTTTGAAAGAAAACTGCATATATTATACATTACAAACCATAACCATTATTTTTGTTACAAGCTTAAGACAATAAAAAGAAGATTAACGTTTAGCGATAATCTTCGACTTACAAACTTTACAAATGATGACAACAACACGGTTTCTAGCATATTTTACAACACAACATCTCGGATATGCAGTTTTATTTTTGACACAAACATGCGTACGCAAGATCCTGGTTAGATCCAACATGATGCAGCGGAAGCTTTAGAAATCACCTGAGAATAGACATGTTTAAAAAGGTCAACATAAAGTTGGTGAGATATAGGTTTAATGCCGGCAGCAATATATATATATATAGACCACAAGATTTCGTATATAAACAGTTTAATAAAAGTATTCTAAGTGGTTGAGCACTTGGTAACCATACTTAACATTTTCACGTCGCATATTCCCTTTAATATGAAATCTTACTACACCGTACCAAGTGTAGTCACAAAACGAAGTACTGTGCAACCGTTGAATACTGGTCGTCCAGTCCGGTTGGGGTTGTCAGGCCCGATAGATCTATCAACAGGATTCGCGTTTACAATACCGCTGTAAATATTAGTTACCAAGCTACAGGGAAGTATGCCAGTGGTACAACTCAATGTAGAACATATTTTTCAGTTACTTGTGTCCATATCGTAAAACATAAAATACATGTATTCTCATCCCGAAATATTTAGAGTTTAAAAGTGGGACTATATACTCACTCTTGTCTTGATGATATATATATTTTGACTCGGTCTTCCGGTTGATATCACGAACCTATCCATATATAATATATCAATATGTTTTCATTTTAAATCAAACGTTATATATATATATACTTGTTATACTTTTAATATTTTGAATATTTCCTTAGTCCGTAGTTAGCATTCCGATGTTAGTAATTCAATTTTTTTTAATGGTTCATTTTTAGATGTTTAATATACCCGCAATAAACAAAACCCCCAACGAAATAAATAAAACCCCATCGTATATGTATTGGTCGAGATTAATCTTGACCCATGGTACCGGTGTTGTCAAATGACGTGTTGCGTACATAAAGTACCGGTGTTGTCAAATGACGTGTTGCGTACAATCATGGGATCTTATGATTAATCTTCTCGTGTTGTTTACGGGTGATCCTGAACCATATAAAATTGAATTGTAAGTACATATATATAAAATATCATGTTATCTTAGAAATATGTGATTTATATCATTTTTTTCCAATTGATCCCGTAGTTGAAATGATCTAGGATAACCAATTTTGTTTCGGTCATAGTTTCTTCGTTACAAGTCCGTTTTCGTTGATTCAAATTGCCATCTTCTTGGATCGAGTTCTTCTTTAAGACTATGAACTGTAAATACCTTGGTTTGTATTCAAAATCATACGGCATAAGTGAAAGTTTAGTGAAACATATGAAGTTAAACATTTTTGTTACAACAAAATCATTTAATGACCATTTTTCCAAAAATACTTATACTTTGAAAAACCAAGTTTTATCTTGTTAAATTAACATATAAATAAGTTATATTACATGTCTTGAAGTATTTTAAAAATTAAGTTAGAAGGATCTATTTAGTTTGCAAACAAGTTTGAAAACATTCAAACTATGTTCTTGTTGTTAAACTTGTATACCACAAAATATGATAGCTATATATATATGAATCGAATAAGGTTATGAACATAGATTCTACCTCAAGTTCCTTGGATGAAGTTGCTGTAAAAGAGAAGTAAGAAGCTAGAATCAAAAGGGTGCTAGAGGTGGATGAAAGATTGGAAGTAAGTTGGTGTTCTTGGAAGGATTTCTTGAAGTGTTTTTGTATGGTTTTCTTATGGTGTTTTAGTATGGTTTTTGAAGCTAGATCTTCTTGGTAAGTTGCTGAAGTGTTATGGAGTTTAGAGTTCTTGAAAGAGTGTGTGTTTTTGCTAAGATAATTGAAGTGAAAGTGAATCAAAAATGGGAAATGAATGGAAGTATTTAAGGTGGTGATGGTGGCGTTTTTGATGGTGTACAAGGACAAAAGTTTTAGTTGTTTTCTTGTATAATTAGTCAAGCAATCATACAAAAGTAATTACCTAGCTCTAAGGGCATGAATAATGGCTGGTTAGGTGGTGATTTTGATGTGTATTTACTATTAGTAAATACGTATAGGAGCTAGGTATGATACGAGTACAAATACTCTAGGTATACGTATAGAAATTTTGTGAAAAATGAAATGAGGATTCAAATATAGCTATCTTTTGTGAACACACTTATATGGTTTTATGTATTTAAGTTCTTTAAAAGTAATTAAATACATTACTTATACAATATATGTATAACATTATAAGTCTTAAGTATATATGTCAAATAACGTTACGTATTGTTATCGTTTTGAAAACTTAAGTTAGTAGTTTCAAAATACACATATAACTTGTTGTTATTAATATAAAATGAGGTATTAAAACATTCTTTAATCATGTTAAATATGTATATATACATATATATACACAAACGTATAATTATCATATATTGTATAGTTCGTGATATCATCGGTCAAACTAGACGGTCAAACGTTGTGTAAAACTCTTTTCGGAAATATAAGTCTCAACAATTTGGATTGCTTATCATGTTGGTAAGGTTTAATTTATGTAAATATCAATCTTATAAGTATAGAACGATCGAAAAAGTGCGGGTCGTTACACTTGTGGTCTATTAAAATGATGGAAATGATTATTTATGTTAAGCTAATGAACTCACCAACCTTTTGGTTGACACTTTAAAGCATGTTTATTCTCAGGTATGAAAGAAATCTTTCGTTGTGCATTTGCTCACTTTAAAGATATTACTTGGAGTCATTTATGTCATATTTCAAAAGATGTTGCATTCGAGTCGTCGAGTTCATCAAGATTATTATTAAGATAATTATAATTAGATATATTATGAAATGGTATGCATATCGTCAATTTTCGATGTAAGGAAGTTTGTCTTTTCAAAACGGATGCAATGTTTGTAAAATGTATCATATAGAGGTCAAGTACCTCGCGATGTAACCAACTATTGTGAATTGTTTGTAATCGATGTGGACTTTGTTTGGATGGATTAGGACGGGTCCTTTCAGTTGGTATCAGAGCGGTGGTCTTAGCAAACTAGGTCTTGAATTAGTGTGTCTAACTAATAGTTGTTTAGATGCATTAGTGAGTCTGGACTTCGACCGTGTCAGCATGTCAAAAGTTTTGCTTATCTTTTCGTGTCGAAAATTACTTGCTTATCATCCTTAAAATCTAGACACATCTTACTGCCTCTATTGCATAGATAGTGTATAGATAAATTCGTATCTTAGCGTATCTGTTACTGTAAACCTTGCCTGACATATTCCGTAGATTCCTCCGTAACTTATGGGATTTTAGTATTTTATATGCATATGTAAATTATGTATTGCAGGGTATTAATCTACATCCTATAATCTATTTCTTATCGAAAATCTTTCTTCTGATCGTATGAGATGAATCCCTCAATCAGTTCGAATTTCTCGGATTCTGACAGCTATTCCGACATGGATGTTCACCTAAGCTCCGAAAGCAGCGTCACCAGAATGAATTAATCAATCAGACATCCCCAATTCATTTGATGAGTTCGTAGTCGACTTAACCAATGGAGACGCGAAGAAGGCGATCCTTTCCACCAACCAAATTGCCCTCTTGGCGAAGAACCTGAAGCACTTACCGGTGAACCTGTCCGAAACACCAATTTCAGCCTCATTTCCAGGGTATCTCGACACGATTATATTCTATCCACAATTCTAAACCTTATTCATCCACTTGTTCCGACCGATAATCATCTCGGAGTAATAGCAGAAGTCAACGAACTTCACGTCCGAGTTGTAGTCTTGGAAAATATGGTGCAAAACGTACCAGCTTCAGCAACATCACCGAAACCAACAGCACCATCAGCAGCATAACCAGTACCACCAACAACGCAAGTATCAACAACCCATGCCTCCACATCTCATTCTGTACCTCGTGTATAATCATCGTTCTACGTATCGTTCTACAGCAATTACCTTCGTTCCTCATGGCGATTATGTAATCTCTAATGTTTTAGAGATTATGTACTCTAGATCTAACGATAAATTAAATGAGATTAATATCATATTGACTCATTAAATCCATGATTGCATCTGAAGAAAATATATATGTAAGTATATTTTCATAAAGATTGTAATTAAAAATTCTTCGTACAAACTGTTAATGGTAAAAATATTTTAACGGGTAGGTAATACCCGAGGAATATTTAGATTTCACCTTAATAAGTTACACTGTACACTCGTCGAAGCTGATTCAACAGTCATTTACTATCCTACTTACAATCACCGATATACGTATTCGTTCACCGCAGAATAACCATTTTCATTCAATTTCATATTTGGATTTTGACCTATCAGAATCCAACAAGTGGCATAATGAAGAAAATATATGACAAAATAAAATTTGTTAGAAACAGACAAATTAACTATAAGAAATTTTGTTAAGAATCCACGCTAACTCTTCCTAGCTAACTGATTACATTTTATTTATCGTAATTTATTTATCGCAATTTATGTTCTCGCAATTTTATTTATCGTCATTTAATTTCTGGTATTTAATTTACGCACTTTAATTATCGGGACACATATACAAGGTTTTGACATATCATATCGACGCATATATATATATATTATTTGGAATAACCATAGACACTCTATATGCAGTAATGCAGGAGTTAGATATACAGGGTTGAGGTTGATTCTACAATAATATATATACTTTGAGTTGTGATCGAGTCTGAGACATGTACACGGGTCATAATAGGTATTAATTAATTCGAATAATATATATTAAATTATATATGAATTATTGGACTGTTACTGTGGACTATCGACTGTGGACTAAAAAAAACATTGGACAATTAAAATGAATTAAAATACTGATTTTAACATATGAAACTAAACAATTCTTCAAGTTAACACTTGATTTCATCTTAAACCTCATTTGTATCTTAACGATTACAATATGCGTTCAAACCTTTCATAATTCTCGAAAACACCTAAATCGAGAGGATGAACCAACCGCACTATATCTACGGAAGAAAAGATTGATGCACATAGTTATGCACCTGAAAACTCTCGAAAACTGAGTAAACGTTTAACACATAGCTGTGCTAATTCCTTTAGTGTTATTATTACCCAAAATAACTTGGTAATTCCTTGCGAAGTAGCAAATTTTGTCACAGCTCCAGCAAGACAACTCCGACTTTACATTCAAAACAACCTTATTATAACCTTGATATATATGCGTGCTCATTTATTGTTACCAGAGAATCTTTTATATTCCACCATACTACCATCAGCGTTTAATCAATCTCAAAACACAGTTCTCTTGAAACCACCTCGGAATGATAACCGACGATTCAGATATGGCTGCATTAAATGCAGAGGAAACAGTAAAATTGTAGATGGCCTAATTGGCCAAGAGTTTGATGATAAAGAATGGAGTGTTGGGAACGCTCGATAGAAGATTTGGTACTGAAAAATGGATTGAGCTAACCAAGAAGGAGACCAAGGACAAATACAAGGACCAAACCCTATATTCAAAGAATCCAGGTAATTCTGGATCCGATGAAATTTTTAGAGAACATCTTGTTCCAAAGTCATGTTAAAATCTTACGGAAAATTTTTCTTCATCAACCTTCGAAATTAGAAATTCCGAAATATCATCATAAATATCTTCGATATTTCTGAGGATATTTTCATAAATATTCTTGTCCGAATTTATCTACCTCTTCGTGTTTTCTGTATTCCATTATATTGGAAACTTCTGTAAAATCTAAGTATAAATTATGAATGAATTGTGGAGAAGTGTTGGGAATTAAAGCATGGGTTAGTATAATATAATGACGCTTGGCCAACGTGATTATATTACAGTAAGTCATGCTGAGTTTCTAATGAAACGTGATGATGGTTCACAGTAGATCATACCATTATCATGTGTCATGTTACATAACTCTTTCATTCTACTTAATTTCTGAACATATCAAGAAAATGTATTCTTGATGGTTCTATCTTCCGTGATGTTGATAAATTTGAAAATTAAATCGTGCTATCACGTTCCTTCCTGCTTAGAACATTATAATAATTCGAAACTCCATACCTACGAATTCTGGACCATTACTTGAGAAAAGAAAACAAAAGCATGAAGCTCTGAAATAGAAAGGGAGTATAAATTGCAGCAAATAAGAGAGAGCATTAACTGTGGATGACAATGATTATAGAAGACGGAAGCAGGGACTCCGAAATATAAGGGAGAATATAAAGTCCGATAACAACACATAAGTTACAAACCGTGGATATTAATACGAATAGCAATATAAAGACACGTTAGAATTAAGAATAGTATCACCCCAAGGTAATAGTAAAAGTAAACAGATTTTTCTGGTGGAAGATTGAAAAGAAGGATGCCAGAAATGATAATTGGGAAAATATCAAGGATTAGAACGGGATTAAGCATTTTCACAATCTTTTGGATGTACGAACTAAGAAAGAAAGTATAGGAATGGTGAGAATAATGGAACGGAAGAAGTTTAATTTATAATGGAAATATCTTACAGAGTAATCGAGGCAGATCACCGTATTTAATTATAGAGATCTTAATTTTCTTATTCGTCGAAAAATCAAATCTTTTAGATTTCGAAGATTTTCTTTAAATCCATTGAATTCCGGAATTTAAATGTGACTATGTCAAAAGTTAAGGCGAATCTCTATTCTTTATTTCACTCTTTTGTGATAGCTTCACTCGTACTCTTCACAAAAATCAAATTGTTTTGTCTATATTATTCGATGATGATAAAATTCTAATTTTCAACTCATATTCGTCATGAAAACATATTTATTGTCAGCCATGACCATCCTAATCAAATTTCGGGACGAAATTTCTTTAACGGGTAGGTACTGTGACGACCTGGAAATTTCCGACCAAATTTAAACTTAATCTTTATATGAATTCGACACGATAAGCAAAGTCTGTAATGTGGAATCTTGAAAATTTTGAAATGATGTTCATATATTCAATTGACCTTTGACCATTCCCGACGATTCACGAACAACTATTTGTAAATAGATATGTGTGTATATATATATAAATAATAATTTGAAATATAGTTTGAAATATTTAATATTCTTGTTATGAAATATGATATTATAATAATTATTATTATTATTTAAAACATATCTATATATACATAAAAGTATATTAAAAATAAATATTTAATGATTGTAATACTAATTTAATGTGCCGATTGATATGAAGCAAGTTTAATTTGAACTTATATGATTTTAAAATAAACGGTGATCTGAAAATGTGTTATCTATAGGCTTATTAAATATATATTTAGGAGCTATTTCTTAAATTTTTACACTTAGTATATTTTACTTGGGATTGAGCGCCAATAATCAACTAACTTTTTATTGATTGATTTTACACCCTAAAAGACCGAAATAATTAAAAATAGTTAATTTAAAAATTTGGGATATTTCTGAAGACTTTTATTCACCACTGATTAACAACAGAGTATGAAATTCAGTCCGTGAAAGGCGACGGCTAACTATCTACACATTTATATTTCTTTGATTATTATTATATTATTAATATTATTATTATATTATAGATTATAGCTATTTTTGTTCTCAACTGCATGATTTATTCTATATCCGTGATATGTGTTTTGTGATTGATTGAAAACTACTGTATCACTTTATGAATTCTTCACAAATTGAGATTTACATATGTACATTATATATTTAACTGCATACATATACTGTTACACTATATCTATATATGAACAACTCAACCATCTAGTAAACATCATCACCTCACTTCTATATCTTCTTCTTCTCTTTTTTCACAATATGAGCCACCTCTATACTCCATCCACATCACGGCCACCTTCCATTATCTTTCGTCATGTAACCACCAGCAAAAATCACACACACCCGATCACTTCAATATTGATACAACCATCAACTTGTTATTTTCTTATTACCTTGTGAACTATCATCTTCACCTATCAAGAACCCAACACCCAAGATCACCACTTTAGTGCAACCACAATCCATCAAGGTCACCCCATTGAACAACAACCAATGACGGTTGCTATGTTTGTCTTCTGTTACCACCACATTGATACCCATATTGAATCGACATCACCACACCTCCATCATGATCACCATCTACCATCACAAACCTAAAACCTTTTTCATACTACGACCCTTCTATTTTTATTTTTATTGCTACCCATCAAACCATAGCTCACATGTTACCACGAGACCAACCTGCAACAACGATTGTGCCTGCCAATGTTGGTCTCCCTACTGCACTTATCTTCTGTTTCCTGTCTTATTCAAAAACTCACAACCCGCCACCACTTATGTGTAACCCACATACTAATGATATAGATTCTCTATTATTATTATTATTATTTTTTTCTTTCTTTTGACTTCAACAAGACCCAACTGTTGCAGTTTATATTTCTTTACTCCTTGAACAATGAAAATGCAAGAATTATAAAAAGGTGATGCGTGAATGGGTGACACCATGAATGATGAAAAAGAGGATGTTTTAAGTGGAATAAATTTTAAGAATCGGAGGACCCCTCCATTAATTCATGTCGACCAATTCATTTTGCAAGATGGAAATTAAAGCATTGTGGACCTGAGCAAATGGTTTGAGCTAGCTACTTTTGGACCGTGGCCAAATCCATTAGTTTTATTATTATTATTATTATTTTTTATTTTCCTTTTGAAGCCCAACTATATACTGCTGCTACGCTTATAAATTCTTCTGTTTGAACGCTGTACGATGATGATAAAAGGTGAAGACGATGAACCATCGCCGTCTGTTGTTTTCTCATTCCTTAAACAACCCAAATTTTTGAACACCCATTTGAGCTTGTTTCTGCTTCAATTCTTTCACAGATTACTTCGACTGCTGCCGCGTATTTTTACTTCGTGATGATTCGAGTGTTAATGAGACGAGGTTAGTAATGAAAAGGAGAACCGTTGTTGCTACTTCTTTTGTAAACTTCCTGTTTTATGAATGATAACAAAGATGAGAGATGGTATTATATATAAGATGAAGATGATGAGTTGTAAAGATGAAAAGAAGATCGATAATAATATGGGTGATGATACAGTGATATGAACCGAAACCCTTTAAGTTTACTTGGACTAATTGATAGTTGGGCTTAGATAATTCAACTTGGGCCGTTCTTATTGGTATTGTTGGACCGAAAACTTGTTTTATTAGTTGGGCCAAGAATTTACTTTGTTATTGGGCCAAAAATCCGGTATATGTTTGCTGATGGGCCATGCTCAAAACCACTTAGTTTTAATTGAGTTCTAAAAAGGCAGTCAAGCTTATAAGAGATATAGTCATTTAATGAGCTAAATAATTCAGAAAGCATCAAATAGCACATTGGTTTGTTGGGTTGTTGTTTAGCGAGAGGTCTTGGGTTCGAGTCCGGGCAGTGGTGTATTTTTTTTTAAAAAAGCTTGTTTCTTCAAAGGTTGCACCCTTTTATTATTATTATTATTATTATTATTATTATTATTATTATTATTATTATTATTATTATTATTATTATTATTATTATTATTATTATTATTATTATTATTATTATTATTATTATTATTATTATTATCACTATTTTAGTATTATAAATATTATTTTAATGAACAAATGACATTTATATAAAAATATGTTTTTACATCTATATTAATATTAGATACTATTTTATTTAATAAAATGTTATTATAATTAAGTTACAAATAATATATAAATATATTTTAAAGTAAAGCATGTATATAAATATTAATTCTAATACATTATATAATATTTTCAAGCATTAATATATGATATTTATAAAAACTAACATATATTATACCCTAATAAAATGCTTTAATAAGAATCTATTATATAAATATTAAGCATCTAAAATATAAAATAAATATAATTAATTTTTTATTAAAATAACATACAAATTATTAATATAAGAAGTATACTAATAATATTAATATATAAACTTGATAATTGTTATTATGTGTTTTAATATATATAAAACTGATATAGGTTCGTGAATCCGAGGCCAACCCTACTTTTGTTCAATGTCGTCATATGTATTTTTACTACAAAATATATTAGGTGAGTTTCATTTTCTCCCTTTTTAAATGCGTTTGCAATATATATTTTTGGGACTGAGAATACATGCGCTGATTTTATAACTGTTTTATGAAATAGACACAAGTACTTAAAACTACATTCTATGGCTGGATTATTAAACCGAATATGCCCCTTTATAGTCTGGTAATCTAAGAATTAGGGAATAGACACCCTAATTGACGCGAATCCTAAAGATAGATCTATCGGGCCCAACAAGCCCCATCCAAAGTATCGAATGCTTTAGTACTTCGAAATTAATATCATGTCCGAAGGAGGATCCCGGAATGATGGGGATATTCTTATATGCATCTTGTTAATGTCGGTTACCAGGTGTTCAATCCATATGAATGATATTTTTGTCTCTATGTATGGGACGTATGTTTATGAGAAATGAAAATCTTGTGGTCTATTAAAATGATGGAAATGATTATTTATGTTAAGCTAATGAACTCACCAACCTTTTGGTTGACACTTTAAAGCATGTTTATTCTTAGGTATGAAAGAAATCTTTCGCTGTGCATTTGCTCACTTTAAAGATATTACTTGGAGTCATTCATGACATATTTCAAAAGATGTTGCATTCGAGTCTTCGAGTTCATCAAGATTATTATTAAGATAATTATAATTAGATATATTATGAAATGGTATGCATATCGTCAATTTTCGATGTAAGGAAGTTTGTCTTTTCAAAACGGATGCAATGTTTGTAAAATGTATCATATAGAGGTCAAGTACCTCGTGATGTAACCAACTATTGTGAATCATTTGTAATCGATGTGGACTTTGTTTGGATGGATTAGGACAGGTCCTTTCAGTTGGTATCAGAGCGGTGGTCTTAGCAAACTAGGTCTTGAATTAGTGTGTCTAATTAATAGTTATTTAGATGAATTAGTGAGTCTGGACTTCGACCGTGTCAGCATGTCAAAAGTTTTGCTTACCTTTTTGTGTCGAAAATTACTTGCTTATCATCCTTAAAATCTAGACACATCTTACTGCCTCTATTGCATAGATAGTGTATAGATAAATTCGTATCTTAGCGTATCTGTTACTGTAAACCTTGCCTGACATATTCCGTAGATTCCTACGTAACTTATGGGATTTTAGTATTTTATATGCATATGTAAATTATGTATTGTAGGGTATTAATCTACATCCTATAATCTATTTCTTATCGAAAATCTTTCTTCTGATCGTACGAGAAGAATCCCTCAATCAGTTCGAATTTCTCGGATTCTGACAGCTATTCCAACATGGATGTTCACCTAAGCTCCGAAAGCAGCGTCACCAGAATGAATCAATCAATCAGACATCCCCAATTCATTTGATGAGTTCGTAGTCGACTTAACCAATGGAGACGCGAAGAAGTCGATCCTTTCCACCAACCAAATTGCCCTCTTGGCGAAGAACCTGAAGCACTTACCGGTGAACCTGTCTGAAACACCAATTTCAGCCTCATTTCCAGGGTATCTCGACACGATTATATTCTATCCACAATTCTAAACCTTATTCATCCACTTGTTCCGACCGATAATCATCTCGGAGTAATAGCAGAAGTCAACGAACTTCACGTCCGAGTTGTAGTCTTGGAAAATATGGTGCAAAACATACCAGCTTCAGCAACATCACCGACACCAACAGCACCATCAGCAGCATAACCAGTACCACCAACAACGCAAGTATCAACAACCCATGCCTCCACATCTCATTATGTACCTCGAGTATAATCATCGTTCTACGTATCGTTCTACAGCAATTACCTTCGTTCCTCATGGCGATTATGTAATCTCTAATGTTTTAGAGATTATGTACTCTAGATCTAACGATAAATCAAATGAGATTAATATCATATTGACTCATTAAATCCATGATTGCATCTGAAGAAAATATATATGTAAGTATATTTTCATAAAGATTGTAATTAAAAATTCTTCGTACAAACTGTTAATGGTAAAAATATTTTAACGGGTAGGTAATACCCGAGGAATATTTAGATTTCACCTTAATAAGTTACACTGTACACTCGTCGAAGCTGATTCAACAGTCATTTACTATCCTACTTACAATCACCGATATACGTATTCGTTCACCGCAGAATAACCATTTTCATTCAATTTCATATTTGGATTTTGACCTATCAGAATCCAACAAGTGGCATAATGAAGAAAATATATGACAAAATAAAATTTGTTAGAAACAGACAAATTAACTATAAGAAATTTTGTTGAGAATCCACGCTAACTCTTCCTAGCTAACTGATTACATTTTATTTATCGCAATTTATTTATCGCAATTTATGTTCTCGCAATTTTATTTATCGTCATTTAATTTCTGTTATTTAATTTACGCACTTTAATTATCGGGACACATATACAAGGTTTTAACATATCATATCGACGCATATATATATATATTATTTGGAATAACCATAGACACTCTATATGCAGTAATGCAGGAGTTAGATATACAGGGTTGAGGTTGATTCTACAATAATATATATACTTTGAGTTGTGATCGAGTCTGAGACATGTACACGGGTCATAATAGGTATTAATTAATTCAAATATTATATATTAAATTATATATGAATTATTGGACTGTTACTGTGGACTATCGACTGTGGACTCAAAAAAACATTGGACAATTAAAATGAATTAAAATACTGATTATAACATATGAAACTAAACAATTCTTCAAGTTTCCACTTGATTTCATCTTAAACCTCATTTGTATCTTAACGATTACAATCTGCGTTCAAACCTTTCATAATTCTCGAAAACACCTAAATTGAGAGGATGAACCAACCGCACTATATCTACGGAAGAAAAGATTGATGCACATAGTTATGCACCTGAAAACTCTCGGAAACTGAGTAAACGTTTAACACATAGCTGTGCTAATTCCTTTAGTGTTATTATTACCCAAAATAACTTGGTAATTCCTTGCGAAGTAGCAAATTTTGTCACAGCTCCAGCAAGACAACTCCGACTTTACATTCAAAACAACCTTATTATAACCTTGATATATATGCGTGCTCATTTATTGTTGCCAGAGAATCTTTTATATTCTACCATACTACCATCAGCGTTTAATCAATCTCAAAACACAGTTCTCTTGAAACCACCTCGGAATGATAACCGACGATTCAGATATGGCTGCATTAAATGCAGAGGAAACAGTAAAATTGTAGATGGCCTAATTGGCCAAGAGTTTGATGATAAAGAATGGAGTGTTGGGAACGCTCGATAGAAGATTTGGTACTGAAAAACGGATTGAGCTAACCAAGAAGGAGACCAAGGACAAATACAAGAACCAAACCCTATATTCAAAGAATCCAGGTAATTCTGGATCCGATGAAATTTTTAGAGAACATCTTGTTCCAAAGTCATGTTAAAATCTTACGGAAAATTTTTCTTCATCAACCTTCGAAATTAGAAATTCCGAAATATCATCATAAATATCTTCGATATTTCTGAGGATATTTTCATAAATATTCTTGTCCGAATTTATCTACCTCTTCGTGTTTTCTGTATTCCATTATATTGGAAACTTCTGTAAAATCTAAGTATAAATTATGAATGAATTGTGGAGAAGTGTTGGGAATTAAAGCATGGGTTAGTATAATATAATGACGCTTGGCCAACGTGATTATATTACAGCAAGTCATGCTGAGTTTCTAATGAAACGTGATGATGGTTCACAGTAGATCATACCATTATCATGTGTCATGTTACATAACTCTTTCATTCTACTTAATTTCTGAACATATCAAGAAAATGTATTCTTGATGGTTCTATCTTCCGTGATGTTGATAAATTTGAAAATTAAATCGTGCTATCACGTTCCTTCCTGCTTAGAACATTATAATAATTCGAAACTCCATACCTACGAATTCTGGACCATTACTTGAGAAAAGAAAACAAAAGCATGAAGCTCTGAAATAGAAAGGGAGTATAAATTGCAGCAAATAAGAGAGAGCATTAACTGTGGATGACAATGATTATAGAAGACGGAAGCAGCGACTCCGAAATATAAGGGAGAATATAAAGTCCGATAACAACACATAAGTTACAAACCGTGGATATTAATACGAATAGCAATATAAAGACACGTTAGAATTAAGAATAGTATCACCCCAAGGTAATAGTAAAAGTAAACAGATTTTTCTGGTGGAAGATTGAAAAGAAGGATGCCAGAAATGATAATTGGGAAAATATCAAGGATTAGAACGGGATTAAGCATTTTCACAATCTTTTGGATGTACGAACTAAGAAAGAAAGTATAGGAATGGTGAGAATAATGGAACGGAAGAAGTTTAATTTATAATGGAAATATCTTACAGAGTAATCGAGGCAGATCACCGTATTTAATTATAGAGATCTTAATTTTCTTATTCGTCGAAAAATCAAATCTTTTAGATTTCGAAGATTTTCTTTAAATCCATTGAATTCCGGAATTTAAATGTGACTATGTCAAAAGTTAAGGCGAATCTCTATTCTTTATTTCACTCTTTTGTGATAGCTTCACTCGTACTCTTCACAAAAATCAAATTGTTTTGTCTATATTATTCGATGATGATAAAATTCTAATTTTCAACTCATATTCGTCATGAAAACATATTTATTGTCAGCCATGACCATCCTAATCAAATTTCGGGACGAAATTTCTTTAACGGGTAGGTACTGTGACGACCTGGAAATTTCCGACCAAATTTAAACTTAATCTTTATATGAATTCGACACGATAAGTAAAGTCTGTAATGTGGAATCTTGAAAATTTTGAAATGATGTTCATATATTCAATTGACCTTTGACCATTCCCGACGATTCACGAACAACTATTTGTAAATAGATATGTGGGTATATATATATAAATAATAATTTGAAATATAGTTTGAAATATTTAATATTCTTGTTATGAAATATGATATTATAATAATTATTATTATTATTTAAAACATATCTATATATACATAAAAGTATATTAAAAATAAATATTTAATGATTGTAATACTAATTTAATGTGCCGATTGATATGAAGCAAGTTTAATTTGAACTTATATGATTTTAAAATAAACGGTGATCCGAAAATGTGTTATCTATAGGCTTATTAAATATATATTTAGGAGCTATTTCTTAAATTTTTACACTTAGTATATTTTACTTGGGATTGAGCGCCAATAATCAACTAACTTTTTATTGATTGATTTTACACCCTAAAAGACCGAAATAATTAAAAATAGTTAATTTAAAAATTTGGGATATTTCTGAAGACTTTTATTCACCACTGATTAACAACAGAGTATGAAATTCAGTCCGTGAAAGGCGACGGCTAACTATCTACACATTTATATTTCTTTGATTATTATTATATTATTAATATTATTATTATATTATAGATTATAGCTATTTTTGTTCTCAACTGCATGATTTATTCTATATCCGTGATATGTGTTTTGTGATTGATTGAAAACTACTGTATCACTTTATGAATTCTTCACAAATTGAGATTTACATATGTACATTATATATTTAACTGCATACATATACTGTTACACTATATCTATATATGAACAACTCAACCATCTAGTAAACATCATCACCTCACTTCTATATCTTCTTCTTCTTCTCTTTTTTCACAATATGAGCCACCTCTATACTCCATCCACATCACGGCCACCTTCCATTATCTTTCGTCATGTAACCACCAGCAAAAATCACACACACCCGATCACTTCAATATTGATACAACCATCAACTTGTTATTTTCTTATTACCTTGTGAACTATCATCTTCACCTATCAAGAACCCAACACCCAAGATCACCACTTTAGTGCAACCACAATCCATCAAGGTCACCCCATTGAACAACAACCAATGACGGTTGCTATGTTTGTCTTCTGTTACCACCACCTTGACACCCATATTGAATCGACATCACCACACCTCCATCATGATCACCATCTACCATCACAAACCTAAAACCTTTTTCATACTACGACCCTTCTATTTTTATTTTTATTGCTACCCATCAAACCATAGCTCACATGTTACCACGAGACCAACCTGCAACAACGATTGTGCCTGCCAATGTTGATCTCGCTACTGCACTTGTCTTCTGTTTCCCGTCTTATTCAAAAACTCACAACCCGCCACCACTTATGTGTAACCCACATACTAATGATATAGATTCTCTATTATTATTATTTTTTTTTCTTTCTTTTGACTTCAACAAGACCCAACTGTTGCAGTTTATATTTCTTTACTCCTTGAACAATGAAAATGCAAAAATTATAAAAAGGTGATGCGTAAATGGGTGACACCATGAATGATGAAAAAGTGGATGTTTTAAGTGGAATAAATTTTAAGAACCGGAGGACCCCTCCATTAATTCATGTCGACCAATTCATTTTGCAAGATGGAAATTAAAGCATTGTGGACCTGAGCAAATGGTTTGAGCTAGCTACTTTTGGACTGTGGCCAAATCCATTCGTTTTATTATTATTATTATTATTATTATTTTTTCTTTTCCTTTCGAAGCCCAACTATATACTGCTGCTACGCTTATAAATTCTTCTGTTTGAACGCTGTGCGATGATGATAAAAGGTGAAGACGATGAACCATGGCCGTCTGTTGTTTTCTCATTCCTTAAACAACCCAACTTTTTGAACACCCATTTGAGCTTGTTTCTGCTTCAATTCTTTCACAGATCACTTCCACTGCAACCGCGTATTTTTACTTCGTGATGATTCGAGTGTTAATGAGACGAGGTTAATAATGAAAAGGAGAACCGTTGTTGCAACTTCTTTTGTAAACTTCCTGTTTTATGAATGATAACAAAGATGAGAGATGGTATTATATACAAGATGAAGATGATGAGTTGTAAAGATGAAAAGAAGATCGATAATAATATGGGTGATGATACAGTGATATGAACCGAAACCCTTTAAGTTTACTTGGACTAATTGATAGTTGGGCTTAGATAATTCAACTTGGGCCGTTCTTATTGGTATTGTTGGACCGAAAACTTGTTTTATTAGTTGGGCCGAGAATTTACTTTGTTGTTGGGCCAAAAATCCGGTATATGTTTGCTGATGGGCCATGCTCAAAACCACTTAGTTTTAATTGAGTTCTAAAAAGGCAGTCAAGCTTATAAGAGATATAGTCATTTAATGAGCTAAATAATTCAGAAAGCATCAAATAGCACATTGGTTTGATGGGTTGTTGTTTAGCGAGAGGTCTTGGGTTCGAGTCCGGGCAGTGGTGTATTTTTTAAAAAAAAGCTTGTTTCTTCAAAGGTTGTACCCTTTTATTACTATTATTATTATTATTATTATTATTATTATTATTATTATTATTATTATTATTATTATTATTATTATTATTATTATCACTATTTTAGTATTATAAATATTATTTTAATAAACAAATGACATTTATATAAAAATATGTTTTTACATCTATATTAATATTAGATACTATTTTATTTAATAAAATGTTATTATAATTAAGTTACAAATAATATATAAATATATTTTAAAGTAAAGCATGTATATAAATATTAATTCTAATACATTATATAATATTTTCAAGCATTAATATATGATATTTATAAAACCTAACATATATTATACCCTAATTAAAATGCTTTAATAAGAATCTATTATATAAATATTAAGCATCTAAAATATAAAATAAATATAATTAATTTATTTATTAAAATAACATACAAATTATTAATATAAGAAGTATACTAATAATATTGATATATAAACTTGATAATTGTTATTATATGTTTTAATATATATAAAACTGATATAGGTTCGTGAATCCGAGGCCAACCCTACTTTTGTTCAATGTCGTCATATGTATTTTTACTACAAAATACATTAGGTGAGTTTCATTTGCTCCCTTTTTAAATGCTTTTGCAATATATATTTTTGGGACTGAGAATACATGCGCCGATTTTATAACTGTTTTACGAAATAGACACAAGTACTTAAAACTACATTCTATGGTTGGATTATTAAACCGAATATGCCCCTTTATAGTCTGGTAATCTAAGAATTAGGGAACATACACCCTAATTGACGCGAATCCTAAAGATAGATCTATCGGGCCCAACAAGCCCCATCCAAAGTATCGGATGCTTTAGTACTTCGAAATTAATATCATGTCCGAAGGAGGATCCCGGAATGATGGGGATATTCTTATATGCATCTTGTTAATGTCGGTTACCAGGTGTTCAATCCATATGAATGATATTTTTGTCTCTATGTATGGGACGTATGTTTATGAGAAATGAAAATCTTGTGGTCTATTAAAATGATGGAAATGATTATTTATGTTAAGCTAATGAACTCACCAACCTTTTGGTTGACACTTTAAAGCATGTTTATTCTTAGGTATGAAAGAAATCTTTCGCTGTGCATTTGCTCACTTTAAAGATATTACTTGGAGTCATTCATGACATATTTCAAAAGACGTTGCATTCGAGTCGTCGAGTTCATCAAGATTATTATTAAGATAATTATAATTAGATATATTATGAAATGGTATGCATATCATCAATTTTCGATGTAAGGAAGTTTGTCTTTTCAAAACGGATGCAATGTTTGTAAAATGTATCATATAGAGGTCAAGTACCTCGCGATGTAACCAACTATTGTGAATCGTTTGTAATCGATGTGGACTTTGTCCGGATGGATTAGGACGGGTCCTTTCACAATCACCATTAACCGTCACCCGACTACTATTATCTAATACCACCATCGATCTCTTCTATTTGCTGGATCCACAAAACATCACTTCATCACCAATCTAGCTTATGATTCTATCTCACAAACCAAAACTTACTACTTAGAAACAAGTTTTTGTTACTTGTTTTCTGTTTTGAAAACCATATTCGTCATCCCATAAATATACATATATATATATATATATATATATATATATATATATGTAAATGAACGATACTGTTGTCAGTAATCAATCAAACACCTGCATCTCTTTTCACTTCAGTTCGAATCTGCTTCCTGTCAAATTGAATAATCGATCAGCGAGTTAGCACTTGCTATCATTTTAAGGGTAAATTGAAGCATGCAATCGAAGTTATTATATATATATATATATATATATATATATATATATATATATATATATATATATATATATATATATATATATATATATATATCTGTATATGGCCGACAATATTTAATCATGGATCAATCACTTACAATTATTCTTTTGCTAGTGGGTTATAGTAGAACAGTATAAAGGTACATACAAATAACTAAATCAAAGGGAAAAGCCATCGGTTCCATTGACTTGACACCCTTACATACGTGATATATTTTTCTCCCACTTGGTGGACCACGATGAAAAGATTGATAGTAGATGTAAGAGTATAATAATGATGATGAGCTGTTAGTGGTGATAATGAAGGATACATATATTTTGATAACTGGGGACCTGCTGTATATTTTACTTCCCATCGCTATTTTTTTATGATTAGGTTAATAGAAGTGTAAAAGTCATCAGTTGGGCCGTATCCAAGTGGGGTTATCTATTTGGGTTGTAATCCAACCCATAATTTCGATTGGGCCGTATATATATTTCTTCTTTGGACTTGCAACTTGGGCCATGGTCGCTGCAGTCTTCTCCTTCTGTTTCTACTATGATCACCAAAATCAACCTATAACTTATCCGTGTGCTGCTTCTTTCATTAAAACAACTCTTTCGTTGCTGCATCTACCTCCTGTTCCATTCTATTATTCTGTTTATATGCTCATGAAGATGATGATGGCCAATGAAGATAAAATGAGAAGCTTTATGATGAAGTGGATGATTGGAAGGATGATAATGATAACGATGGTATTGGGATGATGATGATTATGATTATGAAGAGGATTAGATGAATATTGTGACATTAGTTTAAGATGATGATGATTAGGGTTTAATGTTAAAGAAGATGATAACAGAAAATCGGTTTAATTAGAATTAGTGTATTAATAATCTAAGAAAAACTGAATTGGCGGAGTGGTTTGGTGTTATGACGGGTGATCGAGGAGTCGTGGGTTCGAGCCCGGACAGTGGCGTTTCTTTTTAAAGCTTGTTCCTTTTAAGGTAGTTTTATATTATTATTATTATTATTATTATTATTATTATTATTATTATTATTATTATTATTATTATTAGTATTATTATTATTAGTATGAGTATTATTAATATTATCAATATAAGTATCATTATTAGAAAAATCATTATTTTCATTATTATTATTATTAGTATTCATTGTTATTAGAATTAACATTTTTTTTATTAAAAGTATCATTCTTATTAAAGTTATCATTTTATCACTAATATTAAAAGTATCATTCTTATTAAAGTTATCATTTTATCACTAGTATTAAAAGTATCATTTTTAACTCTATTATCATTTTTATCATTTCTAATATTATTTTAGTATTAAAATAATTTTAACAAACAAACGATATATATATGTATACAAAAATATATTAAATACATATAACATAATAAAAATTAATATTTTTATATATAAAATAAATATATGAAACATATAGGTTATTAATATAAAAATTATATAAATAATAATTTATATATATATATATATATATATATATATATATATATATATATATATATAAACTTATTCGGTTATAATTATATGTGTTAATTTATATATTACTGAAATAGGTTCGTGAATCCCAGACCAACCCTAAACTTGTTCAATGACGTCATATGTATTTTTACTACAAAATACAGTATGGTGAGTTTCATTTGCCTTTTTACCCTTTATATTTTTGGGCTGAGAATACATGCGCAATTTTTATAAATGTTTTACGAAATAGACACAAGTAATTGAAACTACATTATACGGGTAAATGATCGAAGCCGAATATGCCCCTTTTGCTTGGTAAACTAAGAATTAGTAAACCGATCTACTAATTGACGCGAATCCTAAAGATAAATCTATTGGGCCTAACGAACCCCATCCAAAGTACCGAATGCTTTAGTACTTCGATGTTGTTTTATCATGTCCGAAGGATTTCCCAGAATGATAGGGGATATTCTTATATGCATCTTGTTAATGTCGGTTACTAGGTGTTCACCATATGAATGATTTTTGTCTCTATGCATGGGACGTATGTTTATGAGAACTGGAAATGAAATTCTTGTGGTCTATTAAAATGATGAAAATGATTATTTATGTTAAACTAATGAACTCACCAATCTTTTGGTTGACACTTTAAAGCATGTTTATTCTCAGGTATTAAAGAAATCTTCCGCTGTGCATTTACTCATTTTAGAGATACTACTTGAAGTCATTCATGACATATTTCAAAAGACGTTGCATTCGAGTTCCTTGAGTTCATCAAGATTATTATTAAGTCAATTATAGTTGAATATATTATGAAATGGTATGCATGCCTGTCAACTTTTGATGTGAAGAAAGTTTGTCTTTTAAAAACGAATGCAATGTTTGTAAAATGTATCATATAGAGGTCAAGTACCTCGTGATCATCGGTATATTATTCTTCTGTGGATTCTTCTGATGAACGGACTTCTTCAGTATTTTGGTGCTTCACTTCGACACTTGCAGGGTCAATTTCTATATCTTTAACCTCAGCCTTATTAGTTTTCTTCTTAAAACAAATAATTAAATCGTGATCTTCCATCTCGATCATCATTAAATCTTCGTGACGTTTCAAGCTTAGAGAGGGTATTATCGCAGTTTCTTTTATGTCTCCCATTTCCTCTTCCTCCTCAGATTCTTCCTCTTCCTTTATTTCTTTGTTGGGATCCTCTTCTTCCATTTTTGGGTCGTCATCAGACTGTGATTCGACACCCATCTCGATATCATCTCTGCATGTCTAGAAAGATCGGAAGGTCGGTTAATTTTAAAGGTAACGCTCTCCCCATGTGATCGCAAAATCAAGGTTTGATTGTACACATCAATGATAGTCCTAGCCGTATTCATGAAAAGACTTCCTAACACTATTGGTGTGTGAAGGTCCTCCTTGATGTCCATCACTATGAAATCCATTGGATATAAGAATTTATCGACTTTCACCAAGACGTTCTCAACTATGCCCTTAGGATATCGATTTGTGTGATCGGTAAGTCAGATTGCCATTTTAGTTGGTGACAAGTATCCTAGCTCTAATCTCTTGTAGAGAGAATATGAGATTAGGTTGATACTTGCTCCTAAATCTGCTAGCGCATGAATGGTTCCAGATTGGTAGATCGAACACGGGAAAATGAATCGGCCCGTATCTCCTAGATTTTGTGGTAAAGAGTTTCTGAGTAATGCCGACCATTCTTCACTCAGTGGAATTTTGTTGGAATCTGTTATCCTTTCCTTCGTAGAGAGAAGCCTTCGGATGTATCTCTTCTGGTTGGGAACTTTGGACATGGTGTCCAGGAATCTTCCATCAAGTTTGTAGGTATCGAGCTTGGATGGTTCTTCCTGTAGCCTTCTAGGATAAGGTACACGAACTAGAGTTTGGGGGGCAGCTTCTGAGTATATGTTGATTTGTTCTTGAGCCTAGCTGACCTTTTCCGTGGTTCTTCCCTTGGGATTATGGAGTCCATTTGCTTAGCTTCCTCTATGTAGGGATTTTGGATAGTATTACTAGGTAATCTTCCTTGTGGTCGGGTTTCAAGGCGTTGTGATAACTGTCCAAGCTGTGTTTCTAGACTTTTGAACAGAGCCAATTGATTTTTCATTAGTATCTCCGTCTGATCTTGGCTAGATGCAATTCTCTGATTTAGCTGTTGTTGTCCTTGAATGAACTGAGTCAACTGATCATCAGTCCCGAGAGTAGGGTTGGTTACTTTCTTAATTTAGGTGGTTGGGGAATTTTCCTCAGCTGGTGGACCAGTGAGTGGAAGTGGTTGATCGTAGGTCAATTGAGATTGTTGAGGTGGATAAGGTGGGTAACGATAGCGAAAAGGCTGGGTGTTTCATTGAAACTGGTTAACCCTAGGTTGTTGATTAAATCCGAGATTTGATTGACGAGTTGGGTATTGAACGTAATAGACTGAATCGTCGAGGTTCTCGTACTCAACTTGATATTCTTCTGTGGGTTACGGGTGGGTACAATTAACACATGTTTGAACCTGGTTAACCAGCTACGGCCGCGTCTTCAATCTTCGAGTTGTTTGGTAAGAGATTCCATCTTATCCGTTAGGGATTTGATGGCCTCCATTTGATTGTTAAGCGCGGAGAGTGGGGTAGATGATGAAGTTGTTTCACCACTGTTCCATTCATGATGATGCATTGTCATGTTCTCGAGCAACTCCCATGTTTTGTCTGCGGTTTGATTCATCAGATTTCCTTGAGCTGATGCATTGATCGTCGTCCTATGATTTACCGTAAGACCATTGTAGAAGGTACAGATTTGAGTTGACCGTTTTAAATCGCTCCATGCAGTGTAAAGAGATTCATCATAACTTTGTTTAAATTTAATGATGTCATTCTTAAGCTTGGTTTGTTTAGAAGGAGGGAAATATTTGGTTAGGAATTTAGTAGCCATCTCCGTCCATGACGTGATGGAATCTTTTTCAATGTTTGTGTATGATGAGTGAGAAAATAGGGTAACAAGTATAGCCGGACTATCTCTTGTCCTATCCCTGGCTGTTTGTAGGAGTTCGAAAGAGATATGAATTTATCAAGGTGAGAGTTAGGATCGTCATTCTGTAATCCATGAAAATGACAACTATTTTGGATAAGCTGTATAATCTGATGCTTTAACTCGAACGAGTGTCCTTGAATCTCCGGGAATCTGATCGGCCCTCCTCGACCTTCAATCGAGGGTTTGGTGTTTTCTGCTAAAGTAACGCGTAACACCATTTGATTTCTGATTTGTTCTTCTTTGGTGCTTGCGTGCTTTAGAGATTATTGCATCTGGATCAGGTACGAAAAACAACGGCCCTGGTCTAGATCGGGTTTGGGTCATACACTGGGTATGCCTTTTTGTTTTAAATTTTATGGTAGATAAACTAAGTTCCTAATTTAATCCAAGGCAATCTAAATTAACCTAAGGTAATCTAAGGTAATCTAGGAAAATCTAAGGTAATTATCCTAAGTTTATATATGTTTTTGGTGTGATAACCCAGAAAATTCCAACCAAATTTAAACTTGATCTTTATGTGTTTCCGACACGATAAGCAAAGTCTGTAATGTTGAAATCTCAAAAACTTTGAACTGTGTTCATGTATTCATTTACCCTTCGACTGCTCTCGATGATTCACGAATAATTATGTGTAAATAGATACGTATGAATATATACATATGTGTGATTATTAAATTGAGAAGTATTAATAAAAACATTTAACGGTTTGGTTGATATGAGAATGGGTTATGAAATTATTATATGACTTGAAAACGTTAACAAAGTATTGAAGGTATAATATTTTACATGAACGTATTTGTTTCAATATATGTTTAATATATCTATCGACAAAATTAAAAGATAATATCAAATGAGTGAATTATCAGATACATTGTGATAGGATTCGAGTCTCTGTTGTGAGGTCCACGTTGATTTGAGAAATCTTTCTATTTTAACAATATTCGGAAAATGGTAAAGGGAATTACAAGTAAGAACAAATATATCAATTAACGATAACTGGACAAAGGTTAGTAGAGATTCCTGCTTAACTTTCAATGCAATGATTGCCTCGTGTCTTTGACAAGATAATTATTTAGTTTTTATATTATTAAAAACATTTATGATATAGGAGAAACCTTTTAAAGAATGAATTTGAATATGTACAATAAGTCGAAATGTTAATTGTTAAATATAACTTGCATCGTGTATTTAAAACATGTTTATGTATATTAAATTAGTTAAGTAAATGATAGTAACACCCGCTTAAGTGATTCAATTAATATGTAGATAGGATAACTAGTACGTTTAAGAAGTTAAAATAAACGCTAGTACATAAATGAACTATACTTAGTTAAGTTTTAAAAATGAAAACGTTATATGATATAATAATTTCTATTATGTAAACGTTATGTGACATAACCATTGTTAAATATTTAAATGGTTTTAAATTATATAATGGTCTTTGAAATACATTTAGTTTTGAAAAATTATATATTATATTATGAAATAAATATTTCAAATTTATATTTCGAAATGAAAGTATATATATATATATATATATATATATATATATATATATATATATTACAACGTAATAAGATTTAATATTAATTTTATTTATAAGAACGTTTTATTTAAATTAATACTATTATATATACATATACACACATACACACACACATATATATATATATATATATATATATATATATATATATATATATATATATATATATATATATATATATATATATATATATATATATATATATATATATATATATATATATATATATATATATATATATATATATATATATATATATATATATATATATATATATATATATATATATATGCATATGTATATATAATGAGATGTCAATTTATGGAAGCAAATGACCACAACACTCGAATGATTAGGTTACACTTTGAATGGGTTAGTTGTTCACTAATTTAAGTCTAATTATTAATAAAGGTACACGTCGCGTAATGTAAAGTACGAGTTTTCTAAGCGTACGGAAATGCGTTCGAGAAACCGGAACTGGCACATAAGTCGAGTGACAACATACGAGTCATCGGAATGAAAATTACAAGTCAACTATGCACGTGAATTTAATATAATATATAAATATATATATATATATATATATATATATATATATATATATATATATATATATATATATATATATAATATATAATATATATATAATATATATTATATATTATATAAACCGTCGGCAGAATGAAAACAAAACGTTGGGTGCAGTATAGCTAGACCATGAGATCGCATGGCCATTGCACTCATAACCCATGCGATCGCATGGCAGTGGGAGTCAGGAGAGGTGTATAAAGCTCGATCGATTTCTGGTTCTGTGAATCATTCCATCCATCTATCTCTCTCATATATATATATATATATATATATATATATATATATATATATATATATATATATATATATATGAGAGAGATAGATGGATGGAATGATTCACAGAACCAGAATATATATATATATATATATATATATATATATATATATATATATATATATATATATATATATATATATATATATATATATATATATATAATTATTATTATTATTATTATCATCAATAATAAGATTAATATTATTACTAATCTTATAATTAAGAGTATTATTATTATTATGTACATAAAATATTACGACGAGGTCATGAGCGAGTTATTTTCAAAATGGGTTTTTGAGAGGGATAGAGCTAAGGAAATTATGGGTTATTGCTTTGGAGGATATAGGTATGGTTTGAGGGTATGCTCGTGAAGTCAACCTAGCGTTTATCATCTCCGTTGCATCTATATACTTTCCTGTAATATTGAATCTCAATATTGATACGTGAGCACTCATAACTTAACTTTTATATATTAATAGTACATCCCTGACTAGTGCTCGAGTATATAGGATTATGCATGCTTGTATGCTTAATATTTTTGTTAGCTAGTTTATGATAAATCACGAATTTGATACATATGCGATTGAGATAAGGTATATGATATGCATGTCGTTGGAAAGCTGAAGAAAAATTAATAACTTTTTATTTAGAAAGCATATGGTTTCAATGAACGGATTAAAAGATATGGTCAACTGAATTATTATTAATTTTAGTATTATTATGGTCAAAATGATTATTATTATTATTACTATCGTCGTTATTATCGTCGTTATTATTATTATTATTATTATTATTATTATTATTATTATTATTATTATTATTATTATTATTATTATTATTATTATTATTATTATTATTATCATTATTAATATAAGTATTATTATTAAAATTGTTATTATTATTACTATCGTTATTATCATTAAGGTTATTATTAATATTATCATTATTATTATTATTATTATTATTATTATTATTATTATTATTATTATTATTAATATTATTATTATTATTATTATTATTATTATTATTATTATTATTATTATTATTTTTATTATTATTTATTATCATAATACTTATTAATATCATTATCATTAAAACTAATATTAGTATCATCTAATTATTACGATTGCTATTATTATCATTATTATGAATGCGATATAAAAGAGGACTAAAAGCTATTAAACAAATCGATTAGGAAATAATGAGTATAAGTATCATGATGAAATTAAAATAGTGTAAGACACTGATTTAAATAAAAATATTGTTTTCAGTATTTTTATCATTATTGTTATTATTATTATTATTATTAAAAGTATTATTAATATTAAAACTATCACTTTTATTAAAATGATAATTTTTAATAGAAATATCATTGTTATTATAAAATATCATTATTATTATCATTTTAGTATTATTATTATTATTATTAAAATTATTATTTTGAATAGAATTATTATTTTTATAAAATATTATTATTATTATTACTGTTAATATTAAAAAGCATCGTTATTATTAAAATTATCATGATTAGAATTATCATTTTATCATAATTAATATCATCATTAGTAAATATAAATATTGTTATTTTTATTAGTAGAATAATAATAATTATTATTATTATTACACAATAATACAACTTTTACTTATTATTATTATTATCAATATTATTTTATTAAATGAATATGTGATACAAATATATTTTACCGCATGTAATATAATTGCATTAATAATACATACCATTATATTTTTATGATATTAATTGAGCTTTAAAAATTTTATTACTTAAGATATATAAAAATATATTTTTATTATATATAAATTTTAATATAAATTTTTATTTATTAATAAATGATTTATATTATTTTCTCTAATAAAGTCTGTTAAATATATTTAAATATATAAAATGACTATATTTAAGTTATATAATAATCATGTATAGATTTTGGAAGTCATTTTGGGTCAAGTTGACTTTTGTTGACTTTTGCATATTAGTCTCGAGCATTAGGATTGTGATACACTATGACCTGACCTAAATTGTTAGACAGATATTGACCAACATATAAATATATATACTTAATATAGGTTCGTGAATCCGAGGCCAACCCTACACTTGTTCAATGACGACATATGTATTTTTACTACGAAATACAGTATTGTGAGTTTCATTTGCTTCCTTTTTAAATGCTTTTGCAATATATAATTTTGGGACTGAGAATACATGCGCTGCTTTTATAAATGCTTTACGAAATAGACACAAGTGATCGAAACTACATCCTATGGTTGGATTATCGAACCGAATATGCCCCTTTTTAGCTTGGTAGCCTAAGAATTGGTGTTTATGATAATTGCCACCAATTGACGCGAATCCTAAAGATAGATCTATTTGGCCCAACAAGCCTCATCCAAGTTACAGATGCTTTAGTACTTCGATTTATCATGTCCGATGAGAGTCCCAGAATGATGGGGATATTCTATATGCATCCTGTTAAGGTCAGTTACCAGGTGTTCAATCCATATGAATGAATTTTAAATACTTGCGAGTGTATGATTATTGAATAAATGAAATCTTGTGGTCTATTAAAATTATGAAAATGATTGATTACGATAAACTAATGAACTCACCAACCTTTTGGTTGACACTTGAAAGCATGTTTATTCTCAGGTATTAAAGAAATCTTCCGCTGTGCATTTGCTCATTTTAGAGAAATTACTTGGAGTCATTCATGGCATATTTCAAAAGACATTTCATTCAAGTTGTTGAGTTCAATAAAGATTATTATTAAGTAAATGATAGATTTTGTCATTTATAGTTTGGATATTATGAAGTGGTATGCATACCTGTCAACTTTTGATGTAATGAAAGGTTGTCTTTTGAAAACGAATGCAATGTTTGTAAAAATGTATCATATAGAGGTCAAAACCTCGCAATGTAACCATATGTTATTGTATTCGTCCTTATGAATTGGAACGGGTCGTCACATTTAGTTCTTGCTACTACTTCCCTGGTATTTTGATAACAGAGCTTCGCACGAACTATTCAACAAACCAAGTGGCCAGGCCGACTACGGAGATGCATGATCCTTTTAGTTCCAATATAATTGGAGACTGTTCGGAAAATCCAACAACTAAGTCTGTGTATAATTGTCTTTCTTAGACACCACTAAATGCTTATAAATGAGTTTGATAAAAGCAGTATTTTTTGATACCATTTCCCCGGCAGCGGCGCCAAAAACTTGACTCCCTCTTGATATGACCGAAATGGAAGGTTTTATTTATGCGGTGTCGTTAGGCCGCAAGGCGTCAGAATCAGTTTCCAAGATGGGGGGATCAATAGTTTTAAATTTATATTTAGCGGGGCCTAAATCGTACTACTCCTTATTACGAGTAAGGGAAGTATGACCTATTTTTGGGTTTTCTAGTTTATAAGATAAAGTAAAGTAAATGCCATAAAATTTGTAATTCAGATAAGGTTAAAACAAGCGCATACTATGATTTCATCAGTTACTTTGCCGAGATTATGTAATGCTGGCTCATGAATAGGTAGTGACCTTGTATTCATTACACTGGTCCAGAACGCCCATGTCATAAGACATGTCACTGGGTAATGCGTTAGGCTTGAAGATTCTGAATAGACAGTAACGTCCCTTACCCCCAACGCCCGTGCAGTCTGACTACAGGCATACATGTTCAGACGGCTCATCTAATTGAGCGACTAAGTTGGGTGACGTATTAACATTCCACAATGCTCTAAAATTTCTTAAGCATAATAGAATACAGGGTTTGCAATATCTGAGAGACGTGATGTGTTTCGATGCTTTCGTTAATGATTGGGTTAAAAAGGTAGTTAGGCCTTTTAAAAGAGTTCAACCATAAAGAACACAATGGCCAAGTTAGGCTTGACTTCCATGAACACGTTCGGTTATCCTAGCGGTCTAATCTTTTAAATGTCTAAACAAACAGTTCCTTAATTAATTAAGAATCCCTCAAGCGGGGTGCAATGCTTGAGACCGTGTTATGGTGAAGTGTACTATACTTATCAGCACTGACCGGGTTCCATGGCCTTACACAGCAGAGGTACAGCTTACAACAACCGTTGTACTTCAGAGTGTACGTACAAAGTTTATATGCTTAGAAACTACACTAGCATGGTCTATGATCGACAATGTACTAGGGGTCTAGTTAGATGTTTCACTAAGAAAGAGTCCTCAGTCGGAATCCAAGGCTCGACGGACTTACTGACAACCGGTGTGCCTCAGTCAAACTTACGGTGTATCCGATAGACTTCTCTTACCAACTGTAAAGACCCGTCCTAATCCATCTGGATGAATACAATAACATATGATTACATTACGAGGTACTTAACCTATATATGATACATTTTACAAACATTACATTCATTTTTAAAAGACAAACTTTCATTACATCAAAAGTTGACGGCATGCATACCATTTCATAATATATCCATCTGTCATTTATTTAATCATAATCTTTACTGAACTCAATGACTTGAATGCAACGTCTTTTGAAATATGCCATGAATGACTCCAAATAATATCTCTAAAATGAGCAAATGCATAGCGGAAGATTTCTTTCATACCTGAGAATAAACATGCTTTAAATTTTCAACCAAAAGGTTGGTGAGTTCATTAGTTTATCATAAACAATCATTTCCATAATTTTAATAGACCACAAGATTTTCATATTTATAAACAGAACCTCTCATCTGCATGAAGATAAAATCATTCATATGAATTGAACACCTGGTAACTGACATTAACTTAATGCATAGAACATCCCCAAATAGAACCTCTCATCTGTATAATATAATCTCGAAGTACTAAAGCCATCCATAACCTGAATTGGGGTTGTTAGGCCCAATAGATCTATCTTTAGGATTCGCATCAATTAGGAACAGAACCTCTCATCTGCCGAATTCTTAGGTTACTAAGCTAAAAGGGGTGATATTCGGTTTAATAATTCAACCATAGAATGTAGTTTTGAGTACTTGTGTCTATTTTGTCAAACATTTATAAAAGCAGCGCATGTATTCTCAGTCCCAAAAATATATATAAAAAGGGAGTAATGAAACTCACAATACTGTATTTCGTAGCAATAATGCATATGATGGCACTGAAAAAGTGCAGGGTTGGCCTCGCATTCACGAACCTATATCAAGTATATATATATATATATATATATATTAACACATAATAAGCATATAATGGTGTTCAATCCAGTTTATATATATTACTTATAAAATATATTACTTGTTAAAAATATTAATGTATTTATTATTTCTAATACAATATATATCTATATATGTTATTTTTATATTAAAATAGTGAATTATGTATACTTATGATATATGTAATAATTATATTATTATATAATTATCTTTTGTTTGTAAAAAAAATATAATTATGATAATACTAAAATAATGATAATAATACTAATAATTAGATTTAATAATGATATTGATAACAATAATTTTGATAATAACCTTAGTGATTTTATTTGTAGTAATAATAATAATGATAATGATAGTATTAATACTAATAATGATAATACTAATACTAATTTTAGTAATAATGATAATAATATTAATAATGATAATAATATTAATAATAATAATAATAATGATAATGATAATGATAATGATAATACTACTACTACTACTACTACTAATAATAATAATAATTATAATAATTATAATAATTATAATAATTATAATAATTATAATAATAATAATAATATAATAATAATAATAATATTAATAATAATAATAATAATAATAATAATAATAATAATAATAATAATAATAATAAAAATAATAAATACCCTTCAAGAAAAAGTTTAAAAAGTAAATGCCTATGCCCGGGCTCGAACCCGAGACCTCTCGCTTAAACCCAACACCTCTAACCATCCTTCTGCACTTTCCTTTCTGATTTAACATGGATTCTGTTTTCATTTAACTCATTTTCTGTGTTCCTCTTCTTCTTCTTCTTCTTCTTCTTCTTCTACATCATCATCATTACGATTACCTTCAAGTTTTATCATTAATCACCATGATCACCGTACTAAAAATTTGGTTAGGCCCAAATAGGAAAAGTATTATACCGGCCTAAAACAAAAATGAATGGCAGTCGAACATCATAAACTCATTCACGACCCAAAAAAAAAATAAATGAAATTGTTTTGGTATCGTATTAACTCAATCAGAATAGAACCGGAAACAATTAATGATAGCATGTTACGACTTTAATGCTTCATCATCATCAATCAAATCTTCATCATGATCATCATCATGATCATCATATCTCATTCATCATCATCACGATATCCTCACCATCTCATCATCTTGATCATCAGCCTCATCGACATCATAACATCTGTAACATCATCATCGTTTCATTCATAATCACCATCATCATATCGTCTTTTACATTGTGCCTCACCATCATTATCATGTCATCATCACCGTATTCATCATCATTCACTTAATCGTTATCACCTTCATCATCATATATCTTCCTGTTTATCATCTTCCATTGTCTAGCAGTAGCAGCTCGTGTTGGTGTGTGTAATTGGTGGTGGAATTATAAACAAACACAGGAACAATAACAGATGTAAATAGCAGCTGCAGTCGAATGGTAAGGTGGATGTGTGGTGGTGGTGCTTCGGTTGTTCACGATAGAAATAGAATACATAGCTGCAAATCACAGTTGCAGGTTCTTAAATGGTGGTTTTGATATAGTTGCAGAGAAAATAAGGGTGACTTGTGAATTGAAACAGAAATAAGTAGCTGCAGTAGCAGTGATGATCGCGGTTATGGTGAAGTGGTGGTTGTTTGTAGTGGAACCATGGTGGTGGTTTCGACGGCTAGCAGCAGTAGTAGATGGCATATGATGGTGAGCTGTGGTGGTGATCTAAATAACACAGAACTAAACATTTGGGTGGTGTTGGATGGTGATAAATGGAGGTGGTGAAATGGTAGTTTAAGTGGTGGTCGACGGTTGTTATGGTGCTCCGGTGGTAGCAGCCGGTGGTGTGGGGTTGAAGAGGATAGGGTAGTGTTGGCGATATGTGCTTATCTCTCTGCATACATCTCTTATATATATATATATATATATATATATATATATATATATATATATATATATATATATATATATATATATATATATATATATATATATATATATATGTATGTATTTTATATATAAATATAATATTAATAATAATTAATTTAATAATAATAATAATAAAATAATAATCCTATAATCACATGTGAAGAATGTAAATGAAACAGAATCTCAAATAGCAAAGCCATCACACATGAATTGGATTATTCTACCGATACTAATTCACGCACTATTATATCGTACTCATTTGTTAATCAGTGGCGGATAAAAGTCTTCAGAAAAATCCCAAATTTTAAGATTAAATATCTTTAATTATTTTAGTCTTTATGGTCTAAAATTCGGTCATTAACTATTAAATAAAATTTACATTAATTGTTCACTCCCAACCCCAGATAAAAATATAAAAAGTCTTAAAATTTAATAAATGGTTCCTAAATACATTTTTAATAAGTCTATAATTTGTAAAACTCATTTTTGGATCATCGTTTATTTTAAAATCACATACGTTCGATTTTAACTTATTTAATATTGATCAAAAGATAAATGAGTGTAACCGTCATTTACTAAATAGATTCAAAATCATTCATTTTCAATATACTATATATATACATTTAAATAGCAAGTTTAACTACTAAAATAAATATATTATACATTTTTAAACCATTAGATTTAATAAAATTTTATATATTTAGAAGAAATATTTATATACATACATATATATATATATATATATATATATATATATATATATATATATATATATATATATATATATATATATATATATATATATATATATATATATATATATATATATATATATATAGTTATAATAATAGTTTTTATTACATCGCATTTTATTTTACATATTTATTTCTAACAATTAAATCGTATATTATTTCAAATTATATTTCAAATTAAAGTGTGTATATATATATATATATATATATATATATATATATATATACATACATATTTAAATATATATGTATCTATTTACAAATAGTTGTTCGTGAATCGTCGGGAATGGTTGAAGGCCAATTACATATATGAAACAGTTCAAAATTTTTGAGACTCAACCTTACAGACTTTGTTTATCGTGTCGGAAATATATAAAGATCAAGTTTAAATTTGGTCAGAAATTTACGGGTTGTCACAGTACCTACCCGTTAAAGAAATTTCGTCCCAAAATTTGATTGGGATGGTCATGGTTGACAATAAGTATGTTTTCATGATGCATACGAGCTATTAATTAGAGTTTTATCATCAACGAGTAATATGGATAAAACAATTTGCTTAAGTGAAGTGTACGAGTGAAGTTATCACAAAAGAGTGAAATGAGTAAGTGTAAATTCGTCATATCTTTTGACGTAGATAGGATTGATCTCCAGAGTTTAAGGGATTTGAAGAAAATATTCGTAATAAGATTTGATTCTTCGGTAATTAAGGAATTTAGGATCCACTTTGATTAAATGCGATAACCTGTTTTGATTGCTCTGTCGGATATCTTACTATATATCCACCCCCTTCGTTTCCTTATTTCCACGACTCACACCTTCCATTCTTTCTCAATTCATACTTTAAAGCATTCGTCAATATGCTTCATCCAGTTCTGATTCTTGATATACTCTTAACTTTCATATCTGTCATTCTTTTGTTTTCTTTTGTTTCATGCTTTTGTTTTCTTTTCGTAAGTAATGGTCCAGAATTTGTAGGTATGGAGTTTCGAATTATCATAATATACAAAGTAGAAAGGAAAGGTAGTAGCACGATTTGATTTGTCAAATTACCAGAATATCCGAAAAAAACCGAATCATCAAGAAAATATTTTCTTGATATTTTTAGAGGTTAAATAGAATACAAGAGTCGTGAAACATGGCACATGATGACGTTATGATCTGTGAATCATCACGTTCCATTTAGAAACTCATCATGACTTACTGTAATATAATCACGTTGATCAAGTGTCATTATATTATACTAACTCATGCTTCAGTTCCCAACACTACTTTAAAAACATTCATATTTTAAACTTGAAGGTTTCAGAATTAGGAATAAAATAGTTTTTTTTATGATGTAACACAGATAGCGCGAAGAGACAATTGATTTCAGATAAGAATAATTATGAAAATATATTCAAAAATATCGAGGATATTTATAATGAAAGATACGATGATATCTTAGAATTTCTAACATCGATGGATGATGATGAAGATTTTTCCGTAAAGGTTTAGAGTCGGGAGTAAGGTATTCGTTAATGACTTCAGTAGGTACTGAATCATTTGGATTCTTTGAAGGCAAGTTTAGTCTTTGTGATTTGTCCACAGCCTCCTTCATACTTTGCTCAATCCGTTTTCCAGTTCCAAACCTTCTCTTTTTCCGAGCTTTGCCAACACACTATTCTTTATCATCAAACTTTTTACTGTTAAGGTCGTTTATAGTTTTTGCTGCTTCATCAGCATTTCGAGTACTATTTCTCAGTTCGGGGTGTTTTTCAGAAACTTCACATTCGAAGTATGTAAGTCCGTTATATGTACACATATAACTGTTGGTGTAGACATGCTGCGAGATTTCAAAATACTGATTGCTAATTCCCGATGATTCGTATGGCAATTCTCGTTACCAGATGCAGATGAATAAATGATGGGGTTTTGATAAATATAATGATTTTTCAGAAAAATCAAAGATCAGTGGAGTTGTTGGTAAGTTTATTGCTAATGTGGTGGAACATGAACGGTTCCCCGGTAACGATGGTGAAAAGGCAACGTATATATTGAGGTTATAATAAGATGTTTCAACTGAAAATTCGAAGTTGACTTGCTGGAGCTGTGACAAAACTGGCTACTTTGAAAAGGAATCGCAATGTTATTTTTGCAAATAAATGCCAAAGAATCTGACGCGGATACGTGTTTAAACTTTTACTTTGGTTTCAAGAGTTTTTCAGGTACATAACTGTGGGTAACATGTGGTTGGATCATCATCTTGATTGTTCATTATTTGAAGTGTCTTCAGGAATTTCGAAGGGTTTGAACACATATTGTAATCATTAATATACTGATAATGCTAAAAACAAACATATATTTCATAGCATTATTACTCAAGAAAGACAAGCTTTTAGTTGCAATTGTTCTATTTACAAGTGATATTTGTTTAAATAATAAAAGGTGAAGACAAAAGATAGATTCGACTAATTGAAGACGCAAACTACCAAAAAGCTCAAAAGTACAAAATACAATTAAAGAGGTTCCAATTATTTATAAGAAACATCTCAGAATTACAAGAGTACAAGATTCAAAACGCAAAGTACAAGATATTAAATTGTACGCAAGGACGTTTGAAAATCCGGAACCGGGACCAGAGTCAACTCTCAACGCTCGACGCAACGGACTAAAAATTACAAGTTAACTATGTATATAAATATAATATAATATATAATTAATTATATAAATTATATATATATATATATTATATTTATATATTAAAACCGTCGGCAGACTAGGATCCAAACCTGTGTGAGCTGGGTTTACGAACTCCGCGACTCGCGGAGATACCCTGGACAAAAATGCCTATAAAAGCTAACGCATTTTGATCGTTTTATATATCTTTTTCTTCTCCTCATTCATACGTAATATATATATATATATATATATATATATATATATATATATATATATATATATATATATATATATATATATTATAATTTTAATTTTAATTTTAATTTTAATTCTAATAATAAGGGTATGTTAGCGAATGTTGTAAGGGTGTAAGTCGAAATTCTGTCCGTGTAACGCTACGCTATTTTTAATCATTGTAAGTTATGTTCAACCTTTTTAATTTAATGTCTCATAGCTAAGTTATTATTATGCTTATTTAATGCCGAAGTAATCATGATGTTGGGCTAATTATTAAAATTGGGTAATTGGGCTTTGTACCATAATTGGGGTTTGGACAAAAGAACGACACTTGTGGAAATTAGACTATGGGCTATTAATGGGCTTTATATTTGTTTAACTAAATGATAGTTTGTTAATTTTAATATAAAGATTTACAATTGGACGTCCCTATAAATAACCATATACACTTGATCGGACAAGATGGGCGAGATATTTATATGTACGAATAATCGTTCATTTAACCGGACACGGGAATGGATTAATAGTCTATGGAATTATTAAAACAGGGGTGAAATTATGTACAAGGACACTTGGCATAATTGATAACAAAATATCAAAACCTTGGGTTACACGCAGTCGATAACCTGGTGTAATTATTAAACAAAGTATTAAAACCTTGTTACAGTTTAAGTCACCAATTAGTTGGAATATTTGACTTCGGGTATAAGGATAATTTGACGAGGATACTCGCACTTTATATTTATGACTGATGGACTGTTATGAACAAAAACCAGACGGACATATTAAATAATCCAGGACAAAGGACAATTAACCCATGGGCATAAAACTAAAATCAACACGTCAAACATCTGTTTAAATAAGCATAATTATTTTATTTCATATTTAATTTCCTTTATTTTATATTTAATTGCACTTCTAATTATCGCACTTTTATTTATTGTTATTTAATTGCACTTTTAATTATCGTACTTTTTAATTATCGTAATTTTATTTTATCGCAATTTTATTTATCGCAATTTCATTATCGTTATTTACTTTACGCTTTAAATTAAGTCTTGTATTTATTTTTAATATTTTACATTAGGTTTTAACTGCGACTAAAGTTTTAAAAATCGACAAACCGGTCATTAAACGGTAAAAACCCCCCTTTATAATAATAATATTACTTATTTATATATTTGTATTTTTATAAATTAAAACTAATATAGCGTTAAGCTTTGTTTAAAGATTTTCCATGTGGAACGAACCGGACTTACTAAAAACTACACTACTGTACGATTAGGTACACTGCCTATAAGTGTTGTAGCAAGGTTTAAGTATATCCATTCTATAAATAAATAAATATCTTGTGTAAAATTGTATCGTATTTAATAGTTTTTCCTAGTAAAATATAAGCTATTTCATATACACCTCTGCATAACATCAAGTATTTTTGGCGCCGCTGCCGGGGACCAATCTAGCTTAAAAGCCGGAAGCGCAACGCTATATAAAAAAAATATAAGTTTTATTTAAATATTTCGTATTTATTTAAAACATAATAAATAAAAAAAACCTGTCGAACGAAACCAGCCTGTCATTTGAATTTTCATTCTCCGCGACTCGCGGAGTTTGTTGCCAGCTAGGCACCGCACTCGCGGAGTTTAACCTGACGCGCCTGGCATAACCCTAATCGCATTAATTACGGAGTATTATTAATTATTATTATTAATAAACCCTAAATTAGTTTAATTATTATTATTATATAGTTTAAGTTTTTTAAATTAATTAATAATATTAAATTATAATTAGTTTTATTTGTATATAAAAAATTAATACTTTTATAAAATAAATAATAAAAAAATAATATTTTTATAAAAATTGTACTCTTTATCAATTTTAAGCCTATTTTTATTTTTGTAACTTTTTAATCGTTTATTCGTAATATTTATATTTTTTGCTCGTATCTAATTTTAAGTTCTAGTATTTGCCGTAGCTTATTTTTATTTCTAGATTTTTAGGCTTTGCCGTAAAATCCCTTAAGTGCTTTCTCTTTAGACTAAGATCTAGGTGCTTTAGAATTTTGTGACGCCTTTTTAAGTTTTAGTACCTTTTTAAGTTATTGCCATTTGGGATATAGTTTTTCTTTTAAGCTTTAATATTTTTAGACGCAACTTTTAATTTTTTAGTTTTTAGTTCCTTTTTAAGTTTTAATGCGCTACTTTCTTATTTTTATTTTTCGACGCCTTTTACCTATGTATCAATTATCAGTCCAATTAGTAATCTCAATTTGCAATTTTAATTTTAAGTTGGTAATAATAATAAGGTTGGGTTAGTCGAGTGTTTTAAAAGTTTTATAAGTCACTCTTTTTCTTTCTTATTTCTCCAATTTTAATACCGACGCGCTCTTTTTCTTTCTTATTTCTCGCAATTCTAGTTTTAGGACGTAGATTTTTATTCTATTTCTTTTTTAAAATTTCATAAAATTACGAAAATTTATTTTAAGTGGTTAAATTGATAGACATCAAAATTTTCTGGTTCGTAGTAATAGTTGAATTTGTACGTGGACCGGGTTATTGGAGCCAAACAGTACTCAATTATATTGAGGCCAAACAAATCCTGCCCCTCTGCTGCATCTTTTGGCTATTCGAAACGTGGGCAAAATCAGAAAAGTCTATTAATTGGATAACTTATATAATTCTTCTTTCTTTTTAAAAAACTAATAAGATATTCAGTGAAAGCACCGAGCAAAATGTTCACCACCTTTTGTACGTTCACCACCTGTAACCAGATCAAGACATCTAGCAAATATTGTCGCCGTTGATTTTTCTTTAGAATCGTCATCCTGTCAACCAAGTACTCCAATTCAAATTTCCGATAATCTATTTTTTGAACCCGACCTCACAATTGAGAATCCGGAGAATATTCAGGGACGATTCATAGATCCTGAATCATTAATTTTTCCTCCGGAACCACCAATCATTCAAACAGAGATTGTTGAGGAACGAACCATTAAATCAGAATCCTCTAGTGATTCAGATTCAACAAATTTAATTATGTAAAATCTGGAACCTCTAAGTATGGAAGACCGAATGCGAGCTAAACGCACTGGCCAAGGTCACGCAATTACTCATCCTGACATTAATGCGCCAGATTATGAAATCAAAGGACAAATTCTACATATGGTGACTAATCAATGCCAATTTAGTGGTGCGCCGAAGGAAGATCCAAATAAACATCTTCTTACCTTTAATAGGATCTGCACACTATTTAAAAAAAGAGAAGTGGAGGATGAACAGATATATCTCATGTTATTTCCCTGGACTTTAAAGGGAGAAGCCAAAGATTGGTTGGAATCGTTACCTGAAGGGGCGATTGATACATGGGACGTTTTAGTTGAAAAATTTCTTAAACAATTCTTTCCGGCATCTAAAGCCGTAAGACTTCAAGGAGAAATTGTTACGTTCACACAGAAACCGAATGAAACTCTATATGAGGCGTGGACAAGATGTGGAAAGTTATTAAGAGGATATCCGCAACATGGTTTAGACACCTGTCAAATAGTACAAATATTCTACCAAGGATGCGACATCACTACAAGGAAAGACATCGATATAGCAGCTGGTGGTTCTATTATGAAGAAAACAGAAACTGATGCTTACAAAATTATTGATAACACTGCTTCCCACTCACATGAGTGGCACCAAGAAAAAGATATCGTTAGATCATCTAAAGCAGCTAGAGCCGATTCTAGCCATGACTTAGATTCCATTTCTGCAAAGATAGATGCTGTCGAGAGACGAATGGAAAAGATGACTAAGGATATACACTCAATACGAATTAGTTGTGAGCAGTGTAGAGGACCACATTTGACAAAAGATTGTCTTAGTATTGAATTAACAATAGAACAAAGAGAGAATATTTCATACATAAACCAAAGGCCTGGAAATAATTATCAGAATAATTATCAACCGCCAAGACCAATTTACAATCAAAACCAGAATTATAACCGAAATGTTCCATACAATAACCAACAAGGTCCTAGCAATCAACAAGTATCCAATAATACTTACAACCAGCAAAGACCTAATTTTCAAAACAAACCACAACAAACCGATGATAAAAAGCCGAATTTAGAAGATATGATGACAAAGCTAGTTGAATCTCAAACACAGTTTTTCACATCTCAGAAACAAACCAATGAACAAAATGCTCAAGCATTTAGAAATCAACAAGCTTCTATTCAAAATCTGGAACAAGAAGTAAGTAACCTAGCAAGGTTAATAGGTGAAAGAAAACCGGGAAGTCTACCTAGTAATACAAATGCTAACCCCCGGAATGAAATAGCTAAAGCCATTACCACAAGAAGTGGTATTACACTTAAACCACCTGAAATACCTGTAACTTCTGATGAAGCTATTTCTACTCCACAAGAACCACAACCTGAGGAAGATAAGGAAAAAGAACCGGTGGTTGAAAAGGTTAATGAAGATAACACAGTTAAAGCTAAACCTTATGTTAAACAATACCAACCACCACTTCCTTACCCGAGTAAAATGAAAAAAGAGAAACTTGAAGCCGAGCAATCCAAATTCTTAGATATGTTTAAACAAATAAATGTAAATCTTCCTTTCATTGATGCGATTTCAGGAATGCCTAGATATGCTAAATTTCTGAAAGATCTAATCTCGAATAGAAAGAAAATGGAAGAACTCTCGGCTGTTACTATGAATGCTAATTGTTCAGCAGTGCTGTTGAATAAGATACCAGAAAAACTATCAGATCCAGGAAGTTTCACAATTCCATATTTTCTGGGAAGTCTCAGTTCAATAGAAGCATTGGCAGACTTAGGTGCTAGTATAAATTTAATGCCGTATTCACTATACGCTAAACTAGACCTTGGAGAATTGAAACCAACAAGAATAAGCATACAACTAGCCGATAGATCAATAAAATATCCTAGAGGGATAATGGAGAACATGCTAGTTAAAGTTGGTACTTTAGTATTTCCAGTAGATTTTGTTGTTCTGGACATGGAAGAAGATTCTCAAGTTCCTCTCATATTAGGAAGACCATTCTTAAACACGGCTAAAGCAATGATAGATGTGTTTGGTAAGAAATTGACCCTAAGTATAGAGGATGAGAGTGTTACCTTTTCAGTTGATAGAGCAATGCAACAACCGCAATCTGCAGATGATACTTGTTATTATATTCAAACTATAGATTCACATGCAGAATTGTTAGAAGAATTTCCAGAATTACAAGGAACAGGAGAATGTTCTTTTGGAGAAGGAACTGAACCAATTGATGAAATTGAAATGTTAGTTACACTAATGGCTAATGGATATGAATCAACAACAGAAGAAATTCAAATGCTAAAAGAAGAAGACATATATCGATATAAATCATCGATAGAAGAACCACCAACATTAGAGTTAAAGCCACTTCCAAACCATTTGGAATACGCTTATTTACATGGTGAATCTGAATTACCTGTAATAATATCGTCTTCTCTTACTGAAAATGAAAAATCTCAACTCATTTCTGTGTTGAAAGCTCATAAACCAGCTATTGCATGGAAAATTCATGATATTAAAGGAATAAGTCCTTCGTATTGCACACATAAAATCCTTATGGAAGAAGGTCATAAAACGTATGTGCAACACCAATGAAGACTAAATCCTAATATGCAAGATGTAGTTAAGAAAGAAATTATTAAACTGCTAGATGCAGGTTTAATTTATCCAATTTCTGATAGTCCATGGGTAAGCCCAGTTCAATGCGTGCCTAAGAAGGGTGGCATGACTATCATTACAAATGAAAAAATGAGCTTATTCCTACTAGGACTATAACAGGATGGCGTGTATGTATTGATTATAGAAAATTAAATGATGCCACCAGAAAAGATCACTTTCCCTTACCTTTCATTGATCAGATGTTGGAAAGGTTAGCCGGAAACAGCTACTATTGTTTTCTTGATGGATTTTCCGGATATTTTCAAATTCCAATAGCACCCGAGGACCAAGAGAAAACCACATTCACGTGCCCTTATGGTACTTTTGCTTACAAACGCATGCCATTTGGACTTTGCAACGCCCCTACAACCTTTCAAAGGTGCATGATGGCAATTTTTCACGACATGATAGAAGAATGCATGGAAGTTTTCATGGATGACTTTTCAGTCTTCGGGGATACTTTTGAATCATGTCTAGCTAATCTTGAACGAATGATTATTAGATGCGAACAATCAAATCTAGTTCTTAATTGGGAGAAATGCCATTTCATGGTTAAAGAAGGCATCGTTCTTGGTCATAAAATTTTAAAAGAAGGAATTGAAGTGGATAGAGCTAAAGTAGATGTAATTGCTAAACTTCCACATCCCACCAATGTTAGAGGAGTTAGGAGTTTTCTAGGGCATGCCGGTTTTTACCGACGTTTCATAAAAGATTTTTCTAAAATTGCCACTCCTATGAATAAACTCCTAGAAAAGGATGCTCCATTCATCTTTTCAGATGAATGTATCAAATCTTTTAATATTCTTAAAGAAAAACTCACTAATGCACCGATCATGATAACTCCAAATTGGAATCTACCGTTTGAACTAATGTGCGATGCAAGTGATTTTGCAATGGGAGCCGTTTTAGGACAAAGGATTGAAAAACGATTTCAACATATTTATTATGCTAGTAAGACCTTACAAGGAGCACAAACGAATTACACAACCACTGAAAAAGAACTCCTTGCTATTGTCTTTGCTTTTGACAAATTTCGTTCATATCTCGTTCTAGCTAAAACGGTGGTCTATACCGACCATTCTGCTCTTAGATACCTATTTTTGAAACAAGATGCCAAACCAAGATTAATCCATTAGATCTTACTCTTACAAGAATTCGATATTGAAATTCGAGATAAAAGAGGAGCAGAAAATCTCGCCGCTGATCATCTTTCTCGTCTTGAAAATCCCGAATTAGAAGTTCTAAATGAATCGGCCATACAAGACAACTTTCCTGATGAATATCTATTGAAGATAGATTATAATGAAATTCCATGGTTTGCAGACTATGCAAACTACTTAGTATGTGGATTCCTTGAAAAAGGATTATCGTACCAAAAACGAAAGAAATTCTTCAGTGATATAAAACACTATTTCTGGGAAGATCCACATTTGTTTAAAAGTTGTCCCGATGGAATAATACGCCGATGTGTATTCGAAGATGAAGCTAGTAAAATTTTAAACCATTGTCACACAGGACCAACAGGAGGGCATTATGGGCCTCAACTAACAGCAAGAAAAGTTTATGATGCTGGATTCTATTGGCCTACAATTTACAAAGACGCACACCTTCTTTGCAAATCCTGTGATGCTTGTCAAAGGGCCGGAAAAATAAGTCAACGTGATGAAATGCCACAAAATGTCATTCAAGTATGTGAAGTATTTGACATTTGGGGTATTGACTTTATGGGTCCATTTCCAAAATCTCATAATAATCTCTATATTCTCGTAGCCATTGATTATGTATCTAAATGGGCGGAAGCACAAGCTCTCCCAACTAACGATGCACGAGTTGTAGTCAACTTTTTAAAACGTCTTTTTGCAAGGTTTGGAATACCGAAAGCTTTAATAAGTGATCGGGGAACTCATTTATGTAATAATCAACTTGAGAAAGTTCTTAAAAGATATGGAGTAACTCATAAAATCTCCACCGCATATCATCCACAAACAAGTGGACAAGTTAAAAATACCAACCGAGCTTTAAAACGTATTCTAGAGAAAACCGTAGGATCAAATCCGAAGGAATGGTCCATTAAATTGGAGGATGCACTTTGGGCTTTTAGAACAGCCGACAAAACTCCAATTGGAACCACACCTTTTAAACTCGTTTACGGAAAAGCATGTCATCTTCCAGTAGAAATTGAACACAAAGCATTTTGGGCTTTGAAGACATGTAATCTTGATTTACATGAAGCTGGACGTCTACGGTTAAGTCAACTAAACGAATTAGAAGAATTAAGACATGAAGCATACGAAAATTTGTTAATCTATAAGGAAAGAACGAAGAAATGGCATGATAAAAGAATCAGAAGTTCAAAAGAATTTAAAGAAGGAGACAGAGTTCTTCTTTTCAATTCACAATTCAAGCTATTTCCTGGAAAATTGAAATTAAGATGGTCTGGACCATTCATAGTCAAAAGAGTTTTCCCATACGGAACAGTAGAATTAATAAATTTAAATGGGATTGAATTTAAGGTTAATGGTCACAGAGTTAAACATTACATAGATAGTCCGATGGAAATTGACAACGCAGTTAATCACAATTTCGATACCACAGCTAACTAAGTGTGGGGAGAATCAAGTCTTTAAAGGATAATATGTATTTCTGTTAGAGTTAGATTTTCTGTTTTCGTGTAGTTCTCGAAAATGGAACCCGAATGGTCTTTCCCTAGCAGACCCTAAAGAACTAGTCTTCTCCCCACATTCTGAATTTTTATTTTTTTTAGGTTTTTATGAAATGAAGACTTCCTGTGAACTAAACCATGGTCTAATGCTACACGCTTTGATCACTAAACGTAATAATGACACACTACCGAGTGAATTGGTATCAGTAATCAGAGAAAATTTGGACGGAGTAAGAAAAGAATCCAGATGCGAAGATAATAAGTTACAATTTGGTAAAGGAAAATCAAAATCCGCAGCGAAAAGAAGAGCACGGCACCTTGAAAGATGTCACAAATGCGGAAAATGGTCACACGAAGGTAAATGTTCAAATAATCAAACTATTCAAACACCGAATTTGTTACTTTATGCAGAGATGGACCGTTCATATGTTTAGAAGAAAAAACACTGAATGCTCGAGGTTACGCCTATGTAGACATGGAAAACCAATTAGTCCGAATATCTTATGAGTGGGCTAGAGCATATCACTAAGAAATATATTTCACAGGTAAGTTTGTATAGTTTTCATTTTTATTTTTTTATTTTTATTTTTATTTTTATTTTTAACCTTTTGATAATAAACGCTAATTTGTTCGCTATAAAGTATTAAATTGGTATTAGATGAAATTAGGTCTTGCGACCTAAATTATTGAAATCATACAAAAATTTATTACATCACTGCGAAATTTAACGTTTATTCTTAAGGTATAAATATCTTTAATCAATCAACTCAAAATATTTCAAAAATTCATCATGAGTTAAAGTAGGTTATGGAACCGAAATTACTTTACTGAAAAAAGGGACGTATATTTTTGATAATATTTGATTGATTAAAGTGGGATAAAAGCCAAAAAGATTTTTAATTTTATTTTTACTTTATTTTTAAAATTAATATTAAAATAATATTATAAACTTGTTAAAATTAAATCAATATATTTAAAATTGTAAATATTTGAAAAATTAATATTTTTAATATAAGTTTGTATGTATAAAAACAAAAATATAATTTAAGTTTGGTGTAAATTTTTAAAATATGAATTTTTAATTTTATGCATTTTAAATTTAAGTTTGGTGTGAATTTAAAAAACAAAAATTTACTTTATTTTGCTAAGTTAAAAATATGATTTTTAAAAATTCGTCGTAAGTTGAAGATTAGGTCGTTGAACCGAAATTGCTTTACCCGAGGGAGGGACGAGAAATTTTATTATCATTATTTTTAATCTTATTGATTTAAAGTATGCCAAAAACATTAAAAAACCCAAAAATCTTTGCTTTTAAAACCGCGCTTTAAATAGACAAATTTTAAAATTTTGTCAAGGGACGGACTAGGACATCGTTCCGAAACGACCTCGTCCTAAATAACAAAGGAAACAAAATTTTAAAATTAATTAATTAATTGTTTTATAAGTTAAGATTTTTATATAAAAAAAAATAAAAAATGAAAAACAAATGTGATGTAACAACAAGACGGAATGAACAAATGATGAGCACCATTTATCAGTTAGCAAACAAACGCCAATATGTTTGGAAACTTTGGTAAAATTTAATCATTTTTCTACGCTAATCACCCTCAATAATTTAAATTGTTACTGATTTCTTGCAAATGAGGGCATTGCAAGATCTTAAGTGTGGGAAGGGGTTAAATTCTTTCAGAATTTTTAAAATTTTTAACTTAAACACTTGGTTACCATTAAAAATACTAGTAACATAGTAGTTGTATTAGAATTTAGTGCTCTCTGATAACAAATAACAGCCCTAGTCTTATATACTGACTACCCAATTCTAGTAAAATTTTTCAAAATTTTCAATTAAATGAACTCAAAATCTTGTTTATACATATTTATGAACGATAAAACTAGGTGTTAATACAGCAATTATTGTTACCTCAGAAAGGACATAAATTGAGAAACAAACCAAAATGTTAGAATTCATTTAAAATGGAATAGAGGATAATAAAAAGGAAAATAAAAGCCAAGTGTGGGAAATTTACCAAGTTATTTTAAACATATGTCACATATTTCTGTAACAAATATCTGAAAATACTTTTGCTTTGGACTAAACTAAAAAGTTTTACCCGATTTACTGTAAGAAAGATGGATCTACACGATGAATCAATTCCATCATTAAAAGGAAGTAAAGTCTTCCGAAAAAGAAACGCGCTTCTTGATTTAGGTCATGAAGTTGTCGTCCAGACCAGCTGTAGGTTGACGAAAAACCTAGAAAAGTCATCTCTAAAATCAGCAAAAAATCCACGAACCTCAGCATAAAACAGGGTCGCCAAGTGGTCAGACTTATCCTAACCATGAGAGGATCTGTCTCGTAAAATGGGGAGGACGCCATGCAAATTAGCTGGATAAGACTAATGAATCAGATCCCCAGAAAGGATAATCTCCTTAAAGATCAAAAATCAGCTTTTAAGACTGATATTACTCAATCCTAGAGATTGACCTTAAAGATTGAGAATTACAAACTCATGGAATTCAATGATATCTAAACTCGAGCTTGAACGAGAAAATATTTTGATCAAAATTTCAAACCGATTTGTTTTCTAAAAACCCATTTTCAATGCGTTCATTACCATTGAACGTAAAATCCTAGGAATTCACCTGGAATTCATTAGGTCACCTGAACCAAATCGGGTGTCAACCGTAGGAACGGTGGTTGCATAGTATGGTCAAAGACAGGACCTTGTGCCAGACCGAAAAATTATAAGGGTGAGCTTTACTATTGCTCCTACAAAGGATAGTAATTGCGTCTGACACGTTATAGACCATAATTAAAAGCATGTCAGGAGACATTACCTTAACAGTTGCTTATTCAACGCTTTCCTTTACAACCGGACGGTAGTTTACCGAAAGGTAATATACGAAGCAAGTATACTGGACGTGTTGCTTTCCTAATACAAGGTTAGCAAGTGGGTGACACAAAACCACAAGTTTTGAGCTAAAATTTTCAAATCTGAAACCCACCAAACCCACAAAAATATTTTGCAAACACCGGTGAAGGGTTATTCTGGAAAACTTAACTATGGTAAAAGCTAGAATGAATTTTCAAAAGATCAAATGTTTTCATAAAGATCCAATTTCCTTAATGGATCTAAATTTTATAGTCATGTGGGACTGTAAACCACATCGTTACTACCATTGTTTATACCGCCGTATAGAAATCACAGTTGTACAAAGTGTGAAGAATAAAGAAGTGATTCTAGTATTTCAAGACTATATTGCTTGAGGACAAACAACGCTCAAGTGTGGGAATATTTGATAATGCTAAAAATGAACATATATTTCATAGCATTATTCTTCAAGAAAGACAAGCTTTTAGTTGCAATTGTTCTATTTACAAGTGATATTCGTTTAAATAATAAAAGGTGAAGACAAAAGATAGATTCGACGAATTGAAGACGCAAACGACCAAAAAGCTCAAAAGTACAAAATATAATTAAAGAGGTTCCAATTATTGATAAGAAATGTCTCAGAATTACAAGAGTACAAGATTCAAAACGCAAAGTACAATATATTAAATTGTACGCAAGGACATTCGAAAATCCAGAACCGGGACCAGAGTCAACTCTCAACGCTCGACGCAACGGACTAAAAATTACAAGTTAACTATGTATATAAATATAATATAATATATAATTAATTATATAAATTATATATATATATATATATATATATATATATATATATATATATATATATATATATATATATATATATATATATATATATTATATTTATATATTAAAACCGTTGGCAGACTAGGATCCAAACCTGTGTGAGATGGGTTTACAAACTCCGCGACTTGCGAAGTTTGTAGTGCAAAGGGACCGCGACTCGCGGAGATACCCTGGACAAAAATGCCTATAAAAGCTAACGCATTTTGATCGTTTTATATATCTTTTTCTTCTCCTCATTCATACGTAATATATATATATATATATATATATATATATATATATATATATATATATATATATATATATATATATATATATATATATATATATATATATTATAATTTTAATTTTAATTTTAATTTTAATTCTAATAATAAGGGTATGTTAGCGAATGTTGTAAGGGTGTAAGTCGAAATTCTGTTCGTGTAACGCTACGCTATTTTTAATCATTGTAAGTTATGTTCAACCTTTTTAATTTAATGTCTCGTAGCTAAGTTATTATTATGCTTATTTAATGCCGAAGTAATCATGATGTTGGGCTAATTATTAAAATTGGGTAATTGGGCTTTGTACCATAATTGGGGTTTGGACAAAAGAACGACACTTGTGGAAATTAGACTATGGGCTATTAATGGGCTTTATATTTGTTTAACTAAATGATAATTTGTTAATTTTAATATAAAGATTTACAATTGGACGTCCCTATAAATAATCATATACACTTGATCGGACACGATGGGCGGGATATTTATATGTATGAATAATCGTTCATTTAACCGGACACGGGAATGGATTAATAGTCTATGGAATTATTAAAACAGGGGTGAAATTATGTACAAGGACACTTGGCATAATTGATAACAAAATATTAAAACTTTGGGTTACACGCAGTCGATAACCTGGTGTAATTATTAAACAAAGTATTAAAACCTTGTTACAGTTTAAGTCCCCAATTAATTGGAATATTTGACTTCGGGTATAAGGATAATTTGACGAGGATACTCGCACTTTATATTTATGACTGATGGACTGTTATGGACAAAAACCAGGCGGACATATTAAATAATCCAGGACAAAGGACAATTAACCCATGGGCATAAAACTAAAATCAACACGTCAAACATCATGATTACGAAAGTTTAAATAAGTATAATTATTTTATTTTATATTTAATTTCCTTTATTTTATATTTAATTGCACTTCTAATTATCGCACTTTTATTTATTGTTATTTAATTGCACTTTTAATTATCGTACTTTTTAATTATCGTAATTTTATTTTATCGCAATTTTATTTATCGCAATTTCATTATCGTTATTTACTTTACGCTTTAAATTAAGTCTTGTATTTATTGTTAATATTTTACATTAGGTTTTAACTGCGACTAAAGTTTTAAAAATCAACAAACCGGTCATTAAACGGTAAAAACCCCCCTTTATAATAATAATATTACTTATTTATATATTTGTATTTTTATAAATTAAAACTAATATAGCGTTAAGCTTTGTTTAAAGATTTTCCCTGTGGAACGAACCGGACTTACTAAAAACTACACTACTGTACGATTAGGTACACTGCCTATAAGTGTTGTAGCAAGGTTTAAGTATATCCATTCTATAAATAAATAAATATCTTGTGTAAAATTGTATCGTATTTAATAGTTTTTCCTAGTAAAATATAAGCTATTTCATATACACCTCTGCATAACATCATATACATATAATGTTCTAGGATTTTGAATGACACAAATATTTTCTAGGTTCTATGAATAGAAATGATGTTTTAGCACAGTTTTGAAGTCAAAGTATAGCTTTGAAAGATGTAAGAATCTAAGAGTGATGTCTTCTGTTAAATCTTGACTTGGATTTTGATTCGTCAAAATCAGAATATGTAATCAATTTTTGATGAGAATGGATGTTTTGATTTTTAAAAAAAGAATGTATATTGTTGTGAGAGTAGTGAGTATAGTTGGTGATTGCTGAATCAGATTTGAAGAATGTAACATATTAATTGTGAATTTATATATATCTCTCGGGTATTACCTACCCGTAAAAAAAATTCACAGTTAATATTTTGTACAAAAATTTTATTACAGTCTTTATGAAAATATATAAGTGTATATTTTCTTCAGATGTAACATAGATTTAATGAGTTAATATTAAATTAAACTCATTTGATTTACGGTTAAAATTAGAATTGAATAATCCCTAAAACTTTAGAAATTACATAACTTTTACGAAGTATTTCTTCAATGAAATTTAAATTATGAATCAATACTTCGTTGTTGATTTGTAATGATGTCCACTGTGATTCTTGAACTGGCGAAGCTTGTGATATTATAGATGCTGTTGGTACTGACGGTGCTGGTGATGTTGACGATACTGTTGATGCTGTTGGTAAAACGAGTCTAGCTTGTAAATCGTGCACCATTCTGGTCAGGGTTTCTACTCTACTGTCTCTATTCACTCATCTGATTTGTAATCAGAATCAGAATAATCTCTAAGATTTTGGAGATTACATAATCGCCGCAAAATATTTCTTCAATGAAGTTATGAATCAATACTTCATCGTTGATTCTTATTAGTACTCCTTGGTATCTATGGTACGTACGACGTTGATGCTCGTGGAATAGATTGTGAAGTTGAGGTTTGCGGTGTGGATGTGGTTGTTGATGGTACTGTTGGTGCCGGTGATGGTGGTACCGTTGCTGCCATTGCTGCTGCTGGTGCTTGCAACCTTTGCACCATATCCTCCAAAGTCATTGCCCGAGCGCGGAGCTCGTTGACTTCTTCTATTACACCGGGATGATTGGCGGTCCGGATGAGCGGATGAATAAGATCTAGAATTTGAGATAATATGTAGTCGTGACTAGACACTCTGGAAATGAGAGAGAAAATGGTGTCTCAGACAGGTTCACCGGTAAGTGCTTCAGGTTCATCGCCAAGAGGGCAATGTGGTGGATGGAAGGGATCGCCTTCTTCTTGTCTCTAATGATTAAGAAGACTATGAACTCATCCCCAATTCATCCAGAATAGATGATGGCTGATTGGTTGGTCCATTCCGGTCACACTGCTTTTGGAGCTTGAGTGAAACTCCATATCGGAATTCGAGGGACTTGAACTAGTGGAGAGTTACATTTCGTATGATTGAATAAAAGATTTTTTGATATGAAATGATTCCTGGCTATCGGATGGTATTCTAATTATATAGAATATCTATATATACAAAACAAAAGATTTTGTAGATTACGAAGGAATTTGCAGTATATGTCAGGCAAAGTTTACAGTAACAGATATGATAAGATATGAATTTTGTCTATACACTATTCATGCAGTCGATGCAGTAAAACGTGTCTAGACTAAGATTATTAAGCAGATAATTCTCTAAGAATGATAAGCATGTAATTTTCGACAAGAAATGATAAGCAAGACTTTTGACATGCAGACACGGTCGAAGTCCAGACTCACTAATGCATCCTAACGACTATCAGTTAGACACACTAATGCAAGACCTGGTTCGCTAAGACCACCGCTCTGATACCACATGTAAAGACCCATCCTAATCCATCAGGACGAATACAATAACATATGATTACATTACGAGGTACTTGACCTCTATATGATACATTTTACAAACATTGCATTCGTTTTTAAAAGACAAACTTTCAGTACATCGAAAGTTGACGGTATGCATACCATTTCATAATATATACATATATCATATATTTAATCATAATCTTTACTGAACTCAATGACTTGAATGCAACATCTTTTGAAATATGCCATGAATGACTCCAAATAATATCTCTAAAATGAGCAAATGCACAGCGAAAGATTTCTTTCATAACTGAGAATAAACATGCTTTAAAGTGTCAACCAAAAGGTTGGTGAGTTCATTAGTTTATCATAAACAATCATTTCCATAATTTTAATAGACCACAAGATTTTCATATTTATAAACAGAACCTCTCGTCTGCATAAAGATAAAATCATTCATATGAATTGAACACTTGGTAACCGACATTAACTTAATGCATAGAACATCCCCAAACAGAACCTCTCGTCTGTATAATATAATCTCGAAGTACTAAAGCCATCCATAACCTGAATGGGGGTTGTTAGGCCCAATAGATCTATCTTTAGGATTTGCGTCAATTAGGAACAGAACCTCTCGTCTGCCGAATTCTTAGGTTACCAAGCTAAAAGGGGTGTTATTCGGTTTAATAATCCAACCATAGAATGTAGTTTTGAGTACTTGTGTCTATTTCGTATAACATTTATAAAAGCAGCGCATGTATTCTCAGTCCCAAAAATATATATAAAAAGGGAGTAATGAAACTCACAATACTATATTTTGTAGCAATAATGCGTATGCCGGCACTGAAAAAGTGCAGGGTTGGTCTCGCATTCAAGAACCTATATCAAGTATATATATATATTAACACATAATAAGCATATAATGGTGTTCAATCCAGTTTATATATATTACTTATAAAATATATTACTTGTTAAAAATATTAATGTATTTATTATTTCTAATACAATATATATCTATATATGTTATTTTTATATTAAAATAGTGAATTAGGTATACTTATGATATATGTAATAATTATATTATTATATAATTATCTTTTGTTTGTAAAAAAATATAATTATGATAATACTAAAATAATGATAATAATACTAATAATTAGATTTAATAATGATATTGATAACAATAATTTTGATAATAACCTTAGTCATTTTATTTGTAGTAATAATAATAATGATAACGATAGTATTAATAATAATAATGATAATACTAATACTAATTTTAGTAATAATGATAATAATATTAATAATAATAATAATGATAATGATAATGATAATAATAATAATAATAATAATAATAATAATAATAATAATAATAATAATAATAATAATAATAATAATAATAATAATAATTATTATTATTATTATTATTATTATTATTATTATTATTATTATTATTATAATAATAATAACTACCTTTCAAAAAAAAGTTCCAAAAATAAATGCTATGCCCGGGCTCGAACCCGAGACCTCTGGCTTAAACCCAACACCCCTAACCATCCTTCTGCACTTTCCTTTCTGATTTAATATGGATTCTGTTTTCATTTAACTCATTTTCTATGTTCCTCTTCTTCTTCTTCTTCTACATCATCATCATTACGATCACCTTCAAGTTTTATCATTAATCACGATGATCACCGTACTAAAAATTTGGTTCGGCCCAAATAGGAAAAGTATTATACCGGCCCAAAACAAAAATGAATGGCTGCCCATCATCATAAACTCATTCACGACCGAAAAAAATAATAAATGAAATTGTTTTGGTTTCGTATTAACTCAAACAAAAAAGAACCGGAAAAAATTAATGATAGCAGGTTACGACTTTGATGCATCATCATCATCAATCGAATCTTCATCATGATCATCATATCTCATTCATCATCATCACGATATCCTCACCATCTCATCATCTTGATCATCAGCCTCATCGACATCATAACATCCGTAACATCATCATCGTTTAATTCATAATCACCATCATCATGATACATCGTGCCTCACCATCATTATCATGTCATCATCACCGTCTTCATCATTATTCACTTAATCGTTATCACCTTCACTATTCATCATCACCTTCATCATCATATATCTTCCTGTTTATCATCTTCCATCGTCAAGCAGTAGCACCTCGTGTTAGTGGTGTGTAATTGGTGGTGGAATTATAAACAAACACAAGAACAATAACAGATGTAAATAGCAGCTGCAGTCGAATGGTAAGGTGGATGTATGGTGGTGGTGCTTCAGTTGTTCACGTCAGAAATAGAAAACATAGCTGCAAATCACAGTTGCAGGTTCTTAAATGGTGGTTTTGATATAGTTGCAGAGAAAATAAGGGTGATTTGTGAATTGAAATAGAAATAAGTAGCTGCAGTAGCAGTGGTGATCGCGGTTATGGAGAAGTGGTGGTTGTTTGTGGTGGAACCATGGTGGTGGTTTGGACGGCTAGCAGCTGCAGTAGATGGCGTATGATGGTGAGTTATGGTGGTGATCTAAATAACACAGAACTAAACATTTGGGTGGTGTTGGATGGTGATAAATAGAGGTGGTGAAGTGGTAGTTTAAGTGGTGGTTGACGGTTGTTATGGTGCTACGGTGGTAGCAGCCAGTGGTGTGGGGTTGAAGAGAATAGGGTAGTGTTGGCTATATGTGCCTATCTCTCTGCATACATCTCTTCTATATATATATATTTTATATATAAATATAATATTAATAATAATTAATTTAATAATAATAATAATAATAATAATAATAATAATAATAATAATAATAATAATAATAATAATAATAATAATCCTATAATCACATGTGAAGAATGTAAATGAAACAGAATCTCAAATAGCAAATCCATCAAACATGAATTGGATTATTCTACCGACACTAATTCACGCACTATTATTTCGTACTCCTTTGTTAATCAGTGGCGGATAAAAGTCTTCAGAAAAACCCCAAATTTTAAGATTAAATATCTTTAATTATTTTAGTCTTTATGGTCTAAAATTCAGTCATTAACTATTAAATAAAATTTACATTAATTGTTCACTCCCAACCCCAGGTAAAAATATACAAAGTCTTAAAATTCAACAAATGGTTCCTAAATACATTTTTAACAAGTCTATAATTTGTAAAACTCATTTTCGGATCATCGTTTATTTTAAAATCACATACGTTAGATTTTAACTTGTTTAATATTGATCGAAAGATAAATGAGTGTAACCGTCGTTTACTAAATAGATTTGAAATCATTCATTTTCAATATAATATATATATACATTTAAATAGCAAGTTTAACTACTAAAATAAATATCTTATATATTTTTAAACCATTAGATTTAATAAAATTTTATATATTTACAAGTAATATATATATATATATATATATATATATATATATATATATTTATATATATATATATATATATATATATATATATATTATAATAATAGTTTTTATTACATCGCATTTTATTTTACATATTTATTTCTAACAATTAAATCGTATATTATTTCAAATTATATTTTAAATTAAAGTAAATATATATATATATATATATATATATACATACATACATATACATATTTAAATATATGTATCTATTTACAAATAGTTGTTCGTGAATCGTCGGAAATGGTCGAAGGCCAATTACATATATGAAACAGTTCAAAATTTTTGAGACTCAACCTTACAGACTTTGCTTATCGTGTCGAAAAACATATAAAGATCAAGTTTAAATTTGGTTGAAAATTTCCGGGTTGTCACACCAAGGGGTGACACAGATAGTGTATTCTGAATCGGGGTTCGTGACTTCCCAATAACAGAGCCGATAACTAGTTCTATTAGTTGGAAAAGCGATTGAGTTTAAAAGCATAATCAGAAAGCATCTCGACAACATACACAAATCATAATATTATTTCGAAATTATAACTGACTACATCATAGCGTACACTAAAGATAAATACTCGCTAATCATGGCAACAATATTACAAAGCATAATAATGTAATACATTATATAAAGACAAAGGATAAAAGTACCAGTAGATTAAACGAGTTCCGAATACAAAAGTGACAACTTCAAACTCCAGACCGCTCCTAATACAATCTTCGACGATCTTCTCCGGGTACTAGGTTTCCCGCATGAAGTCGAATACCTTGAAAGTATGACTAATATTGTAGAAAGAGAGAGAAAGAAGTAATTGAAGTGTGTGTAAAAATGAATGACAAAGACCCTTTAAATAGAAGTGGATTTGGCCTGCAAACAGCTGGCAAGCCGTTTGGCAGGCCGTTTTAGATGCCCGTTTGCACTGGTCAGCCGTTTTTGATGCTCGTTTTCCTGGGCCATTTGGCAGGCCGTTTTCCCTTTTTGCAGGCTGTTTGGCAAGCCGTTTGGTTTGCTGATTTCACTGGTTCGCAACTTGATTTCTTTGATCGTAGCTTGGTTTCTTGTCTTTCACCGTTTTCGCTCTAGAATCTTCGTTTTAGCTCCGATTCTCTTGATTCTTTTTGCACCGTCTTCGTAATCACTTGATCTTCAATTTTAACTGAAAAAGTGGGCATTTTGGCCATAAATCTTGGAACTTTATTGTTTTGGGGCCTTAATACCGGGGTAAAAACGTGACTTTTTAGCCAATATCAGTGGCTGTTGTTGAGCGGATGACGGTGCTGAAGCAAAATGAAAGTTATTATGAAAAAAGTTTTCCCAACAAGAAAGTGTTGAATTAAAACTTATCTTTGGATAGTAAAAAAGGTTTGGATTGTAAAAACCTCTAACACTAGGCATCTTATAAATTAAAAAAAGATTATGATCTGCAATACGTTCAAAAGACAAATAACCAGTAGCTCTACATTTACAAGAGTCAGCCCATGTCATTCGAGAGGAAGAAGAGTCATCTACTTTTCTTGGAGAAACGTCTTTTTCATCAGTAACAAGTTCAGTCGTAAAGCACAGGGCGCTATAATCTTCATAAAGCATGGCAGCAAGAGGAGAAATCTATGTAGAAAATTAAACAAAAGTAGCACAATAAATACATGAAAAGTAAACAGTTAGAGGCAGTAATTGAGTAAGGGTCATACCTTTATTATTGAGAAGGATAATCGGAAGATCATTAGAGATGTCCCAATTAGCATTCATCGATGTTAATGAAAGCATACATTCGGCATATTTACGATCTGAAATAGCATCTGCTTTCATTACATTTAAAAGCTTTCTTTCATCAGGAGACAATCTAGGAAGAACAATTGAACGAGGTTGTGTTGTATATTGCCAAAAATGGGCGTTTACATATGCATCTAGAATAGCATCGCTGTTAATAAAGAAAAATGAATTTTGCCAATCATTCGCAGCATCAGTAGATTGCCGAAATAGTCCATGGCATTTATCAAAACAAAACCAACCTTTATCACAAGTATTAACATGCATTAAATGAGAAAAGATGCGAATAGAAGGATTTATATTTCGAGCTCGGTAATACATCTCTAAAATAATGATTTTGCGTCGAATTAACCAACACTAACACCATAGAAGTTGTAAACAGCCAAAAAAGGCATAGATTAGAAAATGAAAATGCACGAGCATATACTGCTACTTTTCCAGGAGGTGGATGAGAAGCACAATCAGTGGGTAATGGAGAAATTGCATCAACAACAAACAATCGTGGAAATTGTTTACTGATATTTGCTAAATATGATGGAGTAACAGAGCTGTGTACTTCAGCAACATCGAGAATAGCCATTAGAAGAATATGAACAAGTGAAGATCAACTATGAAAGAAGATAAGGTAAAAACAGATATATTGAAAAACAAAATTTCAAACTAGGGTTAAATCCACTTAAAAAACAAGAGGCGGTTAAAAATTGGGGAAATTTATATTGGCTATACACGTGGATGATTTGGATTACACAAAAATAATTTTATTTTTTCATGAATAATCTAAAACAAATAAATAATATAGTTACAAAAGTCATCATTAAGTGTCAAATCAAGTCAGTAAAAAGCCACGATGGCAGGTATATCTTCCCAAGGAAAAAGACATTTTATAACTTTATTATAGTTTAATTTCTTTATTTTTACAAAATGAAGACATTAAACTGGGGGGACTTAATGGTATATCATATGGTTTACACGCATAAAAACATCATTTCTATAAAGAAGAACCGTTTGGAACACATAAAAACAGTGTTAAACGCATTTTTAACATTTACTCGTTCAGCGTGGTCCGTCAAGAACAATAAATAAATTACATATAAGGCCACCCAGTGTTTTGCGTAAGCCCTGAATGTAGCTTTCTTTGCTTAAGCCCTTAAGTAAGCATGCGAGCAACACACATGCCACGTCACTATCTAGCATAAAGTCAGTTACGTAAATCTCACATAAATCAATCAATAGCATCATGACACGTGTATCACGGAGCATTCATGCCTATAAATAGGTCACCTGGGCCATCAGTTTACAACTAACTGGACTTGAGGCAGAGAACACACTTTTTTCTCACATAGTACTTTCTCACTCTAGAACTTAAAAACTTAGCCGCAGAGCGCTAGACAGACCAACTCATAGTTTGTTTCCATAAGATTGATAAAGCCACCCCACAACATTCTGGCCGTGAACCGGGTCTGCAGGGATCCGTCCCGAGGGAAAATATCAATCAGAAACCTACCTCATCACGCTAAGTAGTTCTAGCTTTGTATTACTTGTTAGCCGCTAGCCGAAAATAAGTATCAACAATAGATATTAACTTTAACTATATTAATTAATCGCTATTTTTATAACAATAGATTGAAAAAGAATATACAGCCATATATTGATTGGTACATGCATTAAAAGAAAACTACTGTTGTGGGCCCCACAAGGAATAAATAAGTGGGGAGTAAGTAAAGTCAAAGCAGAATTTCATGATTAGTCCACTCAACCTATGAAACCTCCAATGCTCTCCGTACACATTTCAGCTATCCCCACCAACTTATCAAAAACCACAACCTTCAACATATATTTACAACCTTCCAAACAAACCTCCGATGACATTCCGATCAACACCACTTACACTTCACTACCCATCTCAACTTCTAACTCACCACATCATACCTCACAACCCAACATTTAACCTAACACTGACCTTCACACTCCACAACAACCACAACCCAACTTGAAAACATAACCCAACGTTCAAACTGACACTAACTTTCAAACGTATGCCGATTTGGTTACGGGCAACAATCTAGTTAAGAATGACTCCTATGTTAATCGTCCAGGTACAACAGAAGGCAGTCATATACACAAGGATAAGAGAATTTCTACGGTGTACTTGGGAAATATGTTAAGATATGTGAACCCTTCGGTGATTGGCAATGCCTTTAGAAGATTCGGTTGGATTCAATATATATAGCCCGGAGAGCTAGACATAATAATGCGTTCACAAGGTTTGTTAATTTTGAAGAAGCCTTAGATGCTATAAGTTCTTTGAACGAAAAGATCTTGATGGGTTCGAAACTAAGAATGAGGTTTGCGAAGTTCGAAAAAACCTCATTCAACAGAGGGAAAAATGGGAGAGGAAGGGACTATCTCCATGTTTTGGCAAAGAAACAAGGAACGGTTAAAAAGAGTTATGGTGGAGATCATTCTATGTTTCTGTTGGTTGAATGTTGGTTAATAGACTAACCGACAAATAACCAAAGAATATGTTTTGATGATGACACATACATATGCATAAGTGATGACACATCTTAATATAAAACACGCAAGTTCACTAATCCATACTTGATCTTGCAAATGACCAAATCAAACAAACCTTAGAATGAAATTAAAGTTACACGATCAAAGGGACGGTCGACCGTATACCTGACCATAGAAGCCCAAACTGAATCTGCAACGCAGTTTTGTGAAAACAAGTTGCACGGTCATCACCATGGTCGTCACCATGGTCGTCACCACGGTCAACCGCAGTGCGACCGTAGATTTCACTGTCACCATTTTTGACCAAATTTAGTTTGACCACTTCCCGTCATCTATAATTCATGAAACCTTTCTCAACACGCTTAGAATAGATTCCTCCTCCATACTCAATTGAGTTTTGGTCATAAAAATGCTAATCTTGGTTAATCACGCTTAATTACACCTTAACGACAATTTAACCATGATTGAGTATAACACATAAGTGTTAATCAATAACTTGTGATCTTAAAACTTGTCTAGACATTCTTAGGATGGTCACCAAGTACCAACACACATAAGCTAATGTCACTAGAATACTAATTACAATTAAAGATTACTTAGTGACAAATTAAGGCTAAATGAAGAACAAAATTTTAAAGTGTAACTAGTAAAGACTTGTAATCCTAAAATACACTTAGATACATTTAGGATGGTCACCAAGTCCCAACTAGAGATTGCTCTTCCCTTGTACATGTGTTGGATATTAATGTGTGCTTACACATTAATCATGTAATGTGTTATATTGCAAGTAAGCTTGCTAAAGCTTAAACCATATTGTTGTGCAAATATCTATATGATTGATATTAGAATAACTATCTCTTGCTATATGTGAGTATTACTTGCTACTTGCTAATATGTTTGTTACTCATTAATTTGCCAACTTGTTAACATGCTCTTAAAGTTGCTATGTGTTATAAGTTAGAACACTAGGATTCAAATAACTAGTTTACTTCAAGAAATTAAGTGTAACATGGTTCACAAATAACAATGGGTAAAAGGGTAACAGAGAAATTGAAGAAGCTTGGGGATCTTGATAGGAATTAGAAAGATGCTCAAGAAAAGGGTTTGGATGGAGAGGAAGATTTTTGCCTCATGGGTTCTTGGAATCTTTTCAATCAAGATGGTTAAAGTGAAGAAGAGGTTGAATCTCCCTACAAAGAAGATGATGTCTCAAGCATGGAATGCAATGAGGTACATGTATTCTATCCATCTAATTATAAAGAATTGCTAAATGATTACAAAACTATCAAATTTGTATATGATAGTAGTCGTGATAAAGTAAAATTTTTAGAAAAAAAATTACACAAAGTTAAGCAACTTAACACAGTTCCAATTGATAAAAATAATTCTTTGAAAAGAAACCTTGTAAAGACAACTATTTATAATTCATCAAAAGATAATTTTGAAATGAATTTGCGTCACGACTCTAGCAAATACAAATCATGTAATCAAAGTCCATTGTCTATTATTAGGAGAATTGAAAACATGGGAAGAATGGGCCAAACTAGCATTTCAATGGAAGGGATAAGTCAAGGATTGGGTAACCTTAAAACCAATCAAAACTAATGATCAAAATGCTAATTAGAATAACCTTTTCAAAAGACTTTAAAATAATAAAAGGTTTTTCATACAAATGAAAAATTGTTTTTGAAAATGATTTTAAAAGGAATGTTGAAGGAAGTCTACTTGTATTAGGATTGTATATTTAAATGAAATTATAAATTGCATGCTACATACGAGTAAATATGTTTTGTGTACTCTATATGTGTAAATATATATTGATATATATAAATTTAGTATATTACGTGTCATTGATGATGAAACATCGGATGAATGTGATCATTCAATGTTAGGAAAGAAAAACTTGTCCTCAAGTATTCTATAAAACCCAAGAATCGTCAAAACGAACTTAAAAGAAGAAGAAGTGAAGAAATTCTGCATCAGGAGATCCACGGATGAAGCACGATTGACCGTATACTCGATCGCAGACACCTGTTCCAACCTTCTAGAAGGTTTTCCTCCACGACCAATGCCACGGTTGACCGTACTTCGACCATGCGCGACCTGACACTATTTTTAATTGAATAAAATTTCCACTTTTCATTCCATTCAAAATCAATCCAAAACATAAACTCTCTGCACGGCTGAGAAGATCGACCGCGAATTGATGAACACGCATTCCCTCCACTTCAATTCCTACTTTTGGTATGATTAATCTTTGATTTCCTATCATTCAATTGTGTTCGTATGATGAACTCTTTACTAATCTTGTGAAGAAACCCTAACTAGAATGTCTCTAAACCTAAATTGATGAAAACAATCAAAATTGTTCTTGAAAACAACTTAGAAACGATGGCAGTGATGCCTATCTATGCATTGATTTAACGTTGGAGAATTCTAGGGTTCATTATACATCTAGGTTAGATTTTCATCAAATCATTGTTCATATGATATAAACTACATTGTTGCAAATTGAGTGTGATAATAATTGTGTTAATGATAATCTTAAGAATCTAGAACACGTATGAACTTTGTGAAAATCATAATCTAGTTGCAAACTTATTGACACTAATTGAGAGTGAAAATGTGAAGAACATTAACATCAAAATCAAAACACTTAAGTGTTAGATGATAATTAAAGTTTGCAAAATGTAACAACCCAAACCAAACCGCGACCAGAATACAAAATAAAAAAAAAAATTTGCTGTACAGAGAAGTGGCGCGGCGCGCCATTCGGGCCTGTCCGGAAAGTTTCAAAATGCGAAAAAGATCGACCAGTTCCCGACATTTTTAGACGACACGCTTTTAACCACACATTCAAATATGTAAAACTAACACAATTCAAATGTAAAATAAGTTTTACAAAGCGGGGCCCACTTCGGCCGTTTTACGAGTTTAATACAAAATATGAGTTTCGACCGCCAAAAAGTTTAAGTACCAAACTACACTACGAGCATGGCATTTGGGATTAAACTACCCAAGTCTCGGTCAAACTCCAAGAACTAACACTTCCAAAAAGCATCCCCTAATCACCAAGCGGGATCTCTAATCCATGATAATGCCCTTACCCTTGTCCACAACCGAACCTATAAAAATAGTAAACAACGAGAGGGTAAGCAAAGCTTAGTGAATGCAATAATTATACGAATACATATATAATTATACCTACTTGCATACACTTACACAAACCGCAAACATGCTAACAAACACAATTAGCTTATCGTCGCAATAACAAGCTATAAACCTGCAATACCACAAGCTAGCATAACAACCGCATATAAATATAACTCGAATAATATAATATGCTTACCACGCAAATAACCATGGTAAACCAATAGTACAAGGAAACGGCGCTCGCGAAAACGCCATCGGTGTTCACAACATCCGTTAGGGCACTTAACACCTCGCACCACTAACCCCTAGGGTGGCACCTTAACACCTCGGCACATCACCCCGAGCGGCATCTTAACACCTCGATGCATCACTCATTAATTTACGAAGTGGTGTCTTAACACCTCGACACTACACTCCTAGGTGGCATCTTAACACCTCGATGCTACACCCGAGTGGCATCTTAACACCTCGATGCTACACTCTTCACGTGAAACATGGTGTCTTAGCACCTCGACACTACACATTTCACGCTCATTATATACATACGCATATAATTATTCCACTCACCTCAAAGTCATGTGAAAAGATGCCCGAGCTTGCGAAATCTCAAAGTAACGTACCTATCACATTATACATATAATCAAACGCAAAATCAAGTCGGTCAACCAAACCCTTTCACCATTCTAAGCCATTTTGACCAAGGTGCAATTTCAACCCATTTGCACCCTTAACCCTAAATTGGGTCAACACACACCAAAACCCTAATCATTCGTCAAGATGGGTTTAAAACACACTTAGGTCATAAGGCTAACTCGTTTTCATACTTGCTAGGCCGCTTAGGTCATTAAAGACTCATTTGACCCATTTCAAAGTCAACACACCCATTTGGGTCATCCATACCCAATAACACCCATTTACATATCATTAAAGTGTTCTAGTACTTTAACTAACCAATTAAGTTCATAATCATCAATCTAACACTTGAAAACCCTAGTTAGTCATCTTTGAGTCTTCATGACCCAAATTCATCCAAAAACACCCCATTCACCCACAAATGGGTTTTAAGTTCATCATTAACACCTAACTCTAACCCTTTCACAAATTAAACAAGGAAATCAAGATTAGAGCATACCACTATGATCAAAATGTAGCTAGAGGAAAGATGAACAACTTTAATACCCGCACTTTGATCTGAAATCGCCTCCTTCTTCCTTGATTCAAGCTTTCCCTGACTAAGAATCTCCCTCTCTCTAGAAACTAAATTGGAAGAAGTGAAGTAGATGAAAATGGAGTTATGAGGCTCCCCAAAACTGATCTAGGGCCTTAAGGTCGGCCCTCAAGTGAATTTACCCAATTGCCCTCAAAATATCTAATTAAAAACAAAGTGAGCTGTCAGCCCGTAATGGCGCGGCGCGCCATAAGGCCGCGCGGCGCGCCAAATGCCCAGTTCAGCTTCTTTTGCCTTTTAATTAAATACAACCTAAACCCCACAACTTGAATAACTTATACACACATAAGTACAATAAAATATTCGGGTCTTACAACTCTCCCCCACTTAGATTGGATCACGTCCTCGTGATCCGCACCAAATACGAGAAGTTAAGCACTCTAACTTGAACATTTCCGTCTCCAATGCGGAATTACACTTGTAGCAATCACTCATCCGGGTTCTCACTTCGTACACTAACGCATCATAATACAACAACCGTACTTCACACTTCCATTCGATTAAAATTCTCACCACTCACTCGGAAATACACCGTGAAAACATCATAATATATCTTTCCAAAAGCCATAGCACTCCATCATTTCACGATATCGGGTAATCAACCCACGAGACCCAATAACTACAACCGTTTACTCTTACGCCGAGTATCCAAACTCGTACCCTACACTCCACAATCGTCCTAAAAGTAGTACAATCCACCGACAATCATTGTCGTCACGCCTATCAATCGTGGAATATTCGGGAATCATCCCGACACTTTTCGAAAATCTCTCGTATCCCTCTATCGGGAACTTCGCCATACCGTCTCACGTCGCTAACTACCTTCGCAATTAACTCCAAAGTCCAACTTGGGACTTTTTTGAAGACCATCGAACCTTTCCTTTCCTAAATGAGCGACACCCGTTCGCTCATCACGTCTACTAGATAGGAACTTTTCCGCATTCTCCGGCGTTGGTCATACTAAATAATCCTTCCAAGGACTCGCTATAAGATATTCGAACCTCGGTCTTTCAAATCATTTGAGTGTCAACGCTCGCTAAGCATCACACTATACCACCGTTGTAAATTCAAGTTTCTCACCGGTACCCAAAATCAAAGCAATCACATCATCGGGGTCAAAAGTTACACTAGTAGGTATAAGGAGGCACCTGACGTTGTGTTATCCAACTCCGATTACTAACACCGAGTCTCCCAGACTCGACCCTTACGGGGTCTACTCCTGATGTCACACGTCACCTAACTACATGCGGTCACACAAATCTAACGAACCTTACGGCTCGACACCCATGACTTCCTAGCGGCACCTGCTAGTCACTATCCACCTAGGCCACATAGCTAGTCTACTTATATTCCATCTCAACACTAAGGAGGCGCTTGGAACACCAAGGCTTACACCTTTCCAACTTGGTCCTAACCATTAACCCGGTTACCTACATACATAAGGATAGTTAACCACCAAGAATCTACTCGCACACGAACGCGATTAACGGAAATGCCTCTAGAACGGCACACCGCGTACACCCTCAAAATCATAAAAGAAAAGAGTGGCCGTCAAGAGCGTACAACACTCGCCACACAATCACAAAACCACCATTGAAATCGAATCGTCAATTAATCATTAATTTGAAGATTATTCCAATAACTAAATACACACTTGCACGCATTCCGAAACGTGCAATACATACAACATCCGAAGTCTATAATGATCACTTAGAATACGCGAAGTAGTCACGTATTCTTCCAACTTCTCTAGGCAATCATTCTCTAAGAGTCAACATTAATAACCAAATTGTCACCCGTAATTTACTAAATTTCACAATTCCGAGCACAAAGTTTGCTCATTCCCTTATATCGGGAAGAACTTAACCGATCTCGTGCCAAGATATCAATCCCCTAGTGTACCCTTACCAAATACAATGCTAAAAACCACCAAGTCTCAACCTAATGTCAACAACCCAAAAGATGAAGGCCAAGTAAAAATGAATCCTTACGGATAACACCTTCCACCTAACACCCCTCTTAGTACGCATACACGGATAATACGCATCTACCACAAGTATTTGATCAGAACACGGCTATTGTATCACTAGTCACACAACATGGTCCTCATGACTGAACCACCGGTGTATACAACCAGAAGTTTTCAATACTAACAATAAGAAGGTTATTCAATACAAAACTCAAGGTGTACAAAAACGGCTATCGTGATATATCCGTAGTGCGCAAAAACGGCTATTGCAACACTACCAACAATATGTGAGTGAAACACGGCTACCGCACTATTAATACCAATGTGTGAGTAAAACCGAATATTACTCACAACCATGTGCACAAAACGGCTATGTGCACAATTCCTACGGGCAATTAAAATCGTAAATATACAAGTAACGGTTCTTCCCGAGAGCCGCTTGCCATCCATCACAACCAAGGGTGGTAACGAAGAGTTAATCTTTCCAGATATCCCTCATCACCTATCACAAGTCAAACGCGGTCAACAGAGAGATGACCCCAAATAAACACATATATCTAATTTCCTCGTAGTACACAAAATGGCTATTTTGTAACTACTACCCAAAGTATACGACAATGAGGCATCGTACCCTTTCTCAAATCCCATTACGCTTCCTCGGTAGGAATATAAATCCTAATAAAGTGGACACAATTTCTTTGATGTAACACTACCAACTTCCCAACGTAGAACCTCGTTCCTAAATCAAATCGTCAAGATTACAAAGTCAAACGATTTCGCCATTTACCGTCGTACACGACCATACTTGGCGTCGGTCCCTCTTCCTGAATTCTCGAGAGCTCAATTCGATAATAATAAATACTAACGTCTACCGTCACCCGATTGCGCCACTAAAGTGATGGCACAATGTCAACATAACACGTATCCTTTTAGAATGAAATTACCGCTACCCGCAAGGTAGACTTTTCTAACTATCAAATCCTTTCTACCCGTTACCACTACGAAAGCATCCGGTCAACGATACACACATGCTCTCAAGGGTTTCACCCACTTCACTACAAACGCGAACACGCGCTCAAAACCTAACTCCAAAGTTCGTTCTCATGGCTTAGTGGATTCATTTACCCTATCACTAAGAAATGCTTGGTTGCACCAAGTCTTACGCCCTCGTCCGTCAATACAAATGTCATCATAGGGTGTTTCCATTAGGAATGTCACCCGAATCAATACTATGTATTACCACTATGCATTCGTCCCCAGGGCGCGTTTCCACGAGTCAACGACTCAGGCGCTACCCTGGTGCACTATCATCAAAACCATCAACAAACCGAATCTTCACCGAGTTCACTTGAGTCTAAATAGATCTTGAAGCAAAGTTTAAGTCCCTAATACATACACGAATCCATCGGCACAAATAAACAATAATAAGGCATATTTGTACCAAAGACGAAAATACCTGAAACATCATTGTTGGACCCTTGCGCTCCACTGATCATCAGATAGTCACGCTCTAACCTCCTAACCCGATCTACAAACGATTCGGAACACTCCGACTTACGGTGTCCCTTCTTTTGGCAAATAAAGCACTTGATCGTGCTTAAAGGTACACTCGTACAATCCCGTGCAAAATGACCTCGTCCTCCACACCGAAAGCACGTAGGCCCATAACCTGTCTTACTCCTCTTCTTCACTTTTTCAACACCTCCGGGCGTACTTCTTGCCGTTTCACTAGGAGCACCTCTTGATTCTAGCTTTCTCTTACCCAAAGAGTGATCAGCAAATTTTGAAGCATGAGATTCAATCCCCATAGTTGCTCCTTCGTCACCGTCACCTTGAGGTTTAGGAAACCTCTTTTCTAACTCTTCCTTCACGACCTTAGGCACTCGGTCTCGAACCATCTCGGTCACTATTCCCTCGAACGACTCTTGGAGAACTTGCTTAACCTTGTTGGCAAAAATCAAGATATAGCGTTCGAACTCCGCCTCAATCCTTAATGTTAACTCATCCTTCCCCTCATGAATAGGCGCGTCCGTTCCGGTTCCATCTTCCGTCTTCATTCTAAAGAATGCATATAGATTAAATAACGAAACGAAAAGGAAAGACATACATATACCATACCGCCCCATCTTGGTTGATACTCGTCGTACATTGCTTGTTTGACACGTCTTGAACCCGTAACAATGGTAGCTAATCATTGTTACGCGAGCACGTCGCATTAACTTGCTAGTACAACGTCTATCTCGCTTGATGATTGCTAAAACAACACAAAACGATTAGTGCAAAGTTAGTTCACATAGACCTAAGCACTAACCAAATCCCCGGTCCGACCCGTCTCCTACAAGTCCCGCAAAAAGCGCATACACATTAAAGTCTAAGTCTAGGCACCTATCTCAAGTCGCCTAAATCCCTTAGACCATGCTCTGATACCACTTGTAACAACCCAAACCAAACCGCGACCAGAATACAAAATAAAAAAAAATATTGCTGTACAGAGAAGTGGCGCGGCACGCCAGGATGGCCGCGCGGCGCGCCATTCGGGCCTGTCCGGAAAGTTTCAAAATACGAAAAAGATCGACCAGTTCCCGACATTTTTAGACGACACACTTTTAACCACACATTCAAATATGTAAAACTAACATAATTCAAACGTAAAATAAGTTTTACAAAGCGGGGCCCACTTCGGCCGTTTTACGAGTTTAATACAAAATATGAGTTTCGACCGCCAAAAAGTTTAAGTACCAAACTACACTACGAGCATGGCGTTTGGGATTAAACTACCCAAGTCTCGGTCAAACTCCAAGAACTAACACTTCCAAAAAGTGTCCCCTAATCAACAAGCGGGATCTCTAATCCATGATAATGCCCTTGCCCTTGTTCACAACCGAACCTATAAAAATAGTAAACAACGAGAGGGTAAGCAAAGCTTAGTGAATGCAATAATTATACGAATACATATATAATTATACCTACTTGCATACACTTACACAAACCGCAAACATGCTAACAAACACAATTAGCTTATCGTCGCAATAACAAGCTATAAACCTCCAATACCACAAGCTAGCATAACAACCGCATATAAATATAACTCGAATAATATAATATGCTTACCACACAAATAACCATGGTTAACCAATAGTACAAGGGAACGGCGCTCGCGAAAACGCCATCGGTGTTTACAACATCCGTTAGGGCACTTAATACCTCACACCACTAACCCCTAGGGTGGCACCTTAACACCTCGGCACATCACCCCGAGTGGCATCTTAACACCTCGATGCATCACTCATTAATTTACGGAGTGGTGTCTTAACACCTCGACACTACACTCTTAGGTGGCATCTTAACACCTCGATGCTACACCCGAGTGGCATCTTAACACCTCGATGCTACACTCTTCACGTGAAACATGGTGTCTTAGCACTTCGACACTACACATTTCACGCTACAACAAATAGATACATTATATACATACGCATATAATTATTCCACTCACCTCAAAGTCTTGTGAAAAGATGCCCGAGCTTGCGAAACCTCAAAGTAACGTACCTATCACATTATACATATAATCAAAAGCAAACTCAAGTCAGTCAACCAAACCCTTTCACCATTCTAAGCCATTTTGACCCAAGGTGCAATTTCAACCCATTTGCACCCTTAACCCTAAATTGGGTCAACACACACCAAAACCCTAATCATTCGTCAAGATGGGTTTAAAACACACTTAGGTCACAAGGCTAACTCGTTTTCATACTTGCTAGGCCGCTTAGGTCATTAAAGACTCATTTGACCCATTTCAAAGTCAACACACCCATTTGGGTCATCCATACCCAATAACACCCATTTACATATCATTAAAGTGTTCTAGTACTTTAACTAATCAATTAAGTTTATAATCATCAATCTAACACTTGAAAACCCTAGTTAGTCATCTTTGAGTCTTCATGACCGAAATTCATCCAAAAACACCCCATTCACCCACAAATGGGTTTTAAGTTCATCATTAACACCTAACTCTAACCCTTTCACAAATTAAACAAGGAAATCAAGATTAGAGCATACCACTATGATCAAAACGTAGCTAGAGGAAAGATGAACAACTTTAATACCCGCACTTTGATCCGAAATCGCCTCCTTCTTCCTCCTTGATTCAAGCTTTCCCTCACTAAGAATCTCTCTCTCTCTAGAAACTAAATTGGAAGAAGTGAAGTAGATGAAAATAGAGTTATGAGGCTCCCCAAAACTGATCTAGGGCCTTAAGGTTGGCCCTCAAGTGAATTTACCCAATTGCCCTCAAAATATCTAATTAAAAATAAAGTGAGCTGTCAGCCCGTAATGGCGCGGTGCGCCATAAGGCCGAGCGGCGGGCCAAATGCCTAGTTCAGCTTCTTTTGCCTTTTAATTAAATACAACCTAAACCCTACAACTTGAATAACTTATACACACATAAGTACAATAAAATATTCGGGTCTTACACAAAACTCGTTGCCTACAATTGAATTATACATACACTTTGAGTTAATTTGTAGTATCATTGTGTAGAAAATGGCAAGAGGAAAAGGAAAGAATACCGAACCAAGAAGAAGGGATTCATACTATACACCAACAGATCAAACAGAAAGAATTAACTACAACATTGAGTTTCTTTCTGACCGACAAATTGCTGAAGGGAGAAGAGTTGCCCACAATCAATGCCTGAACTCGTGAGACAATTCGAAGCACTTAAATGGGGAGCATTTCTCACTCTTGATGGTCCTATTTACCCATCTGTTGTTCAAGAATTCTATGCAAACTTCAACTTTGTGAATAATGAAGTTCACTTCAATCTTCAAGGCAAAAAATATCGCTACTCTTTCAAGTACTTTGGTTGCATTCTTCAAGTTCCAACAGATGGTGAAGAATTCTTTAGTACGCGTCATGAACTGACGTATCTTCTGAGTTTTATTTCTAACAAAATGGCTCTGATCGATACACTATGCAAGGAGGATGCTCCTCGACCTAAAATCGAAAGATCTGGAGTACTAGGAAGACACCTCTCCCCTGAGTATGATGTTTGGAATAAAGTAATTGACTATAATATCTACTGCAAATCAGGAAATTACTCCAACATCCACGCCACTCAATTTGCTCTAATGTGGTGCCTGGAACATGGTATCAAGGTGAATATAGCTTATCTAATGGCAACCAGAATGAACGGAACTATCACCGAAACAATTCGAGCATTACCATATGAAATGCATCTCAACAAATTGTTTAGACACCTCAATATCTCAAACAATGACTCTCTTCCACTTACTCACAAACCTATTTTACCACCAAAGACAACGGGAGGATCAACTTCTAAACTAAGAAGAACTACCAATGAGGAAATAACTAGCAGAGGAGCTATTGAGATCTCCGATAATGAAGATGAAGAAGGGGATGGGAAAACGCTAAAATGGATAGAATCTATCAAACTCAAATTAAAAGTTTGAAGAAAGAATCAAAGGTGAAAAGTTTCTAAAGGGAGTGATCAGGAGCTTGACTTGTAGGTCAGGAAATGTGGAAGACGAAGATTTAAGTGATGAATTTTAAGAAGTTCTTATGGACTTGTTTGACTATCTTATGGTTGAATGTTTAAGACAATAGTATGTTTGCTTAAAAAATATATCCTCTTGTTCATCTGTGTTTACTACATGCATTCAATTGATCATATGAAAAGTCCAAACAAAACTGTTAAATGTGATGACCCGGAAATTTCCGACCAAATTTAAACTTAATCTTAATATGAATTCGACACGATAAGCAAAGTCTGTAGAGTTGAGTCTCAAAAAGTTTGAACTATTTTCATATATTCAATTGACCTTCGACTATTCTCGACGATTCACGAATAACTATTTGTAAATAGATATATGTGTGTATATATATATATAAATAATAATTAGAAGTATAATTTGAAATATTAAATGTTGTTGTTATGAAATATATAATAATTATTATTTATAAACATATCTATATATAAATAAAAGTATATTAAAAATAAATACTAAATAATTGTAATACTCGTTTGATGTTTCGATTGATATTAAGTATGTTAAAATTCAAACTTATATGATTTTAAAATAAACGGTGATTCGAAAATAAGTTCTATAAACTTTAGGCTTACTAAAAATGTATTTAGGATATAGTTATTAAATTTTAAAACTTTTTATATTTTACTTGGGGTTGGGAGTGAATAATTAATGTAATTTTTATTTAATAGTTAATGATCGAATTTTATACCATAATGACCAAAATAAATAAATATAGTTAATTTAAAAATATGGAATTTTTCTGAATACTTTTATCTGCCACTGATTTCGCACGATACATAGTCCGTAAAACTGCCGGTAGAATAATCCAATTTGTAAGATGGCTATACTGTGTTTCAAGATTCTTTTAACATTTCATATATATTATTATAATGATATTTGGTTACCTGTCTTTGTTCAGTCGACATAATGAAATAAGTTTCACAAAATTTCAAACAAGATTGAATGATTATAAGTAATATTACTGTTTATTACTATTTCTTTGTTGAAAACTGCATTATTATATATATATATATATATATATATATATATATATATATATATATATATATATATATATATATATATATATATATATATATATATACATAACCTACATAGGAAGATAGAGCATTCAAGAACCCTTTACAATTCATGTCATGTTTCGGTCTAAGAATCAAATCACCATCTTCACTCTTACTACAACCCGACACCAAACCATATAACAACCATCAAACCATTTTGTTCCTATTTCGTTTGCTAAACCCAAACCGAGAACCACTATCTTCAAACATCATTACATCCACCACCTTCACAAGTATTCTTCTTGGTTCCTTTCTTCATCAAACTCACCGGCAACCACTGCTATTACGCGTAAGTTCTGATGCTGTTTTGTACTGTTTTTCTGTTTGAAGTGATAATAACAACCAAATCAACCTGCTGCTATACGTATGGTTAAGCATCATTTATCCTATTTTCCTATTTCATTAATTAGACCTCAATTAAAAACCTAAACCATTCGAACTACTGTTACTATCCAAGCTGCTATATTACTACATTTCTGTTACTATACTGTTCTATTCCACCTCACCATCGAACCACAACAAACCTGCTGTTGTTCCGGTGTGATAACCCACCCAAACCGCCATTTATACTGTTTTCCTTTTACTGTTCCGATTAACATCAGCAAGAAAACTTAAGTAAAAACTGCTGCTTCACTTTTATATTTCTATCATTTTTTTTATCAACCGTCGAAGACAAACACCACTATTAGATCATCAAATTATTGCTGTAAGTGTGTTCCTGGTTCGCTGCTATGCATGTGTTCCTGTCTTGGTCGCTACTACTCGGATTATAGAACACCCACACACACAATATTGATAATGATGATGATGCATTATAAGGATTATGGTAAAGACGATGGATTAAGTATATAAAATGATGATGATTAGAATATAATAAGGATCGAATATGTTGATGATGGAGACAGGAAGTGAAGGTGTCGAGTGGAAGTAAAGAAAATGATTATGAATAATTGAGTGATATTATTTCTTTTATTCTTAGTTGAAACCGAACCCTACCAATTGATAAACTTTCCAGCTATTTTACTAACTCACAATATACATAATAAGGACATGTTTAATTAATATTTTGGACCGAGACATAGCTTGCATTTCAAGTGGGCTGAGATTTAATTTAGTTGTTGGGCTAGTATACATGTTGGGTTTCATTAATTCAGTTGGACATACAAGAATTGGGCCAAAATAATATTCTTCACTTGGGCCGAATACACATATATAGACATGGGTATGAATTAAAAAACAGAAATGAGAAGTAGAGTAGATGGTTGGACGTTTGGTAGGGGAACGAGAGGTCGCGGGTTCGAGCCCGGGGGCTCTGACATTTTTTTAGGAAGTTTATTTAATCTCTTTGAAGGTAGTCTCCTTTTAGATTATTAACATTATTATTATTGTTATCATTATTATCATTATTATTATTATTAGTATTATTATCATTCTTATTATTATTAGTATTATCATTATTACAAAAATTATCATGTTTATTAAAACTATCATTTTTATTAAAGATCATTATTATTATCATTATTTTTATGACAAATAAATATTTTGCATATGAAAATATATATATTTTTACATATAATTATATATTAAACATATTATATATATATATATATATATATATATATATATATATATATATATATATATATATATATATATATATATATATATATATAGGATACATATAACAAATTACTGATATAATACTAATTATATATGTGTGTATATATATATATATATATATATATATATATATATATATATATATATATATATATATTATATAATAAATAGATGAAATTACTTAATATATATACTTGATATAGGTTCGTGAATCCGAGGCCAACCTTGCATTTGTTCAATGACGTAATATGTATTTTTACTAAGAAATACAGTATAGTGAGTTCATTTGCTCCCTTTTACTCTTTACATTTTTGGGACTGAGAATACATGCGCCGTTTTTACAACTGCTTTATTAAATGCTTTTGAAATATATTTTGAACTACGAATACATGAAATGCTTTTATAAATGTTTGATGAGATAGACACAAGCAAAACATTCCTCGAATGAATTATTATGCAGACAGAAGTTTCGTGGATTATTATTGAATTAGTTGGACGTTATAATTGCCACTAATTGTTGTGAATATTTCCCCTGATTATTATTGCTTGGTAACCTAAGAATTAGAATTGGGTATGGCCCTAATTCACGCGAATCTTAAAGGTAGCTACCGGGTTTAACACCCCCACCCAGAATGTTCACTAGACGGGAGGGCTAGTGGGCGTGGTGTTTAGTACTTCGAAGTTTATATGATTATTATACAGACGAGATGTTCTGTTTTGGGGATATTATTATGCGCATTATATGTTAAGGTCGGTTACTAAGTCAAGCTATAAAAGCAATGAAAAGTGAATGTTATGTATCGAGAGAATGATTTTATACACAGGTTATGTGTATGTTATTTTTGTGCACAAGATATGTGCACGGTTACTAAGATTTATGAAAAATGGTTTCGTACACAAGAAAGGTGTACTGTATTTAAAAGATATCGCATGTACATTACAGGTGGGTATAGGATTCGGGCCCATTTGTACCATGCAGCATTTAAATCTTGTGGTCTATCAAAATGATGAATTTTTTTTGTTTTATGATAAACCTATGAACTCACCAACCTTTTGGTTGACACTTGAAAGCATGTTTATTCTCAGGTATGAAAGAAATCTTTCGCTGTGCATTAGCTCATTTTAAGGATATTACTTGGAGTCATTCATGACATATTTCAAAAGACGTTGCATTCGAGTCATTGAGTTCATCAAGATTATTACTAAGTTATTTATATTTGGATATATTATGAAATGGTATGCATGCCGTCAACTGTCGATGTAATGAAAGTTTATCTTTTAAAAACGAATGCAATGTTTGTAAAATGTATCATATAGAGGTCAAGTACCTCGCGATGAAATCAATTGTAATGTATTCGTCCAGATGGATTAGGACGGGTCATGAAAGTTGGTATCAGAGCGGTGGTCTTAGCGAACCAGGTTTTGCATTAGTGTGTCTAACTGATAGTTGTTTAGATGCATTAGTGAGTCTGGACTTCGACCGTGTATGCATGTCAAAAGTTTTGCTTATCATTTCGTGTCGAAAATTACTTGCTTATCATCCTTAAAGTCTAGACACATCTTACTGCCTCCATTGCATAGATAGTGTATAGACAAATTCATATCATAGCGTATCTATTATTGTAAACTTTGCCTGACAGTTCCGTAGATTCCTCCGTAACTTATGGTATTTTAGTATTATATCTGCATATGTAAATTATGTATTACAGGGTACTAATCTACATCCTATAATCTATTTCTTATCGAAAATACTTCATCTGATCGTACGAGATGAATCCCTCAACCAGTTCGAATTCCTCGGATTCCGACAGCTATTCCGATGTGGAGTTTCACCTAAGCTCCGAAAGCAGTGTCACCAGAATAAATCAACCAATCATCCATCCCCAATTCAACTGATGAGTTCGTAGTCTACTTAATCATTAGAGATAAGAAGAAGGCGATCCCTTCCACCCACCACATTGCCCTCTTGGTGAAGAACCTGAAGCACTTACCGGCGAACCTGTCTGAAACACCATTTTCTCTCTCATTTCCAGAATAGATCGACACGATTATATTCTATTCACAATTCTAAACCTTATTCATTCACTCGTTCCAACCAACAATCATCCCGGAGTAATACAAGAAGTCAACGAACTTCGCGCTCGAGTAATCAATTTGGAGAATATGGTGCAAAACGTACCAGCTTCAGCAACATCACCGGCATCAACAGTACCACCAACAACACAAGTTTCAACATCACATGCCCCAATATCTCATTCTGTACCTCGAGCATAATCATCGTTCTACGAATCGTTCTACATCATTTATCTTCGTTCTACATGACGATTATGTAATTTCTAATGTTTTAGAGATTATATATTCTAGTTCTAACGGTAAATCAAATGAGATTAATATCATATTGACTCATTAAATCCATGATTACATCTGAAGAAAATATATATGTAAGTATATTTTCGTAAAAATTGTAATTAAAAATTCTTTCGTACAAACTGTTAATAGTGAAAATATTTTAACGGGTAGGTAATACCGGAGGAATATTTAGATTTCACATTAATAAGTACACTGTACATTCTTTCAAATCTAATCCAACAGTCATTTACTATCTCATTTACAACCACCGATATACGTATCAGTTCACCGCAGAATAACCATTTTCATCCAATTTCATATTTGGATTTTGATTTACCAGAATCCAACAAGTGGCATAATGAAGAAAACATTGGACAAAATAAAATTTGTTAGAAACAAACAAATTAACTATGAGAAATTTTGTTAAGAATCCACGCTAACTGTTCCTAGGTAACTGTTCCTAGCTAACTGATTACAATTTATTTATCGCATTTTATTTATCGTAATTTTAATTCTCGCAATTTTATTTATCGTCATTTAATTTCTGTTATTTATTTTACGCACTTTAAATATCGGGACATGTATACAAGGTTTTGACATATCATATCGACGCATCTATATATATTATTTGGAATAACCATAGATACTCTATATGCAGTAATGCTGGAGTTAGCTATACAGGTTTAAGGTTGATTCTACAATTATATATATACTTTGAGTTGTGATCGAGTCTGAGACATATACACGGGTCACGATACGTATTAATTAATTCGAATATTATATATTAAACTATATATGATTTATTGGACTGTTAAGTGTGGACTATCGATTGTGGACTAATGACATTGAACAATTAAAATGAATTAAAATATTGATTATAACATATGAAACTAAACATCTCTTTAAGTTTGCCACTTGATTTCATCTTAAACCTTATTTGTATCTTGACGATTACAATCTGCGTTCAAACTTTTCATGATTCTTGAAAACATTTCAATCCAGAGGATGAACCAACCGCACTTCATATACGGAAGAAAAGATTGATGCATATAGTTATGCACCTGAAAAATTCTCGGAACCTGAGTAAACTTTTAACACGTATCTGTACTAGCTCCTTTGGCATTGTTATTACCGTAAATAACATTGCAATTCTTTTTCAAATTAGCTAATTTTGTCATAGCTCCAGCAAATTAACTTCGATTGTTCATTTTGAATTAACCTTATTATAACCTTGATATATGTGCTTGCTCTTTTATTGTTACCGGAGAATTTTTTTTCCCACCATATTACCAGCAGACGTACCAGCAACCTCGTTGCTCCTTGGTTTAAATCTCTTTGAACAAATCACAACGACTAAACTTGTACATAAAGAATCCAGATGATTCTGTTTCTGATGAAATCTTTAGCGAATACCTTGCTTCTGACTCTAAACCTTTACAGACAAATCATCATCATCATCCATCGATATTAGAAATTCTAAGATATCATCGTATCTTTCATTATAAATATCCTCGATATTTCTGAAGATATTTTCATAACTATTCGTATCTGAAATCATTTATCTCTTCGCGATATCAGTGTTACATCAGAAAGGAAACTGTTTTAGTTTCTAAATTCAGAAAAATTCAAATTTAAAATATAAATATTTTTGAAGTAGTGTTGGGAACTGAAGCATGAGTTAGTATAATATAATGACACTTGATCAACATGATTATATTACAGTAAGTTATGCTGAGTTTCTAATGGAACTTGATGATTCACAGATTATAACGTCATCATATGCCATGTTACACGACTCTTACATTCTACCTATCTATAAACATTTCATGAACATATTTTCTTGATAGTTCTATCTTTTCTCTTGAATTCTGGTAACTTAACCAATCAAGATTGTGCTATTACAATCTCTCTTAGAACATTAGTCATGTTCATATGAAAACTTCATATCTACGAATTCTGGCTCATTACTTGCTACTTAAAGTCTAGAAGGGAAAACAAAAGCATAAATTGAGAAAGAAAAAATAGAAAATATGAGCTGTGAAAATAAGGAAATGAAGAGAGTGGATTTATAGCGAAATATCAGACAGAACAATCAAGATAGATTACCGCATTTAATTAAAGAGGATCCTAATTTACTCTTTTATCGAAGAATCAAATCACATATAAATTTCGAAGATTATCTTTAAATTCCTTGAAATCCGAAAATCAAACGTGATTACGTCAGAAGTTAAACCTCTATCTTTTGTGATAGCTTCACTCGTACTCTCCACAAAATTAAATTGTTTTGTCTATATTACTCGATGATGATAAAACTCTAATTCCCAACTCGTATGCGTCATGAAAACATAATTATTATCATCCATGACCATCAAAATCAAATTTCGGGACGAAATTTCTTTAACGGATAGGTACTGTGATGACCCAAAAATTTCTGACCAAATTTAAACTTAATCTTAATATGAATTTGACACGATAAGCAAAGTCTGCAGAGTTGAATCTCAAAAAGTTTGAACTATTTTCATATATTCAATTGACCTTCGACTGTTCTCGACGATTCACGAACAACTATTTGTAAATAGATATGTGTGTATATATATAAATAATAATTAGAAGTATAATTTGAAATATTAAATGTTGTTGTTATGAAATATATAATAATTATTATTTATAAACATATCTATATATAAATAAAAGTATATTAAAAATAAATATTAAATAATTGTAATACTCGGTTGATGTTTCGAATGATATTAAGCATGTTAAAATTCAAACTTATATGATTTTAAAATAAACAGTGACTCGAAAATGAGTTCTATAAACTTTAGGCTTACTAAAAATGTATTTAGGATATAGTTATTAAATTTTAAAACTTTTTATATTTTACTTGGGGTTGGAAGTGAATAATTAATGTAATTTTTATTTAATAGTTAATGATCGAATTTTATACCATAATGAGCAAAATAAATAAATATAGTTAATTTAAAAATATGGGATTTTTCTGAACACTTTTATCTGCCACTGATTTTGCACGATACACAGTCCGTAAAAACTGTCGGTAGAATAATCCAATTTGTAAGATGGCTATACTGTGTTTCAAGATTCTTTTAACATTTCATATATATTATTATAATGATATTTGGTTACCTGTCTTTGTTCAGCCGACATAATGAAATAAGTTTCACAAAATTTCAAACAAGATTGAATGATTATAAGTAATATTACTGTTTATTACTATTTCTTTTTTGAAAACTGCATTTATTATATTTATTATATGTATATATATAATATATATATATATATATATATATATATATATATATATATATATATATATATATATATATATATATATATACACACACACACACACATAACCTACATAGGAAGATAGAACATTCAAGAACCCTTTACAATTCATGTCATGTTTCGGTCTAAGAATCAAATCACCATCTTCACTCTCACTACAACCCGACACCAAACCATATAACAACCATCAAACCATTTTGTTCCTATTTCGTTTGCTAAACCCAAACCGAGAACCACTATCTTCAAACATCATTACATCCACCACCTTCACAAGTATTCTTCTTGTTTCCTTTCTTCATCAAACTCACCGGAAACCACTGCTATTATGCGTAAGTTCTGCTGCTGCTTTGTACTGTTTTTCTGTTTGAAGTGATAATAACAACCAAATTAACCTGCTGCTATATGTATGGTTAAGCATCATTTATCATGTTTTCCTATTTCGTTAATTAAACCTCAATCAAAAACCTAAACCATTCGAACTACTGTTATTATCCAAGCTGCTATATTATTACATTTCTGTTACTATACTGTTCTATTCCACCTCACCATCGAACCACAACAAACTTGCTGTTGTTCCTGTGTGATAACCCACCCAAACCGCCATTTATACTGTTTTCCTTTTACTGTTCCGATTAACATCAGCAAGAAAACTTAAGTAAAAACTGCTGCTTCACTTTTATATTTCTATCATTTGTTTTATCAACCGTCAAAGACAAACACCACTATTAGATCATCAAATTATTGCTGTAAGTGTGTTCCTGGTTCGCTGCTATGCATGTGTTCCTGTCTTGGTCGCTACTACTCGGATTATAGAACACCCACACACACAATATTGATAATAATGATGATGCATTATGGTAAAGACGATGGATTAAGTATATAAAATGATGATGATTAGAATATAATAAGGATCGAATATGTTGATGATGGAGACAGGAAGTGAAGGTGTTGAGTGGAAGTAAAGAAAATGATTATGAATAATTGAGTGATATTATTTCTTTTATTCTTAGTTGAAACCGAACCCTACCAATTGATAAACTTTCCAGCTATTTTACTAACTCACAATATACATAATAAGGACATGGTTAATTAATATTTTGGACCGAGACATAGCTTGCATTTCAAGTGGGCCGAGATTTAATTTAGTTGTTGGGCTAGTATACATGTTGGGTTTCATTAATTCAGTTGGACATACAAGAATTGGGCCAAAATAATATTCTTCACTTGGGCCGAATACACATATATAGACATGGGTATGAATTAAAAAACAGAAATGAGAAGTAGAGTAGATGGTTGGATGTTTGGTAGGGGAACGAGAGGTCGCGGGTTCGAGCCCGGTCCATGTGAACTTTAAATGGGTTGCCCTTTCCAATCAACTCAACAAATCCTTTTTCAAGTAGGTTTTTAACAACAAACGGCCCATGCCATCTCGATTTAGACCGACCGGGTGATATTTTGAGATTTGGATTAAATAATAAGACTTTGTCACCCGGTTTGAACCTTTGGTGTTTCACATAGAGATTATCAACATTGACTATATCCTTTAAAACCAGTTTTTGTAATGACTTCCTTTTAACTTTATCAAAAACACATTTTTCATCCTTTTTAAGAACTTGGGTGGGTTTAACCACCTTCTCAACAACATTTTTCATAATTAGGTCCAAAATGGCCTTTTTACCAACAACATCCTCCCTACATTTAGGTCCAAATTTACTTCCTTGACCATGTTGGGGTTACTTAACACATTTTCACCAAGTTTCTCATCAACAATACCTTCACAAGCTTTTTCAAAATCGTTTTCATCACAAGATTTCATAAAAATTTCAAACTCTTTATCAACATCAAAATCCTTAATTTTATCAAATTGGTCAACATCCAAAGTGTCAACCGACAATAAATCTTTTAATTCAATTTCTTCACATAAATCCATGACCTCGATTTGACAAAAAGACTCAACACTTGAAAATTTGGTTTCTTATCAACTTCATGCACATAAAATAAAATCTTTCGTCTTTAACCCCGATACTTAATTTATTTTGTTGTAGGTAAACAATTGTATCGGCGGTGTTTAGAAAAGGTCGTCACAAAATTATTCGGACATGTTCATCCTCATTCATTTCGAGGTTCACGAAATCGGCTGGAAAAGTTAAATTATCAACTTTGACTACAAGGTCTTCGACTATGCCGATTGGTGTACCAAACGTTTCATTTCCCATTTTCAATACTGTAACACCCCGTCACAAATCCCTTTAACCGAATGTTAACTCTGGTCCCAGTGCTTGGCTTGACTTCTATGTAACAGCAATATTCTATAGCGGAAGCAATTAATACCCGAGAATAAAACACGCAAAACAGTATCAACAATAATGTTGAGTGAATCTACAGGTTTTAGGTAAACAATACAGTATGTTTAAGAAATAATATTCTGAAAAACGATTATTAGTGGAAGACCACCAAGATTTAATGTTAAATGTTTATAGGCAACCCCGTGTCACGTTTCAAAAGTTTGTTGACACTACCATGTCAAGTTTCAAATAACTGTAAACAATACCATGTCAAGTTTTATATCATTTTGTTCGTAAAACACAGTTTTACATAACGTTGTATAGCATCTGAAAAACAGTTATCAGATTTAAGTTCAAGTTTATTGACCACGAGATTTTACAAGTACAACTCCAAGTTGCAAAACGTTTGCATAATCTATGAGCACCTGAATACTAGCAATGACCCGAGTATAGAAAACGCTATACCCGCCTTTACCTCATAAAATGTTATACACTTGTTCGAGTGTATCTAATGTTCAAAGTAAATGCACCACAGTTAATAATGTAGGGTGAGGTTGTCAACCTAACGGATCTGTCCATCAAAATTGTGCTTACACCGATGGTATTAAAAGTATTCAAGCTAGAGGCTTTTTGAACAAACTCAATATGCATATATAGTACTCGTGTTAATACAAAAGCATTTGATAATGTAAGTATAACAGCGTGTATTCTCATCCCTGAAAACATATAAAAAGCGGGACTGTAGACTCACCTTTGAATAAAGTTCGGATTGAAAAGTGGACAAATAACTTGTATGGTTTAGTGCTGAGTAATGCAACCTAAGTATACGTATTTAGTTTGGTCAATAAATATGTCTTAAACAAGTGTGGTTTCATTGTATAAGTTTTCTTATTGCTGAACTCGACGCGTTTCAAAGTAGAAGTCAACATACAGTCAACTAGTTCATGCAAGTCAAACAAAGTCAAGCGAAGTCAAACTGAAAGTCAAACTTGGTCAAAGTAGTCAACTAAAGTCAACATCAGCAGGTTCATGTCAAATGTTGGTCAACATGTCAAACCTAAGTCAAACAACACGTTTTAGGTCATAACAGATCAATCTCACAATTTCATTTTATCGTTGTGCACAAAGTTCATGTACATGTAGCAAACTTAGCATATTATCTCATAGTACAAAATTCAAGTAAACATGGAAAACTCCAGATCATAAGTATACTCAAAATCGATTCCAAAAAGTCCTTACAGGGTCTCATACGATAATTAAAGTCAGGAATCAGAAGGGGTACATTTGTAGTTTACCAAGTCAGTTTCTGACCGCGCACTAATTTCATTTTGGCTATAACCGGAGCTAGGGACATGAAATTGATACAAGACCAGTGGCCATGGTTCAAGGACAATCCAAACTAATACATATCAAAAGTTGAGCAATTTTTGTTCAGCCAATTTGTACATTTTATTCGTGCAAATTGAATGTTCAGTTTTCAGCTTAATTCAGAATTTACACAATGTATGGCCCTATTGTGCCCAATGCATAAGGTTTCAGAGATTACAATTAACTAAAAATAAGTCACATATCATGTCAAGATTCATTTTCCAGTAGCATACATGCTAATTCAATAAACACAAACCACAGAGTATAAAACAGAGAGCAAGTTGCTGTTTCGATCCTAGTTTAGCTAGTCACATTCGCACGCAATTATTCGAAGATCTAGATACAATTAGACTATGATGTCTATATTAAAAGTGAAGTAATTTTTGTGTAAATTTCAAATATGCAAATCTTTAAACACAAAAGTTAACACATTAATCATACAAGGCTGTTTTCATGCAAGTGCTGTATAAATCCACTTTTACACTAATTTAAGCATATCTCAAGTTATACATAAGCAAATGACATGATATCCTAGTGAAAATTGAGTGTTTTTAAATTACCTATCCAGTGGTATTTAATTTCACAATCCAATTCGTGGACTATCAAACCCAGATTTCTGATTACACAACAAAACACAACGTTAATTTCAATTGGCCATAACTTGATCATCCGGAAACGAAATCAAGCGAATCCAAAGCCTAAAATTAAGAGTTTTTCGCAAAGATTCTGAATATAACATAATATCATGCATTTAAAAAATTGAAAATCACTGTACACACAATAACAAATTCGGTTTTCGCAACAAACAATCAAAACGAGTGATTTATCGCATCTAACAATCACTAATCATCAAGACTTGATCAATAGACAACCTAATTCATGAAACCTTTATAAAAATCTGATTTTAAAGATTAGGGTTTATGTAAATATACCTTTGATCGCGAAAAGAATTATACTAACGCGTAGAGGATGAAGGAAATTACAACGTTTGTGCTTGAGGTTTGATCAAAAAGTGAAAATTTGATGGTATGGTGACGATGATGAAGTCGACGGTATAGGGGGAGGGAGAGAGGATCGACTGCAGCCTTTTTCTTGTGAGGGTTTGATTAATTTTTGGCTTACACTCTAATTTATATTAGGGTTTAATTAATACTAATTACAAATAAGTCCCTTAAGTTGCAAAAGTTAAAATAAAATGGGAGAGGGGAGTGGGGTCGGCTGAATGGCCCATGGGGTGAGTCCCAGGGCTCGTGTTTTGCCGTTTAGTCGTATCGAAGGCCCAGAATGCTAAACCGATCATTAAAACGCAACCAACCGTTTAATTTATCAAAAACCCAATAATTTAAATATTTTTAAAAAGTTAATAATTATTAAAATAAACCCGAGCGTTTCGTTGCTCAAAAAGCAGTTATCAAAACCGTAATGTTTTTATCGTATTTCTTTATCAGAAATATTTATTCGAATTAATATCAACCCATATTAATTATTGTAGCCCTCCAAGGATCAAGTATGTATTTATTACACATAATCACACAAAAGTCAAGTAATCGCCGTTAAATTAATTAACAGAAAGTTAATGGAAGTGACGAAAAAAGCAGGGTTGTTACATTACCCACCTGTTATTGAAAATTTTGTCCCGAAAGTTTAGTGATCGTCCGCTGAAGTAATTTCTTCTGGAAATAATTGCGGGAATTTTAGTCTCATTTGGTCTTCACACTCCCACGTGAACTCTGGTCATGTTCTCGCGTTTCACCGAACTTTAACGATAGGAATTCTGCTTTGCTTCAACTGTTTGACCTCACAGCGTAAGATTTCGACAGGTTCTTCAATGAAATGAAGTTTGTCATCGATACGCAGTTCCTCTAAAGGAATAATCAAATTCTCATCGGCTAGGCACTTCTTTAGGTTGGATACATGAAAAACGTCGTGTATACCACTGAGTACTTGTGGCAGCTCCAATCTGTAAGCCACAGGTCTAACCCTTTCGGTTATCTCGAACGGTCCAACATATCTAGGAATCAATTTACCTCGTTTCCCAAACCGTATAACACCCTTCCAAGGTGATACCTTAAGCATAACTTTGTCACCAACTTGGAATTCTATGTCCTTCCGTCTAACATCGACGTAACTCTTTTGACGACACCGATCCATTCTCAATCGTTCTTGGATCTGTAGGACTTTCTTCGTTGTCTCCTGAATGATCTCGGGACCTGTCAACTGACTATCCCCTAATTCGCTCCAACATACGGGAGATCTACATTTCCTTCCGTACAACGCTTCGAAAGATGCAGCTTTAATGCTCGCATGGTAGCTGTTATTTTATGAGAACTCAGCTAGTGGTAAGTACTTATCCCATCCGTTTCCGAAATCAAGGACACATGCTAGCAACATGTCCTCAAAAGTATGAATAGTTCGTTCGCTCTGGCCATCTGTCTGGGGTGATATGATGTACTCATATCTAAACGGGTCCCCATTGCTTTCTGTAATGACTACCAAAATCTGGAAGTGAATCTGCTGTCGCGATCGGATATAATAGATATAGACACTCCATGCCTAGAGACGACTTCCTTAATGTAAACTTGAGCCAACTTCTCCATTTTATCAGTTTCTCTTATCGGTAAGAAGTGTACAGACTTAGTGAGATGTTCCACGATAACCCAAATAGTATCGTAACCTCCCAGCGTTCTCGGCAGTTTCGTGATGAAGTCCATTGTAATACCTTCCCATTTCCACTGGAAATCTCTAGTTGAGTCAATAACCCTGATGGCTTCTGATGTTTGGCCTTGACCTTAGCGCAAGTCAAGCACTTTCTGACATAGGTAGCAATGTCAGCTTTCAAATTTGGCCACCAATAAAATGCCTTCAAATCTTGGTACATTTTATCTGATCCCGGATGGATTGAGTACCTTAACTTGTGTGCTTCCTCCAACACTTGTTCTCTCAATCCACCAAACTTTGGTACCCAGATTCGATTAGCAAAGTACCGTGTTCCGTCCTCCTTGATGTCAAATTTCTTATCCATTCTTCTGAGAAATTCAATATCAACTTTTTCTTGTTTTACGGCTTCCCCTTGTGCTTCGCGGATCTGTGATGTGAGATTCGTACGGACAACTATGTTAAGCGCTTTAACCCTAAGGGGGTTCTCTCGCTCTTTTCTGCTTAAAGCATCCGCTACAACATTTGCCATGCCCGGATGGTATTGAAGTTTACAGTTATAATCGTTTAGCAGTTCCATCCAACGTCGTTATCTCATGTTGAGCTGTTTCTGATCGAATATGTGCTGTAAACTCTTATGGTCGGTGAAGATAGTAAACTTGGTCCCATACAGGTAGTGTCTCCACATTTTAAGTGCAAAGACAACAGCTCCTAATTCAAGGTAGTGCGTATTGTAGTTCTGCTCGTGAATCTTTAACTGACGCGATCCATAAGCAATAACATTATTTCATTGCATAAGCACGCAACCCATTCCTTGACGTGAGGCATCACAATAAACAACAAAATCTTCACTTCCCTCGGGTAGAGACAATGCTGGTGCAGTTGTTAACTTTTTCTTCAACAACTGAAATGCAGTATTTTGCGGTTCTGACCACTCATACTTCTTGCCTTTATGAGTCAACGCGGTTAATGGTCGGGCAATCTTAGAGAATCCTTCAATGAATCTCCGGTAGTAACCAGCTAGACCCAAAAATTGTCAGATCCGAGTTGGCGTCTTTGGAGTTTCCCAATTCTTAACCGACTCAATCTTCGCTGGATCGACTTATATTCCATTGGCCCATACAACATGGCCAAGAAATTGTACCTCTGGTAACCAAAAATCACACTTAGAGAACTTTGCATACAACTGCTCTTTTCTAAGCATGGTCAATATCGAACGTAGATGTTGTTCGCTCATCTTTGTTCTTGGAGTACACCAATATATCATCAATATACATAATGACGAATTTATCTAGGTATGGCTTACACACACGGTTCATGAGGTCCAAGAACACTGCTGGTGCATTCGTCAAACCAAACAGCATCACTGTAAACTCATAATATCCATAACGTGTCCTAAACGCCATCGTCGGGACATCCGCTTCTTTGACTCTCAATTGGTGACACCCGGATCTCAAATCAATCTTTGAATAACAACTAGATCCCTGTAGCTGATCAAATAAGTCATCAATCCTCGGTAGCAGATACCGATTCTTGATTATCAACTTGTTCAATTCTCTTTAGTCGATACACAATCTCATCGACCCATCCTTCTTTTTAACAAATAAGACCAAAGCTCCAACTCGGAAATTCATGGTTATGTGACCCACCTTCTAGTACCTGTCACATTAGGGCATTACAACCCTGATGTTCTTCGCTATGGGAAGCTCTTATAGTTCTAAAAGTGAAAATCCGTATATTATACGCGTAACGGGTGCAGCTGCTGGCACCAAATCAATTCGAAATTCGACTTCACGGTAGGGTGGTCGTGTAACCTCAGGGCAATCTCTAATAGTCGGGAAATATTCGGGTCTCTTAAATGTCGGCTCATCTTTAGTCACATGCGCCAGAATTGCGAGACATTCTCATCTCAAATACTTCTAGGCCTTCGAGTGATTAGTGTAACATGACGGTGTACTAATCTCCTCTCCGTACACCAATACCGTCAGTGAAAGGAATTCGAATAGCCTTCTGGTTATAGCTGCCTTGGTTGTATCGTTAGATAACTAGTTTGTTTCAACCACGAGGTTAAAACTTCTCAGTTTAATAGTTCTATAGGGTACACGTTTCCTAAGGAAGGTACATGATTATAAACGTTGTGACCAAATTCTCTAGCGTTAAAGCTTCTATCATCACCGGTGTTGACAGCATATATAAACAGTATGATCGATGAGTGAGAACAATCTCGTGATGAATTTCATGGAAAACGAAAATGAACAAGGTGTAATGGCAACTCGAACAAAATCTGATAGTTAATCGAAATGGGTTGGTACAAACTCCCAGACGGGTGTGTCTTGTGGGAACAGATGAAGTGTAGTTTGCGTCAATGTGTTCAAAGGTGGTTGGTATTGTTTGTGGGTATAATGAAAATGATTGCCGCTTACGAATAGTACGTTGGAACAGAATGAGGAGGGATATGGTAACGAGTAGTATTACTAGTAGCAATGAGTGATGGCGTTAGCGATAAGTAGCGATGGGTTGTGATAAGCAGTGATGATTGTAGTGATGTATAAGTTGTTAGATAGCATGCTCGCATCATAAGTATATACACATGTATTCCAATGCACCCAGTAAGACATAATGGTCATCAGTCAGTAGGCTCGTATTGGAAAACAAAATCATGAATGGCGGGTGGCTGAATGATAGGTAAGTTGGAAATCGAGTGGACAATATCTACTACGTATTGTGCGGGCTGTTACCAGGAAATTCTCCTCTAATGACGTATCAGAATTGAGTTATGATGCACAGCAGTGAGTAGTAAAGTGTGGAGGTGTTAGTAGTGACGAGTAGTACTTAGTAGTGGTAAGTAATAATGAGTAGTATTGAGTAGTAGCAAGTATCAATGGATAGCAGTAAATACTAAAGTCTTATTTAGTAATGAAAAGCAGTGAGAAGTAGTGATTAGTCATGACTAGCAGTGAGAGATGGGGTTGAGTAGTAGTTAGCAGAGTTAAACAGTTCTGAGTAGTGGTATGAGATGACGAGTATATTCAAGTAGTGTCTTAGTAGTGACAAGTAGTGATCGGTGGTGACAAACAATGTCGAGCAGTGATGAGTTAGGTCAAGATAACAAGCTACTTACAAGTTATATTAACAATCAATTTGCACATGGTAAGTTTCTTCTCACATTTGAGATTACACGGTTTGTTTTCTAAACGTTGTTTATCCAAGTAACCTACTTGACTCGGCCCCAATTCCTTATTTTGCGATGTCGGAACTTCTATATGAGTTACCGTAATGTAATCCCGGTCATTACATTACGCTATCTCACATTTCCATTCGACATCACTCCATGAGTTCAAGATGGCGTAGTCAACTTAAATCAGTTAAACCTCGTGTCGTGTGTACGTATGCGATTCGTAGTATAGCATTTAGTTCAAGTCCATATCATATGGGTATAAGGTGTATATGTATGTGATGTAAGGTGTAGCCCTATATGTAGTATTGTGAAGCAAACAGTGCAAGTATGGGGTATAAAAGTCATCCAAGACACACAGCTATATACTAGACTTCACTAATGCGCCCTACGGTTAGACACACTAATGTATCCTAGTTCCCTATAGCCAAAGCTCTGATACCATATGTAACACCCCGTCAAAAATCCCTTTAATGGAATGTTAACTCTGATCCCAGTGCTTGGCTTGACTTCTATGTAACAGCAATATTCTACAGCAGAAGCAATTAATACCTGAGAATAAAACACGCAAAACAGGATCCATAATAATGTTGAGTGAATCGATAGGTTTTAGGTAAACAATACAGTATGTTTAAGAAATAATATTCCAAAAAACGTTTATTAGTGGAAGACCACCAAGGTTTAATGTTAAATATTTGTAGGTAACCCCGTGTCCCGTTTCAAAAGTTTGTTGACACTACTATGTCAAGTTTCAAATATCTGTAAACAATACCATGTCAAGTTTAATCTCATTTTGTTCGTAAACCACAGTTTTACATAACGTTGTATAGCATCTGAAAAACAGTTATCAAAAATAAGTTCAAGATTATTGACCACGAGATTTTACAAGTACAACTCCAAGTTGCGAAACGTTTGCATAATCTATGAGCACCTGAATACTAGCAATGACCCGAGTATAGAAACCACTATACCCGCCTTTACCTCATAAAATGTTATACACTTGTTCGAGAGTATCTAATGTTTAAAGTAAATGCACCACAGTTAATAATGTAGGGTGAGGTTGTCAACCTAACGGATTCGTCCATCTAAATTATGCTTACACCGATGGTATTAAAAGTATTCAAGCTAGAGGCTTTTTAAACAAACTCAATATGCATATATAGTACTCGTGTCAATACAAAAGCATTTGATAATGTAAGTATAATAGTGTGTATTCTCATCCCTGAAAACATGTAAAAAGCAGGACTGTAGACTCACCTTTGAATAAAGCTCGGATTGAAAAGTGGACAAATAACTTGTATGGTTTAGTGCCGAGTAAAGCAACCTAAGTATACGTATTTAGGTTGGTCAATAAACATGTCTTAAACAAGTGTGGTTTCATAGTATAAGTTGTCTTATTGCTCGACTTGACGCGTTTCAAAGTAGAAGTCAACATACAGTCAACTAGTTCATGCAAGTCAAACAAAGTCAACCGAAGTCAAACCGAAAGTTAAACTTGGTCAAAGTAGTCAACTAAAGTCAACATCAGTAGGTTCATGTCAAATGCTGGTCAACATGTCAAACCTAAGTCAAACAACACGTTTTAGGTCATAATAGATCAATCTCACAATTTCAGTTTATCGTTGTGCACAAAGTTCATGTACATGTAGCAAACTTAGCATATTATCTCATAGTACAAAATTCAAGTAAACATGGAAAACTCCAGATCATAAGTATACTAAAAATAAATTCCAAAAAGTCCAAACAGGGTCTCATACAATAATTAAAAATCAGGAATCAGAAGGGGTACATATGTAGTTTGCCAAGTCAGTTTCTGACCGCGCACTGATTTCATTTTGGCTATAACCGGAGATAGGGACATACAATTGATACAAGACCAGTGGCCATGGTTCAAGCACAAGTTAAACTAATTCATATCAAAAGTTGAGCAATTTTTGTTTAGTCAGTTTGTACAGCTTATTCGTGCAAGTTGAATGTTCAGATTTCAGCTTAATTCAGAATTTACACAATGTATGGCCCTATTGTGCCCAATGCATAAGGTTTCATAGATTACAATTAATCAACCATAAGTCACATATCATGTTAAGATTCATTTTCCAGAAGCATACATGCTAATTCAATAAACACAAACCACAGAGTATAGAACAGAGAGCAAGTTGTTGTTTCGATCCTAGTTTAGCTAGTCACATTCGTACGCAATTATCCGAAGATCTAGATACAATTAGACTATGATGTCTATATGAAAAGTGAAGTACTTTTTGTGTACATTTTAAATATTCAAAGCTTTAAATACAAAAGTTAACATATTTTATATTACAAGGCTATTTTCATGCAAGTGTTGTATAAATCCACTTTTACACTAATTTAATCATATCTCAAGTTATACATAAGCAAAAAACATGATATCCTAGTGCATGAGTGTTTTTAAATTACCTATCCAGTGGTATTTAATTTTAGAATCCAATTCGTGGTCTATCAAACCCAGATTTGTGATTACACAACAAAACACAACGTTAATTTCAATTGGCCATAACTTGATCATCCGGAAACGAAATCAAGCGAATCCAAAGCCTAAAATTAATAGTTTTTCACAAGGATTCTGAATATAACATAATATCATGCATTTGAAAATTTTAAAATCACTGTACACACAATAACAAATTCCGTTTTCGCAACAAACAATCAAAACGAGTGATTTATCGCATCTAACAATCACTAATCATCAACACTTGAGCAATAGACAACCTAATTCATGAAACCTTTATAAAAATCTGATTTTAAAGATTAGATTTTATGTAAATATACCTTTGATCGCGAAAAGAATTATACTAACGCGTAGAGGATGAAGGGAATTACAACGTTTGTGCTTGAGGTTTGATCAAAAAGTAAAAATTTGATGGTATGGTGATGATGATGAAGTCGACGGTATAGGGGGAGGGAGAGAGGATCGACTACAGCCTTTTTCTTGTGAGGGTTTGATTAATTTTTGGCTTACACTCTAATTTATATTAGGTTTAATTAATACTAATTACAAATAAGTCCCTTAAGTTACAAAAGATAAAATAAAAGGGGGAAGGGGAGTGGGGGTCGGCCGAATGGCCCATGGGGTGAGTCCCCGGGCTCGTGTTTTGCAAAAGCGCGTACTCGTGGCTCGTTTCAAGTGCCGTTTAGTCGTACCGAAGGCCCGAAATGCTAAACCGATCGTTAAAATGCAACCAACCGTTTAATTTATCAAAAACCCAAATAAATTAAATATTTTTAAAAAGTTAATAATTATTAAAATAAACCCGAGCGTTTCGTTGCTCAAAAAGCAGTTATCAAAACCGTAACGTTTTTATCGTATTTCTTTATCCAAAATATTTATTCGAATTAATATCAACCCATATTAATTATTGTAATCCTCTAAGGATCAAGTATGTATTTATTACACATAAACACCCAAAAGTCAAGTAATCGCCGTTAAATTAATTAACAGAAAGTTAACGTAAGTGCCGGAAAAAGCAGGTTTGTTACAAATACCATTCGGGTCGGTTTTAGTTAACCGAGATTTAACTTTTTATAAATTGAATAGGGCATAAGATTTACACTAGCCCCCCAAGTCAACAAGTGCATCATACACTTCTGACCCACCCATGTTACATGGGATTACAAACTGACCCGGATCACCCAATTTGGGAGGCATCTTTTGCTTTTGCAAAATGGCCGAGCATTCCTCTACGAGAAATGTGGCCGATACCTCCTCATATTTGCCTTTTGAAGATAAAAGATTTTTAATAAACTTCCCATAATTAGGCATGCTCTTAAGCACTTGGATGAGCAGCATGTTGACATGAACTTGTTTCATCATTTCCATGAAGTCCCTTCATTGAGTTTCAACTTTGCGGATATGGAATCGGTTCCATGTACTTTCTCAAAGGTGCGCCATCATTCTTTTTACCCTTAACCTTCGGTGGTTCACTCTTTTTAACCCTTGCTTCTTGCGACTCCCCATGAACACTTGATTCATTCTCGATGGTTTGTGAAGAAGGTGTTATAGGGTTGGATATTTGGGTTGGGGGTGTTGTGATTTTTGGTTCTTCATAAGTTAAACCACTTCTTTTGTAAATGGCGTCGACAATCTCAATTCGGTTGACGTTTTCAATGGGGATGGTTCTTGTGTTGTTGTTGTTTTGGTTTTAGTTGTTTTGATTATTGTAGTTATTGTTTGGATTGACTTGAGTGTTGGATGGCAAAGTGCCTTGAGGTCTTTCGGCAACTTGGTTTGAAAGTCTTCCAACGGTACTTTCTAAGTTTTGAAATGATGCTTGTTGGTGCTTCAATTGTTTCTTCAAGAACTCATTCTCCTTTAACAAGAATGCTTTGATTGTTTCCACCTTCTTGATATAATTTTGCATGATTTCTTCTAAACTCTTTGAAGGTTGGGATTGTTGATTGTTTTGTTGGTTGTAACCTTAGTTATTTTGTGGTTGACTATAACCTTGGTTGTTTTGATATCCTTGACTGCCTTGGTAATTCGAATTGGGTTGGTTGTTATAAGGTTGATTGTTTTAAGGTTGTTGGTTTTGAGATTGGTAATTCTTGTTTCGGTTTTGGTTATAGTTCGGGTTATAACCTTGGTTTCGATTTCAGTTTGTAAATTTGAGTGATGTATTGGTTTGAGTGTTGAATCAAAATTGCTTTTGGCTAGGGTTGTAGTAGCCTTGGTTTGATTGATAGGAATTGTTGCCTTGGTTCGATGTTCCACCACGTTGATAGTTTTGATTACTCACGTAGTTGACATGAGCATCCGAATTCATGGGAATGTCATCAAGATCAATATGGTTGCATTGGTTGATTTGAGGAAAATTCTTTGTGAGATATGGGCCCTCGCATCGTTGACAATCTACTTGCATAGCAACTATCGATTGTTGTAGCTTTTTCAACTCCTTCCCATACATTTAAAATTGATTGTTTAAGCTTGCAAGGGTGAATTGGCCGTTTTTTTACTTTCTACTTGAACTACACTTTTCCTTGTCAAATCTCGAGGTAAAGGAGCCCATTCGTAATTATTAACCGAGATGTCTTCTAACATTATTTTGGCAGCATTAGGTGATTTATACATAAACACTCCTCCCAAGGAGGAATCAAGATATTGTCTAGTCAAAGCATTAGTACCCCGGTAGAATGTGTTGATGTACTCCTTCTTAGTTAAACCATGTGGTGGGCAAGCTCTTAGCATCTTCTTGAAACGTACCCATGCATCATACAAAGACTCATCACCCCATTGAGTGAATCCATTAATTTCCATTATAAGTCGTTCCACCTTTGATGGTGGAAAGAAGTGATTGATAAACGCATCGCTTAAATCTTGAAAAGTCCTAATTGAATCGGGTGGCAAATTTCTTAACCAAGCTTTCGCATCACCTTGAAGAGTAAAGGGGAATGCCCTTAACTTAAAAGCGTCATCGGTGACATCTTTGTTCTTATAGATATCATAAACATCATTGAAGTGTTGAATGTGTTCGAAAGGATTGTCTTCCATCAACCCATGAATAGCATATCTTTGATCATTATGAAAACGTTGCCCTCGATCTTCCAATTATCGGCCCCGATGGGCGGTTTAGTAATAGCCGGAGGTACCAATGTTGGTGCCAACAATCTAGTGTTCCACATCGGTGTGTCATTTGGATCATCTTGTTGTTCTTGATTAATCGGAGGTAGATTATTGGGAATACCATGACCGAATGGATTTTCCTCATTGTGAATTGGTTGACCGTTACCATCCATCTCTTCTAAGCAAAATGGCAAAACCTCAAAATTTTTCCTTAATACCCTTTTTTCTCTACACTTGTAAACCCCGTGAACGTGTTTCTCTAGATCAAAAAATGGATGTGCAAACTCTTGATCCGTTTGGGACCTTCTTTTCATACACCAAAGTACCTAACCTTCAATCACAACACAAACACAAGTGGTTTTCCAAAAACAAAATAAAATATAAAAACAAGAAAAGTAACTTTTGCAAGGATAAATCCTTACAAAAGGATCAAACAATTAAAAGCTTAAACCAAATATTCAACTAGCTAACCGCTCCCCGGCAGCGGCGCCAAGAAAGTGTGATGCGTGTGGAATAATACATCAATTACCCTCAAAATTTAAACTAGATTCAAACACTACAAATAAGCACACACAACTAACGAGCACTTTAATGTAAGTATTCGTTTCAAGTTCGTCCTAAGAGAGCGGTGTAAGTTGAATAATTGAAACTATTAATTGTCCTAGGGTTTGTTTGATTTGGGGAGGGGGTTTGATTGATTTTAACTATCAACTAAACTTTCGCAAATGAACAAAACTTAAACTAAGAATTATAACTAGCAACAAGTAGCAAGTAACTAAATATTGAGAACTAAATCAATTAACTAAGTAGTGTTCACTTACCTAATCCTCTCTATGCTTAGATTGCGCGTTTTACCCATTTTGCTATCGTATTAGTTGTTGAACTATTTAATGTTTAGCATCACTACCAAACCTTAATCAAATTACACTTTGCAAACTCACATACGCATTGTATTCCAAGATCAAGTTAAGCATGAGTGGTCATTGAGATTTTGGGTTGAAATCACTTAGAACCCTTCAACTATCAAAATCACTTAAGATAATCGAACACCACTATGTTGACTAAAGGTCAATTGAAAACCAACATAGACTAAGAACACCATCACTTGAAACACTTAACCTAGTTGTCTAGATCACCTAAGGTGTTGAAGGACAAATTGATTCACTTCTCAAATCACTAAGAGAGCTACTCAATCTATGTAATCAAAGTAAAACCTAAAATAAATGCATAGCAATGGATCTATAGCTAACACAATAACACTTGCTCATGTATTTCATTCAAACAACTTTATTCAATTGATTTAGGGTAAATCCTTACACTCGAGAATCATAGATAAGCAAACACAATCAAATTAGCTAAGCATGGCTAAGATTACACTAATCATAAGCATTGAAACACAAATAAACATCATATTAAGCCATTACAAGTATTCAATTCAAACTAGAGAAATAAAGGTGGAGATTACACCCCAAATGACAAAACTAGATAGATTTAATGATAAGATTTCTTGAGCTTTTGCTTTATCTTCCAAATTAGCCTTAATCTCCTTCTTGATGATGAAATTAGGGTTTTGAGATGAAAAATCGTGCTAAAAACTGCAGCTCTGACCTTGAAACCCTATCTCATTCCTTTTATAGTTCCCAAAAAATTCTTCCTAAAAACAGCGAGGTGCGTCGCACCTCAAGCAGGTGCGCCGCACCTTATAACGTGGGAATGGGGTGTGCCAAACCATAAGGCAGGTGCGCCGCACCTTATAACTAAAATTTTAATCTTCAAGTTCTGAATTCGAATTTTGGCTTTTTAGTGTTAAGGTGCGCCGCTTTTTGAGTCTAGTGCGCGGCACCACTATACTGCACTTCTAAAATCTTCATTTTTCACTTGGAATTGCCCATTTTGCAAACCCTTTCCACTTTGGATCTTGCCGTGCACTTTGGTTCACTAAATAGGCTAGATTTTGGTCAATTTTACACCAATTTGAGTTTTAAGCCTTGAATCAACACTTTTGCGGAAATAAACAACTTTCGAGCCCAATGATCCTCAAAACCGAATGAAATGAGGGAGATATTGTGAGGTAAAACGTGTATAATTTGAGCAATATCACCAAGTCCCAACTAGAGATTGTTGTTCCCTTATACTTGTGTTGGACATTAATGTGTGCTTACACATTAATCATCCAATGTTTTATATTGCAAGTAAGTTTCCTAAAGCTTAAACCATATTGCTGTGCAAATATCTATATGGTTGATATTAGAATAACTATCTCTTGCTATATGTGAGTATTACTTGCTACTTGCTAATATGTTTGATACTCATTAATTTGTCAACTTGTTAACATGCTCTTAAACTTGCTATGTGTTATAAGTTAGAACACTAGGATTCAAATAACTAGTTATTTCAAGGAATTAAGTGTAACATGGTTCACAAATAATAATGAAAAAATTGCTGAAATAGTCCATGTAGTTTGTATCAAAATGCTGATTTTGTCCCTGTGCTTTTTTTGACTTATTTGGTCCCAGTGGTTTGTCAATGTTGCTGTTTTAGTCCCTATTTCTGACAGCCGTAAAAAGATCCGTTAACTCTAGTCATGTGCCAGACATGTGAGGGTATTTTTGTCTCTTTCTTTTGTTTATTGACAAAATTGGTGAAATCGTCCATGTGGTTTGTACCAAAATTGCTAAAATGGTCCCTGTGGTTTGTACGAAAATGCTGGTTTCGTCCCTACAACCACTTCTTCGTTTTCAGATCTGGTGGTTTGGTAGTTAAGCGGCGAGTGTAAAAGTATCTCAATACACCAAATTAAGCAACGAAAATTTCCAGAAAGTTGTGTTAAGTAATCTTAAACACATCTGCAATTTTAGTTTTTCCAAAAGTAAGAATAATAACGTAAACAAAGTCGATTTCAGTTTCATTTTTTTAACATAAAAACAACGATAACTCAATCATTATGAGGAATTAATGTCTTAAATTTTGTAGACACCATCACTAAGTGTTTTCGAAACTTTCCTCATTTTTAGATTTAACTAATTTGTTCTACAAATATAAATCGATCAAAAGATAATAAAAGTCAAAATCGAGTTCTAAATCTGAAATTTAAACAAATTAAACACGAATTCAAGTGTTCATACAGATCAGAAAATTTCGAATCGCAACACTGCTACCCAGACTAAACAAGATCCGGATCTGAAAATGATGAAATGGTTGTAGGGACGAAACCAGCTTTTCGTACAAACTACAGGGACCATTTCAACAATTTTAGTACAAACCACAAGGACCATTTCAGCAATTTGTCAATAAAGAAAAGAAATAGATGAAAATACCCTAACATGTTTGGCACATGACTGGAGTTAAAGGAATTTTTACGGACGTTAGAAATAGGGACTAAATCAACAACATTGACAAACCACTAGGACCAAATCAGTCGAAAAAAAAGTACAGGGACGAAACCATCATTTTGATACAAACCACAAGGACTATTTCAGTAATTTTGTCAATGATAATGGTCAATAATCTATTTGGTCTTGTCTAGTAACACACATTGTGTAACATGTCCAAGTACAACTTACACTTAATGATTTGTGATTAATTGAAACTAGGAAGTTAATGACATGTTGACTAGTCTTTAGGATTGAACCAAATGCATTAATGAACCTAACTAAGTCTTGACCAAATTAAGATTACCCAAAATGACAATCAAGACACTTCTCCAAGAATGTTGGGTTTACCACATTTGGAGTGTTATGTCATTTTCACACAATAAGACCAAATCTCACACACTTAATGCATGTAGTACTTGTATAGGATATTGGATTTCTTTTGCAGGTGCTAAATGAAGTAAAGATTCCAAAATATGATGTTCAAATCTGAGTCAAACGGCTAAACAACAGATACAAATTTTGGACACGGGCGCCCACGGTCGAACCATGGTCGACCGTGACAGTGACCGTCTGGTAACGGCTAGTTTTTGAATTCCACCGTAAATAGCAAGCATTGGAGAGCATTTGAAGCTGACCCTCTTGCACATTTCAAAGGCATATTTCCAGAGATCACAAGGGCTTTAATTACTACTCAAATGTGATCAAGCAAGAGAAGATTCTATGATCTTATAGATATAGAATTTAGTTGTTGTAAACTTACTAATCAAATTTGTTTATCTTGTGAGTTTACTTAGTGTGATGTATGTCCTAGAATTGTCTTAGGATTATCATCACTAATTGTATGAGTCTTGTAACTTCAATTAGTATAAGCATATGCTAACTTAGTAATCTACTTCCTTAAAGGGACTTAGGAAGTTAATTAATCTTAGTTGGAGATTAATACTTGTCCAAGTTGAAGACAATTTGAGCTAGGTTGGAGTTGGTCTTTCAAAGGGTTAGAAATATTAGGTTTGTTGTCTACCAAAGAAGTAGAAGACTTGTAAATCGGATCTCCACCGGGTTTGGAGAAAAGTGCTTAGTGAAGCAAGAAATCCTGATTAGTGTAATCGGGGAGTGGATTAAGGTGGATTAGTTAACATCCACCTGAACCACTATAAATCCTTGTGTCTATGTACTTTACATTAATTTACTTGTCATTTTGAACATAAACACCACACACATCAAGTTTGAGTTGAATTGTTTGATCATAGTTCTTCAAGTTTAGTGATCAATCGAAAAAGTTTTAAAAAACGTATTAAGTAACTATTCACCCCCCTCTATTTACTTACAGTTTCAACTACAACTTAATGAGAACATCGGTAAAGAAATGGATCGTACAGCTTTAATATTCGACAAAATCCTATTCTCTAAAGATAAGTTAGTTTAATGGATAATTAAATGTAAGGTTAAGATTGATAAATGTTGCTTTTGGGGCAAGTATGGAGGTATTGTGAGATGCACAAATGTTGAAAGTTTTTAAAACATATGTCAAAGCCTGAAAAGTGGAAATATGGAATTCATCAAAGTGATTTTGATGAGATACAGGCGTGGAACATTTTCAAGAGCCGTTTGGGTAGAAATAAAAGGTATTCCAGTTGATTATTGTGGCATGGAAAACATCGGAGCTGCAGTACAAGGGCTAGGTAATGTTTTATACATTGCTAAAAGTTCATATGAGCTTACCTAAGCCGAATCATTGTTTGATTTTATGGAGGTGTTTGAAGCTGGCTCTATCCAAAAAGAGGTGATAGCTGATGTAAAAACAAATATCAGAAAATAAACTTATGGGTTCATGAAGTGGGGACAGAGTTCAATCCCATGGAACACATCGATTTTGACGTTCATGATGATTTTATTGAAAGTGTTAGCAATGTGATAAGGGAGGAGGAGCATGGTTGTAACAACCAAGAGGTGCCCATTATTGAAGAGAAGGGGCAGGAGGGTTGGCATCAACCGACAAGGAACCGGTGACACCTATCCGGCTGGAGATAATGATCATGTCGACAGAGATTTAGATTTTGAATTGGGTTGTTTGTCAACGGACAAAAATAATTTAACAGTGGAAATCATTGACACCCCTACTATAAATTTAGGATTTGAAAAGATAAAGGTTGCACTTGATAAGGAAAAAAGCAAAAAGTTTTAGCTGCAAAGGTATGTTGTAGCTTCCTTTCAAGGATTAAGGATGCAAATAATCTGAAAATCAATTTAGAAAGTACTTTTAGAGTGGCTCGTAGTCCGCCATTCGTTGGGAAAACACAAAAGATACCTTCTATTCCCCTAAATTCAATGGATCCAACATCTGGGCCCAAGCCCAATTCGTATCTCTTATGTAATCCGCTCAAACAACCCGTTATTACAAATATTAATGGGTTGGCTGTCACGACCCTACTTTTTCAGTTATCTTTTTCTGTTAAGTATTTAACTTTTGTTAATTGGTGTCCTTGCCATATCATTTTATGTGAATAAGATTTTATTCTAGATAACCTAAATAATAATCATATATTATATTACGTGAATTCTTATTCCTCTCACGTATCATAAATCGTGTAATATTCTACAGTATTCGGATCGAGTTCTTTTATCTTTCGGGGCAATGTCAAAAGGCCAAAAATTTTAAATTGGGCCAATTTAGCCCAATATAGTCGATTATTTTCATAGCCCAATGGACTAATACATTTTCCTTTTCAAAAGCGTATCTAGCCCATTTTTAAAATTTAAATAAATAAATAAAAGTATATAGATTATATATTATTTCAAATATATATATATATATATATATATATATATATATATATATATATATATATATATATATATATATATGTGTGTGTGTGTGTGTGTGTGTGTGTGTGTGTGTGTGTGTGTGTGTATGTGTGTGTGTGTGTGTAAATTTACTTAACTTCTGAGATAATATCAAACTAATTTAGGATAATATTTTGTTTTAAAAAAATAATAAATAAATAAAAAAAAGGGGGCCGGCCATTTAAGGGGATATATCTCAAAATTTTGGAAATTTATTTGATTTACATAATATTTGATTTTATCCTCATTTTTATCAAATCACAAAAATAATCAAAACTCTTTTTCTCTCATTTTTTTCTTCGTTGGTCGACATTCATCACCATCATCATCTTCATCACTTAATTACAATCTCATCTTCATAATTAATCGGGTTCCTTGCAACGCGATCTAAACATCTATCTTTTCCGTTTATTGATTTGAGGTAGTCATAAAACTCCATCTTTTTTAATTTTTCATAATTATGTTGATATTTTGCATGTATGTATAGTTATAGTGCTTAGAAATAATTGTGGTGATGTTTAAACAATTAAAATATGTTAAAAACACAATTTTTCGATATATAAAAATTCGGACAAAACTGAGTGTGCTATTTTCGGGAACCGTGCCACGATTTTTCTATGAAACTCTGTTGCTCATTGCGTTCCTCTCGATGAGTCATTTCGATTTTCGTTTAGGATTCATCTTAAACGGATATGTAGAACTCAAGATATGAATTTTTGAAGTACGCGTAATACTTATTCAAATCTTTTGTCACATAATTCCAAAGCCACTTCAAACACTTGGACTATCATAGATTGACTTGACCTAAGTTAGATATAACCTGACCAATTTTTATTAATTAGGTTGAAGTCTAGATCATTTCTGATCTATGTTATTTGTATATCTGTGAATTATCTACAATGCATTCTAAGGAGAGTTATAGTCCCATTTTTCTGTTATTTCAAGTCTTTTTGGGATGAGAATACATGTTTTTTGCTTTTACATGTTAGACACAAGTAATGAAAAATGGTAACTTATTCATTAGTGAGTTGAACAAAAATATACCTTAGCTTGGTAACTTGTAACTACGGGCTCAGTACCGTAGGCACGAATCTTATTGATAGATCTATCGGGCCTGACTGCCCCATTCCTTCCTAGTCGCGCTAGTCTTTAAGGAAATGTTTAGTACTTCGAAGAAGATACATCGGTTCAGTATATGGTCTATAAAAGGGTAGATAAACCGAGTTAACTTGGGTTGTGTAACATCCCAAATTCCTTTTTCCTAGGTGTGAGCCGCGCCGCGGCGGATATAGGCGTGCCGCGCCTTAAGGTGTGAGCTGATGGTGAACCTTTTGGAAAACGACTGGTATGATTTTTAGCTTTGGGCCGCGCCGGGGGCTATAGAGCCGTGCCGCGCCTTATAACGTAGGCTGGTGCTGACTTACTTTTTAAAAGTGTTTAAATAAGGGTCTTTTTGGTCAATTCACATGGGAGCCAGATTTCTAGCCACAAAACTGATTCCACCTCATTCTTATCTTCATTTCATCTCATTTTCAGCATTCTCTTCACTCTCATCTTTTTAGAGTGAGAAATAGTTTTTAGTATGAGAAAGCTCTGACCTAGGAGGAAGAAGCTCAGTTCTCACCAAAGCTCGAGAGTTAAAGTTTTTCACCTCCTTCCTAGCTACATTTTGTGGTAGTGGTAAGTCTTGAATCCGAGTTTCATTGCTTATGATTATTGTTCAAATTAGGGTATTGAACTTATATTTTCTTGAGTAAACCCCACTAGTTAATAAATGGGTGATTTAGGCTAGTGGCGGGTGTGGTTGACCCTCGTTGGTGGATTTTGGGTTGGTTAATGATTTGGCCATGTTAGGGCTAGTAATTTAAAGTTTAATCACTAGGTTTAGTGATTATAGAAGTCTTGGAACCCATTTGGGTGTATTTGGAAGACTAATTTTGAAATGGAAAAAAAATTAGGGTTTATGGGTCAAATTGGGGAAGACACGTATTTAATACTTGTGTTTCAGTTTTACTGGCGTTATAGGACCATTTTCACTAGCGTTGAGTGATTATTGGTTATTTTGGGCGTTGTTTGTGCTTGGAAGTGCAATTGGGTCAAAATTGCACTAAGTGTCAATTTGGGTTGGTTTGTAATCCACCCGAATTGTGTTGTTTATTATGTGATAAATGGAATAGGTACTTTCCATTGGCGATTGTGGATTATTTGGTTTGTATTCATCAAGGCGACAAGGTGAGTGTAAATATATTATATGCGTATGTATGCATAGGATGGGTGTGGGTGGGGTAGAGTGATTCTTGTGCGTTCGGGTTCACTTTACATGTGTGCGGGATGATGGCCTCTGTGAGTTTTGGATCCACTTGGCACGTTTGTTCATTTTGGGTTATCACCCTTGGGGTAGTGAATCTAGTGCATTACGGATTCACAATGACAAGTAGGTCAAACCCGTTGATGTTGATGAGGTGTGTTGGGATGGTGAATCTTTTGTAGTTCAAATCCACGATGTCGTGTGTAGTTCCGACATTCCCATTTGTATTGTTATGACTTAGGGTGTGCATCTTGTGTAGTTCAGATCCACTCGGGTGTGTGTAGTTTCGCCAACCCTATAGTCATTTAGTTGAGGTATGAATCTTGTGTGGTTTTCAGATTCATAAGGCATGTGTAGTTCGGCCATCCTCAATTGTAGTCGGGAGGAAGGTAGTGAATCTCGTGTAGTTCAGATTTACTTAAGCATGTGTAGGTCGGCCAACCTTCATGTGTTTGAGGTTAAGGGGTTAACCTTGTCGTATTGGCTATATTTTCGTATATGGGTATGTATATATATATATATATATATATATATATATATATATATATATATATATATATATATATATATATATATATATATATATATATATATATATATATATATATATATATATATATATATATATATATATGTTGTTGTGTCGTAGCTAATCTTGCGGTTTGGCATGGTGGTACATTATGTATAGCTTTGCTTAGTTATACAAGGATGCGGTATGTGTTTATTACTTGTGTTTGTGGTAAGTATTCATTTTATGCATATGTATGTATATAGTATGTTTATCCTCACTAAGCTTTATAGCTTACCCTCTCGTTGTTTATATTTTTATAGATTCGCGTGGAAGAGGTGGCAAGGGTAAGCGCGGGGATTAGTGTACTATTGCGGGTTGCTTTAGAAGACTTGCTTTTAGATTGGACCTAGGATTGGGTAGTGCAATCCCAATCACCATGCTCGGCTTTATGTAGAATTTAAACGCTTTGGGTCGAAAGTGTCTTTTAGGTTATGTTAAAACGAGTCATTGTGTTCCTGGGGTCGTCGTGCCAGTTTCGTTGATCTAAAGTAACTTAAATTATGTATTTATTTCATTAAACATCTTTTGGTGTCAATTGACATTTTGTGGTTGCTAAAATTAGACTAATGAATTAAAATGGAAATCAGCATCAGGCCAAGGCCTAAGCCATGCCACGGCCTATTGAGGCGCGTCACGAATTAATGAACAATTTGGGACCCGAGACTTTGATGGTTACTGACCTTCAGTAACCATGGTAAGTGGCGCCGCGGCTGAATCTGGCATGCCGCGGCTGAATCTGGCGCACAGCAGCTGAATCTGGCGCGCAGCAGCTGAATCTGGATGACAAAGATGATCAGCCTCTTTAAAAAAAATTGCGTCTAATAACTGTTTAGGTCGTTTCAAGTGGTATCAGAGCATGGTCTAAGGGATTTAGGCGACTTGAGATAGGTGCTTAGACTTAGACTTTTGTGTGTGCTTATTTGTTGCGGGACTTGTAGGAGTACGGGTCAGACGGGGATTTGGTTAGTGCCTTAGTGTGTAGGTGAACTAACTAAGATTGTGGCTTGTATCGTGATATTATTCTTGCGTGCATTTATATCGCGTAGAGTTTGTGTTTGTGTTTGTGTTTGTGTTTGTGTATATCATCGAGCAAGATAGTCGTTGTACTAATGAGGTGAGATGGCGTGTACATCTAATAATGACAAGCTACCATTGTTACGAGTGCAAATCGTGTCTAACAAGTGATGTAAGATGGGTGTTAAGCAATATGGGGCGGTGTTGTGTGTGGTTTATTTGCGTTTCGTTATTTTATCAATTTGCATACTTTAGAATGACGCCGAGAAGCGGGACTTCGAATGGAGAACGAAGTGACAATGATGAGATGACGGCTAGGATTGAAGCCGCGGTTACGGAGTGAATGAGTGCGCTCCGAGAAGAGTTTGAAAGGGGGTTTCTCAAACCTCGAGATGATGGTGAAAAGGAGTTTAGTTACAAGAACTTTAGAGTGACTAAACCTCCCATGTACTACGAAGATCCTGATCCGTTAGTGAGTACCGGTTGGATCTCGGATGTCGAAGGTTGTTTTTGTACAAGTAAATGTCTTCCGGACAAGAAAACGAGACTCGCTACTAGTTTGTTGGTGTTGGGATTTAACAAGTTCATAAATCTTAAAACCTTTAAGAATCATTATAAACGGAAGCGTGTAATTATCAAATTTTACTTGTTATCTTTAAACCAATTGAAGTTAAATCCCACAAGGATCAAGTTGTTAAATATATGCTTACAATTAACAAGAGAAGGAAGAGTGTTTTATACCTCCTTAAACTAAGTTTAAGGGCTGTTTTGATGCAAGAAGATGATGAAGAAATAATGCTTCAACACACCCTTGAGTTGGTTGAACCTTTAAGCCTTTATAACCTTGCTATCCAAGCTTGAAACCACTTCTTTTGCACTTGAATAAACCAATCAGCAGCAACACTGATTTGAGCAGAAAGTTGATGAACTTATTGATGAACCTAGCCTCTAACTTGAAGCCTCAAGTGTTGCATACCCCAAGCTATAACCCCAACACCTATGCCTTTTGTTAGGATTTTGTTTGACACTAGTTATGAGCTTGAAAAACAAATTTAGAACTCCTTTTGAACCCAAAGAAGGTCACGGCAGCAGCTCCAGCAGAAAACAGGATGTGCAGTTTTTTTTTTCAAGCTCTTAGTTGTAGTTATCCTTGAGAGAATAAGTCTATCCTTGGTCTAAGAGTTCCTTATGCATGTATAGACTTGTGTGTCCTTAAAAGTAACAATAACAATGCATGCTTATGAGTCTTGGAGACCCAAAATCTGCCACTATGTATTTAAAACAACAATGTATTTGCATATATATAAACTTGATATATATATATATATAAGACATGTATAATTTTATGTTACTTTCATATTTTATAAACCTTTTATAAAATATAACACAATATAATTATTTAAACCTATAAATAATTATATATAAATTATCCAAATAATTTATCTCAAGTGATAATGTTTCAGAAAACCGATTTTCTGAAATTCAAGTGTCGCGTATTTATTTAACAAACTAATTGTTAAGATTAAATACGAATAAGGTGTCGGTAAGCCTGTTATTGGGTATGACCCAACTTGGATCATAATATATTAGCCACATTAATTTAATACGTCTCTCGGGCATACGAAATACTATCAATCTCCCACTTGCACGAGAAACGTAAGAAATTAATGCAAGTGACGGATACCACCTAACGACCGTCCATCACCCCCAATATGTTATGACTTTGTGCCATTCAATAACATCATCCTTTTCGAGTTCCCGTCTCGAACATGAATAGGTGAATCTTTCATTGTTTCCTTTCGTCCTAGATGTCATGTTAAATCCAAGAGACACAGAATGATCACTCTCTTTTAGATCTAACTTTATCAGGCCTTAGACATCTGACTCTCAACGAATAAGAGGGACAAATTCCATCTTGACTACATACGTCCTAAATATATATACCTTGCATTATACCTGAGCTCTTCCTTATGAGCTACCATATTTCAGAATAGCGAAGGAAAGAATCAAGGCACGATACTTGGTAAATATCCGAACCCAATATGTATCTCAGGTCAGAGGATACAATGATATTCGCCTTTACTCAAGATTACATGTGATCAACCACAAAGGCTCTATTCAGTAAATCTTGAGAGCGGGTCTTCCAATATTTGTATCCCACAAATATCTATGAACCTTGGTTGCAACCTTGCACCACATTCATCTCGTGAATGTATACCAATCCGAGTTCATAATAGTCTAAACCTCACATTTTCTCCCACAAACGTGATTGACTACGGAATTTAGAATAATTACTTATTCATGGATAAAATATGCAAAATAGGAACATAACTCAAAATAAATTAATACCATAATTACATTAGTGAGTTTGAACAATTTCGTTCCGTTACAATACTTAAAACAGATCATTACCAATCACTAGAATATCGAAGCCCTAATGCACAAACATGTCCTGCATGTTTTGATCCATGTAAGAGCTTCGTGAGAGGATCCGCTATATTAAGATCTGTGTGAACTTTGCGAATACATATCTTTCCCTTTTCAACTTCATCCCTTATGTAGTTGAATCTCCGCTCAATGTGACGGGTCTTTTGGTGAGCACGAGGTTCCTTGATTTGAGCAATCGCACCCTCGTTGTCACAAAAGATCTCAAGAGGGTCCTGAATGGAAGGGACTACTCCTAAGTCGTCGATGAATTTCTTCATCCATGCAGCTTCCTGCGCTGCCAATGAGGCGGCAATGTACTCCGACTCTGTAGTGGATAATGCAACAACATCCTGTTTTGAACTCTTCCAAGAGACCTCACCTCCATTTAACGTGAAGACATAACCGGATTGTGATCGAGAATCATCTCGATCAGTTTGGAAACTCGTGTCCACGTAACCTTTTACAGCGAGTTCCTCCTCACCAGACCCATATATTAGAAACATATCCTTAGTCCTCCTAAGGTATTTCAATATACTTTTAACAGCAATCCAATGACTGTTTCCTGGGTTATTCTGGTATCTACTTGTCAAGCTTAGAGCGCATGACACATCCGGTCTAGTGCATATCATTGCATACATGATTGACCCAATGGCAGATGCATATGGGACTTTCTTTATTCTCTCTTGTTCATCTTTCGTGGTGGGGCACTGAGATGAACTGAGAAGTGTTCCCTTTTGAATAGGTACCAAACCTTTCTTAGAGTTCTCCATCTTGAACCTTTTCATGATCTTTTCAATGTATGCACTTTGATTTAAACCTATCAGTTTTTTGGATCTATCCCTGTAGATCCCAATCCCCAAAACGTATTGTGCTTCTCCAAGATCCTTAATGGAGAAGCATTTGCTTAACCAAGTTTTAACACCTTGCATTGCCGGAATATCATTTCCAAATAACAATATATCATCCACATATAGTACAAGGAACATGATAGCGCTCCCACTAGCTTTCTTGTATACACAAGCTTCATCACCATTTTTAATGAAGCCAAATTTCTTGGCCTCCTCATTAAAACGATGATTCCACATTCTAGATGCTTGTTTCAATCCGTAGATTGACTTCTTTAACTTGCATACCTTTTTAGGATATTTCGGATCAACAAAACCCTCAGGCTGAACCATATAGACATCTTCCTCAAGATGTCCGTTTAGGAAAGCGGTCTTGACATCCATCTGCCATATTTCATAATCATAATGAGCAGCAATGGCAAGTAATATCCTAATAGACTTTAGCATCGCCACAGGCGAAAAAGTTTCATCATAGTCAACCCCTTGAGTTTGAGTGAAACCTTTTGCTACAAGTCTAGCTTTATATGTATCCAAGTTTCCATGTATGTCGGTTTTCATTTTGAACAGCCATTTACAATCAACTAGCCTAGAGCCAGGAGGTTGCGCAACAAGTTCCCAAACTTGGTTGTCATACATGGATTGCATCTCAGCATTCATGGCTTCCTACCATTTATCTTTATCAATCCTTGATAAAGCATCTTGGTAGTTTATTGGTTCATCCAAATCAACCACATAGCAACCATCCATGAGAAACCCATATCTCTCAGGAGGATTACTAATCCTACCAGATCTGCGAACGTCTTGTGTATTTTGATCATCCATCTGATCACTCTCAACATTTTCATGTTGAGTGCTAGTGTCAGCCAATTGTGTATCATCTACTTGATCTTGGACCTCTTCAAGATCTATCTTCCTTTCACTTTTGCCTTCCATTAGGAACTTAGTTTCAAGGAATTCAGCCTTCCGAGCAACAAATACATTCTGCTCGGAAGGATCATAGAAATAGTATCCCATATCATCCTTGGGATATCCTATGAAGATACACTTCGTGGATCGAGCATTCAACTTATTAGGGACGTAACGCTTAGGGTAAGCTTCACATCCCCATACCTTTAAGTATGATAGAGATGGAGGTTTTCCAAACCACATCTCATGAGGTGTTCGTTCCACTTTCTTGGTTGGGGCCATATTTAAAATACGAGCCGCGGAGCATAGACAATAACCCCAAAATGATAGAGGTAACGAGCTTCTAGCCATCATAGATCGAACCATATCCATTAGGGTTCGGTTCCTCCTTTCGGAAACTCCATTCAGTTGGGGTGTTCCAGGAGGAGTGAGTTGTGAGATAATCCCACAACTTCTAAGATGATCTTGGAAAGCATCGCTTAGGTATTCACCTCCTCTATCGGTACGAAGTACCTTGATTGTCTTATTGAGTTGATTTTGTACTTCATTTTGATACTCTTTGAATGCTTCAAAAGTTTCGTCCTTATGTTTTAACAAGTAGACATATCCGAAACGGCTGAAGTCATCAATGAAAGTAACGAAGTATCTTTCACCATTCCTAGTTATGGGCTTAAAGGGTCCACATACATCCGAATGTATTAATCCCAATAAGTCCTTAGCCCTTTCATAGGTCCCTTTGAAAGGTGCTTTAGTCATTTTGCCTTGTAAACAAGATTCACATACATCAAACGATTCTAGTTCATTTGATTTCAAAAGGCCATTCTTTTGGAGTGTATGCATTCGATTCTTGTTTATGTGACCAAGGCGACAATGCCATAAGTAGGAATCACTCAAATCCCTTTTGAGTTTCTTGGTGCTAGTATGGTATATTGAGCTACTAGATGATGTGTCATCGTGAACCAATTCATAAATTCCATTTGAAGGCGAAGCCTTAAAATAAAATACATTATCTAAATAAACGTGGATATCATCATTAACAAAATTAAGATAAAAACCACATTGTTTTAAACAGGAAACTGAAATAATGTTTCGACATAAATCCGGTGCATACAAAACATTGTTCAAAATAAGTTCCAAACCACTTGGAAGCTTTAATACAAAGTCTCCTTGAGCCTTCACTTGCACTTTGGCTCCATTACCCATAAAGAGACTTGATGTTCCCGTTTGCTTGCTACTTCTTTTGAACCCCTGCAAAGAATTGCAAATGTGAGTTCCACATCCAGTGTCTAATACCCATGTATTAGAAGAAGTAATACTAAGCTCTATATATACCATATATATGTTACCTGAGGATTGCCCCGCATCCCTCTTTTCCTTCAACTCCTTAAGGTAGACCGGGCAATTGCGTTTCCAGTGACCCATTTCACCGCAACCGAAGCACGGGTCTTCCTTGGGGTTTGCTTGTCCGGCAACCTTTTGCTTCTTGTTCTTATTTTTGGTTGGGGTAACCATCCTCCCCTTTCCCTTGCCTTGATGGGCGGGTCCTTTCCTCTTAGCCGCCTTTGGCTTAGAGGTGTTGTTACCTTTGGACCCACCATCATTGATCATTAGCACGGGTGAAGCCCTCTTACCCATGCTAGTTTCTGCCGTCCTTAACATGCCATGAAGTTCACCAATGGTCTTATCCATCCCATTCCTATTGTAATTAATTACAAATTGGTCAAACCTCTTTGACAGGGAGTTTAGGATAAGATCAGTGGCTAGCTCATTAGATATGTTGAGATTAAGACGGTTTGCGCGATCAATAAGGCTTTTCATTTTGAGGACATAAGAGGATACGGATTGGGTGTCATCCATACGACATGCATGTAACGCTCGAACCGTTTCGAAGCGCTCGACACGTGCTTGTTGAAGGAACATCTCCTTCAATTGCGTAATCATGTCATATGCACTATGATGTTCGAAATCCTTTTGGAGTTCGGGTATCATAGTCCCAAGCATTAGGCAAGCGACTTGCACCGAATCGGCGCAATACTTATCCCAATAAGCCATGCCTTCCGTATCATCCTCGTCGGGTTGATCGGGAATGGGGTCTTCCAACACATACGCCTTATCCTCAAGTTTGAGGACAATTCTAAGATTACGGAACCAATCCATAAAGTTCGTATGGTTGAGTTTGTCTTTCTCGAGGAGAGACCTTAATGATAGGTTGTTTAGGTTAAGTGGTGCATTTTGCATGTTGTTGTTATTTGCGGCCATCTACAAAATTAACAAAGTTTATTTAAGTGTCGATTTTAATTTAACATTCAATACCCTTTAAATCCAATTGAGTTATTAAATTCTAGAATCCAACGGTAAACCAAATTTCGGTTAGGTGACCTTTATCCCGCAATTTGATTTAGCTAGGTAGTCAATAAATGACAATTGCAATCCATTTGCAACTTCTAGAGTATGGGATCATGTAATCCTTTTGCATGGCATATTTATCCCATCAACGCCTATTTGTTCCTCATGCTTCGGTGACCCTAAGTTCATGATTCCCAAATCAAGTCGTCCTATTTGTATAGACTTGTAAATTTAACATACAAGTGGTTAGGTGACCTTTATCCCACAAGCATGCGAAATTTACCTTAATCATATTAGTTTGCTCATAATGGTTAGGTGACCTTTATCCCATCATGAGTTCCCTAATACTTTTAAGTGTCACACAATAGGATGGCGTTAAACTTGTTTACCTTGTTTGTAAAAGGGATTTTAAGTTTTCGTTAATTCTAGTTTGAGAAAACTTTTATGCCATACACCAACATGCATTTAGTGTATGGTACTTATGAAAAACCAATTTCATGTCTTGTAATTGAGCCAATTACTTGATATAAACCATTTTATATACGTTATCCTTTTTTTGTTCTTAATAACCATTTATTAAGGTTTTTGGTTGCCTTTTTCAATTTAACCATTTAAATTGCCGTTTTGCATGTTGTTAATACGTCTAATTTAACCAATTAAATTTTCGTTTTGTTTGTTGTTAATTTGTGTGATTAATTTGTTGCAATCAAACATACAATCCATAAACATACAAACAACTACACATGCAAAATAAGTATGTTCACAATCTAGCCATTTTGGTGGACATTTGTTTAGCCAAAAACAAATGTCACCGGGTAAGGGTTAATCATACAAAGTAGGAGATTTCAAATCTCCCACTTAATCTTGCATCCATATGCTCCTTGTGTTCTTCAAGTCTTCATCACCTTGTATCTTCATTTTTACAAAATATGTATCCTAATACATTTTATCTAGAAAATGAAATTACAACCTATTCTATTTTACATACCAAATATAAAATGAATTACATAACCAAATGAAATAATTATTACAAACCAATTGAACAATTATTACATGCCATTGAATAATTATTATTACAAACCAAATGAATATAACAAATCAACCAAATATAGCATGCAATCAACACAAGGTCAAGGCATAGATTGTGAACTTCAACATGCAACCAAATATGAACCAAATGGAAGAGCCCAAACCCACTTTTGGACCCTAACCAATTCGGCATTAAACATAAACCCACCCAAATCCAACAATTTTTGCATTCTTCTTTCATGCATGTACTTATAATGCAAAGTTGATGGGTTTTAAAACAACAATTCGAAGCATATTTCAACAACTTCGGCTCTAGATACCATTGTTGGGATTTAACAAGTTCATAAATCTTAAAACCTTTAAGAATCATTATAAACGGAAGCGTGTAATTATCAAATTTTACTTGTTATCTTTAAACCAATTGAAGTTAAATCCTACAAGGATCAAGTTGTTAAATATATGCTTACAATTAACAAGAGAAGGAAGAGTGTTTTATACCTCCTTAAACTAAGTTTAAGGGCTGTTTTGATGCAAGAAGATGATGAAGAAATAATGCTTCAACACACCCTTGAGTTGGTTGAACCTTTAAGCCTTTATAACCTTGCTATCCAAGCTTGAAACCACTTCTTTTGCACTTGAATAAACCAATCAGCAGCAACACTAATTTGAGCAGAAAGTTGATGAACTTATTGATGAACCTAGCCTCTAACTTGAAGCCTCAAGTGTTGCATACCCCAAGCTATAACCCCAACACCTATGCCTTTTGTTAGGATTTTGTTTGACACTAGTTATGAGCTTGAAAAACAAATTTAGAACTCCTTTTGAACCCAAAGAAGGTCACGGCAGCAGCTCCAGCAGAAAACAGGATGTGCAGTTTTTTTTCAAGCTCTTAGTTGTAGTTATCCTTGAGAGAATAAGTCTATCCTTGGTCTAAGAGTTCCTTATGCATGTATAGACTTGTGTGTCCTTAAAAGTAACAATAACAATGCATGCTTATGAGTCTTGGAGACCCAAAATCTGCCACTATGTATTTAAAACAACAATGTATTTGCATATATATAAACTTGATATATATATATATATATATATATATATATATATATATATATATATATATATATATATATATATATATATATATATATATATATATATATATATATATATATATATAAGACATGTATAATTTTATGTTACTTTCATATTTTATAAACCTTTTATAAAATATAACACAATATAATTATTTAAACCTATAAATAATTATATATAAATTATCCAAATAATTTATCTCAAGTGATAATGTTTCAGAAAACCGATTTTCTGAAATTCAAGTGTCGCGTATTTATTTAACAAACCAATTGTTAAGATTAAATACGAATAAGGTGTCGGTAAGCCTGTTATTGGGTATGACCCGACTTGGATCATAATATATTAGCCACATTAATTTAATACGTCTCTCGGGCATACGAAATACTATCAGTTGGGGGGTAATGTGAAGAATTGGTTGAATGCTAAGATTGATATCGCTAGTTAAGAACCATTCATGAGGTTGTCGTGGGATAATTTTAAGAAGGAATTCTTTGAAGAATTTCGAACGCAAGCTGACTTGACAAGGATGTGTGATGAGATACGGGAGTTGAGACAAGAGTCTATGGACCTAAATATTCTTAGGGCTACCTTTTTGTCTAAGGCTCAATTTTGCCCCGAGTATGCTAATAATGATAGGTTGTTGATGGAGGATTTCCTTAAGACCTTGAATGATGATTTGCACGGGAGAATTAACATTGGGCAAGTGGACTCCTTTGCTAAGCTATTTGCCATAGCTAAGGGTTTTGAATCGTATGCTTCGACAATGATTGTTAATGTTTCGAGTAAGAAAATGGTTAACTCATATGGCGCTCCGAGCAAGAGAGCTTAAAGCACAGTTGGGGGTATGAGTAGTATGAGGAAAGGGATGTTGGTTTCTTATACGTCTAGATGTTTTAATTGTGGTGAAAGGGGTCACAAATTCTGGGAATGCCCTGAATCGAATAGTAATGACGGTGTATGTTTCTATTGCCGTGATGAAGGGCATCGCATGACGGAGTGTCCCGAGCTAGCAGGGACGGGCATCGCAAGAAGACGTCCAGGTACTTTCAGTGTAATATTCGTGTGTTGTACATTTTGTTATAGCATACGGTGTGTATGTAAGCCTTAGCGAACTTTATTCTCCGTTAGAGATAAGTTGTAGCGAACGGTCGGCTTACGTTTGTGGTTTTATGTTACACTCGGTAGAGTGTGTGGTTAATGTGCGATGCCTTGACTCTATGATGTGAGTCTTTTGTTTCTTAGGCATTTGGGGGTATTAGGGTCGTTAAACTCGCTTGAGTGAGACCTGTAGGACATTGGGTGTGATAGTGTCCTAGTGAATAGAATGATTATGCGTATATATATAAGGATTTATTTGTTTGCGGTGGTACGGTTAGTAATATCCGCCCGGATTCACTATAGTGTATACAGGGCGCGATGTTACACTGCTCGTTGAGTAATCGAGGCCAAAAGAGCGTGGATGCGATGTGGGTTTAAAGTTCGCGTGTTCGATACCACATCGTGTTGGCATATCATTCAATATCATATCATCATGTGTGCGTGGGCGTGTTAGGTGGGTTTAAGTTTGCGAGTTCGATACCACCTAGGGGTTAGTGTTACAAGGCGTATGTACACTTTCGGTCATTGTGCGAGTACCAACGGTCATTGTGCGAGTACCGTTCCCTCGTGTGCACGTGTTATTGGGTTAGTGTGTACCGGGTGTTTTATCACCATGTGAGGGTACATGACGTGTGATTGGCTTATCTAGAATGTTGTGTTTTGATGCTCATCGTGAGTAAAGGGGTGAGTGACATCCTGGCATAAGGATTCTCTCTTCGTTGGCCACTTGATGTAATGTGGTGAATGATTCCGTGAGATTTCATTTTTCGTAAACCATGATTGCGGTTGGATGCGACTGGCGAGTGTTGTACACTCTTCGTCGGCCACTTTTGCGTGTGAGTGTTGTTCACTCTTTGTCCACCACTTTTTCGCGTGTGTATGCATGGTAGTGCCATACGGGAGGCGCTTTCGTCGACCACGTGCGTGTGCGAGTAGAGTCATGGTTGTTGACATGCTTTGACATGTGAAGGTGACCGTGTTAACAGTTGTGAAGGTGTGCGGAAGGGTGTAAGTCTTGGTGTTTCCGAGCATCTCCATAGTTATGAGTGGAAGGTTTTAGGCTAGCTGTGCGGCCTAAGCGAATTGTGACTAGCGGGTGTCGCTAGAAAAGTTGTGGGCGATAAGCCCCGAGGTTCGTTAGATTTGTGTGACTTCGAGTCATTGGGTGACGTGTGACACCAGGAGTAGACCTCGTAAGGGTCGAGTTCTTGAGACTCGGTGGTAGTGATGGGAGTTGCATAACACTGCATCAGGTGCCTCCTTATACCTGCTAGTGGAATGCTTCACTCCATTGATGTGATTACTTTATACTTGGGTACTGCTGAGAAACCCGAAGATACAATTGTGATTTGGTTGCGGTGTTTAGCGGGCGTTAATGATTTGACTAATTTGAAATGTCGAGGTTCGAGTGCCTTATAGTAATTCAGCGGAGAGTTGTTGAGTATGACTAACGTCGAGACCGGTCATATGCGTAGTGGAATATTGAATTTCGTGGGGTGTTATAATCTTGGCGGTGAAAGTGTGGGGTTAAAACCCTAAGTGGGGGAGTATGTACCAGGAGGGTACGGTGTTGCCTCGGTTTAGTAGGCGTGTTCGAGCGATTTACCGAAAGTTGTCCCGTTTAGTGAGCGATCGCGGGACGTAGGGTGTTGATTTTGATTATCTCATGTAGAGACATGTGGATGTTGAGCGCGTTCGAGAGTGAGTTCTCTAGAGTATTGAGGACTTATATGTGCGAGAAGTGACGAGATCATCCTTAATGGACAGTTAAGGCGAAGGTCCGTATGTTAGTGATGGACGAGTTGGGAATCGAGTAAGATTGTGTGTCGGTTGGAGTTGTCGGAGAGCGTGTGGGAAGTTCAACCACCGTGTGAGTGGCGTGGATGACCCATATTAGTTGATAGTTGGTGAGGATACTCTAATTCGTAAATTAGAGTGTGCCAAGGAATGATGGAGGATCGTTGTGTGGAAAGAACGTTACGTTCCAAAGAAGTGGGACTTATAGGATGCAATGGCGGCATCGAAGGGTCCAGGGTTGTGTGGGAACTCGAAAAGTTGAGGAAGGCGTATTTTCCTTGTTTGCGATGAGGTTTAGATCACGAGGACGTGATCCATTATAAGTGGGGGAGAGTTGTAACATCCCAAATTCCTTTTTCCCAAGAGTGAGCCGCGCCGCGGTGGATATAGGCGCGTCGCGCTTAAGGTGTGAGGTGATGGTGAACCTTTTGGAAAACGACTGGTATGATTTTTAGCTTTGGGCCGCGCCGCGGGTTATAGAGCCGCGTCGCGCCTTTTAATGTGGGCTGGTGCTGACTTACTTTTTAAAAGGGTTTAAATGAGGGGCTTTTTGGTTAGTTCACATGGGAGATGGATTTCTAGCCACAAAACCGATTCCACCTCATTTCATCTCATTTTCATCATCCTCTTCACTCTCATCTCTTTAGAGTGAGAAATACTTTTTAGTGTGAGAAAGCTCCGATCTAGGAGGAAGAAGCTCATTTCTCACCAAAGCTCGAGAGTTAAAGTTGTTCACCTCCTTCCTAGCTACGTTTTGGTGGTAGTGATAAGTCTTGAGTCTGAGTTTCATTGCTTATGATTATTTTTCAAATTAGGGTTTTGAACTTGTATGTTCTTGAGTAAACCCCACTAATTAATAATGGGTGATTTAGGCGGTGTGGTTGACCCTCGTTAGTGGATTTTGGGTTGGTTGATGATTTGGCCATGTTAGGGCTAGTAATTTGAAGTTTAATCACTAGGTTTAGTGATTATAGAAGTATTGGAACCCATTTGGGTGTATTTGGAAGACTAATTTTGAATTGGGTCAAAAATTAGGGTTTATGGGTCAAATTGGGAAAGACAAGTATTTAATATTTGTGTTTCAGTTTAATTGGCGTTATAGGACCATTTTCACAAGCGTTGAGTGATTATTGGTTAGTTTGGGCGTTGTTTGTACTTGGAAGTGCAATTGGGTCAAAATTGCACTAAGTATCAATTTGGGTTGGTTGATAATCCACCCTAATTGTGTTGTTTGTTATGTGACAAATGGAATAGGTACTTTCCATTAGCGGTTACGGATTATTTGGTTTGCATTCATCATGTGACGAACCGGAAATTTTCGATCAAATTTAAACTTTAATCCTCATATGAATTCGACACGATAAGCAAAGTCTGTAAAGTTCAGTCTCAAAAGGTTTGAACTATTTTCATATATTCATGTGACCTTCGACTGTCCCCGATGATTCACAAACTATTGCTTGTAAATATGTGGATATATATAAATATGTGTATATCTAAATATATGTATAATATATATAATAACATGAACATTAATAAACTATTATATACATTTATTGTTATAAATAAATATGTACAATAAAATACATTGTAATAAAAACTATTATTTTATATGTATATTTCTTGTATATATATATTGTAATATTTAATTTAATTATTTAATATATATTTATGTGCGTAGTAAATTTTGTTATTTAAAATTGTATATATATATATATATATATATATATACATAGTGTATATTAAATATAATTAATTTTGTGCTTAAATGGTAAATGTCTGTAACTTTCGGTTGACGTTTAATTATTTTTAAAATAAGTCTAATATATATATATGAAGTTTTAAAATAAAAGTTGTTCCAAAATTTGATTAAAAAGTTATGTTGATTAGCGAATATTTGAGATGATGATGATGGTGTAATACATAAAATAACGATGATGGTGATGGAATTATGAAGATAACGATGATGATGTTGAAGAAGAGATATGATGAACGGATGATGCCATGATAACCTGCGATGATGATGAGAATGAATAGGGACGGGTTGAGGAGTATGAAGATGCTACTGTGTTGTTTACTTTTCTGTTACAACTGACTATTACGGTTTCCTTTTCCTATCTCTTAATTCACGAATTAATCTAGTAAGAATTGGGCTTGGGCTTCAAAATTCATTAATCAAATAACGGACAATTGATCTTGGGCCGTGATCTTGCCTTGTTAGTTGGGCCGTCTAATGACCCATCCTAATCCATCCGAACAAAGTCCATATCGATTACAAATGATTCACAATAGTTGGTTACATCGCGAGGTACTTGACCTCTATATGATACATTTTACAAACATTGTATTCGTTTTTAAAAGACAAACTTTCATTACATTGAAAGTTGACGGCATGCATACCATTTCATAATATATCCAACTATAATTGATTTAATAATAATCTTGATGAACTCAACGACTCGAATGCAACGTCTTTTGAAATATGTCATGAATGACTCCAAGTAATATCTTTAAAATAAGCAAATGCACAGCGGAAGATTTCTTTCATACCTGAGAATAAACATGCTTTAAAGTGTCAACCAAAAGGTTGGTGAGTTCATTAGTATAACATAAATAATCATTTCCATCATTTTAATACACCACAAGAATTTCATTTCCAGTTCTCATAAATAAACATCTCATGCATAGAGACAAAAATCATTCATATGGATTGAACACCTGGTAACCGACATTAACAAGATGCATATAAGAATATCCCCTATCATTCCGGGAAATCCTTCGGACATGATATAAAACAACATCGAAGTACTAAAGCATCCGGTACTTTGGATGGGGTTCGTCGGGCCCATAGATCTATCTTTAGGATTCGCGTCAATTAGGCGTGCACTAGTTCTCAAAATTAGTGATGTTCCCTAATTCTTAGGTTACCAAGTAAAAAGGGGCATATTCAGCTTCGATCATTCAACCATATAATGCAGTTTCGATTACTTGTGTCTATTTTGTAAAACATTTATAAAAATTTCGCATGTATTCTCAGCCCAAAAATATAAAGGGTAAAAAGGCAAATGAAACTCACAATACTGTATTTTGTAGTAAAAATACATATGACGGCATTGAATAACTGGACAATGCATGGTTGGCCTCGAATTCACGAACCTATTATTCAATCATGTATATTAATATTTGTAATGGTAATTCGAACAAATATATATAAATTTATTAGTTGTATACTTTTTATATTAATAATATATATGTTTCATATATTCATGTTGTTATATAAAATATATATTTTCGTTATGTTATATGTATTAAATATATTTTTAACACACACACACACACACACACACACACACACACATATATATATATATATATATATATATATATATATATATATATATATATATATATATATATATATATATATATATCATTTGTATGTTAATAATAGTATTTATAATAAAACCAAAAATAATATTAATAGTGGTAAAAATGATAATAATTATAATACTTAATATTACTAATGAGATAATAATATTAATAATTCTATTAATGATAATAATAATGATATTAATAATTATATTTGTAAAATATTAATTTTTCTGTTAACAATAGTTATGTTACTGATTTTAGTAATTTAAATAATAATAATACTCGTGATAATACAAATAATAATACTTATGTTAATATTAACAATTATATTATTTAAAAAAAATACTAATACTAATATTTACGAAAATAATAATAATTTGTATTATTTTCATAATGATAATAATCATAATCATAATTTTGATAATAATACTAAAATGGTAAAAATTATGTTTTTAGTAATATTTATAATAATACTAATGATAATATTAATAACATTTTACTTAATAATAATATTGGGGATGATAATAATATTAGCAATAATGATAATAATAATAATATTAATCCCACTTGTAATTACAATTATGATTATGATAATAATAATAATAAAAGGGTATCTACTACTTTTTATTTGTACAAAAAATATTAATACTAATAACTAATATACTAGTATTAATAATAATAACAATAACTAATAATAACATTAATAATAATAATAATAATAATAATACTAATAAAAATACTAATAAAAATGATTTACTACCTTAGAGGATAAAAAAAATAACAATTTGCCCAAGCCGGGACTTGAACCCACGACCTCCCGTATACCCGTTGTAGTGACCCGAACTTTTCCATGTTTATATATATTAATTGAGATTGATATGTACATGATTAAATGTTTCCAACATGTTAAGCAATCAAACTTGTTAAGACTTGATTAATTGAAATATGTTTCATATAGACAATTGACCACCCAAGTTGACCGGTGATTCACGAACGTTAAAACTTGTAAAAACTATATGATGACATATATATGGATATATATATATAGTTACCATGATACTATGATAAGTAAACGTATCATTAAGTATATTAACAATGAACTACATATGTAAAAACAAGACTACTAACTTAATAATTTTTAAACGAGACATATATGTAACGATTATCGTTGTAAAGACATTTAATGTATATATATCATATTAAGAGATATTCATACATGATAATATCATGATAATATAATAATTTAAAATCTCATTTGATATTATAAACATTGGGTTAACAACATTTAACAAGATCGTTAACCTAAAGGTTTCAAAACAACACTTACATGTAACGACTAATGATGACTTAACGACTCAGTTAAAATGTATATACATGTAGTGTTTTAATATGTATTTATACACTTTTGAAAGACTTCAATACACTTATCAAAATACTTCTACTTAACAAAAATGCTTACAATTACATCCTCGTTCAGTTTCATCAACAATTCTACTCGTATGCACCCGTATTCGTACTCGTACAATACACAGCTTTTAGATGTATGTACTATTGGTATATACACTCCAATTATCAGCTCTTAGCAGCCCATGTGAGTCACCTAACACATGTAGGAACCATCATTTGGCAACTAGCATGAAATATCTCAAAAAATTACAAAAATATGAGTAATCATTCATGACTTATTTACATGAAAACAAAATTACATATCCTTTATATCTAATCCATACACCAACGACCAAAAACACCTACAAACACTTTCATTCTTCAATTTTCTTCATCTAATTGATCTCTCTCAAGTTCTATCTTCAAGTTCTAAGTGTTCTTCATAAATTCTACAAGTTCTAGTTACATAAAATCAAGAATACTTTCAAGTTTGCTAGCTCACTTCCAATCTTGTAAGGTGATCATCCAACCTCAAGAAATCTTTGTTTCTTACATTAGGTTATCATTCTAATACAAGGTAATAATCATATTCAAACTTTGGTTCAATTTCTATAACAATAACAATCTTATTTCAAGTGATGATCTTACTTGAACTTGTTTTCGTGTCATGATTCTGCTTCAAGAACTTCGAGCCATCCAAGGATCCGTTGAAGCTAGATCCATTTTCTCTTTTCCAGTAGGTTTATCCAAGGAACTTAAGGTAGTAATGATGTTCATAACATCATTCGATTCATACATATAAAGCTATCTTATTCGAAGGTTTAAACTTGTAATCACTAGAACATAGTTTAGTTAATTCTAAACTTGTTCGCAAACAAAAGTTAATCCTTCTAACTTGACTTTTAAAATCAACTAGACACATGTTCTATATCTATATGATATGCTAACTTAATGATTTAAAACCTGGAAACACGAAAAACACCGTAAAACCGGATTTACGCCGTCGTAGTAACACCGCGGGCTGTTTTGGGTTAGTTAATTAAAAACTATGATAAACTTTGATTTAAAAGTTTTTATTCTGAGAAAATGATTTTTATTATGAACATGAAACTATATCCAAAAATTATGGTTAAACTCAAAGTGGAAGTATGTTTTCTAAAATGGTCATCTAGACGTCGTTCTTTCGACTGAAATGACTACCTTTACAAAAATGACTTGTAACTTATTTTTCCAACTATAAACCTATACTTTTTCTGTTTAGATTCATAAAATAGAGTTCAATATGAAACCATAGCAATTTGATTCACTCAAAACGGATTTAAAATGAAGAAGTTATGGGTAAAACAAGATTGGATAATTTTTCTCATTTTAGCTACGTGAAAATTGGTAACAAATCTATTCCAACCATAACTTAATCAACTTGTATTGTATATTATGTAATCTTGAGATACCATAGACACGTATACAATGTTTCGACCTATCATGTCGACACATCTATATATATTTCGGAACAACCATAGACACTCTATATGTGAATGTTGGAGTTAGCTATACAGGGTTGAGGTTGATTCCAAAATATATATAGTTTGAGTTGTGATCAATACTGAGATACGTATACACTGGGTCGTGGATTGATTCAAGATAATATTTATCGATTTATTTCTGTACATCTAACTGTGGACAACTAGTTGTAGGTTACTAACGAGGACAGCTGACTTAATAAACTTAAAACATCAAAATATATTAAAAGTGTTGTAAATATATTTTGAACATACTTTGATATATATGTATATATTGTTATAGGTTCGTGAATCAACCAGTGGCCAAGTCTTACTTCCCGACGAAGTAAAAATCTATGAAAGTGAGTTATAGTCCCACTTTTAAAATCTAATATTTTGGGATGAGAATACATGCAGGTTTTATAAATGATTTACAAAATAGACACAAGTACGTGAAACTACATTCTATGGTTGAATTATCGAAATCGAATATGCCCCTTTTTATTAAGTCTGGTAATCTAAGAATTAGGGAACAGACACCCTAATTGACGCGAATTCTAAAGATAGATCTATTGGGCCTAACAAACCCCATCCAAAGTACCAGATGCTTTAGTACTTCGAAATTTATATCATATCCGAAGGGTGTCCCGGAATGATGGGTATATTCTTATATATGCATCTTGTTAATGTCGGTTACCAGGTGTTCACCATATGAATGATTTTTATCTCTATGTATGGGATGTGTATTGAAATATGAAATCTTGTGGTCTATTATTATGATTTGATATATATAGGTTAAACCTATAACTCACCAACATTTTTGTTGACGTTTTAAGCATGTTTATTCTCAGGTGATTATTAAGAGCTTCCGCTGTCGCATACTTAAATAAGGACGAGATTTGGAGTCCATGCTTGTATGATATTGTGTAAAAACTGCATTCAAGAAACTTATTTTGTTGTAACATATTTGTATTGTAAACCATTATGTAATGGTCGTGTGTAAACAGGATATTTTAGATTATCATTATTTGATAATCTACGTAAAGCTTTTTAAACCTTTATTGATGAAATAAAGGTTATGGTTTGTTTTAAAATGAATGCAGCCTTTGAAAAACGTCTCATATAGAGGTCAAAACCTCGCAACGAAATCAATTAATATGGAATGTTTTTAATCAATAAGAACGGGACATTTCAGTTGGTATCCGAGCGTTGGTCTTAGAGAACCAGAATTTTGCATTAGTGTGTCTTATCGAGATTGTTAGGATGCATTAGTGAGTCTGGACTTCGACCGTGTTTACTTGAAAAATGATTGCTTAACAAATTTTGTTGGAAACTATATATTTTTAACATGTGAATATTATGTGATATATTAATCTCTTAACGCGTTTGATATTATGTGATAGATGTCTACCTCTAGAACAAGTCCCATTGACTCACCTAATAATAATGAAGAGTCAAATGTAAATTGGAATGATTCGTGGACTGATTCACAAGTTCCTGAAGAGGAACCGGAAGAAGAGTCGGAACCGGAAGAAGAATCGGAACCGGAAGAAGAATCGGAACCGGATGAAGAAATAGAACCGGTGGGGGAAATAATAAAACGGTTAAGTAAAAGAAAATCCTCAACCAACCGACCAAGGTTAATTATGGTCAATGGTGTTTCCGCCAAGGAAGCAAAATATTGGGAGGATTACCAATTCTCTGATGAATCGGATTCCGACGAGAATTCCGACGATGTTATAGAAATTACCCCAACTGAATTTAAAAAGGCAAAAGAAAATAATAAGGGAAAGGGCATAAAAATAGAGAAATCTAATTCCAACCCCGATGAACTATATATGTATCGTCAACCCCCGAAGTCCTTAAGTTGTAACAATGACCCGGGAACCTCTAAACCACCAGGTTTTTCTAAACCAATGTGGAAAACGACGGATCGTATTAGGGGAACATCATATATCCCTAGAAACTTGGTAAAACGAACCAAAACCGAAGAAGAAGAAACAAGCGAGTCGGAATAAGATAGTTGTATTCGTGTGGTGTAATATATGTAATATAGTGTGCTTATGCTTTATGATATATGTAAAAATTGCTTGTATTAATAAGTATTTTTTTTTACGAATCTAACTCTTGTCTATTTTACAGTATAAAAACACAAAATGGATAGACAACCCAATATTTTAAGAGACCTACCCGGAGACATGATTGATGAAATCTTGTCTAGAGTCGGTCAGAATTCTTCGGCACAACTATTTAAGGCGAGATCAGTTTGTAAGACATTCGAAGAACGTTCCAAGAATGCCTTGGTTTATAAAAGGCTTTCGTTCGAAAGATGGGGGATATCACATTGGGAAATCCATAAGTTACGATGTGTTTACTTTGACGCATATATTGCGGGGAACCCAAATGCTATTTTACGCAATGGGTTAAGAAATTATTTTGACTCAATATATCCGAATATTGGACTCCGTGATTTAGAAAAGCCGGCTAACATGCAACATAAAGAAGCATGTTATGCTTACGGATTAGTAATGTTCGCTTCTCACCAAAGTGAGAACAAGAACATCGGGCTACAACTATTAAATAAAACGTTCCCACAAGTGACGGAGTCGGTAGTTGGGGTAAGAAATGAGGTTTTTAGATTGTTACGGGACTGTTGGACATTACGTAACCCTCGTCCCTTTGACGACGTTACAACACACTGTCTTATCAATGGCCATAACGGTTATGTTCCACAAGACCAAGGATGGGAAGTAGTCCTAGTAAAACTAGAATGCATGACTTGTTTCTGGACGTATGAATTACGTGTCTTTATTGCCTTTGCTGAACGACTTGTGTACTAGCTAGAATTATCTTCACAACCATCTTGTATCAAATTTATTGTGTGCTATATTTCATGCTATATGTAAAATAAGCGGTATTGTAAGTTTGTAAAATATTGTGTAAAAGTTTGAACGCGAAATACTATTATAATCAGTTTTTCATATAGAATTGTAGTAGTTGAATTGTATATTAGCTACTAAGTATGAACTTAACGGGTAGGTACTACCCGAATTTAAACTTATAAAACGCTAATATGAAGAAAAAGCTTTTATAAATGAGTTCATATTATGCTACGAAATACTATTAACTACTCTTAATATTCTGTATGATTAACTTGTTCCATTTGACTATTTTGAAGGAAATGGCACCGACTACTCGACACACCGTGAATATGAATGAAGAGGAATTCCGTACTTTTCTAGCTTCAAACATAGCCGCAGTACAGGCTGCGCTACATACCAACAATAACCTTGGATCTAGCAGTACAGGAAATCGTGTAGGATGCACCTACAAAGAATTCACTGCCTGCAAACCTTTGGAATTTGATGGAACCGAAGGACCGATCGGATTGAAACAGTGGACCGAGAAGGTCGAATCGGTGTTTGCCATAAGTAAGTGTACTGAAGAGGACAAAGTGAAGTACGCTACGCATACCTTCACAGGTTCTGCATTAACATGGTGGAATACCTATCTAGAGCAAGTGGGACAAGACGATGCGTACGCACTACCGTGGTCAGCATTCAAGCACTTGATGAACGAGAACTACCGTCCCAGAACCGAGGTCAATAAGCTCAAGACAGAAGTTAGAGGGTTACGAACCCAAGGATTTGATATTACCACGCACGAAAGACGATTCACAGAATTGTGCCTATTGTGTCCGGGAGCATTCGAAGATGAGGAAGAGAAGATCGACGCGTTTGTGAAAGGATTACCGGAAAGAATCCAAGAAAATATAAGTTCACACGAGCCCGCCTCCATACAACAGGCATGTAGAATGGCTCATAAACTAGTGAACCAGATTGAAGAAAGAATTAAAGAACAGACTGCTGAAGAGGCCAATGTGAAGCAAGTCAAAAGAAAGTGGGAGGAAAACGGTGATAAGAATCACCAATACAACAACAACAGCAATTACAACAATAATCGCAACAATTATCCCAACAATCGCAACATCAATCGCAACTACAACAAACAGCCCAACAACAACAACAACAACAACAACAACAGCAACTACAACAATCATCCCAACAACAATAATAACCGCAACAACAACAACAATCAGAAGCAGCTATGACAAAGGTGTGAAAAGTATCACTCGGGGTTCTGCACCAAATTTTGCAACAAGTGTAAAAGAAATGGTCATAGCGCGGCGAAGTGTGAGGTCTACGGACCAGGGGTTAATAGAACGAAAGGAACAAATGGTGTCGGAACGAGTAATGGCGGAGCAAGTAGTGTCGGAGCAAGTTATGCCAATGTAGTTTGTTATAAATGTGGAAAACCGGGCCACATTATTAGAAATTGCCCGAACCAGGAGAACATGAATAGACAAGGCTGCGGAAGAGTTTTCAATATTAATGCGACAGAGGCACAGGAAGACTCGGAGCTTGTTACGGGTACGTTTCTTATTGACAATAAATCTGCTTACGTTTTATTTGATTCGGGTGCGGATAGAAGCTATATGAGTAGAGATTTTTGTGCTAAATTAAGTTGTCCATTGACGCCTTTGGATAGTAAATTTATACTCGAATTAGCAAATGGTAAATTAATTTCAGCAGATAATATATGTCGGAATCGAGAAATTAAACTGGTTAGCGAAACATTTAAGATTGACTTGATACCAATAGAGTTAGGGAGTTTTGATGTGATAATCGGTATGGACTGGTTGAAAGAAGTGAAAGCAGAGATCGTTTGTTACAAAAATGCAATTCGCATTATACGAGAAAAAGGAAAACCCTTAATGGTGTACGGAGAAAAGGGCAACACGAAGCTACATCTTATTAGTAATTTGAAGGCACAAAAACTAATAAGAAAAGGTTGCTATGCTGTTCTAGCACACGTCGAGAAAGTACAAACTGAAGAAAAGAGCATCAATTATGTTCCCATTGTAAAAGAATTTCCCGATGTATTTCTGAAAGAATTACCGGGATTACCCCCACATCGATCCGTTGAATTTCAAATAGATCTCGTACTAGGAGCTGCACCAATAGCTCGTGCTCCTTACAGACTCGCACCCAGCGAGATGAAAGAACTGCAAAGCCAATTACAAGAACTTTTAGAGCATGGTTTCATTCGACCAAGCACATCACCGTGGGGAGCTCCTGTTTTGTTTGTCAAGAAGAAATATGGTACATTCAGGTTGTGTAACAACTACCGAGAGTTGAACAAACTTACCATTAAGAACCGCTACCCACTACTGAGAATCGACGACTTATTTGATCAACTACAAGGCTCGTCTGTTTATTCAAAGATTGACTTACGTTCCGGGTATCATCAAATGCTGGTGAAAGAAGATGATATTCGAAAGACTGCTTTCAGAACACGTTACGGTCATTACGAGTTTATGGTCATGCCGTTTGGTTTTACTAATGCACCAGCTGTGTTCATGGACCTTATGAACCAAGTTTGTGGACCATACCTTGACAAGTTTGTCATTGTTTTCATTGATGACATACTTATTTACTCAAAGAATGACCAAGAACACGGTGAACATTTGAGAAAGGTGTTAGAAGTATTGAGGAAGGAAGAATTGTACGCTAAGTTTTCAAAGTGTGCATTTTGGTTGGAAGAAGTTCAATTCCTCGGTCACATAGTGAACAAAGAAGGTATTAAGGTGGATCCGGCAAAGATAGAAACTGTTGAAAAGTGGGAAACCCCGAAAACTCCGAAACACATACGCCAGTTTTTAGGACTAGCTGGTTACTACAGAAGGTTCATCCAAGACTTTTCCAGAATAGCAAAACCCTTGACTGCATTAACGCATAAAGGGAAGAAATTTGAATGGAATGATGAACAAGAGAAAGCGTTTCAGTTATTGAAGAAAAAGCTAACTACGGCACCTATATTGTCATTGCCTGAAGGGAATGATGATTTTGTAATTTATTGTGACGCATCAAAGCAAGGTCTCGGTTGTGTATTAATGCAACGAACGAAGGTGATTGCTTATGCGTCTAGACAATTGAAGATTCACGAACAAAATTATACGACGCATGATTTGGAATTAGGCGCGGTTGTTTTTGCATTAAAGACTTGGAGGCACTACTTATATGGGGTCAAAAGTATTATATATACCGACCACAAAAGTCTTCAACACATATTTAATCAGAAACAACTGAATATGAGGCAGCGTAGGTGGATTGAATTATTGAATGATTATGACTTTGAGATTCGTTACCACCCGGGGAAGGCAAATGTGGTAGCCGAAGCCTTGAGCAGAAAGGACAGGGAAGCCATTCGAGTAAAATCTATGAATATAATGATTCACACTAACCTTACTACTCAAATAAAGGAGGCGCAACAAGGATTTTTAAAAGAGGGAAATTTAAAGGATGAAATACCCAAAGGATCGGAGAAGCATCTTAATATTCGGGAAGACAGAACCCGGTATAGGGCTGAAAGAATTTGGGTACCAAAATTTGGAGATATGAGAGAAATGGTACTTAGAGAAGCTCATAAAACCAGATACTCAATACATCCTGGAACGGGGAAGATGTACAAGGATCTTAAGAAACATTTTTGGTGGCCAGGTATGAAAGTCAATATTGCTAAATATGTAGGAGAATGTTTGACGTGTTCTAAGGTCAAAGCTGAGCATCAGAAACCATCAGGTCTACTTCAACAACCCGAAATCCCGGAATGGAAATGGGAAAACATTACCATGGATTTCATCACTAAATTGCCAAGGACTGCAAGTGGTTTTGATACTATTTGGGTAATAGTTGATCGTCTCACCAAATCAGCACACTTCCTGCCAATAAGAGAAGATGACAAGATGGAGAAGTTAGCACGACTGTATTTGAAGGAAGTCGTCTCCAGACATGGAATACCTATCTCTATTATCTCTGATAGGGATGACAGATTTATTTCAAGATTCTGGCAGACATTACAGCAAGCATTAGGAACTCGTCTAGACATGAGTACTGCCTATCATCCACAAACTGATGGGCAGAGCGAAAGGATGATACAAACGCTTGAAGACATGCTACGAGCATGTGTTATTGATTTCGGAAACAGTTGGGATCGACATCTACCGTTAGCAGAATTTTCCTACAACAACAGCTACCATTCAAGCATTGAGATGGCGCCGTTTGAAGCACTTTATAGTAGAAAGTGCAGGTCTCCGATTTGTTGGAGTGAAGTGGGGGATAGATAGATTACGGGTCCGGAGATTATACAAGAAACTACCGAGAAGATCATCCAAATTCAACAACGGTTGAAAACCGCCCAAAGTCGACAAAAGAGCTACGCTGACATTAAAAGAAAAGATATAGAATTTGAAATTGGAGAGATGGTCATGCTTAAAGTTGCACCTTGGAAAGGCGTTGTTCGATTTGATAAACGAGGGAAATTAAATCCAAGGTATATTGGACCATTCAAGATTATTGATCGTGTCGGACCAGTAGCTTACCGACTTGAGTTACCTCAACAACTCGCGGCTGTACATAACACTTTCCACGTCTCGAATTTGAAGAAATGTTTTGCTAAAGAAGATCTCACTATTCCGTTAGATGAAATCCAAATCAATGAAAAACTTCAATTCATCGAAGAACCCGTCGAAATAATGGATCGTGAGGTTAAAAGACTTACGCAAAACAAGATACCAATTGTTAAGGTTCGATGGAATGCTTGTAGAGGACCCGAGTTCTCCTGGGAGCATGAAGATCAGATGAAGAAGAAATACCCGCATCTATTTCCAGAAGATTTGTCAACACCTTCAACAGCTTAAAATTTCGGGACGAAATTTATTTAACGGGTAGGTACTGTAGTGACCCGAACTTTTCCATGTTTATATATATTAATTGAGATTGATATTTACATGATTAAATGTTTCCAACATGTTAAGCAATCAAACTTGTTAAGACTTGATTAATTGAAATATGTTTCATATAGACAATTGACCACCCAAGTTGACCGGTGATTCACGAACGTTAAAACTTGTAAAAACTATATGATGACATATATATGGATATATATATATAGTTAACATAATACTATGATAAGTAAACATATCATTAAGTATATTAACAATGAACTACATATGTGAAAACAAGACTACTAACTTAATAATTTTTAAACGAGACATATATGTAACGATTATCGTTGTAAAGACATTTAATGTATATATATCATATTAAGAGATATTCATACATGATAATATCATGATAATATAATAATTTAAAATCTCATTTGATATTATAAACATTGGGTTAACAACATTTAACAAGATCGTTAACCTAAAGGTTTCAAAACAACACTTACATGTAACGACTAACGATGACTTAACGACTCAGTTAAAATGTATATACATGTAGTGTTTTAATATGTATTTATACACTTTTGAAAGACTTCAATACACTTATAAAAATACTTCTACTTAACAAAAATGCTTACAATTACATCCTCGTTCAGTTTCATCAACAATTCTACTCGTATGCACCCGTATTCGTACTCGTACAATACACAGCTTTTAGATGTATGTACTATTGGTATATACATTCCAATGATTAGCTCTTAGCAGCCCATGTGAGTCACCTAACATATGTGGGAACCATCATTTGGCAACTAGCATGAAATATCTCATAAAATTACAAAAATATGAGTAATCATTCATGACTTATTTACATGAAAACAAAATTACATATCCTTTATATCTAATCCATACACCAACGACCAAAAACACCTACAAACACTTTCATTCTTCAATTTTCTTCATCTAATTGATCTCTCTCAAGTTCTATCTTCAAGTTCTAAGTGTTCTTCATAAATTCTACAAGTTCTAGTTACATAAAATCAAGAATACTTTCAAGTTTGCTAGCTCACTTCCAATCTTGTAAGGTGATAATCCAACCTCAAGAAATCTTTGTTTCTTATAGTAGGTTATCATTCTAATATAAGGTAATAATCATATTCAAACTTTGGTTCAATTTCTATAACAATAACAATCTTATTTCAAGTGATGATCTTACTTGAACTTGTTTTCGTGTCATGATTCTGCTTCAAGAACTTCGAGCCATCCAAGGATCCGTTGAAGCTAGATCCATTTTTCTCTTTTCCAGTAGGTTTATCTAAGGAACTTAAGGTAGTAATGATGTTCATAACATCATTCGATTAATACATATAAAGATATCTTATTCGAAGGTTTAAACTTGTAATCACTAGAACATAGTTTAGTTAATTCTAAACTTGTTCTCAAACAAAAGTTAATCCTTCTAACTTGACTTTTAAAATCAACTAAACACATGTTCTATATCTATATGATATGCTAACTTAATGATTTAAAACCTGGAAACACGAAAAACACCGTAAAATCGGATTTACGCCGTCGTAGTAACACCGCGGGCTGTTTTGGGTTAGTTAATTAAAAACTATGATAAACTTTGATTTAAAAGTTGTTATTCTGAGAAAATGATTTTTATTATGAACATGAAACTATATCCAAAAATTATGGTTAAACTCAAAGTGGAAGTATGTTTTCTAAAATGGTCATCTAGACGTCGTTCTTTCGACTGAAATTACTACCTTTACAAAAACGACTTGTAACTTATTTTTCCAACTATAAACCTATACTTTTTCTGTTTAGATTCATAAAATAGAGTTCAATATGAAACCATAGCAATTTGATTCACTCAAAACGGATTTAAAATGAAGAAGTTATGGGTAAAACAAGATTGGATAATTTTTCTCATTTTAGCTACGTGAAAATTGGTAACAAATCTATTCCAACCATAACTTAATCAACTTGTATTGTATATTATGTAATCTTGAGATACCATAGACACGTATACAATGTTTCGACCTATCATGTCGACACATCTATATATATTTCGGAACAACCATAGACACTCTATATGTGAATGTTGGAGTTAGCTATACAGGGTTGAGGTTGATTCCAAAATATATATAGTTTGAGTTGTGATCAATACTGAGATACGTATACACTGGGTCGTGGATTGATTCAAGATAATATTTATCGATTTATTTCTGTACATCTAACTGTGGACAACTAGTTGTAGGTTACTAACGAGGACAGCTGACTTAATAAACTTAAAACATCAAAATATATTAAAAGTGTTGTAAATATATTTTGAACATACTTTGATATATATGTATATATTGTTATAGGTTCGTGAATCAACCAGTGGCCAAGTCTTACTTCCCGACGAAGTAAAAATCTGTGAAAGTGAGTTATAGTCCCACTTTTAAAATCTAATATTTTGGGATGAGAATACATGCAGGTTTTATAAATGATTTACAAAATAGACACAAGTACGTGAAACTACATTCTATGGTTGAATTATCGAAATTGAATATGCCCCTTTTTATTAAGTCTGGTAATCTAAGAAGTAGGGAACAGACACCCTAATTGACGCGAATCCTAAAGATAGATCTATTGGGCCTAACAAACCCCATCCAAAGTACCAGATGCTTTAGTACTTCGAAATTTATATCATATCCGAAGGGTGTCCCGGAATGATGGGGATATTCTTATATATGCATCTTGTTAATGTCGGTTACCAGGTGTTCACCATATGAATGATTTTTATCTCTATGTATGGGATGTGTATTGAAATATGAAATCTTGTGGTCTATTATTATGATTTGATATATATAGGTTAAACCTATAACTCACCAACATTTTTGTTGACGTTTTAAGCATGTTTATTCTCAGGTGATTATTAAGAGCTTCCACTGTCGCATACTTAAATAAGGACGAGATTTGGAGTCCATGCTTGTATGATATTGTGTAAAAACTGCATTCAAGAAACTTATTTTGTTGTAACATATTTGTATTGTAAACCATTATGTAATGGTCGTGTGTAAACAGGATATTTTAGATTATCATTATTTGATAATCTACGTAAAGCTTTTTAAACCTTTATTGATGAAATAAGGTTATGGTTTGTTTTAAAATGAATGCAGCCTTTGAAAAACGTCTCATATAGAGGTCAAAACCTCGCAACGAAATCAATTAATATGGAACGTTTTTAATCAATAAGAACGGGACATTTCACCCGTCACTCTCCCAAACCATTGCTCCAGTGCTGTCTTTCTTAAGTTTAACCATTCCAAATTTTATTTAAACTGTTTTTCTGTTTCAACTTATTTCTTCTTCTCCTTTGAAACTTAACTCGATCCGTGAACAACTCCTATCCCAATATGTTTCTTAATTAAATTTAGAATTTATTACAGATACAAAAAAAATTAGGGATTGGTTAACTTATTTAAAACAGAAAAGAATAAGAAGGAAAAATAACAGAAGCTGGAAAAAGAAAAAAAATAAATCGCTGATGAACACCAAAACAACTCAAAACCAATTTTGAAATTTTAGAATGTTTCAGATTAAACTTTCTACATAAACATGGTTTAAAATCACACATATAAACTTTCTATAATCATAATTTGACTTGAAACATAAACACAATTGTGAATTTCTTCAAGAACCAGTCGTTTGACTTTTGTGTAAAATAACTTTGACTCAGAAATTCAACCTCATCCGAATGAATTAAAGATTGAAACTTTACAGTTAGTTTGAAAAGACAATTCCTAATAACACTACATTTATACATTTTGCAATTTGATTCATAAACGAGCTTTTGTTAAAAAGTTACATGAACAGGGGACCCGGTTGGTTTTCTTAAAATTTCTGATTCCATTAGACAATTTCAGTAGATATTTGAAATGTGTATTTGTTAATTGGTGATAGAAGAGTGAATAAACTTCTTAACAGCTTGTATTAATCGAGTTATATAATTGATTGGAGTCGACAGTATAAGCAGTTACCAAAAATTAAAATAAAAAAATTAATGGAGATAAAGACTGCTAACAAATTGGTACCTGATTGATATCGATGTGTGATCATATTTAGACAGAAACAAAATTTTAAGAAAGTTGATTGAGATGGGAAACAGATTTGGGTTCAAACAAATTACGCGTAAGATTCATATATATATCTGTATATAATTTTTTTTTATATATTTATAAGTTACTGTATTGATTTATTTTTATATATCTTTATCTGTATATGCACTGAATTTATATACACACTGTATCTGGTATATGTATACATATATGTATCTGATTATAACTATATATGTTTATTATTAATAATATTCATACTAATATTAAATATATTAATAGAATTAATAATAATAATAATGATAATGGTAATAGGGATAATATATCATTAATACTAATAAAAATACTAATAACAATAATAATAGAAATGCTTTATTCTAATAAAAAAAATTAATAATAATAGTTCTTAATGATAATATAATAATATCTAATAATAATACCAATATTAATCATAATAAATATAATTTTTAATTTCACTACAAGTTGTAATAATGATATTAACAATATTTATTATAATAATAATATAAGTAATAATTTTTAATATAACAACTATATATTTAACTTGCATTATATATTATTAATTTTGTGATACCTATTAATCATATAACATATTATGTAATAGTTTTTTTTGACTCATTATTATTTATAGATTTTATATATGTTGTATAAAAATAATTATACATATTTATATATATAAATTCATTTTAAATTACATCATATTTATTTTGTAACTTATTTTACATATTTCAATGTTTAAGTTATATTTTATAAATTCAAATTACTATATATCTTTACATTTATATATATGTATATATATATATATATACATATTTATTTACAATTTAATCGTTCGTGAATCATTGGAAATAGTCAAGGGTAAATGTTATCCATGTAAACAGTTCAAAAAATTTATGAGACTCAACATTACAAACTTTGCTTATCGTGTCGGGAACATATAAAGATTAAGTTTAAATTTGGTCGGAAATTCCCGGGTCGTCACAGTACCTACCCATTAAAGAAATTTAGTCCCAAAATTTGAGTGAGGTGGTCATGGCTAACAAAAAAAATGTTTTCATGACGAATGTGAGTTGATAAATAGAGTTTTATCATCATTGAGTAATAAAGATAAAATAATTCGATTATTCGAAGAGTACGAGTGAAGCTATCACTTAATAGTGAAAAGAAATAGACAAGTTTCATCATAACTCTTCACTAGTCATGGTTGGATTCCGGAATTCAAGGGATTTCAAAGAAAATCTTCGAAATCTAAAAGATTTGATTCTTCGGCGAATAAGGAAATTAAGATCTCTATAATTTAGTACGGTGATCTACCTCGATTACTCTGTCTGTTGTTTCCATTATAAACAAACTCTTCCGTTCCATTATTCTCACCATTCCTATACTTTCTTTCTTAGTTCTTACTTCTAAAAGATTGTGAAAATGCTTCATCCAGTTCTAATCCTTGATATTTTTCTAATTATCATTTATGTCATCCTTTTTTTTTTTAACCTTCCACCAGAAGAATCTGTTTAATTTTACTATTACCTTGGGGTGATACTATTCTTAATTCTACTGTGTCTTTATATTGCTATTCGTATTAATATCTACAATTTGTAACCTCTGTGTTGTTATTGAGCTTTATATTTTCTCTTATATTTTGGATCTCTTTGCCTTTTTATTATCCTCTCGACCTCTAGTAAAGCGAGTAACGGTCCAGAATTCGTAAGTATGGAACTTCGAATGAACTTAATGTTCTAAACAAGAAGGGACGTAATCGCACTATTTTATTTGTCAAATTACCAGAATCACTGAGAATAGAACTATCAAGAATATATTTTCTTGATATGTTCAGAAGTTAATCAGAATGAAAGAGTTATATAACATGACACATGATGACGTTATAATCTGTGAATCATCATGTTCCATTTAGAAACTCAGCATGACTTACTGTAATATAATCACGTTGATCAAGTGTCATTATATTATACTAACTCATGCATCAGTTCCCAACATTACTTCAATAACATTCATATTTTAAGCTCGAAAGTTTACATAATATAGAAACTAACAGTTTCTATATGATGTAACACTGATAGCACAAAGAGATAGATAGTTTCGGACAAGAATATTTATGAAAATATCTTCAGAAATATCGAAGATATTTATGATGATATTTTGGAATTTCTAAGTTCGATGGTTGATGAAGAAAGATTTTCCGCAAGATTTTAACATGAGTACGGAGCAAGATATTCGTTGAAGGTTTCATCGGATCCAAAATTACTTGGATTCTTTGAATATATGGTATGGTCCTTGTATTTGTCCTTGGTCTCCTTCATGGTTAGCTCAATCTGTTTTTCAGTACCAAATTTTCTATCGAGCGTTCCTAATACTCCTTTCTTTATCATCAAATGTTTGGCCGTTTTGACCATCTACCATTTTTCTGTTTCCTCTGCATTTAATGCTACGATATCTGAATCATCGGTTATCAATTCGAGGTGGTTTTAGGAGAATTGTGTTTTTAGATGATTAAACTCTAATGGTAATATGACGGAATGTGAAAGGTTCCCCGGTAACAATAAAAGAGCACGCATATATATCAAAGTTATAATATGGTTGTTTCGAATGAAAAGTCAAAGTTGTCTTGCTGGAGCTGTGACAAAATTTGCTACTTTGAAAGGAATTATCAAGTTATTTTGGGAAATAATAACACTAAGGAATTAGCACAAATACGTGTTAAACGTTTACTCAGTTTTCGAGAGTTTTTCAGGTGCATACCTATATGCATAAATCTTTCCTTCTGTAGATAAAGTGCGGTTGGTTCATCCTTTCGATTGAGGCATTTTCAAGAATCGTGAAAGGTTTGAACGTGGATTGTAACTGTCAAGATACAAATGAGGTTTAAGATGAAATCAAGTGGCAAACTTGAAGAAATGTTTAGTTTCATATGTTATAATCAATATTTTAATTCATTTTAATTGTCCAATGTTTTAGTCCACAGTCGATAATCCACAGTTAACGGTCCAATAATTCATACATAGCTTATAATATTCGAATTAATTAATACGTATCATGACCCGTGTACATGTCTCAGACTCGATCATAACTCAAAGTATATATATTATTATAGAATCAACCTCAACCCTGTATAGCGAACTCTAGTATTACAGTATATAGAGTGTCTATGATGATTCCAAATAATATATATAGATGCGTCGATATGATATGTCAAAACCTTGTATGCGTGTCCCGATATTTAAAATGCGTAAATAACAGTATTTAAATGACGATAAATAATGTGCGTAAAATAAATAACAGAAATTAAATGACGATAAATAAAATTGCGAGAATTAAAATTGTGATAATTAAATTGCGATAAATAAATTGCGATAAATTAATTGCGATAAATAAATTGTGATAAATAAATGTAATACGGAATTAACAGTTAGCTAGGAACAGTTAGCTAGGAATTTGTTAGCGTGAATTCTTAACAGAATTCCTCATAGTTAATTTGTCTGTTTCTAACAAATTTTATTTTGTCAAATGTTTTCTTCATTATGCCACGTGTTGGATTCTGATAGGTCAAAATTCAAATATGAAATTGAATAAAAATGGTTATTCTGCGGTGAACGGATACGTATATCTGTGGATGTAAGTAGGATAGTAAATGACTGTTGAATCAGAATCGAAGAACGTACAATGTAACTTATTAATGTGAAATCTAAATATTCCTCGGGTATTACCTACCCGTTAAAATATTTTAACCATTAACAGTTTGTACAAAAGAATTTTTAATTACAATCATTATGAAAACATATATACATATATATTTTCTTCAGATGTAATCATGGATTTAATGAGTTAACATAATATTAAACTCATTTAGTTTTCGGTTGGAACTAGAATAAATAATCTCTAAAACTTTAGAGATTACATATTCGCCATGTCGAACGAAGATAAATGAGGTAGAACGATACGTACACGAAGATCATACTCGAAGTACAGATGGTGATATTGAGGCATGGATTATTGATGGTACTGGTGCTGTTATTGATGGTAATGTTGGTGCCGGTGATGTTGCTGAAGCTGGTAGATTTTGCACCATATTCTCCAAATTGATTACTCGAGCGCGAAGTTCGCTAACTTCTTCTATTATTCCGGGATGATTGTCGGTAGGAACGAGCGGATGAATAAGGTTTAGAATTGTGGATAGAATATAATCGTGTCGAACTACTCTGGAAATGAGGCTAAAAATGGTGTTTCGGATAGATTCGCCGGTAGGTGCTTCAGGTTCTTCGCCAAGAGGGCAATTTGGTGGATGGAAAGGGTCACTGTCACGACCCTACTTTTTCTGTTATCTTTTCCGTTAATTATTTAACGACCGTTAACTCTTATTTGTGCTACGTCATTTCTATGGCCTATATTATTATATTAATATTAATATATTAATTATTAAGTGTTATGTGAATAATTGTATTCATATTTTAATTTATACGTTTCTACGTGTCGCGGATTTCTATCCGGCGAATCTTTTCGGTTTTAAACCAACGGTCTCGTTTTTGGGATATTTAAATCCTAATTATTTTAAATATGATATTTTAAGATCATATTATTATATATAGTATTTATATTTATTTTTCGTCGCGCGTTTGTTATCTTTCCGAATTTTTAATCGCGTAAGTGCGTTTTCGCGTTTCGGGACTCGTTTGGGCTTTCGGGCCATCGAGAAATAATCACTTAGCAACTTGGGATAGTGGGGCCCACTCCACACACCCCTATTCAGCCGAAATTCCAAGGGGGAGGGAGTAATACTCCCCATTTTCTTTTTTTGGCATTTTAATTTTATCACTTCCACTTTTAATTAAAAACCTAAATTTAATTTGCTCTCCTCCCTCTTCCTTCTCCCTTTGGCAATGGCACCATCACCCCATAACATCATCATCTTCATCAATTTTTCAAGCTTGGATCTAGAGATCGTTCATACAATCGCGTTCCTCGTTCCGTTCTCTACGCGATTATACTAATTGATTCTTGATTAGGGTATAAACCCTAACCCTAGAACTTTTAATTTTTATTTATTTTTCTGTATTTTATGTTTATATTATTAGTATGATGATTATTAGTTGTTGTAATGTTGATTGTATGCGTAGAATTACTCGTAAACATATTTTTCAGTTTGATAAAATTGGGACAGCAGCTTGTTCGTGTGTTTCTGACTTTGTAACTGAGGTTGATCATAAAATAAAGTATATAAATGAGTTCCTCTCATCAAGACATTAATTTTAGACTCCGGATTCATGTCGTTTCGATTCCCGGAACCCTAATTATGATCAAAATGGTATTTTGTTAAGATTGAAATGTGATTTTTGTATGAACCAGGTTTGGTCCGACCTTGTGACCATATTTGGTGACTTTAGGGTGTGTTAGTGTGTTAGGACTGATGGTGGGATGAACTTTCATGTTCGGGTCATCTCAATCCGAGCCACGAATCACCCGTTACGTCTCAAACACGTTTTTGGTTGAATTGAAGTTCCAAGTAGTGTATTGGCTGCATATCATGACTTGTGGGCTGTTCATGGTGTGTTCTTGAGTGTACCAAAGTGTCGGGTGGTTTGCTTAGGCGGAGATATATGTAAGGCTCGCCGAAAACCGACACCCGGGGCTCAGGATACGACCCGATGAACTTTTGATTTAAAACTTGTGATTAATTATTAAACTTATGTTATAAATAATGGATTTCATTATCATTTAATTACTTATGATAAAAAAAAGTAATTATTATTATTTACAACTTATGATATACATTTATTATATCATTTAATTAATGCTTATGATTTAATTAACATTTTGATTAAGCTTATGATTAATAATACTTTTATTATTAATGGAAAATACTTATGATAAGTATTAAACTTATATTATGAGATTACTATAATAAGACTTATAATAAGGATTAATTAATTATTTAATTATTATAAGGCTTAGTTATTATTTAATTATAATTTAATTATTAAATACATATGATTTAATAATTATAATTAGAAACTTATGATATGATTAATAATTCATTATTAATTAATAATACTTATGATATGATTTAAAATTTATTATTAATTAATAATACTTACATTATGACTAATATTTAATTAATTAATTAAATACTTATGTTATATTAATTATATCATTTAAACTTATATTAACTTTAATAATTCATTTTAATTTAATTAAACTTATGTTATGACATAATTAGATATATTTAACTTTAATAAACGTTATAACTTATATTATTACTATAAATTACACTTTTAAAATTAACGTTGACTATGGTTGATCAAGGTTGACTTTGACTTTCAGTTAACTTTTGTTGACTTTCTAATTAAGGAAACTTTCCTAACTTATAAACTTTCCTAATATAGCAACTTTCTAAATTTGGAAACTTTCCAAAAATAGAAACTTTCCAAAAATAGAAACTTTCCAAAAATAGGAACTTTCCAAAAATAGAAACTTTCCAAAAATAGAAACTTTCCAAAAATAGAAACTTTCTAAAAATGGAAACCTGCTAAAAATAGAAACTTTCTAAAAATAGAAAGTGTGTGTCCGTAAGCTGTTCCGATCAAACCGATGCATATTGAGTATTGCTCTATGACTACTTGCAACATGTACAATAGCTATCATACTAAGACTTGACCTAAGTTAGTTATTTATATCGACCTGCTTTATTTATAGATCGGCGTTGTGATCATTCATGATCACTGTACTACATTTGTTGTTCGCTTAATTGTGTTGGTTACTTCATTACTTTTAAGGTGAGTTATAGTCCCATTTTCTATTTTAAATCTTTGGGGATGAGAATACATGCAATTCATTTTATATTTTGGACACAAGTGGAAGTTGGTTTAAATTATTCATTGTGAGTTGAACAAAAATATTCCCTAGTCTGGTAACTGTAATCACTGGTTTCTACTAGTGAACGCAAATCCTACGGATAGATCTATCGGGTTTGACAACCCTATTTCGAGCTAGTCGCGCTAGCAATTTATAATCGGAATGTTTAGTACTTCGTATTTTGTTGTAGATACACTTGTTCGGTGTATATTATTTATTGTGTTTGGCAAGGGTAAATAAATGGTTAAGTGGTTACCATGTGACTCACGAAAAATGGAATAATATTTTTATATGTTTTCTACCATATAATTTAGTGGTCCAAAAAGGAGTTTTTATGCTTTCAAACATAAATTTTTATGGTTTAAATTAGATATTGTTTACAATATTAAACCTATAATTCACTCAACATTTTTGTTGACAGTTACTCGCATGTTTTATTCTCAGGTTCATGATTGATTGCTTCCGCTATGCTTAGAGAGTCTGCATATTTATGATGGCAGCTTTTGTTAAACAATAACTTGCATTCTATTTTGATACATTTAATAGTGGATGTTGTTGACTTTGTTTTGGTCAACTTTTAGTTAAGTAATAATGTATGGTTTTTCTAAACTTACATATTTTGATAGGTTTCCTTTACAGGAAATCATTTTTAAATAAAGAATGCAAGGTTATTTATTTAATTCATATAGAGTTATGATCAAGCTGTGGGACCAAGATAACGATGGTCGTCAAGTGTACTTTGATGGGTCGTTAAAGTTGGTATCAGAGCTCTGGTTGTAGGGAATTAGGCTACATTGATGTCGTTACCCGAGTCGATAGGGTGCATTAGTGAGTCTAGTCTACAGCCCGGCCTATAATGTATTATTATATGTGATTATTTGTATCGTATTGGTATGTATATTGTTATCATACGTACATCTCCTTCATATGTTCTCAATCCGGGAGGAACTTCCATTCTGATTTAAACGTATCCTCCGACTCATGCGAGTTTATCTTTTATAAGAACACGTCGGTTGGTGAAACCGAGGAATGTCATTCTTGACTTCTGAAATTCTCGACATTTCTATGTCATCTATTATGGTTATGTATATAACGTTTGAGTTATCTTACGCGAGATGTCATTCTTGACTTCTAAATGCTCGGCATTTCAATGTCAGCCATTATGTTTAGGTATATAACATTCTTGTTATATTACGTGCCTTTGTGCCGTTGTGCCTATGTGCTTTGGTTTTTGAACCGAAAAACGTCATTCTTGACTTTTAGATATTCTTGGTACTTCGAAGACATTTTTATGTCATCGTTATTCCTATTCATTACTTTTGATGTTTTGTCTCTTGTGCTATCCTTAGCACATTGTTTAAGAAATCATTTTAGAGAAATTGTGTGGAAATTCGAGGTTGATCGCGTGTCTGTGACAACCCGGAAATTTTCAACCAAATTTAAACTTTAATCTTTATATGTTTTCGACTCGATAAGCAATATTTGTTAAGTTAAATTTCAAGAATTTTAAACTATGTTCATACATTCATTCAACCTCGACCAAGTTGCAACGATTCACGAACCATTAAACGAATATGATTATATATGTATATGTGTATATATATTATAACTTGAAACGCAAACAAAATATTAGATTAAATACTTTATATGATGGTATCTGTTTCAAAATGTTTATCAATGGAATTAGAAGATAAGATCAAATGATTGAATTATCAGATATATTGAATTATGATTACAAGTCTCTGTTGAAAGGCCCACGTTGATTTGAGAAATCTTTCCATTTTAACAATATTCGGAAAATGGTAAAGTGATTTATAAATAAGAACAAATTATCAATCATTGAAAACTAGACAAAGGATAGTGGAAGATTGAATCTCATAAAGACTCGATTGATCTATTTAGTTTCAAACGTACAAAAACGTTTTCAGTTTAAAAAAAACTTTATTATTAAAACGTATATAACTTTTATAAATATCTAGAACCACTTTTGACAACTCATTACTTAACTAGTATGATAAAGATAACGATATTTATATTTTATTTTATTAAATATATATAACGATTTAAATTAATATTATATATATTTATACGCGTATTATACGTACATAGTTTTATATACTTTTACTATACTTAAACTTTACATTTACTTTATTTTTACTTTACTTTAACTTTAATAATTTACTTTAATAATTCATACTTTAATAATTCACTTTAATAATTCATACTTTAATAATTCACTTTAATAATTCATACTTTAATAATTCACTTTAATAATTCATACTTTAATAATTCACTTTAATAATTCATACTTTAATAATTCACTTTAATAATTCAAAAATCTATTATAAATAGAATTCAATAGGTTTCATTATTTCATAGAAACTTGAAAATATTTTTCTCTAAACTCTCTCAATCGATTTACATATATATATATTTACTCCGTATTATTTCAAGATATTATTAGTATACATAAAATATTACGACGGAGTGCTGTCCGAGTGATTTCGAAATTGTTTTTCGAGTAGGATAGGATTAAGGAAATTATGGGTTATAGCTATGGAGGTGATTGAGTATGGTTCATGGGTATGCTCGTGAGGTCAATATAGTGTTTATCATTTCCGTTGCGTCTATGTACCTTTCCTGCAATATTGAATCTCAATATTGATACGTGAGTACTCATAATTTAACTTTTACATACTAATAATGTATCCCTGACTAGTGCTCGGGTATTTAGGATTATGCATGCTTGTACTTTTGATATTGCCCTTAGACAGGTTAGGTTGAATCTTGAATTAGTTACACTTGCGGTTGAGATAAGGTATAAGATATGCATGTCCTTGGAAAGCTAGCGAAAAATTAAGAACTTTTCCTTTAGATATCGAATGGTTTCGATGAACGGATCAGAAGTTATAAGCAATTGAATTTTCGATATTTTTATTAAAAATAATTATTATTATCGTCGTTTTTATCGTCGTTCTAGTTTTATCTTATTATTATCATTATTATTATCTTTATCAATAAAAGGGATTTATCATTAAAAATTGTTATTTTTTTTATTATTACTATCGTTATTATCGTTAAAGTTATAATTAGTATTATTATTATTATCCAATTATTATTATTATTATTATTATTATTATTATTATTATTATTATTATTATTATTATTATTATTATTATTATTATTATTATTATTATTATTAGTATTATTATTATCATTATTAATATATATATATATATATATATATATATATATATATATATATATATATATATCATTATTTAAAAATGGTTATTATTATTGTTATTATTATTATTACTATATTATCATTAAGATAATTATTAGTATTATCGTTAATAATGTTATAGTAACTATCATTATTAATATTAGTGTAATTAAAACAAATATTTGTAACACCTAATTATTTTGATTATTATTATTATCATTATTATGAACACGATATAAAAGACGATTAAAAGCTATTAAACGAAACGATTAGGAAATAATGAGTAAGAGTATCATGATGAAATTAAAATATTATAAGATATTGATTTAGATAAAATTATCGTTCTTATTATTTTTATCATTACTATTATTATTAAAAGTATCGTTAGTATTAAAACTATCATTTTAACAAAAATTATTATTTTAATAGAAATGTCATTGTTACTATAAAATATCATTATTATTATTATTTTAAATAGAATTATTATTTTAAATAGAATTATTATTTTAAAGATAATATTAAAAATTATCGTAAATATTAAAGTTATCATAATTAGAATTATCGTTTTATCATAATGTCATCTTAGTAATTATAAATATTGATATTTTTATAATAATAATTATTATTACAAAATAATACAACTTTTACTTACTATTATTATAGATATTATTTTATCAAATAAATATGTGATACAAACATATTTTACTACGTGTAATAACTTACTTTAATAATACCTATCATATTATCTTTATGATATTAAATGAACCCTATAAATTTTATTACTTAATATATATAAAAGTATATTTTATTATATAAATTTAATATAAAATTTTATTTATTAATAAAAAAATTATATTATTTACTCTAATAAATCTTTTAAAATATTTAAAAATATAAAATGACGATATTTAAACTATATATTAATCATGTATAGATTTTCGGAAATTATTTTGAGTCAAATTTACTTTTGTTGACTTTTGCATATTAGTCTCGAGCATTAAGATTGTGGTACACTATGACTTGACCTAATTTGTTAGACAAAAATTGACCAACACATAAATATATATAATTAATTTAGGTTCGTGAATCCGAGGCCAACCTTGCACTTGTTCAATGACGTTATATGTATTTTTACTACGAAATACAGTATGGTGAGTTTCATTTGCCTTTTTACCCTTTATATTTTTGGGACTGAGAATACATGCGCTTTTATAAATGTTTGACGAAATAGACACAAGTAATTGAAACTACATTCTATGGTCGAATTATCGAAATCGAATATGCCCCTTTTTATTAAAGTCTGGTAATCTAAGAATTAGGGAACATACACCCTAATTGACGCGAATCCTAAAGATAGATCTATTGGGCCTAACAAACCCCATCCAAAGTACCGGATGCTTTAGTACTTCGAAATTTATATCATTTCCGAAGGAGGATCCCGGAATGATAGGGGATATTCTTATATGTATCTAGTTAATGTCGGTTACTAGGTGTTCACCATATGAATGATTATTTTTGTCTCTATGCATGGGACGTATATTTATGAGAACTGCAAATGAAATTCTTGTGGTCTATTAAAATGATGAAAATAAATGATTATGATAAACTAATGAACTTACCAACCTTTTGGTTGACACTTTAAAGCATGTTTATTCTCAGGATTTAAAGAAATCTTTCGCTGTGCATTTGCTCATTTTAAAGATATTACTTGGAGTCTTTCATAGCATATTTCGAAGAACGTTGCATTCGAGTCATTGAGTTCATCAAAGATTATTCTTAAATCAATTTATAGTTGGATAGTGGATATTATGAAATGGTATGCATGCCTGTCAATTTTCGATGTAAAGAAATTTGTCTTTTAAAAACGAATGCAATGTTTGTAATATAGAGTTCAAATACCTCGCAATGTAATCAACTATTGTGAATCGTTTATAATGTATATGAACGGGTCCTTTCAGTTGGTATCAGAGCGGTGGTCTTAGCGAACCAGGTCTTACATTAGTGTGTCTAACTAGTAGTTGTTAGGATGCATTAGTGAGTCTGGACTTCGACCATATCTGCATGTCAAAAGTTTTGCTTATCATTTCGTGTCAAAAATTGCATGCTTATCATTCTTAGGGAATCATTTGCTTATCACTCTTAGTCTAGACACGTCTTACTGCCTCTATTGCATGGATAGTGTATAGATAAATTCATATCGTAGTGTATCTGTTATTGTTACCTTTGCCTGATAGCTTCCGTAGATTCCTCCGTAACTTATGGGATTTTAGTATTATATATGCATATGTAAATTATGTATTGCAGAGTACTAATCTACATCCTATAATCTATTTCTCATTAAGAATACTTCGTCTGATCGTACGAAATGAATCCCTCAACTAGCTCGAGTCCCTCAGATTCCGATAGCTATTCCGATAGTTATTCCGACAGCTATTCCGACATGGATGTTCACCTAAGCTCCGAAAGCAGCGTCACTAGAATGAATTAACCAATCATCCATCCTCAATTCATCCGATGGTTTCGTAGTCGAATTAATCAATGAAGATGAGTATAAGTCGATCCTTTCCACCAACCGAATTCACCTCTTGGCAAAGAACCTGAAGCACTTACCGGCGAACCTGTTCGAAACACCATTTTCTCGCTCATTTCCTGAGTATCTCATTACGATTATATATACATCAAATTTTAGATTTTATTTATCTGCTCGTCCTAACCGACAATCACCCCGGTGTAATAGAAGAAGTCAACGAGCTTCGCGCTCGGGTAGTGGCTTTGGAGAATATGGTGCAGAGATTACAAACACCAGCAGCAGCAGCAGCATAACCAGTACCACCATCATCAACGCCAACAGTACCATTACCACCTCCAACCACAACCGCGTCGTAAACCTCAACTTCACAATCTATCCCATGAGCATCAACGTCATACGCACCATAGATACCAAGGAGTACCAACAACAATAACTGACGAAGTATTAATTCATAACTTCATTGGAGAAACATTCCGCGGCGATTATATAATCTCTAAAGTCTTAGAGATTATCTAATCTAGCCCTAACCATAAATCAGTTAAGCGAACCAAAATGATAGAAGGAAGAGTAGAAACCCTGACAAAAATAGTATGTGATTAACAAGCTATACTTGCTTTACCAACAGCATCAACAGTACCGTCAGCATTACCAGCATCGTCAGTACAGTCAACATCCGAATCAATAACACCGTTAACATCACAAACTCCGTCAGTTCAAGAATCACTATGGACATCATTACGAATCATTAACGTGTATATTGTATCAACGAGTTATGAAGAATTAACTCATTTCCTCTGAAGAAATTATATGTATATTATATATATATATATATATATATATATATATATATATATATATATATATATATATATATATATATATATATATATATATATATATATATATCTTTTGAAATAAATCTTTCCGTGCTAAGCTATTGTGTGTGAATCTTAACTACTCGGTTAATTCATATTACAAATATGCAATAATGTACGTCCTTCGGCCGCAACTTAACCAGCGTTAACTACAATCTCTCTCGCAATTCAACAAATTCCAATTCATAATAAATCAAGTATATATTTGATTTTACACTATCATCATCGATGTGCCCGAAACTTTTCAAATAACATCATTCGTACTTTGCGAAATTCACAAGAGTTCCACGAACCGAACATCATACATTAACAAATAACGAAGTATTGATTCATAATTTCAATATCATTAAAGAAATACTGCGTAAAAGTTATGTACTTTTTAAAGCCTTTAGGGATTATTCAATTCTAGTTTCAACCGTAAATCAAATGAGTTTAATTTAACATTAACTCATTAAATCTATGTTACATCTGAAGAAAATATACATATATATTTTTTCATAAAGACTGTAATAAAATTCTTTTGTACAAAATATTAATTGTGAAATTTTTTTTTAACGGGTAGGTAATACCCGAGAGATATATAAATTCACAATTAATATGTTACATTCTTCGAATCTGATTCAGCAAATCATCCATTATACTCCTACTTTCACAACAATATACATTATTTTATAGAAATCAAAACAACCATACTCATTCAAAATTTAATTACATATTCTGATTTTGAAATCTCAAAATTCAACTTGAGATATGACCAAAATCATCACTCTTAGATCCTTACATCTTTCACAAGCTATATTTTGACTTCAAAACTGTGTTAGAACAACAAATGTATGTTAACAATTACAATCTGTGTTCAAACACTTCGAAAATTTCTGAAGACACTTCGAATGATGAGCAATCGAGATGATGATCCAACCACATGTTTCCCACAGTTATGTACCCGAAAAACTCTTGAAACCAAAGTAAAAGTTTAAACAACGTATCCGAGTCAGATTCTTTGGCATTTATTAGCAAAAATAACTTTGCGACTCCTATTCAAAGTAGCCAGTTTTGTCACAGCTCCAGCAAGTCAACTTCGACTTTTCAGTCAGACTAACCTTATTATAACCTTGAGATATACACCATCGTTACCAGGGAACCTTTTACATTCCACCACATTATTAGCAGATGTACCAACAACTTCATTACCCTTTGACTTTAGCCTCTCCAAAAAGTCATTATAATTATTCATTGAAACCCCATCATTTACTCATTCGCATATTGTAATGAGAATTGCCATACGAATCATTGGGAATTAGCAATCAGTATTTTGAAATCTCGCAGCATGTCTACGCCAACAGTTATATGTGTATATATAACGTCTATCTTCTGGACTTAATTTGAATGTGAAGTTTCTGAAAAACACTCCGAACTACGAATTGGTTCTCCGAAAATGGAAAAAATGCTGATGAAGCAGCAAAAAATATAAACGACTTTAAACGGTAAAAGCTGGATGATAATGATGAAGTGTGCTGGCAAAGCGCAGAAAAAGAGAAGTTTTGGAACTGGAAAACGGATTGAGCAAAGTAGGAAGGAGGCTGTGGACAAATTACAAAGACTGAACCTGACTTCAAAGGATCCAAATGATTCAGTACCTGCTGAAGTCATTAACGAATACCTTGCTCCTGACTCTAAACCCCTGCGGACAATATTCTTCATCATCCTCTGATATTAAAAATTCTAAAATATCATCATATCTTTCATTATAAATATCCTCCATATTTCTGAAGATATTTTCTTAATTTTTCTTATTTGAAATCATTTACCTCTTCGCGCTATCTGCATTACATCATAAAAGAAACTATTTTAGTTTCTAAATTCTGAAACATTCAAGTTTAAAATAGGAATATTTTGAAGTAGTGTTGGGAACTGAAGCATGAATTAGTATAATATAATGACACTTGATCAATGTGATTATATTACCGTAAGTCATGCTGAGTTTCTAAATGGAACGTGATGATTCACAGATCATAACATCATCATGTGCCATGTTATACGACTCTTGTATTCTATTTAACCTCTAAAATATCAAGAAAATATTTCTTGATGATTCGGCCTTTTCCAAGGTATTCTAGTAATTTGATAAGTCAAGATCGTGCCATCACAATTTTCTTCCTAGAACATTAACAATGTTCATTCCGAAATTCATATCTGTGAATTCTGGACCATTACAAGCGGTGCTTAATCGCAAGAAGAAGAAACGAAAGGACAGAACTCTGAAATAGAAATTGGGGTATAAATTGCAGCAAATAAAAGAGAGCATTAACTGTGAATGATAATGATTATAGAAGACAGAAGCAGAGACTTTGAAATATAAGGGAACATATAAAGCCCAACGACAAACCAGAAATTATAAACCATATATATCGATGCATATAGCAATATAAAGACACGGGAGAACTAGAAACACTATAAACCCAAGAGTATAGTAGAAGTAAACAGATTCTTCCGGTGATAGATGAAAAAGAAGAATGACCGATATGAAAGTTAGAAGTATATCAAGAATCAGAACTGGATGGAGCATATTGATGAATACTTTAAAATATGAGTTGAGGGGGAAAGAATAGAAAGTGATAAAACATGGCTAGGAACTTGGAAATCAACAGATTTAACTCACACAATGGTGGAATAAGTGAATCAAACCCTCTAATGAATAGGTTAAGTTTTTTTTTTTTTGATTAATTTAGTCAAACCACAACTAAATCAAGTGTGATTAGATCAACACCTAGAGCTATTATTCACCACCTGGGTGATTTGGACTGAGAGAGAATCGGAGGAGCTCACTAGATCTGAGTGTGTGTAACAAATGAGAGGCTTAACCTAAAATGAAGAACATAAGACTTTATATACCCCTGCTGTTGACTCACCCATACGATTCATTCATCACACGTACGAGTTAGCTTCATCAGCCGTACGGGTGATCACTCACTCGTGTCTTCTCATTTAGGTTGTAATTGTGACTTAGCTCAGCATCAACCGTGCGTATGAGCCTATCAGCCGTACTAGTGAGGCTTCACTCGTACGTCTGACTAAGTCTAACATAGTTAAACATCTAAATCTCGTTCCTGCAGTTCCTATAACCACATACAAATACGGATAGGATAATAACGAGCAATCATGGTGGCCTGTAAACTGTTGTACCTGCAACGGACGTGGGTAGATGTTTAGGGACTTGCATAAAATGCATTAACAGAAGGTGTGAGTTGTAAGGAAACGAAGGAGGTGAATTTATAAGAAAATATCCAACAGAACAATTAAAATGGACGATCGCATTTAAAGCGGATCCTAATTCCCTTGATTACCGGAGAGTCAAATCTTATTAAGAAGATTTTCTTCAAATCCCTTGAAATCTGGGAATCAATCATATCTACGTCAAATGATAAAATGAATCTACACTTACTCATTTCACTCTTCTATGTTAGCTTCATTCGTACTCTTCATATAAATGGATTGTTTATCCAAATTATTCGCTGATGATAAAACTCTAAGGGGCTGTTTACTAATGAATTAATAGGGTTGAGGTGAATATAACACTTATTTAGTCAGCACATATGGTGTTTACTTGACCTCTAAATTAATGAAAATTCTATATAGATAGATTATTCAAAAGTCTGAAAATTCACACTTGTCCCCATCTAGTCTTTATTTTCACCAACCTTTCTCGATATTACCCTTCCACCCTACATACACTTCCCTTTATCAACACATAATTTCTTAATAACAACCACCAAATTACTAATTTTAATACTACCGATTATGATTTTAAATAATAGCAACAGTGTCCTTGGCTAAAATTGACCCATATAGGAAATAGATAGAGATTGAGAAACGCCTAAAAGCAATCATAGTTTAAAAATTGGAAGGATTTGTAGGGAAATGGAGTGCAAAGATAGTACTGATGGACTTTGGGTTGAACGACAAATTTGGCAGAAAAAATTTTTGGGTTGCCGAAGTTGGAATGAACTTCGGGTTGCCGACAAAATTTCCCGGAAATTGTAGTGGTACACAGTTTATATGAATTGACGAAGCCCTCTATTTGAAGATATATAGCGTTCGCCTTCTCTTTGTGGTAGAGAGAATATCAAAATTAGGGTGGGTTTAAAGGATAACTATTAAGTGCTATTATATTGGTTTTGGAGCGTTAGGTGGTTTGAAAGATTGCCATGTTGTTTGAAGGATTGCCAAAGAAATAATGTATTTAATTAATTCAAGGGTAAAAAGGTAAATTTTATCATTCAGACTTTTTATTCAGCATAAAAAGTAAACAAAATTAATCATTAACTGATTAATGCATTCTGCCATCTATATCCATACTGCCATCTATACCCATATAGAACTTAATAAAAAAAAAGGTAAACAGGCCCTAATTTTCAGCCGGTATGCATCATGAAAACATACTTATTATCATTCACAACCTTTCCACTCAAATTTCGGGACGAAATTTCTTTAACAGGTAGGTACTGTGACAACCCGGAAATTTTCAACCAAATTTAAACTTTAATCTTTATATGTTTCCGATACGATAAGCAATATTTGTTAAGTTAAATTTCAAAAATTTTAAACTATGTTCATACATTCATTCAATCTCGACCAAGTTGCAACGATTCACGAACCATTAAACGAATATGATTATATATGTATATGTGTATATATATTATAACTTGAAACGTAAACAAAATATTAGATTAAATACTTTATATGATTGTATCTGTTTCAAAATGTTTATTAATGGAATTAGAAGATAAGATCAAATGATTGAATTATCAGATATATTGAATTATGATTACAAGTCTCTGTTGAAAGGCCCACGTTGATTTGAGAAATCTTTCCATTTTAACAATATTCGGAAAATGGTAAAGTGATTTATAAATAAGAACAAATTGTCAATCATTGAAAACTAGATAAAGGATAGTGGAAGATTGAATCTCATAAAGACTCGATTGATCTATTTAGTTTCAAACGTACAAAAACGTTTTCAGTTTAAAAAAAACTTTATTATTAAAACGTATATAACTTTTATAAATATCTAGAACCACTTTTGACAACTCATTACTTAACTAGTATGATAAAGATAACGATATTTATATTTTATTTTATTAAATATATATAATGATTTAAATTAATATTATATATATTTATACGCGTATTATACGTACATAGTTTTATATACTTTTACTATACTTAAACTTTACCTTTACTTTATTTTTACTTTATTTTAACTTTAATAATTCACTTTAATAATTCATACTTTAATAATTCACTTTAATAATTCATACTTTAATAATTCACTTTAATAATTCATACTTTAATAATTCACTTTAATAATTCATACTTTAATAATTCACTTTAATAATTCAAAAATCTATTATAAATAGAATTCAATAGGTTTCATTATTTCATAGAAACTTGAAAATATTTTTCTCTAAACTCTCTCAATCGATTTACATATATATATTTACTCCGTATTATTTCAAGATATTATTAGTATACATAAAATATTACGACGGAGTGCTGTCCGAGTGATTTCGAAATTGTTTTTCGAGTAGGATAGGATTAAGGAAATTATGGGTTATAGCTATGGAGGTGATTGAGTACGGTTCATGGGTATGCTCGTGAGGTCAATATAGTGTTTATCATTTCCGTTGCGTCTACGTACCTTTCCTGCAATATTGAATCTCAATATTGATACGTGAGTACTCATAATTTAACTTTTACATACTAATAATGTATCCCTGACTAGTGCTCGAGTATTTAGGATTATGCATGCTTGTACTTTTGATATTGCCCTTAGACAGGTTAGGTTGAATCTTGAATTAGTTACACTTGCGGTTGAGATAAGGTATAAGATATGCATGTCCTTGGAAAGCTAGCGAAAAATTAAGAACTTTTCCTTTAGATATCGAATGGTTTCGATGAACGGATCAGAAGTTATAAGCAATTGAATTTTCGATATTTTTATTAAAAATGATTATTATTATCGTCATTTTTATCGTCGTTCTAGTTTTATCTTATTATTATCATTATTATTATCTTTATCAATAAAAGGGATTTATCATTAAAAATTGTTATTTTTTTTTATTATTACTATCGTTATTATCGTTAAAGTTATAATTAGTATTATTATTATTATCCAATTATTATTATTATTATTATTATTATTATTATTATTATTATTATTATTATTATTATTATTATTATTATTAGTATTATTATTATTATTATTATTATTATTATTATTATTATTATCATTATTAATATATATATCATTATTTAAAAATGGTTATTGTTATTGTTATTATTATTATTACTATATTATCATTAAGATAATTATTAGTATTATCGTTAATAATGTTATAGTAACTATCATTATTAATATTAGATGATGGCTAATTGGTTGATCCATTCCGGTCACACTGCTTTCGGAGCTTGAGTGGGATTCCATATCGGAATTCGAGGGACTTGAACTAATGACGAATTCCATTTCATTCGATTGAATAAAGAATTTTTCGATATGAAATGATTTTTCGGCTATCGGGTGGTATTCTAATTACATAGAATATCTATATATATAGCGCAAAAGATTTCGTAGATTACGGAGGAAATTACGAGATATGTCAGGCAAAGTTTACAGTAACAGATACGCTAAGATATGGATTAGCAGATACGCTAAGATATGAATTTTGTCTATACACTATTCATGAAATCAATGCAGTAAGACGTGTCTAGACTAAGAATGATAAGCAGGCAATTTCCGACAAAAATGATAAGCAAAACTTTTGACATGCAGACACGGTCGAAGTCCAGGCTCACTAATGCATCCTAACGACTATCAGTTAGACACACTAATGCAGACCTGGTTCGCTAAGACCACCGCTCTGATACCAACTGAAAGGACCCGTTCATATACATTATAAACGATTCACAATAGTTGATTACATCGCGAGGTATTTGACCTCTATATGATACATTTTACAAACATTGCATTCGTTTTTAAAAGATAAACTTTCTTTACAACGAAAGTTGATGGCATGCACACCATTTCATAATACATCCAACTATAATTGGCTTAATAATAATCTTGATGAACTCAATGACTCGAATGCAACGTCTTTCAAAATATGCCATGAATGACTCCAAGTAATATCCTTAAAATGAGCTAATGCACAGCGGAAGATTTCTTTAATACCTGAGAATAAACATGCTTTAAAGTGTCAACCAAAAGGTTGGTGAGTTCATAGGTTTATCATAACAATCATTTCAATATATTAATAGACCACAAGATTTCCGTTTATAAATATATGTACACTCGCACGTGTATAAAAGTATTCTATAAGTTGTAGGCACCCGGTAACAAGCCTTAACGTTCATGTTTTACCCTCTGAAGTACACCAGATCAGGTGTGTTTAAAATAACCTCGAAGTACTAAAGCATCCCATAGTCAGGATGGGGTTTGTCAGGCCCAATAGATCTATCTTTAGGATTCGCGCCTACCGTACATAGACAAGTAGTTTAATGTTACCAAGCTAAGGGTATATTTCGGGTTTAAACCCACATAGAATTAGTTTTAGTACTTGTGCCTACTTCGTAAAACATTTATAAAACAGCGCATGTATTCTCAGCCCAAAAATATATATTGCAAAAACAATTAAAAAGGGAGCAAATGAAACTCACAATACTGTATTTCGTAGTAAAAATACATATAACGTCATTTAACAAGTGCAAGGTTGGCCTCGGATTCACGAACGTATCAATATTTAGATTCAATATTGAAGGAAAGTACGTAGACGCAACGGAGATGATAAACACTAGATTGACCTCACGAGCATACCCATGAACCATACTCATCACCTCCATAGCTATAACCCATAATTTCCTTAGCTTCGACTCATTCAAAAAAACTATTTTGAAATCACTCGGACACCACTCCGTCGTAATATTTTATGTATACTAATAATATCTTGAAATAATACAGAGCAAATATATATATATATATATATATATATATATATATATATATATATATATATATATATATATATATATATATATATATATATATATATATATATATATATATATATATATATAATCGATTGAGAGAGTTTAGAGAAATATATTTTCAAGTTTCTATGAAATAATGAAACCTATTGAATTCTATTTATAATAGATTTTTGAATTATTAAAGTGAATTATTAAAGTATGAATTATTAAAGTGAATTATTAAAGTATGAATTATTAAAGTGAATTATTAAAGTATAAATTATTAAAGTGAATTATTAAAGTATGAATTATTAAAGTGAATTATTAAAGTGAATTATTAAAGTATGAATTATTAAAGTGAATTATTAAAGTATGAATTATTAAAGTGAATTATTAAAGTATGAATTATTAAAGTTAAAGTAAAGTAAAAGTAAAGTAAATGTAAAGTTAAAGTATAGTAAAAGTATAAAAACTATGTATGTATAATACGCGTATAAATATATATAATATTAATTTAAATCGTTATATATATTTAATGAAATAAAATATAAATATCATTATATTTATTATACTGGTTAAGTAATGAGTTGTCAAAAGTGATTCTAGATATTTATAAAAGTTATATACGTTTTAATAATAAAGTTCTTTTTAAACTGAAAACGTCTTTGTACGTTTGAAAATAGATTAATAGAATATTATGGAAACCAATTCTCCACTAACTTTTGTCTAACTTTCGTAAATGACACTTTTTGTTTTTATTTATAAATAGCTTTACAAATTATTCTGAATATCGTTAAGAGGAATAGATTTTCTCAAATAATAGTGGACCTCTCAACAGAGACTTGTAATCATAATTCAATGTTTCTGATAATTCAATCATTTAATATATATATTTTTTTTAATTTCACCGAAAATCATATTGAAACAAATACGTTCGTATAAAGTATTATACGTTTAATACTTTATTAATATTCTCAAGTTATAATATATATATACATATACATATCTATTTATATATAACGGTTCGTGAATCGTCGGAATTTGGTCGAGGTTATAATGAATGTATGAACACAGTTTAAAATTCTTGAGATTTAACTTAACAAACTTTGCTTATCGTGTCGGAATAATATAAAGATTAAAATTTAAATTTGGTCGGAAATTTCTGGGTCGTCACAGTACCTACCCGTTAAAGAAATTTCGTCCCCGAAATTTGATAGAGGTCGTCATGACTAACAATGAGAATGTTATTATAACAATTATAGAGTTTTATCATGTTCAAGAAGAATGGATAAAATAATTCGATTACTTGAAGCGTGTGAGTGAAGTTATCGTAAATGAATGAAATAAGATAATAGTGATTCGTCGTATCTTTTGACGTCATCACGATTGATCTCCGAAAAGAAAATCTTTGTAATCTATATTGGATTTGATTATTCGGCGATTAAGGAAATTATGATCCTCTTCAAATTAATGCGATAATCCATTTTGATTTATCTGTCGGATATTTCACTATAAATCCACCTCATTTGTTTTCTTACAACTCACACCTTCTCAACTCATATTTTAAAGTATTTGTCAATATGCTTCATCCAGTGCTGATTCTTGATATACTCCTCACTTTCATATCTATCGCTCTTCTTTTTCATCTGCCTCCGGAAGAATCTATTTACTTCTACTATACTCTTGGTTTTATAGTGTTTTCAGTTCTCCCGTGTCTGTATATTGCTATATGCATTGATATATACGGTTTGTGATTTCTGGGTTGTTGTTGGGTTTTATATCTTCCCTTATATTTCAAAGTCCTTGCTTCTTCTATAATCATTGTCATCCACAGTTAATGCTCTCTTCTATTTGCTACGATTTATACTCCCATTTCTAGTTCGGAGCTTTGTCCTTTCGTTTCTTCTTCTTGCAATTAAGCACCGCTTGTAATGGTCCAGAATTCGCAGATATAAATTTTGGAATGAACATTGTTAATGTTCTAGGAAGGAAATTGTAATGACACGATCTTGACTTGTCAAATTACCAGAATACCTCGGAAAAGGCCGAATCATCAAGAAATATTTTCTTGATATTTAGAGATCAAAGAGAATACAAGAGTCGTGTAACATAGCACATGATGACGTTATGATCTGTGAATCATCATGTTCCATTTAGAAACTCAGCATGAATTACTGTAATATAATCATGTTGATCAAGTTTCATTATATTATACTAACTCATGCTTCAGCTCCCAACACTTCTTTAAGAATATTTCTATTTTAAACTCAAATGTTTCAGAATTTAGAAACTAAAATAGTTTCTTTTATGATATAATACAGATAGCGCGAAGAGGTAAATGATTTCAGATAAGAATAATTATAAAAATATCTTCAGAAGTATGGATGATATTTATAATGAAAGATACGATGATATCTTAGAATGTCTAATATCAGAGGATGATGAAGGATATTGTCCGCAGGGGTTTAGAGTCAGGAGCAAGGTATTCGTTAATGACTTCAGCAAGTACTGAATCATTTGGATTCTTTGAAGGTAGGTTCAGCCTTTGTGATTTGTCCACAGCCTCCTTCATACTTTGCTCAATCCGTTTTCCAGTTCCAAATCTTCTCTTTTTCTGAGCTTTGCCAATATACTATCCTTTATCATCCAACTTTTTACTGTTAAGGTCGTTTACAGTTTTTGCTGCTTCATCAGCATTTCAAGAACTAGTTTGCAGTTCAAAATATTTTTCAGAACTTCACATTCAAAGTATGTAAGTCCAGGAGATAGACGTTTTACGTACACATATAACTGTTGGCGTAGACATGCTGCGAGATTTCAAAATACTGGTTATTGTTTTTCGATGATTCGTATGACAATTCTCGTTACAAGATGCGAATGAGTAAATGATGTGATTTCAATAAATATAATGATTTTTCGAAAAGTCAAAGATAATTAAAGTTGTTGGTAAGTTTATTGCTAAGGTGGTGAGATATGAAAGGTCCCCAGTAACAATGACGAAAGGGCAACGTATCTATCGAGGTTATAATAAGACTAGTCCGACTGAAAAGTCGAAGTTGACTTGCTGGATCTGTGACAAAACTGTCTACTTTGAAAAGGAATTGAAAAGTCATTTTAGCTAATAAATGCCAAAGGGTCTGACACGGATACGCGTCGAACTATGACTTTGGCTTCGAGAGCTTTTTAGGTACATAAATGTGGGTAATATGTGGTTGGATCATCATCTCGATTGTTCATTGTTTGAAGTGTCTTCGAAAACTTCGAAGAGTTTGAACACAGCTTGTAATCGTTAATATAGATATGATGTTCTAACACGGTTTTGAAGTCAAAGTATAGCTTTGAAAGATGTAGGAATCTAAGAGTGATGTCTTCTGTTAAATCATGACTTGGATTTTGATTTGTCAAAATCAGAATGCGTAATCAAATTTGGGTGAGAATGGTTGTTTTGATTTCTATACAAGAATGTATATTGTTGTGAGATTTTGGGAGTATAGTTGATGATTTGCTTATTCAGATTCGAAAAATGTAATATATTAATTGTGAATTTATATATCTCTCGGGTATTACCTACCCGTTAAAAAAATTTCACAATTAATATTTTGTACAACAGAATTTTATTACAGTCTTTATGAAAATATATATGTGCATATTTTCTTCAGATGTAACATAGATTTAATGAGTTAATATTAAATTAAACTCATTTGATTTACGGGTGAAACTAGAACTGAATAATCCCTAAAGACTTTAGAAATTACATAACTTTTACGGAGTATTTATTCAATAAAATTGAAATTATGAATTAATACTTCGTTATTTGTTGGTGTTTGTAACCCTTGCACCATATTCTCTAAAGCCACTACTCGAGCGCGAAGCGCGTTGACTTCTTCTATTACGCCGAGGTGATTGTCGGTTCGGACGAGGGGATAAATAAAATCTAGAATTTGATGTAGTATATAATCGTGACGAGATACTCTGAAAATGAGAGAGAAAATGGTGTTTCGGACCGGTTCGCCGGTAAGTGCTTCAGGTTCATCGCCAAGAGGGCAATGTGGTGGATGGAAGGGATCACCTTCTTCTTGTCTCCAATTATTGAGGAGGCTACGAACCTATCCCCAATTCATTCATAATAGATGATGGCTAATTGGTTGATCCATTCCGGTCACACTGCTTTCGGAGCTTGAGTGGGATTCCATATCGGAATTCGAGGGACTTGAACTAATGACGAATTCCATTTCATTCGATTGAATAAAGAATTTTTCGATATGAAATGATTTTTCGGCTATCGGGTGGTATTCTAATTACATAGAATATCTATATATATAGCGCAAAAGATTTCGTAGATTACGGAGGAAATTACGAGATATGTCAGGCAAAGTTTACAGTAACAGATATGCTAAGATATGGATTAGCAGATACGCTAAGATATGAATTTTGTCTATACACTATTCATGAAATCAATGCAGTAAGACGTGTCTAGACTAAGAATGATAAGCAGGCAATTTTCGACAAAAATGATAAGCAAAACTTTTGACATGCAGACACGGTCGAAGTCCAGGCTCACTAATGCATCCTAACGACTATCAGTTAGACACACTAATGCAGACCTGGTTCGCTAAGACCACCGCTCTGATACCAACTGAAAGGACCCGTTCATATACATTATAAACGATTCACAATAGTTGATTACATCGCGAGGTATTTGACCTCTATATGATACATTTTACAAACATTGCATTCATTTTTAAAAGATAAACTTTCTTTACAACGAAAGTTGACGGCATGCACACCATTTCATAATACATCCAACTATAATTGGCTTAATAATAATCTTGATGAACTCAATGACTCGAATGCAACGTCTTTCAAAATATGCCATGAATGACTCCAAGTAATATCCTTAAAATGAGCTAATGCACAGCGGAAGATTTCTTTAATACCTGAGAATAAACATGCTTTAAAGTGTCAACCAAAAGGTTGGTGAGTTCATAGGTTTATCATAACAATCATTTCAATATATTAATAGACCACAAGATTTCCGTTTATAAATATATGTACACTCGCACGTGTATAAAAGTATTCTATAAGTTGTAGGCACCCGGTAACAAGCCTTAACGTTCATGTTTTACCCTCTGAAGTACACCAGATCAGGTGTGTTTAAAATAACCTCGAAGTACTAAAGCATCCCATAGTCAGGATGGGGTTTGTCAGGCCCAATAGATCTATCTTTAGGATTCGCGCCTACCGTACATAGACAAGTAGTTTAATGTTACCAAGCTAAGGGTATATTTCTGGTTTAAACCCACATAGAATTAGTTTTAGTACTTGTGCCTACTTCGTAAAACATTTATAAAACAGCGCATGTATTCTCAGCCCAAAAATATATATTGCAAAAGCAATTAAAAAGGGAGCAAATGAAACTCACAATACTGTATTTCGTAGTAAAAATACATATAACGTCATTTAACAAGTGCAAGGTTAGCCTCGGATTCACGAACGTATCAATATTTAGATTCAATATTGCAGGAAAGTACGTAGACGCAACGGAGATGATAAACACTAGATTGACCTCACGAGCATACCCATGAACCATACTCATCACCTCCATAGCTATAACCCATAATTTCCTTAGCTTCGACTCATTCAAAAAAACTATTTTGAAATCACTCGGACACCACTCCGTCGTAATATTTTATGTATACTAATAATATCTTGAAATAATACAGAGCAAATATATATATATATATATATATATATATATATATATATATATATATATATATATATATATATATATATATATATATATATATATATATATATATATATATATATATATATATATAAATCGATTGAGAGAGTTTAGAGAAATATATTTTCAAGTTTCTATGAAATAATGAAACCTATTGAATTCTATTTATAATAGATTTTTAAATTATTAAAGTGAATTATTAAAGTATGAATTATTAAAGTGAATTATTAAAGTATGAATTATTAAAGTGAACTATTAAAGTATGAATTATTAAAGTGAATTATTAAAGTATGAATTATTAAAGTGAATTATTAAAGTGAATTATTAAAGTATGAATTATTAAAGTGAATTATTAAAGTATGAATTATTAAAGTGAATTATTAAAGTATGAATTATTAAAGTTAAAGTAAAGTAAAAGTAAAGTAAATGTAAAGTTAAAGTATAGTAAAAGTATAAAAACTATGTATGTATAATATGCGTATAAATATATATAATATTAATTTAAATCGTTATATATATTTAATGAAATAAAATATAAATATCATTATATTTATTATACTGGTTAAGTAATGAGTTGTCAAAAGTGATTCTAGATATTTATAAAAGTTATATACGTTTTAATAATAAAGTTCTTTTTAAACTGAAAACGTCTTTGTACGTTTGAAAATAGATTAATAGAATATTATGGAAACCAATTCTCCACTAACTTTTGTCTAACTTTCGTAAATGACACTTTTTGTTTTTATTTATAAATAGCTTTACAAATTATTCTGAATATCGTTAAGAGGAATAGATTTTCTCAAATCATAGTGGACCTCTCAACAGAGACTTGTAATCATAATTCAATGTTTCTGATAATTCAATCATTTAATATATATATTTTTTAATTTCGCAGAAATTCATATTGAAACAAATACGTTCGTATAAAGTATTATACGTTTAATACTTTATTAATATTCTCAAGTTATAATATATATATACATATACATATCTATTTATATATAACGGTTCGTGAATCGTCGGAATTTGGTCGAGGTTATAATGAATGTATGAACACAGTTTAAAATTCTTGAGATTTAACTTAATAAACTTTGCTTATCGTGTCGGAATAATATAAAGATTAAAGTTTAAATTTGGTCGGAAATTTCTGGGTCGTCACACTGTATTTATTATTTCAGACCGAGATAGTCAATTCACATCGAGGTTTTGGCAATCCTTACAAGATGCTTTGGGAACTAAATTGTATATGAACACTGCTTATCATCCACAGTCAGATGGTCAGAGTGAAAGGACCATTCAAACGTTGGAAGACATGTTACAAGCATGCATCATTGATTTTGGTAATGGGTGGGATAGGTACTTGTCGTTGGCTGAATTTTCTTATAATAACAGTTATCATGCAAGTATTAAAGCCGCACCATTTGAAGATCTGTATGGTAGAAAGTGTAGGTCTTCTATATGTTGGAATGAGGTTGGGGATGCTCAGCTCACAGGTCCATAAATTATTCATGAGACTACCGAGAAGATCGTACAGATTAAGGAAAGTTTGAGAACCACCAGAAGTAGGCAAAAGAGTTATGCCAATAAGAGAAGGAACGATATTGAATTTCAGGTCGGTGACCGTGTTATGTTGAAGGTATCACCTTGGAAAGGCGTGGTACGTTTTGGAAAAAGGGGAAAGTTGAATCCTCGTTTTGTTGGACCATTTGAGATTATTGAGAGAGTTGGATCGTGGCTTATCGTTTGAGGTTGCCACAAGAACTCGGTGCTGTTCATGACATTTTCCATGTATCGAATTTGAAGAAGTGTTTGGCCGAGGCCGATGAAACCATTCCTCTAGATGAACTTCATGTTGATAAGCAACTACACTTTATTGAGGAACCTATTGAAATTATGGATCGAGAAGTTAAGACTCTTAAGCAGAGCCGAATTCCTATTGTCCGGGTTAGATGGAACGCTAGACATGGTCCCGAGTTCACTTGGGAGCGTGAAGATCAGATGAAGCAGAAGTACCCGCATTTGTTCCCAGATGCTGAGTCAACCCCTGCACCTGCTTAAATTTCGGGACGAAATTTCTGTAACGGGAAGGTACTGTCACGACCCTACTTTTTCCGTTATCTTTTCCGTTAATTATTTAACGACCGTTAACTGTTATTTGTGCTACGTCATTTCTATGGCCTATATTATTATATTAATAATAATATATTAATTATTAAGTGTTATGAGAATAATTGTATTCATATTTTAATTTATACGATTCTATGTGTCGCGAATTTCTATCCGGCGAATCTTTTCGATTTTCAAACCAACGGTCGCGTTTTTGGGATATTTAAATCCTAATTATTTTAAATATGATATTTTAAGATCATATTATTATATATAGTATTTATATTTATTTTTCGTCGCGCGTTTGTTATCTTTCCGAATTTTTAATCGCGTAAGTGCGTTTTCGCGTTTCGGGACTCGTTCGGGCTTTCGGGCCATCAGGAAATAATCACTTAGCAACTTGGGCTAGTAGGTCCCACTCCACACACCCCTATTCAGCCAAAATTCCAAGGGGGAGGGAGTAATACTCCCCATTTTCTTTTTTTGGCATTTTAATTTTATCACTTCCACTTTTAATTAAAAAACCTAAATTTAATTTGCTCTCCTCCCTCTTCCTTCTCCCTTTGGCGACGGCACCATCACCCCACAACATCATCATCTTCATCAATTTTTCAAGCTTGGATCTAGAGATCGTTCATACAATCGCGTTCCTCGTTCCGTTCTCTACGCGATTATACTAATTGATTCTTGATTAGGGTATAAACCCTAACCCTAGAACTTTTAATTTTTATTTATTTTTCTTTATTTTATGTTTATATTATTAGTATGATGATTATTAGTTGTTGTAATGTTGATTGTATGCGTAGAATTACTCGTAAACATATTTTTCGGTTTGATAAAATTGGGACAGCAGCTTGTTCGTGTGTTTCTGACTTTGTAACTGATGTTGATCATAAAATAAAGTATATAAATGAGTTTCTCTCATCAAGACATTAATTTTAGACTCCGGATTCATGTCGTTTCGATTCCCGGAACCCTAATTATGATCAAAATGGTATTTTGTTAAGATTGAAATGTGATTTTGGTATGAACCAGGTTTGGTCCGACCTTGTGACCATATTTGGTGACTTTAGGGTGTGTTAGTGTGTTAGGACTGATGGTGGGACGAACTTTCATGTTCGGGTCATCTCAATCCGAGCCACGAATCACCCGTTACGTCTAAAACTCGTTTTTGGTTGAATTGAAGTTCCAAGTAGTGTATTGGCTGCATATCACGACTTGTGGGCTGTTCATGGTGTGTTCTTGAGTGTACCAAAGTGTCGGGTGGTTTGCTTAGGCGGAGATATATGTAAGGCTCGTCGAAAACCGACACCCGGGGCTCAGGATACGACCCGATGAACTTTTGATTTAAAACTTGTGATTAATTATTAAACTTATGTTATAAATAATGGATTTCATTATCATTTAATTACTTATGATAAAAAAAGTAATTATTATTATTTACAACTTATGATATATATTTATTATATCATTTAATTAATACTTATGATTTAATTAACATTTTGATTAAGCTTATGATTAATAATACTTTTATTATTAATGGAAAATACTTATGATAAGTATTAAACTTATATTATGAGATTACTATAATAAGACTTATAATAAGGATTAATTAATTATTTAATTATTATAAGGCTTAGTTATTATTTAATTATAATTTAATTATTAAATACATATGATTTAATAATTATAATTAGAAACTTATGATATGATTAATAATTCATTATTAATTAATAATACTTATGATATGATTTAAAATTTATTATTAATTAATAATACTTACATTATGACTAATATTTAATTAATTAATTAAATACTTATGTTATATTAATTATATCATTTAAACTTATATTAACTTTAATAATTCATTTTAATTTAATTAAACTTATGTTATGACATAATTAGACATATTTAACTTTAATAAACGTTATAACTTATATTATTACTAAAAAAATACACTTTTAAAATTAACGTTGACTATGGTTGACCAAGGTTGACTTTTGAGTTGACTTTCGGTTGACTTTGACTTTTAGTTGACTTTTGTTGACTTTCTAATTAAGGAAACTTTCCTAACTTATAAACTTTCCTAATATAGCAACTTTCTAAATTTGGAAACTTTCTAAAAATAGAAACTTTCCAAAAATAGAAACTTTCCAAAAATAGAAACTTTCCAAAAATGGAAACCTGCTAAAAATAGAAACTTTCTAAAAATAGAAAGTGTGTGTCCGTAAGCTGTTCCGATCAAACCGATGCATATTGAGTATTGTTCTATGACTACTTGCAACATGTACAATAGCTATCATACTAAGACTTGACCTAAGTTAGTTATTTATATCGACCTGCTTTATTTATAGGTCGGCGTTGCGATCATTCCTGATCACTGTACTACATTTGCTGTTCGCTTAATTGTGTTGGTTACTTCATTACTTTTAAGGTGAGTTATAGTCCCATTTTCTATTTTAAATCTTTTGGGATGAGAATACATGCAATTTATTTTATATTTTGGACACAAGTGGAAGTTGGTTTAAATTATTCATTGTGAGTTGAACAAAAATATTCCCTAGTCTGGTAACTGTAATCACTGGTTTCTACTAGTGAACGCGAATCCTACAGATAGATCTATCGGGTTTGACAACCCCATTTCGAGCTACTTGCGCTAGCAATTTATAATCGGAATGTTTAGTACTTCGTATTTTGTTGTAGATACACTTGTTCGGTGTATATTATTTATTGTGTTTGGCAAGGGTAAATAAATGGTTAAGTGGTTACCAGGTGGCTCACGAAAAATGAAATAATGTTTTTATATGTTTTCTAACATATAATTTAGTGGTCCAAAAAGGACTTTTTATGCTTTCAAACATAAATGTTTATGGTTTAAATTAGATATTGTTTACAATATTAAACCTATAATTCACTCAACATTTTTGTTGACAGTTACTCGCATGTTTTATTCTCAGGTTCATGATTGATTGCTTCCGCTGTGCTTAGAGAGT